>NC_088796.1:39161492-39862325 GCF_011386835.1 Chrysemys picta bellii | reverse complement strand
ATAGTTGAAGTCCCCCATCACCACCAAATCTTGGGCTTTGGATGATTTTGTTAGTTGCTTGAAAAAAACCTCATCCACCTCTTCCCCCTGGTTAGGTGGCCTGTAGTAGACTCCTAGCATGACATCTCCCTTGTTTTTTGCCCCTTTAAGCCTAACCCAGAGACTCTCAACACTTCCGTCTCCTATGTCCATCTCTACCTCAGTCCAAGTGTGTACATTTTTAATATATAAGGCAACACCTCCTCCCTTTTTCCCCTGTCTATCCTTCCTGAGCAAGCTGTACCCATCCACACCAACATTCCAATCATGTGTATTATCCCACCAAGTTTCAGTGATGCCAACAATGTCATAGTTGTATTTATTTATTAGCACTTCCAGTTCTTCCTGCTTATTCCCCATACTTCTCGCATTTGTATATAGGCATCTAAGATACTGGTTTGATCTTTCCTCCCAGTTTTGTCCTGACTCTCCTTTCTCTCTGCCAATATAGCCCACACTCCCTCTTGTTTCCGACCCATCTCCCCGGTCTCCATATTCCCCACTTACCTGTGGGCTTTGCTCACCTGTCCCCGTCAAACCTAGTTTAAAGCCCTCCTCACTAGGTTAGCCAGTCTGTGGCCGAATAGGGTCTTTCCTCTCCTCGAAAGGTGAACGCCATCTCTGCCTAGCAGTCCTTCCTCAAATAGCATCCCGTGGTCTAGGAAGCCAAAGCCCTCCTGGCGACACCATCTTCGCAGCCAGGCATTCACCTCCATGATGCATCTGTCTCTGCCCGGGCCCCTACCTTTGACAGGAAGAATTGAAGAGAATACCACCTGTGCTCCAAACTCCTTCACCCGTACTCCCAGAGCCCTGTAGTCACTCTTGATCCGCTCAGTGTCACACCGCGCAGTATCATTTGTGCCCACATGGATGAGTAGCATGGGGTAGTAGTCAGAGGGCTGGATAATCCTCGACAATGCCTCCGTAACGTCTCTGATACGGGCCCCCGGCAGGCAGCATACCTCCCGAGATGAAATGTCAGGGCGACAGATGGGCGCCTCCGTCCCCCTCAGCAGAGAGTCTCCGACCACCACTACCCTACGTTTCCTATTCGCAGTGGTGGCAGCAGACTTTCCAGCCTTAGGGGTACGAGGCTTCTCCTCCTTTACTGTAGGGAGTGATTCCTTCTTTCCTGTATCAAGAAGAGCATAACGGTTACCTATAACCACGGCAGGAGGGTTCGGAGCAAGGGTGGAGCGCTGCCTGCTGCCAGAAGTAACCAGCTGCCAGCGTCCACCCTGAGCCATCTCCTCCTCCACCAGTGGTGTATCAGCAGTCCTGTGTACTGGGACAGCTACCTCAGCTGTCTCCACATGGACACTGTCGAGGAATTGCTCGTGGATACGGATGCTCCTCAACCTAGCCATCTCCTCCTGTAGCTCTCCCACCTGCTGCCTGAGAGATTCCACCAGCAGGCACCTCTCACATTGGATGGTCCCCCCAGCCTGGATATCAGTAAGTGGAAATTGCAAGTTACAGTCTTTGCAAAACCACACCAGGATCTGGGTAGAGGCATCCATGCTTAGGCACTCTGTCTGGCTACAGGCACAGGTGGAGGAGACAGTAGCAGTGCTGGCACAGGTGTTGCGGGTCTTCCTAACCATCGTAAGCCTCCCTCTGTCAAACTCCCGTCTGCAGCCCCCTGTCAGCTGAAAGGGTTGTTTAAGCAAAAAGTTATGAATGTAGTTGCTTTATAGGTATTAAGGGGAATCAAGAGAAAACAGATGGAACCAGCAAGGGACCCTCGCCCCCTTCCTGCTCCCCTTCCAAACTCCCTTGTGAAACTCCCTGTTAGCAGCCCCTGGTCGCTTGTGCGCTGCTTTATAAAGCCCTGGCCTGTATGAATGCCCCGCCCACTGCTGAAGGCTCAGCCACTTACCAGAGGCTTCTAGCTTTCAAACCTTCCAACTGCCAGCCACAGCACACGGTCCTTCAAACAACCAAAACAAACAAACAGACTGACAAACACAAGCTCAGCACACAGCAAGTAACCCTCAAACACAAACAAACACACACTACAGACAGTCACTTACCCCAAAAGGATGCTGTATTGCTCCTCCTTCACCTGGAGAACTCCCTTGTGAAACTCCCTGTTCGCAAAGCTCCCTGGTCGCTTGTGCGCTGCTTTATAAAGCCCTGGCCTGTATGAATGCCCCGCCCACTGCTGAAGGCTCAGCCACTTACCAGAGGCTTCTAGCTTTCAAACCTTCCAACTGCCAGCCACAGCACACGGTCCCCAAAAGGATGCTGTATTGCTCCTCCTTCACCTGGAGAACTCCCTTGTGAAACTCCCTGTTAGCAGCCCCTGGTCGTATCTAAAACTATCATGTACTGTCTAGTGATGAATACAGGCCTTCATCTTTGTGATGATATATTTACCTTTGGACCATTGTATGTTACACCAGGACGTATTCAATTACTCGCTGATACAAAAAAGCTAGAGGCAAAACATTAGTATAAAGATAATGCCCTCATCCCCCACATTGCAGAGCTAATACAGTACTTCCATGCTTTTGGACAAGTTCCTTCCTGTCTTAGAAATATCCCTAATTTAGAAATGAATGGGTCTATGTGCATAAATAGACTGCACAGTCATTTTAAGATGTCAGTTGCTTTAACCAGACCGAGGTTATAAACAAGATGTTCCCAAAATGTGAGTCCACATGAAAGCATCCAAAGGGAATTTGGTGTCACATAAAGTGCTAGGACGTGGCAGGATGCAGCCTGTGTCCTCACAGGATGGCAGATGTAATGCAGGGTCACAGAATGTATTCACAGAGCAAGGAATTTAAAACAAATTTCATTTTCCTGTAAAATCATAGTCAAGGCTATGTTATTACTCAATTAAGCAACATCTGGAAGTCATATTTTAAATTTCCTAAAACACCTTGGATTTTTCTGGGCAGCATTAACTTGTTTAATATATGAATTAACTGTCAGTTTCTAAATGATCCCCAGAAAATGTGTTTTAGATAACCAAAGTGTGGCGAGAAGGCATTATATACCAAACCTCAGCTGAGCAACTGTAGATTCTCAATAGTGCTCTGTGCACTCTGAGGTCTTAATAGTCATCCATCTTTTGAAATTATGCTGACAGCTAAGAGAGATGGTGTGGTGTCTAAATGTACAAATGTTGATACATTTACAATGTTCTTGCAGTACTTTTAGAGGAAGGCTTCCAAGGTGAAATAATTCAGAGTTTTCAGAGGGCTTATTCGGTGCTTGTATCTTAAGCATATGTAGCCATAGAGGAATTTTTACATGGAGAGTATGTAATTTGAGTTTGCAGTGCTAATCTAAACTACAGCTTTGCGGGTGTCAGTCAAAGATAACCAGTTGCTCGAGTCACTTTCTTGAAGTGCCACACTCCGCTAACAGGCTTGTTCAAGGTGACATTTATAAAAAGGTACTCACTGAGCAAATAGTACAATGCCGGGCATTGAACAACTTTGATGCCCTATGGAGGTGCCCTCACTATCTTCTTCTTAGTTTATGCCTCAGATGGCACATGACCAGGATTCATCACCAAATGTGGTCCGCTCATTGGATCATTAGCTTCCCCAGCTTGGACCAGGCACTATGAAAGAGAGTTTCAAATGTCAGGAGAGGCACATGTGTGAAAGCACATGGTTGTGATTTTCATACCAGCCATAAATCTTTGAGCTAATTTTTTCAAGGTGAGGCAGGGGAATCTCTAGCATCCCCTCTCTTTACTTTTAAACATTACATTCCTCAAAGGTCAAGCATTAGGCTGACCTATGACTCAAAGCCCATATATCCCAGACCTGTATCTGCGTCAGAGGTTTGAGAGCATTTCTTCCCCTAGACTTCCTGGATTTGATAACAAGGATACATGTTGCAAAAACAAAACTGGGATTTTATAAAAGGAATTGCAGTCCAAATTAAAATAGTAATACAATTTTTAATTGAAGATTGAAACCAGGTTTGTATGTGATCATCCACTATCTTCTGTCAGTGCTTTTATTTTCTGGTAATTAATAAACTGAAAAGAACAGAATGTCCTGCAGTGACTTCTGAACATGGAAACCAATATGTATCCTTCTGCTCAGTCCTGTTCATGGCTGAAATGAAGGCAACTGCTTATTGCCATGTTAGTTTGCAATCTTCAAAAGTTCTTTCTGAAGTCTTTACCAGGAAAACATCATTAAAAATTCAGTACACAACTAACTCATTTTATTTGTCCCCAAGTGTGTTGTGCATCTGCTGTTCTGGATAAACGAAAGTGCTTCAGTTCTTCAAAGAACGAACTTTGAAAGGCACAAGCCCAATTGGCCAATCCTTGAAATATGGCTTTGGTTTAAAGAGATAAGGGGAAAAAAAACCTCCTGTTTTAAGTAGTTCATCTTCAAATGGTGGTTATACACTACAGGGTGTATGCAAATGTAAAAGGACAGTAAAACCTCCATCAGGAAAATGATGTTCCTTTTCATATGCAGATTCCCATCCTTTACTTGGCCTTTTAATTAGTTTGATTATAGCAGTGCCTGCCTGCTAGGGCATCAATGCTATAATTTAAGAGTCTATCAGTGTGTTCATTATAAACTCGTTTTCATGAATTTATAAATAAAATTGAAGAAAAAGATAAATTTACATGGAAATATGAATGAGAGGAAAAATCCCTTTTTGTTTGGGAATGTTTCCAAACTCTCCAAATGAGATCTAATTTTAGCTTTGCAAAACTGGCAGTTGTGAATGTCAAAGGGGAAAAAGGGGAAATTCTTCCCACTGCAATGTGTAGAGTCTTTTGTAGTATCTGAATTGTCCAGCATATGAAATATCGAAGCAAAGCATGGCACAACAGATACATGGAAATAGTGTTACAGACAACTTGCAGAAAATAAAATCAGTGATTGTCCAAAATAAAAGTAATTTGATATTAACTAGATTTAATTAAATGCATAAATTAATACGTGTTTTGAAAATAAGGCTGATGCTACATAGGAAAATTAAGAGTAGAGTTGGTAGATTTATTCTTTCTGAATAATGTATTGGACAAATTTTACTTTTTGCTTGTTTGTTCATGAATTGTCCATGAACAGATCATGATTTTCCTGAATTCATTTTTTAATTAAAGTTATTTGTCATAATTTCTATGAATAAATTCGTGGGCCATCATCCTGCAAACACCTTAATGCCTGTGCAACTTTACTCCCATATTTATTCCAAAGAAAGTAGTCTCACTGAGACTGATGGGACAATTCATATGAATAATGTTGCACCTGTGTAAGCAGTCTTGGATTTAACTGTTCTGTGATTAATTTCCTTCATAACTTGCTTTAAGGAGCTATGACAAATTTTTTTTGAAAGTTTAAATATCAACTGGTTCTCCTTTCTTCGCTAGTTTGTTGACATGCTTAAAGTACTCTAAAGTAGATTGGAAAGCTATGATTTCCCTTATAGAAACTGAAGTGAACTGGGGCTACATCTGTACAACTTGTAAATTCTGATTGATATTGTGAAGTTGTATTATGAGAAACTGCTGTATCCTGAATGCCTGTATGTATGTGGATCCACCACTGCTAAGGGGTACGTATCATGTACAC
This sequence comes from Chrysemys picta bellii, assembly GCF_011386835.1. Classification (NCBI taxonomy): domain Eukaryota; kingdom Metazoa; phylum Chordata; order Testudines; family Emydidae; genus Chrysemys; species Chrysemys picta. The sequence continues at coordinate 39,856,719 of NC_088796.1, read as the reverse complement.
ACCAGAAACATATAAAGGGAACTACCTAAGATTAACAGTTCTTTAGCCACACAAAAGTTATGCTAAAAAAGAAGCTCAAGCCTTGGAATTCTAATTTAGCGGATTCCTCTGAATGCAGGCGGGAAGGTAGGAGAAATGGAAACTTGCAAGGAGTAGAACAAAAAAAAAAGACTAGATGACCAGAAGGAACACACAGGAACTGGGGGAGCCAGACAGGAAGAGGAAGTGTGGGGCAAGAGATAGCAAGAGCAGAAGCTGGGTAAAGGGCTACAGGAGAGACAGGTCACCCATCATGTAGCAGTCTCATGGGGTAGGGGCCCTACCCACTTTCCTTAGCCCTGATTTTCTCTAAGCACTCTGGACAATCCAAGGAATTCAGATCTCAGCCCAAAGAATGCCCTGGAGTGGTGAGGAAACTCAGGCAGGGACATGCATTTGTGTCAACTGTTTTGTATGATCTGTACTCTCCTGTACTTCATATGAGTAAGTGTAAAAAAGGATAAACGTGTTAAACTGTGCAAAATGTGTATGTGCACACATGCTGAGTGCTTTACAACTATTGTGTGCCCCTGAGAAATTTAAACCAAAAACCAGAAACTTCACACCTTTAGGGTAGAGTTCTGAGAAAAGGGTATGTTTAAGTAAGTGGGGTACCTCAGGGGTCAGTGCTGGTGCTAGGAACCTAGGGTAGGTGGGTGGAGGAGTCCCATTTCCAGACAGGGGTAGCAGACATGAGTCAGTGCCCAGGAAGCGTGCCAGAGAGGCCAAGGGAGGAAAATGCTGCAGTCTGCTGAGGCCCCAGAAACCTAACACAACCCAGGGGATCCAGAGCACAGAGGCTTGGATTCCCCTTATAGCAATTCCAGGGGGTGGCTAGGAAGGGGAACTCAATGGGAGCTGTGACAGAAGTCAGGCTGCTTTGCCTCTGGTGTATCATAAAACCCTTGGATGAAAATAATTCTTCATTATTGTAACCAATGAAATTAAAACATGCGATTAGGTATTGAAACAGTTGAATCAAAACAAGCCTGTTTGCCCAAGAAACAGGAGATTACTCTGCTTCCCACGCTAAGAGCACTTGAACAAACACTACAGCGCTAGGCAGACACAGTCTAAGAACTCCATAGTCAATGCTGAAATGAAAGGTAACATTTTTACTTTACTGATACTTCACGCTGTACTGGAAGAATTGCTCTGAAAGTGCAGGGGGTCATTGAAGCTCACCTCAGGGTTGGACACAATGGCAGCAGACTGAACTCCAGCTGCTCAGCGAGGGAGTGATGGTCAGACATTTTGACAGATGAGAAGCGACTAACACAGAATGCTGAAGCTGTGAAAAAAATATTTTTCTATCCTCCGTATGAACACTTACACCTGTATAGTTTTGTTTTAATGACTTAAATTTGAGTTGGCTTTCATTCAGTTTCATGTGCTATGTCTTCTCTGTCTATTTCTAATAAACAGAGTTTTAGTCAAGATCTTAGGGGAGATAATTTGGGTGTTTCATACAGATCACCCCATGAGAGGGAATTACACAGTCTCTAAAGCAGGGGTGGACAAACTATGGTCCGCAGGCCAGATCTGGCCTGTCAGGGCTTTGGATCCAGCCCACGGGATTGCCACCCCCGTGGAGCCGTGGGCCCCGGGCGGCTCCCAGAAGCGGCCTACACCACTTCCCTGCAGCCTCTGGGGGAGGAGCAGACAGCTCCATGCGCTGCCCTCACCTGCAGGCACTGCGCCCGCAACTCCCATTGGCCAGGAACAGGGAACCATGGCCAATGGGAGCTTTGGGGGTGGTACCCACAGGCGAGGGCAGCATGCAGAGCCCTCTGCCTCCCCTCCCCCAGGGGCTGCAGGGATCCGGTGCTGGCCGCTTCAGGGAGCAGCGTGGGGTCAGGGCAGGCAGGGAGCACGCAGCTGCCACCCTGGAGCCGCTCCAGGTAAGCGACGCTGGGCCACACCCCACACCCAACCCCCCCTGCACCCCACACCCAACCCCCCTGCCACACCTCACTCCCCTCCTGTACCCCAACCACCTGTCCTGAGCCCCCTCCCACACCCTTCCTTCTCCCCAACCCCCTGCTCTCAGCCCTCTCCCGCACTCCTCCCTGCACCCCTAGCCTGAGCCCCCTCCTGCACTCCACACCCCTCCTGCACCCTAGCCCCCTTCCCTGAACCCCCTCATACACCCCACACCCCTCCTCTGCCCCAACCCCTTGCCCTGAGCCCCTTCCTGCACACCACACTCCCTCCCACACACCACACTCCCTCCTGCACCAGCCCCACATTCATGGCCCTGCATGCAATTTCCCTACCCAGATGTGGCCCTTGGGCCAAAAAGTTTGCCCACCCCTACTCTAAAGAGAAGTACCACAGGGCGTTCCGGAGACATCATGTACTCAAGACTCTCCGTTGAATGGCAAGGACCAGAAGAGGCTGTCTCATATGGTACGGAAACAGCAGGGCTGCATTTGGCATGATGAATGTGCATGAGAACTGGCTTTCATCCATAGTTCTTAGGAAAATATAGTGGCCTGAAGAGAGAATATTGTCCCAGCAGCACATACTAGGCAGGAACCAATTGGCACAGTACAAAGTCCACTTTGTTTTTGGAAATATTACAGGTTTCAGAGCGATTTCCTATGTTTAACATAGGGAAATGCGGCTAGAATCAGATTTTTAAGTGCACACCTGCTGTATATTTTGTAATCAGCTCCCTTCCAAGTCAAAAAAGGCAACAGATAAGTTGTTACTTAATAGTGATTACATCTTGAAGGAAAGGGAAGAGGTTCTTTGTGATGAGAAATCATCATAAGGAGAGCTTTGTACAGTGTGAAATCCCACAGTTTGCCCAATGACTTCTTCCCTATTTTCTCTCCTGATTTTATCAGCTGCTTGACAAATAAACAAGCTGCTAATAACTTGCTATTCCACTCTCTTCCTCTTTCTCCACTCCCTGTCCTTCAACTATTTTTATCCAGAGTGTATAATTTCACAATATCTGATACTTAATATACTCTGTATGCAAGAGGAGTCACACCTTCTTCCAACCTACTGTAAGGAGTATTTATTTAGCCAGCAGATGATGTAAAAACTAACAAATTATATGCTAGAATGTGATTTAATAAACTTTTTACTGATAGGCGGGAGTCTGCTGGATATGTGATGGGAGAAAAAGATCTTGCAGTTTATTGCTTCCTTTAATACTCCATCGGAAAACACCTATGGAATCCTTATTTATTCTCCAGGGGTTAAACTCTGCTCCCTTGTAGTTACATACAAGTATCTCCATTTATGGGGACATATATTGTTTGCAGTCCAGGTCTAGAACTCCCATTAACATCAAGGCAGCATAGAATGAAGATATGCCAAGGCAGTAGGTAGGTAAATGGGTAACAGATGTGACTTGCTAGCACATGAGTAACATACATTCAAGAGCATGAAAGGCCCAAACAGCAGCAGAACCATCACTGTTCTTTTGTGTTTAGGAAATGAGATGGAGTGAGGTTATTTAGTTCCTTTAGAATATATACAATAGGGTCAAAGCCCAGATTCTCAACCAGCCTTCCCATTTGTGCCTGCAGTATTTGCTGATGCCAGTTTTAATGCATTTGCACACACAAGTGCCAGATTTTGCACATGCAACTAGATGCAAGTGCAATGAGTGGAGCTGTACACATACTGAGTTTTTCAGTTTGCTGGCAATCCTGAATAACAAACAAAATTGCTTGGGGTCAAATGAAATTTTTTTAGAATTTTTAGCAAATTGAAAAATAAAAAAATAAAAATTGTTTGGAAACAAAATATTTTGTTTGACCCAAAGTGAAGTGTTTAATTTTGATTTTGAGCTTTTAAAATGTTTTTAAATTAAAAAAAAAAGTAAAGGAAATTTCAAAACAAAAAGTCATTTTGAATAGAAAAAATAAGTGTTTCATTTTAAAAATGTCAAAAAAGTAGTTTTGATTTTTTTTTCCAAAAAAAGAATGTAGGTTTTTTTAAACCAAAATAATTTGGCAAAATCCATACAAATGTTCATAATGTTTCAGTGTCACCAAAACTGCATCTTTCATTTTAAAAAGTTTCAGTAGAAAAATGTTGTCCTGCTCTAAGTCAGAGCTCAAAGCAGGGGAGATTTTAAACACCAGATTTAGTGGATGATGAAGTGGACTCAGAGGAATATCAGCACAAGCACCAGAGGAGTTTGTTGCTGGTATGGGTCTCAATAGCTGTACTCTTTTGGATACAGGTCAGTGTTTATTCAAGCTTTTACTTACTTGGGAGACCCTCAGTTAGGTTAATGCATGGTCCATTGCAGTGTATTACATGGACTTAGAAGGAGAGATAGGACGGAAGCGTTTTCCATGCCCTAGAGACTACAAAGCTTATGGAAGTCTATAGCTTTTAGCTATCCACTTTAAATTGAGATTCTGTCACAGTTAAAGAGCGAACAGAGGCAGAGTTCAATGAGGTCTGGGTTTTCAAATTTTTATCTGACCTAGCTGGGCTAATGGGGAAGATATAGTGCAAGAGCCTTATAAAAGAGTCCAGGGAAATGGATATTTGACATGCTTATTGCAGTACTTGTACTATTATTGGATACAGACCTCCTATCTGAGGACAAGCTGAGGAACCAGTTAACTATGATCAAAGGACTGAAGTAGCTATGAAGAGCCACAAGACTTTTGTTTGCTGACATGGCTGAAGTGTTTGGAGAAGACTGAGACACTGCAATTCTTTTCAAGTTCTAAAGAAATTCAGAGGACACACAATACCTTTTAGGTCACACTACAGATTGAGAATTAGCTCTGAAAAAAGAGATTGGTAGGTAAAGAATGAAGGTGCTTATATAGCTGTGCTAAAGTATAGAAGTGTAAATATTAGGCTGAAACCTTGCACTAATATTTGCAACAGCAGCGGAAGTCTGTATAGGAAAAAACACCTACAGATGTACTACTTAATAGCTTTTGTTAGAAATCTAACCAAGGGTGCTAGAACAATTTTTATAGTGGGGGTGCTGCTGATGGAAACCATGTATTTGGTATTTGGTATTACTACTTCAAGCCAGGGGGTGCAGCAGCACCCCTAGTTCCAGCACCACTGAATGTAAATGTTTATTAAGTAACTATGTGAAACTCTCTCTCTTTGAAACTGACCGAGAGCTGTTACTCTCATTATTCAGTATTATGAATAGATTCACAGATTCCAAGGCCAGAAGGGAACATTGTAATCAACTAGTCTGACCTCCTGTATAATACAAGCCATAGAATTACCCCCAAAATAATTCCTAAAATGTAGCTTTTAGAAAATCATCCAATCCTGATTTAAAACTGGTCAGTGATGGAGACTCTACCCTGACCCTGGGTAAACTGTTCCAGTGGTTAATTTTACTCATAGTTAAGAATGTATGCCTTATTTCCCCTCTGAAGCTAGACAAACTCAGCTTCCAGCCACTGGATCATTTTATACCTTTCTCTGCTAGACTGAAAGCCCATTATTAAATATTTGTTTCCCATATCAGTACTTATAGATTGCTATCAAGTCACCCCTTAACCTTCTCTTTGTTAAGCTAAATAAATTGATCTCCTTGAGTCTATAACTATAAGGCACGTTTTCTAATCTTTAATCATTCTTGTGGCTCCTCTTTGAATGCTGTCCAATTTATCAACACCCTTCTTGAATTTGTGAATCACCAGAATTAGACACAGTATTCCAGCAGCAGTTGCACCAATGTCAAGTACAGAGGTAAAATAATCTTGCTGCTCCTATTTGAGGTATCCCTGTTTATGTATCCAAGGTTTGCATTAGCCCTTTTAGCCACAACCCTGGGACTTCATGTCCAACTGATTATCTGCCACAACTCCCAAATCTTTTTCAGAAGCATTGCCTCCCAGGATAGTCTCCCCCATCCAGTAAGTATGGCCTATGCTCTTTAATCCTAGATGTATACATTTAAATTTAGCAGTATTAAAATGCACATTGTATGCTTGTCAGCTTGGAAAAGCGATAACTAAGGGAGGATATGATTGAGGTCTATAAAATCATGACTGGTATGGAGAAAGTAAATAAGGTAGTGTTATTTACTCCTTCTCATAACACAAGAACTAGGGGTCACCAAATGAAAATAGGCAGCAGATTTTAAACAAACAAAAGGAAGTATTTCTTCATATAACAAACAGTCAACTTGTGGAACTCTTTGCCAGAGGATGTTGTGAAGGCCAAGACTATAACAGGGTTAACTAGATAAATTCATGGAAAATAGGTCCATCAATGGCTATTAGCCAGGATGGGCAGGGATGGTGTTCCTAGCCTCTGTTTGCCAGAAGCTGGGAATGGGAGACAGGGAATAGATCATTTGGTGATTACCTGTTCTGTTCATTCCCTCTGGGGCACCTGGCATTGGCCACTGTTGGCAGACAGGATACTGGGCTGGATGGACCTTTGGTCTGACCCAGTATAGCGGTTCTTATGATCGCACCCAAATGTGTCCTAAATGGAACCCTAGAGGAGGAAGACGGGAGATCAGCATCTTCATAGACTTATTGTCTTTCCTAACGGCCCATTCAGGCTGATTACTTGCTGTCTGGAAGGCATTTCCCAAGTACACACACACAGTTGTAATTGTTACATAGTCAATATTCCTAGCTTCAGATACAGAACTGATACATGCATACAAATTGGATAATCATATTCAGCAAATCATAACCTTTTCAATGATACCTCACATGACCCATATCTTGGTGATGCCATATTCATATTACAACAATATTTTTATGAAAAATATGGGGTGCAGCGTCACACCTCTCCCCTTAGATTACTGCTAGAGGGTTGGTCACTGACCAGTGCGAAGGCAGTGTGCCTAAAATTTTCTTTAGTTCTTATTTAGCCAATTTCTTAGTGTTACCAAAAGTTGTAGGGTCACCCACAGATGTTTTTACAAAGTTCTGGGTGCCTTTTTTCAAGTTGCCTGAAAGCCTTTTAGAGTAAAGCTTTGTTAACACAATATAGATATTAATATCTTTTAAAGTGTAGGTGTTTTGGCATTTACCACCAATGCCATGAGGTGGCGTGTCTCAGTTTGCCCTTCCACACAGCAGTCTAAGTTTGTTATGCTTGCCTTGCTGTGCCAAGCTCAAAGCCTGTTTACAGGTATTAGCCGAGCGGCAGTGTTCTCATAGGACTTCCTCGTTACCACTCCTAGCCTGTACCAAAGTTTCTTCCATAAATCATGCATGTTACATATTTTTAAAATATTTACTATCAGTTCTAAATTCTCTGTCTTAACCCATAGTGTGTGTAGTAAGAGACGTAAAATTTCCAGCAAATTCATGACAGGGAGGCGCTTCCAGGTATGATTATTATACCACATCTTGTGTTTAGACAATCCAGTTTGTTCAGCATTTATTGTATTTCTCATCCCCTCCCTGTACCATGGTATTTGTTTAGATACAGGTTCTCTCTTCCCTTTAGTAAAAGTTCTTAGTTCATATATGTCTTTGGGGTTTTAGCAAGGAAAGGGTGTATGGAGACCTTGTATGTTACTAGCCATCCCCTGTGGAGCTGCATTTCCTCTCCAGGACTAATTACATGTGAATCAGCCCCCTGTCCTGGGATTCCTTTGTGTTTCTCACTCCCATTACACAGTGTTCCATGCTTAGCTGCTGGGAGGGGTTTATATGCCTGGGAAATGGCTGTTTCCTCCCCTTTGTCAGGTGGGTCATTAGCATTTTCATTGACACTGGAGCTATTGGAAAGACTCTTATCCTGCCTTAAAGAGACAGAGCTGGTTTTCACAAGTACAGCAGGAACAACATTTTGCAAAAGCGGGACCTGGATTGGGGTACCCTCTGTCACCCTTCTCTGTTCCCAAGAGGTCAGCTGTATGGCTCCTCCCCTCTAGGAGGACAATTACACACTTCCCTCTTAAAACCTGAGTCACGGGTTGGGTGTGTGGGATCCCAGATGCCACTCTACCAAAATCCTCCTGGGCAAACCCTTCCCTGTAATTAGCAGGGAGACATTCCTGTACTCCCCCACCTTCCTTCTCTGGGCCCCCCTCCAAGACACACAACTTCTCTCTAGAGTGGAATCTGTCCCCTGTTCAGCTATGGGCTCACAGCTAAAAGCCAGAACAGCCCTTTCACTGGTAAGCACTGTACCCTCCTTCCTCTTTGAATTGGGTTTGCCTCCAGTAACAGAACCCATGGAATCTTCACCTGCTGCTTAACTTCAACCTGGACGGTTTTCTTACAGTCAGGCAAAACATTCCCTTTCCCTCTGAAGAAAAGACTGTCTTTAGCCTCCAGGTAAGAGCAGGCCTCAACCACACCAATCCTTGTTAGCAGACAGTGTTCTACTGCTGAAGAGGAATTAAAGAGATACTCTCCCATTTCCCCAGCAGCTTCTGTGACTACTCTTTCCCTCTGGGGCTTCAGCACAGGATTCCTCCTTGTTGCTGATAGACCCCTGGACAGCCTGAGCCACATTAAAAAAGTCAGTCCCCAGTAAAATTTGTGTTGGGTTATGAGGGACAGCTGCAACTGTTATTTCAGCTTACAACACCTGAATCTGGGACAGTTCCTTGGATTTGTCACCTAAAAAGAATGGCTCAGGTTTGGGGATCTCCCTCACATCCTCAACCGTGAAGACCGATGCAAAGAATTCATTTAGTTTCTCCTCAATAGCCTTATCGTCCTTGAGTGCTCCTTTAGCATCTCAATCATCCAATGGTCCCATTGGTTATTCCTGCTTCCTGCTTCTGGTGTACTTTCTTTGCTATTACGTTTTGAGTCTTTGGCTAGTTGTTCTTCACATTTTTTTTTGGCCTTCCTAATTATATTTTTACAATTCATTTGCCAGAGCTTATGCTCCTTTCTATTTTCCTCACTAGAATTTAACTTCCACTTTTTAAAAGGATGCCTTTTTGTCTCTCACTGCTTCTTTTACTTTGTTGTTTAGCCATGGTGGCACTTCTTTGGTTCTCTATGTTTTTTAATTTGGGGTATACATTTAAGTTGAGCCTCTATTACAGTGTCTTTAAAAAGTTTCCATGCAGCTTGCAGGGATTTTACTTTTGGCACTGTACCTTTTAATTGTGTTTAACTGTCTTCCTCATTTTCTTGTAGTCTCCCTTTCTGAAATTAAATGCTACAGTGTTGGGCTGCTGTAGTGTTTTCCCCGCCACAAGGATGTTAAATTTAATTATATTACAGTCACTATTACCAAACGGTCCAGATATATTCACCTCTTGGACCAGATCCTGTGCTCCACTTCAGACTAAATCAAGAATTGCCTCTCCTCTTGTGGGTTCCAGAACTAGTTGATCCAAGAAGCAGTCATTTAATGTGTCAAGAAACTTTATCTCTGCATCCCATCCTGAGGTGATATGTATCCAGTCAATATGAGGATAGTTGAAATCCCCCATTATTATTGAGTTTTTTATTTTTATAGCCTCTCTAATCTTCTTGAGTATTTCACAGTCACTATCACCATCCTGGTGAGGTAGTCTGTAATAAATCCCTACTGCTATATTCTTGTTATTAGAGCACTGAATTACTATCCATTAAGATTATATGGTACAGTTTGGTTCATTTAAGATTTTTACTTCATTTGATTCTACGCTTTCTTTCACATATAGTGCCACTCCCCCACCAGCACAACCTGTTCTGTCCTTCCGATATATTTTGTACCCTGGTATTACTGTGTCCCATTGATTATCCTCTTTCCACCAAGTTTCTGTGATGCCTATTATATCAATATACTCATTTAATACGAGGCACTCTAGTTCACCCATATTATTTAGACTAATAATATGGTCTGTATATTTGTATATAAGCACTTTAAAAACTTGTGACTTTTTAGCTGTCTGCCATTACATGATGTAACTGAATGGGCCTTTTTCATTTGACTGTTTTCATTTGACTGTTTCGCATCAGATTCTACCCATATTTTATCATCTTCCATCCTCTCCTTCTTACTAGGATATAGAGAATCTCCATTAATAGATCCTTCCCTAAGAGATGTCTCCATCCAAACCACGTGCTCCTCTGCACCTGTTGGCTTTCCCCCAGCCCTTAGTTGAAAAACTGCTCTACGACCTTTTTAATTTACATGCCAACAAACTGGTTCCATTTTGGTTTAGGTGGAACCCATCCTTCCTGTATAGACTCCCCCTTTCCCAAAAGTTTCCCCAGTTCCTAATAAATATAAACTCCTCCTCCCTACACCTGTCTCTTCCCAATAACTGGAGTTCCCTCCCCTGGAGAGGTATCCTCAGTGCGAGAGGATACCATGACATCATCTGGAAGGAGAGTCCCAACTATGGGATCATTTCCCTCTCCTCCAGTTGGATGTTCTCCTTCCTGAGAATTTCATCCTCCTCAACAGCACAGAGGCTGTCAGACCGGGGGTGGGACCATTCTAATGTGTCCTGGAAAGTCTCATCTATGTCTCCCTTAGTTCCTCCAGTTAAGGCACACTGGTCTCCAAAGCCCGTACATGGTCTCTGAAGGCCAGGAGATACTTGCACCAAATACATACCACATACTGCCTACCCATAGGGCAGATAATCATACATGCTGCATTGGGTGCAATAAACTGGATAGCCCCCACTCTGCTGCTGGACTTCTGCCTGCATTCTTTTTACTCCTGCAGCTTTGTTGATGTTTTGTTTTTATCAGGGGTGTTTTTAGCTTTACATTTAAAAAATGTTGTGTATATAACACCCCTTCAGACTCTGCCTCTAAACTCCCTGACAAAACTCCCGTTAGCCACTCCTGTTCACTCAACTGGTGGTCTCCCACATTCTGGGTAAAGTACCCTTGCCACAGTGCAAAAGGATTGAAAGGAGGTTCTCTCTCCTGCCCCGGCCCCCACCCCAACCATTTTGTTGGGAGTTAGGCAGGCTCTAGCACGCCTCCTGGATCAAGCCCTGCAAGAGAGTTAGGTGAGGTGCACCTACCTTCCCGCAGTTAATGGATCACAAATAGAGATAAGCAGGGAAGTTCGGGCTTCAGGGTGGTGCCTATCTCTGTGAGAGGGGGAGGGGTTCAGGACACTCCTCTTATCAACAAACCCTAATTGGCTGGTGTGTCTCCACCTCGCGTGCTGGATTTTGTGGATTATATTCTAAAGCACCTATCTCGGCCCATTCATTGTAGAGGGAGTCTAGCACCCAACTCTGGCTTTGTGCATCACAGTATTGTTCCTGTGATTTTATAGGCACCTAAAAGTTGTGTTGCAATACTGAGGCTATGTGTGCACTGCGCACCTTACAGCAACACAGGTGTGCCGCTACAGCAGTGTCACTGTAAGGTACACAGTTTAGCTGCTCTTTGTTGCCAGGAGAGAGCTTTCCTGCCGAGAAAATAAAACCACCCTCAACAAGAGGCAGTAACTTTGTCGGCCTGACCTCTGACCGACAAGTTTTACCAATGAAAGTGCAGTGTAGACATAGCCTGACTGTTGCAATGCATAAGTCCCTTTGTAGATCCATGCTACAGAACCTGGGATAGGCATGCTTCTGCAGTTAGCATAAATCAAAAATAAACAGTGTTCAGGAGAAAAGGCTATGAAATGAAGACATCCTACGCAAATTGTGTATCACATCATACACAAATAGTGATCTAGTCACTACTCTCCATAAGAATGAACCAGTAATAGTTGTTTTCACAAAATACCACTCCAATGGAAACAGGATGTGGGGCCATCTGTTTAATTGAAAGCAGAGTTTGACATTAATGGCATTGCAGCAGTATTAAGGAGGAAAATTTGTCCCTAAATATTTTCCTTCCTTAGTTGATACATTTCATTCAGAAGAATTATCAGTACTTTATTTAGCAAGCCTCTTGCTACATGCACTCTTGAATCAGAGGTGGATTAAAGTCTCCTGGCGCCCTGAGCTGGAGCAAGTGGGGGGGGCCTGGTGCCGGAACCTTGACCCTGCCCCTCCCCTTTTTCCTGCAGCCCCATCTCCATTCCACCCTTTCCCTGGGGCCCCACCCCATTCCTCCCCTTCCCCCACATCCATGCCTCATTCCACCCCTCTTGCTCCTTTCTGCCTCCCCCTTGCTATGCCCCTCGAGACCAGAGAAGCTCTGTGGCCATAGGGCCAAAGCCAGGAGCAAGAGCTCCTTCAGCCCTGGAGCCGTGCTGAGGAGCAATTTTTCTGGGAGCCCCCAAATTGGCTGGGCCCTATGGGCCCATGCAGTAATCCGCCTCTGCTTGTAATTATGATGAGTACAATGACATTCTGAATGCCTGTAAAAGTACCACTGATGAAGGTTTTTAGCTCTTGCTTCTGATATCTCTCGCCAGATTTCTAAACATACCACACTAAAATTGAAGTCTATGAAGTGATTTGATATTAATCTACCACCAGCCAGTACTTTTCTTTACTAAATTTCTTATGGGGAGAACCACTTAGTAAGTTTGTTATCTCTACTTCAAAATACATTTTGCCTGATTTAAAAAAAAGCAAAGAAAACATTAATCACCCCAGATATTTTCCCACAGCAGAACAAAACAATCTTGTTTATGCCTTTAAAAAAAACAAGAAGCTAACCCTGTGTAAAATTGCCTATTTTTGCTTTGTGAAACATTAGAAGCAAGGTTGAAAATGTTCATGAGAGAATGCCATGATTCAAAGAACATATCAGCAATAAAATCCTTATTAAAAAGCTGTGAAATTGGGCAATCATTTCTGAAACCTAACGGATAAGCAGAGAGGGCTTAGGTAATGGCCTGGATACGATGGCGGTGATTAGACTTTTTTTTTTAAATGATCCACCATGTCGAACTCTCAATGTCACCTGTGTTACACTCCCTGCCACTAATTCCAGAAGCAAACTCAACGTTACTAGTCCCAACACAACCATATTTTTTTTCCTGTAGGGGTTTAATTACAATGACTTTCTTGCCTTATTGTTGGAAAACAACCATCAGAGAAGTTTCACCTGCTGTTGGAAAGTGCAGCACAACTTCAACTCTAGTAGCTACTGAGAACTAAGTGCATCATAATGCATACACACAAGGGGCCAAATTACGGCATAGGAAAATGAGCACACAAAAAACTATGGTAAAAGAACATTAAGGTTGCAAAGTCAAGCACTCAAAAGTTAGAAATTGCTAGAATTAAGATTGCCCATTCAACCCTAATTCAGCCCCCTTCTGCGTATTATGCTACAGTTCTTAAATTACATAATAACATACTATTTTTTTCCACAGGACTCCTGCCTCATTCAATGCATGGAATGGATGGTGCTGACTTAACGAGCAGCTATTCAATAGTGTGTTTTCCCCTCATTATTTAGTGTGGCCCTAGGCCTTACTTACTGCACACTATACAAACTCTGCTATGAAGGCAGTTATTAGTTGCCTCATGGGCTCTTCTATATGCGCTCATCACTATGGTATCGGAGTGCTTCCCAAATATTAATTAATGTCTCTTCACACCACCTCTGTTAGGTGAGAGGGTGCTATTATCTTCATCTTACAGATGGGGAACTGAGGCACAGAGAGACTAAGGTCAAAGGTATCCACTAACTTTGGGTGTCCAATATGAGATGCTTAGGACCTGACTTTTCAGAGCACTTAGCGTTATGTAGCACTTTGTGTGCCAGTCACAGCTCCCATTGACTTCAGTTACTGTTGTGAGTGCTCAGCACTTCTGCAAATCAGACCCCAGGTCTTCCCTCATTTTTCTGGGTTCTGGATGGAACACACAATTAGTGACCACCTATGAAAAGTCTGGTTTAAATGACTTGCCCAGCATCTCACTGGAACTCTGTGGCAAAGGCAGGTAGAGAATCCTGTTCTCCAAGGAAGCTTTCAACTGCCTTAAAGAGGAGACCATCCTTTCTCTTCCTGCAATCTCCTGCCTCTCTCAGTGCACATCATCCTAACTTCTGCAAGAAATGAAGCAAGGATCCAAGAGACAAAAAACAGTTACTTACCTTCTCATCATAACTAATGTTCTTTGCGATGTATTGCATAGATTCATTCCAGTGTAGGAGTGTACATGTCTCATGCACTGGTGCCGGAGTCCCTCCCTTGCAATACCCATGGGGCAGCTACACCTGCACACTGCCTCCCCTTGTCCCTGCAGCAGAGGGGTACAAAGGGAGGAGTCGCAACATCCTGCCTTCAGTTCCTTCTTACTGGAATCTCAGAGATAGACTGAAGCTAGTAATCCATTTAGAAAGTCTGTTTTGTCACAGGAGAACCTCTCATTCTCCCCGCATAGGAAGCAAAGAGTTGAGAAGAAACAAAAAAAGGGCTTTGTTCTGTCCAGGGAAAAAGTCAGAGCTCGACACATATCTAGCGTATGCAGCTTTTGTCCAGCCCTATGAGCATGCAGCTTTGGAAAAAGACCATTAAGTATATTGGTTGACTGAGATGGAAGTCTGACACTACTTTGGATAGAAATGAAGTGGGAGGACTAAGCTGCACCGATCCTTGTAGAATACTGTAAGGAAGATCAGTTATCAGAGCATGCAATTCCCTTAGTTTTCTCATAGCGGTGATGGCTACTATAAAGGCCACCTTAGCCAAAAGATGTAACATTGAGCAAGAGGCTAAGGACGCAAATGGAAGTGCTATAAGTGCTGACAGAACTAAATTCAAGTCCCAAGGTAGGACTGGGTCCCAAATTGGTTGGAAAAGCCTGTCCAATCCATTTAGGAACCTGGTTGCCATGGGATTAGTGAAAACAGTCATTATGAGGGTGAAATGCTGAAATTGCAGCCAGATGCACCTTAATCAAACTAATTGCCAGACCTGACTCTTTCAGATGCAAAGGATAGTCCAAAATCTCCTGGACTGAAGACTGCATAAGAGACACATTGTGGCAACCTGTCAATTGTAGCAAGAAGCATTTCAACCTGTATCTGTGGACAGAAGACAGACCTTAGCCATGCCTGCATGCACCAGGAATGGAGCCTGGCATATTGCATTACATATGTGCAAGTGCCCATGTGCCCCAGGATCCTCAGTCAGTGCCATTTTCTGGTTTGTGGCTGCTTCTTGAGAGGTTGCACAAAGGTCCAGAGAACCAGAAATCTGGCTTCTGGCAGATATGCCTTGGCCAAAGTTGAGTCTAGAACAGTGCCCATAAACTCTGTTATTTAAATTAGTGATAGGATGGATTCTTCCCTGCTTATTATCAGGCCTAAGCAGCTGAACAGACGGAGGATTCCATGGATGCTGACTGGAGTGGCCCAGTATCAATCAATCCTCCAGGTATATACACATTTTTAAAGACAAAGACTGTACTAAAGTACAGCAATCTGCTACAGCTGACCACAGGCAAAAAGAAGGAAATGAAGGAGGGGTGGGTCAGCTCCAACCTTTATACCCTGGGCTCCAGGCATGAGGAGAGGCAGGACAAATGTGTGTCCAACCTATGAGTACCACTAGGGAAAAATCTCATTCACCGGTGTACAAGATGGACACACCTGTAACAATCACTCAGAGAAAAACAGCCTCCTTTAGTAGACAATCCTGTTTCATCTCATGAGCAGGTTCATCCTGTGCACTGAATGAGGCAAGAGTCCTGTGGTAAAACAGTATGTGATAAAGGAATTAAAAATGGTCTCATAACGGATATGTGTAAGAGGGCCTGTGCAACCTTAATTCTGGCATTTCCCAACTTTTGAGTACTTGACTTTGCAACCTTAACAACATTCTTTTAACATAGTTTGGGTGCTGTTTCCTAGGCTTTTAAAAGATCTGAAAAAAAATATCAGCTATTCCATTACATGGTATCATATTGATATCAACATGGGTAATCAGCAGGATTGGAACCTTTAGATCCACCACACAGCCTCTGCCTCTTGAGCTAACAGAGTAATTGCTAGCACTAGTAGGTCATTATCCTCTATGTGGACCAGCACTAGAGGATGGGGCACTTTGCCAGTGGGTTTCACAGCTATTTGCTGACAGCAGAGGAATGGTGAGACACAGGGATCTTGGGTTCCATCCAGGCTTTGGAAGGGAAGCTATTCTCTAGTGGGCACAAATTCTTCAGCTTGTTTCTCCACCACCACCCAAGCTGGACTCTTTTTGCCCCATCACCTCCAACCTGTCCCTGTCCCATTCCTTCTCTTCTCCACCCCTGGCTCTGTCTCAGTTCCATTCTCCTCACCTAACCAGGCCAAGTCTCTACTCCTCAGGCTTCTCATCCCAATCTGAGTTTCCCCCATCTAAACTCCCAGTCCAATCTACATCTCCTTGCCCAGACAGTGCTAGAGCCATGCTTCCTGGCTCCTTATCTGATCAGTCTCTCTCCCACATACCCTTGCTTCCTTCAATTGCCTCTCCACATGCTCCTATCCCAATCTTCCTTCCAGTCCCCTTGTCCAATGTCACCATTCCACCCACAGCTCCTTGTCGCAGTTCCTTTGCCCAGTGAGTCCCAGTTTCCCATCAGATCTAGCTCCTCAACAGATCTGTCCTTCTTCCACCCAGGTCCAACTTTTATTCCTGTGTATTCAAATCAGGCACCTTCCTCCTCTTTCCTACATGACACAGCAGGGGCAGCAGCCCAGAACTGCAATTGCAGGGAAGGTCTGCTTAGCCCCAGGATGAAGCATGCTCAGTGCAGCTGAATCTTTGGGGAATTTAGGTGCTAAAATTTAAGAAGTCTTTACTGAGCATGTGTAAATTGATTCTTCAGAGGCTTTACTTGGACAATTTTGGGGGGATTTTCAAAGGGATGGCAAAAGACGTCATCCCTGATGCAAAGTCCAGCTCCGCACCAAATTTCAAGTCACTGCTCCAAAAGCATGGGGGTGTTTGATGTTTTCAAAGAAAAGGTCACCAGAATTTAACAGCTGAAACAATTTATTTTTCCCTAGCATATTTCTTAGAAATGGCTGGACCATTTTAATTGAAATTTTCAAAAAATAATTCACTCTGGGGCAGACATCCAGCATGGAAAATTACCGCCCCACAGCTAAAGTTTGGCAAAATTATAAGATGCTTAAAACATGGTCTTATAATGGGAAGTGTTGGGCAACCTTAATAAGAGATGGTGCTACCAGTCCCACCCATAATTACATACAAAAACTACATTCAAATTCTTTTTCAAAGAATCTTCAAGTTCTTTTAACTCACCCTCTGCAGCTGGAAATGGCAACTCTTCAAGATTTTGTTTGGTGAATTCAAAAATAATCATCCAGTGATCCTGTGGGTCTATGAACCACAAACTAAAAATCCCCTTTTGGAAGTTAAAAACCCTATACATTGATTAGTCCAAAGAGGAGCAGATAGTAAGTCCACTGCCACTAATAAATCACATACCACTGCCTTTATTTCCCTGAGTAAACCAGAACCAGGGAACATGGCATGCTAGCCCGGGCTGCTTCCCTATCAAAACATATCAAGTCAAAATAGAATGCATTTTAAAATATTTTTGCTAGATCATTTATTGTTAATGGACAAATTTTCCTGTAGTGCCAGGAATTTAGCTGCAAAGCCACCTTACCAGCTAGATTTATGGTAGGCAGCCACAGTCTCAGCTGGCACCAATCTGAATCCCAAAGGCCTTAGAAGAGAGAAAATCCAAATGCTACAAATTCCTCTCATTGGGGAGGACTAAAACTCAGGTACTTCTAATCCTGTTCTGCTACATATATCTTCAAAGATGAGCAAAACCCAAGAGGGTACACGCTTGCCTGGCTTGGAAGAACTGAAAGTACGATGGCTGCTAAATAGAAGGAGTTATTAATAGCCACAGTTCTCTTTAAATTGTTTAGTCATATTAGAGTTTAGGAATGTGAGCACATACTTTTTAAATACCTGCCCCCCCGCAAACTCATGCGTCTCTAAGAACCTGTGATCACACTGCAGTAAGAGGTGTACATTGAACCTGATATTTCGCCTTTCTAGATTTTTGAGGATTTAATTCATACCCTGAATGTAAGTATTTCTACATCATACATATATAGGAATCAATTCACCCACTACTGAAATGTAGCCACCTGTCATTGGGAAACAATATGCAACAGTTTAGTGTAGGAAAGGTATAATATAGTATTCACTGGCAGTTTGAATTTATCTGGGCAAGACATTATAATCTCAATTGAAAATGTATCAACACCTAATCTAGTATCCCTTACTCTTGGCAAAATGCCCTAGGATCTATAGTGAGAACAGTTTGGGACCTCAGTCTTCATCTCATCCAAAAGATTTAAATGGAATTTTGCAGATTTACACCAGCTGATGATTTGGTCCAGAACCTTTAAAAGCATAGTGCTGGAACATTAGTGTATACTGATTTAAGGGAAGAATGCCAGCTGCTGAGTTATACCAAAACTGTTTCTAGAATCAACAGGGTTTTCCATGATGGTTTCCCCTTCAAGCAGTGAACAGGCATTACCCTATTTATCTTGAGATCTAATGAAGACACTATCTGGAGTAACGTTTTTGTGACTTAGTTTCCTTGAGAATGCAGCATCTAGTCTTAAACTCTAATGAAGAGAGTTAAAAACCACCCGCATTGAAACACTTAATTTACAACCGAGGATAATAAGTGGCCATGGATTGGAGATAAAGTTATACTTCACTCAAGGGACTCTGCAGAACTGCTGCTGAAATGGTTTATGAATGGCAGCAAAGCCCCACATGTGAATTTCACTCCAGAGCTATTCATTATTAAATAAGGCAAACAAAAATATATTAAAGCACATAAACAAGTTATTCTGTAATTTTTAAAAAATAATTAAAAATTAAGATACAGGGACATGAGACAAATTAGAAAGAACTATTCATTCTGGCAGCCACAGAGAATCATCAGAGGCATCATCTTCTTAGTGGCTGTAATTATTTCAGTTCTCTCATTTTATCATCAAGGTGTCCCAGCAGACTGGAGTTTTCTATAGCATTGTCTTCTGTAGTTTTAGTTTCACCAAGCTGTAATGTTTTGACGTCTAATGTCACCACATGGCCATAAGAGCTTAATGAAGTCAATGAAATTACTACAGATAAATCATTTTAACCTGTAATATGCTTTCATTGATCTCAGCAAGATGCTAGCTGATGCCAGTTAAAAGGAATTAGGGCGGGGCGGGGGGAGATTAAGCCAAAATAGTGGCTGGAGCCAGGGTTTTGGAGCGGAGCCCGGAACTGGAGCACGAAGCAGCTCCAGAGCAGTGGAGCTGCAGATTTTTGCTTGGAGCTGGAGCGGAGCCGGAGCACAGCTCCAAAGCCCTGGATGGAGCCAATCTAAATATAAGGTCTCACACCACAACTCAGAGTGCTACAGAAAGGCGTGGCTCACTGCCAGTGGTACGTACTGCTCCCTAGTCACTATGGAGGATTCCATGACTCCCTGGCGACTGCTTCTAGCCCATGAATTCTTGGAACCAAAATTAATGGTTCCATAGGCCCAACGTAGGCCAGGACCTGGATTCACAAATTCATGGATTCTACTTTAATCCACTGCTGGGAATTATCAATTTATTCTCTGTGACTAATTACAAAAGAAATAACCTGCTGCTCAAGCATTGTGTTTAAGGTCACCAAGTGCGGAGGATTTTAGTAACAGAATACTAGACAACTTTAATGGGGTTCTTGTCCAGTATGAGGAAGGTGTCAAATTTCCCACCTTCAAATATGGGACAAAGTCTCAGCCATTTGCAAAGTGGTCGTTAAGTGGGTGGGTAAAGAATGGAATGGTACCAGCTGCAGTTGAGTTTTCCTGCTGAAACACAGGCAGAAGAGAGGAAGGATCTGTGATGGGGGGCACCTTCCAGCTGATCTGAAAAGGAGTTGTTTGCTCCCTCTCCACACTCCCTAGTGCTTATATGTGCATAACTGGACACATGTGGGAGGTTGGGAGTCTGGTGTTCCAAATGCATCAATTGGGCCCCCTGTTAAGCATTTTCTAGATTTCTAGGCTGCACTTTCTGCTGACAAACTCGTGTGTGTCTCTCTAGACAGATGCCTCTCTGCCCTTTCTTTTGCCCTTCCCACCTTGCATCCCCCAATGTGCACTGAGGCACCACAGGCAGGATTTGGCTCAGTGTTTTACTCTGTGGTTCTGCTTCATTAGAGCTTGCAATTATTGCACAGCTAGAGACATATTAACAAAGCATCACACAAGCCAACTATTACTCTAAATGGAACCATTATCCTTATCAGTGTGTGTCTGCACTATGTACTACTATACATACGCAATAGATCAAGATAATTTTTAACCCAGATACCTACACATCTTTTTCTGGGATCTCGATGGATATTCCAGGGCTAAAACAGGCTTAAATTAAGTTCTTACAGTACATACTCAACAACAAGTATTTAAGGTGCCACTGCTGGGGGGAAAATGCATATTTTAATTTCAGTTGATGCCTTTTAATAGCTAGGAAACAGCCTGTACTTAACTGGAATTGGAATCAAAAGCAATACTGCTACATCCAAATAGAAGGGGTTTCTGCATGAAATCTGATTTCCACAGTATAAGAGTTCTATGAGCTCTGTACTCATTTAATTTCAAAACATTAATGGGAATGCAGAAAATACCTTTCCTCATCCCATACCAAAAGGACAGGACAATTTAGGCAACACTCTCTGACCTCAGTTAATGAAAGCAGTAGGACTGCATGTGCACAATTTGGTTCTAAATGCGATCTAAATAATAAAATATTCCACATTTCCCCTCTCACCGGAAAAAAAAAAAAAAACAACAACAACAATTAGAAAGGTTAATAAAGGATTAGCAATTTAAATAGCCATGTTCAGACAAACTTAGGACTAACTTGCCCTTCTGCTCCCATATTTCATAAATCCATATCTGAGAATCAGAGAAATGGCCTTAGTGCAAACTATGGAATAAATCCTGCGAAGTGTTACAAGTAACTACTCATTTGAGTAGTCCCACTGAGGGACAATAATCTCCTTATTTAGGCTGACCCATGCCATTTAATTTACTAATCCTTTTCTACCCTGGGTGTTTTGACTTCAGTTGGAATACTCACACGAGTAGAGTTATTTAGGCACATCAGAATCAGGCTTTATATCTAAACTAAGCCGCCCTTTAACTGAAACATACACCCCTACTCTCCAGCACAGCTCCGTCTCAGTTCAAAAACTGAATGACACTTTAAGGGTCTATAGAATTTTCAGTGCAGTGTGATTTAACTACACAATATCCATAAGCATTAATGAGAGTTGCACAGTTAAATCACCACGCAACGTGCTACAAAAAAATTGTTCTTGTAGTTTACTATATAGACGTAATAGATCACACTTTAAAATTTAATAGCATAGAATAGGTGAATCTTTTCGAAGTGTACGTGTATTTTAGGGTGCTCATACATTTTAGAAAGTGTGTATAATATGAATCTTGTTAGATTAGATTTTTTTTAAAAAGAGACCTTGCATGAAATGCACCAAGTGCACTGCATCCCCATTGTAAATCAAATAACTATGGTTTATTTATTTAGATTTAAACAAGATACATAAAATAATTCCTATTCCAGGCTCTTAGCACCTTGCCATCAATTAAATATACATTATACAACCTTTAAGGACCAAAACAGATCATTCATCCCCACTTCCTTACAAACAACAACAGGCAGCAGAAAATCAAAATTTCCCCTTCCTCAAATTCCCAAAGACAAACCTACTCCAAGCCCCTCCTCAAACACTCTCTCAAAAGGAAGTGTCCTAGCATGCCTTGTAGGTTATGCTGTTCTGGATCAAAGTTCAGTTGGAGGAGGTGATTTCCTAAGTTGATGAAACCTCATTAGGAATGTCTAGCTACAGCTTATTGTCTCTCACTCTCTGTCTCTCTCATTGAAATCAATACCTTAGGCTATGTCTACACCGCACACCAGGGTTGGCGGCCAATAGGGTATGTGTAGCTACATACTGCTGTAAAAAGCAAGCTGCGTCCATGCTGCCGTGTGTAGCCACACGTGTCTGTGAAAGGATCTGGCAGTGGGGAGGCCGCAGAGAAAAACTTTGCCAGTGGGAGCTGGCAGAACCTTTACCTGCTGCCTTTCCTTCCTGCCTGAGCCCTTCTCGCTGCAGGGAAAGACTCCAGCGGCAGGAAGGCAGCAAGACACTACACTACTAAAACCAGCGGTGTAGATGGGGAGGCCCTGCTTGGGTGACTAGAGCCATGTAGGGTAGATAGGTTTCAGGCATGTCTTTACTCTTCTCCCCTAAGCAGTACTTCACCATCTACCTTGCTATGCATACCCATGCTAGGGGGGCTACTTGCATATGTACTCTACACACTGCCAAAAGTAGTGTGTGGTGTAGACATATCTTTAAAGACCACAGGGAAGCCAGTGCAGAGCATGGAGCTCTAGTCATATGAGCTCAAAGTTGGATACTTCACTCAAACAATGAACTGCTAAGTTCTGCACTAACTATCATCTGAATGGATTTAAACTATAAGTAGTGATCATTGATATGGACATATTTAATACAATGCATTGCTATATGCAATTATACACGGGGCTCCAGTATCTCAGTTATTGTGTAGTAATGATTAATGACATCCTATCACATATATACTAGGCATACCCAGGGCCGGCGGTCGCCTAGGGTGCTACAATTTGGAGGGCGGCGATCGCGGCGGTATTTCGGCAGAGGGGCCTTCCGTCGCCTCTGTGGGGGGTGGCATTTTGGGGCGGGACCTTCCGCCACCAAGGGCATCAGAAAAGCTGGCAGAGCTCCTGGGCATACCAGGCATTCAGACTTTAATATACACTTTCATCTTTGCTAAATGTAAAGAGACTTGATCACAGCATTGATTCATATTTAAGAATAGGAATTACATCAGTAAGCATTCTCTGGGTGCTGTTACATAACTGCAACATGTACAATCCCAAAGAACAATTCGTAATCCATACAATAGATTGCACCTATTCCTAAAGGAACAAATTTATTTTTAAATAGTCTGATCTGTTAACTGAAAATAACTTAAAATGAAAAAATGTTAGCACTCTTGATGGTGATAGTATAAAATAGCCGCTCATTGCCTCGTACTAGGTTCCAAAATATGATATGGCAAATGCGTGGAAACGATAGTCTCCTCCTCAAGAGTGCTGATGTGATTGTCACTGGTAACAGTTCTGATGTGACAGACAGACAAGCAGAATTAAACAGTCATTTTCCATTTGAGAATGATTGGGGAACAATCTAAAGCTTCTAAGGTTTTAGGAGCACATGAGAAAGTGAGTTCCATTTTAAGATGCTATCAGACCTAATCTACATCATATGATGTAGCATGATCATTCAAATCCTTGCACACCCAGCAGGGCGAGCAAGGCTGTTGTGCTACAAGTGTAAGCGGTAGATGTATTCCTTTGCACTGAGTAGTATGACTTTTCAAGGCTCTGCTCCCTCCTCTTGGAAGTGGAGATGGATAGAGAATAAGTGAGACTGAGACGACCGACTAAAATGAGATCCTTGCTATGCAAACAAAGCACTTAATAGCTGACAATCCCCTCTTCACTGTAACTTCCATTAGTAGGCAAGATCGGGTTCCCTCTATGCTTCCTATCTTGCTCATGATCTTTTACCTTGTTCTATGTTCCACGGTTATGCATTCCGGGATCAAGCCCCTTGCAAGTCCGTATAAAAATATTTAACAGAGTCCATTCATTATGCAAATGAAGGGCAATCTATTTTACTTATGAATATTAGTAACCCACTTGGTCTATCTGAAAGCCAACAAGTAAAATGTGGATCACTTATGTAGGAGATCAGGTGATTTATTCTTCTAGAACCTTAAAGTTCCACCAATCCTAAAGGAGATTTCCAAAGTTCCTGTAAAAATAAATAAAAAGATACTCCATTCCTACAATGTCAGATGGAATTATAATACTCCAGGATTGTAAATGAGTTTAAATTAGGCTGAGAGCTGATTGAGGGTAGTTCAATAAGCGCAGTATTATTGTGTTCATGCTGAGCTATGATCTATTTGGACTAGAATTTAGCAAGCAGAGATTGCCAATGTACATTTCATTAAGAATGGCATCAAATGCATATGGCTCAAACTCAGGTGAAATCGTCATTCTGTCATTAGGAGAAGCTCACAATGACTCAGAAATCAGGAAATGGCATACAAAAAATGAGATGGTGCCATTAAACCCTGCTCCCACACTAGCTATTCCATCCCTGGCAAGCTAGAGGAACATTCTGAAAAAAGGTCAGCTGAGATCAATTGACCAAGAAGCAGGCATGAAAAGGAAGCCACAGAAAATCAAGAGGCATGTACATTTGAGGAAACTTGGAAGAAAACTGAAGACAGGATCAATAGAAGTGATTTTCTCAGAGATTCTGCAGGTGCCAAATGGGAGTCAAAAAAAGGACAAGAATGATATCGGTTGCTAAAAAGAGATTTCACTGGTTATGTACAGAGGAGTGTTTTGGATTCACAGGGCATGGAAATTCTATATGTGATGAGGTGATTGGTAAGATTGTCTACTACAAATGGTAAAGTCTAAACAAGATGAGTAGAAAGGGGCAGGGCTTCTGCTTACCTCAAATAATATGCCATATACTTTCAACACACAAAATTAGAATTAGTCTGAAACAGAAAAATAAGCAGAGTATTAATGTTCTAAAGTGCCTATTCACAAATGAAGAGGAACTATGGAAAAGATCTGGCAGTGTTATCAAATTGTAGACAGTAGGGAGTAGTGGACATAATTCAAAGATATGAGGATGAGATGAGAGATATTTCAATATATACGGTTATGAAGTGTATGGGTGAGAGAGAAAGGAAAGAAAAATAAGTATGATGATGTTATGCCAGAAATATCCATAAGACAATTCTACAATAAAGATTGAGGGGGTGAAATTCTTTGGGTGAAGATGCAAGAAGCAAAAGCCAAAAGAAAAGTGATACTAGATATGCCTTAGCCAATGTCTGGAACATGAAGCTAGAATCATTCAATCTGGAAAAAAGCTCGATGTTTTTAACCTGGGGGTAACCATTCATTGGAGCAGCTGACCACTAGTAGATTCTCTGTTTGGAATCTTTGTATCAGGACTGAATGACTTTCTGAAAGACATACTTTAGTTCAACCACAGTATATCGAGCTGGATGCAAGAATTAGTGGGTGAAATTTTACCACCAGTGTTTCCTGGCCTAGTTCCAGTACTGGGTTTACAATAGCACTCATGGTGCCATGGCACCAGGCACCACACTCGGAAAGGGCCCATAATCCCTCCCCTAACACACAGAGGGCAAGCGCGGTGGGCGCTGGTGCTGGCATTCGGGCTGGGGCAGAAGGGTGCCCCGCAGGGTGCCTGAAGCTGCCTGCAGGTGCCGCACAGTAGCCACCCACTTAGCACTTCACCCATGGCTCAGGGAAGCGTCTGAAGCCAGCCAGAGGCTGTGGCAGCGTGGCCTGGAGCAGCAGGAGTGGGACCATGGGGAGGGAACCATGATGGAGCTCCCCGGCCTCAAGCTGCCATGCCCCAATTCATGGTGCTGAGGGCGCTGCTCTGTGGGGCCTGCGTTCTGCTCTCCGGGATGCAGCTCCATCAGGCACCAGGTTCTGCTCTGTGTCTATGGAGCACAGATAAATAGCTCCAAGCCCCTCCCTCTGGATTTGCCATTGCGGCTCAGCCCCCACCCAGCCCCTGGTGGGGTGGTCACACACACCCCCTCCCATTCCAGGTGGGGGCTGCAACCCCTTCCCTGGATTGATCCAGGGTGGGCACAGGCTGAGCTCAGGCTGCCAACAGGTTATCAGTTTGAGTTGGATCTATGCCTTCTGCCGATTGAAACAGAGATCACAAACAAGAATGTAAGGCATGCCAAGCTGGAAGTGCCTCACTTTACTGCATTGATGGGCTCAGATACTTCCACACAGGGGCCCAGGAAACACAGATGAGTTCTCCTACAATACACTGCAAAAGAATTCATAGAGTGGTGCATCTCAATGCAGTGCTACAAACCACAGGATATGTCCCCAGACGTTCTAGGGCCTTACCAGGTTAGTGCAGTGCCTGCTGGGTCACAGTTACACAGGTATGACATGAGTGAGACTTAATGTGGAAGCTCACACCTGGGCTAGGCTAATCTGAGCTTCCAGATCTGGGTGCCAAAACCCAGGTTCGCTCAGTAGTAAAGATCTACCGTGAGTTGCCCCTTGGGACCTTCAAATCTTTGTTGGCACAGGCACAGAAAGGGCCAGCAGTGATGATCTATCATCACACATTCAACTGGTTCTTTAAAGTAAATCATTTAACATATTTTCTCCAAAGCCCATTTACTATTTTCATTTCACCTCTATTATCTCATGCTCAGGTTATCATGCTGTGGGCATAAAAACCCACTTTATAGAAAGGGAAATGGCTCCTATGAGGTCAGCAGTCATCCATCACTATGATGCGTCACTGCACCCATCAGTCCGATATTCAAATGCCTTCTCGCTGGTAACTAATCTGTTACAAAACAGTAAAAGTTATTGATTTCCTATAATAACTGGAGCATTCTTAATGATTTTCCAGGGAAATGTTTCCTAATCTCCTGTCATATTTTTCTTAGTAAATATTTCTCTGGAGGAAGTTTCTCATCTATAGAAGGAACATGTCTTATAGATGATCTAGGGCTATTTTTCATGGCATTATTTTGTTAGGTGACTGTGTACTGATATCTTAAAGGCTCG
Organism: Chrysemys picta bellii; assembly: GCF_011386835.1. Classification (NCBI taxonomy): domain Eukaryota; kingdom Metazoa; phylum Chordata; order Testudines; family Emydidae; genus Chrysemys; species Chrysemys picta. The sequence continues at coordinate 39,830,089 of NC_088796.1, read as the reverse complement.
CTCTTTACACACCGGCTGGATGCTACGTCACACAGATAACATACACAAACACACAGTCATAAAACAAATAGTATAAGCCTGCTTTTTTTGTGATTAACTGTCTCACACTATGCTGCCGCTTCTGCCACAGCTTATCTGATCTCTGGAGTCTCATTTTTTCCCCCAAAGAGGAAATTTAAAATGAAATATCTTCTTCAAAAAGATGTCTTTTGAAAGCATGTTATGTTGAACCATTGTTGCCTGTAGGCACTTCAGCTTGTATACACTTCCATCTTTAGTTATATAAGTGTGCAGTGGAATTTTGTATTTTTAAATGAAAAATTGGGTAAGTCTGATGCTTATGAAAGTGAGAGACTGATAACACTAGCCAGAGAGTGGCACGGTGTAATCAGATGCTATGCAAGCTTCCATTCAGAATCTTAATCTTGACTTCCAATAACCCCATTTATCCTAGCCCTCGGCTTCTCCTAAACAGACATTGGCAATTGTCCTTAATTGTGCCAGACTGCACATGCATGTTAATTACTAGGAGAAATTTACACCAAAGACTAAGGAGAAATCACATTCAGTTTCACTTTAAATTTAGCTAAATTGGCACTAATAGGTTTCCCAGGGAAGAGGGTTCTTCCCTCTTCATCCAGACAACCACTCCCTTCCCCTGAAGCAATTTTATCTGACAACTTGGACACCAAAATAATTTGTAAAATAAATAGTGCACTTAATCAGGGTCACTTTAGATACTGTAAGTTTGTTCACTTTTCCCAGACACAGAAAATTCTTCAAAAGAACTACGCCCTTTCAGGCCAAGCTAAATCATTTTACAAAACAATTAAAGTCACAAGCAATAGAGCAAATATTTGGCAAACTAAAAGTATAGTTTAAAATAGAAGAAATAAAATATGACAACTTTTCTTTCTTCAAGCTTCAGATAAGTCTGTTGCAGAAAATACTAGGACCTTTCCATTAAAATCAAAGATATTTCTGCCACAGTGGAAATTGCTAAGATTACCATTAATGCTTTATTTGTAGATGGATCGGCTGAAATAAATGTGTACAGTGATAACAAGGGTTTATCCCTCACCAAAGGGAATATTTTCTACTAGCAACATTAGTCACTTGTGGAGAGGCCATTACCATAATGAGATAATTTAACAGAACAAGATCTTTTCATTTTATGAACTGTAAATAAAATATCTGTGATCTATATTGTGACAAAGTTCCTCCTCTCACACACTTCCTCTCCTCAGGCTCCCCCTGGCTTGGCTGGAGTGAGCCCTTTTATAGCATCAGAGGGGCCTTAATTAGAGTCAGGTGCTTAACTGCCTCACCTGACTCTTAGCAGGTTAATTGGAGTCAGGTGGACTATTAGCCTGGAGCAGCCCCTGTTCTGGTCACTCAGGGAACAGAAAACTACTTATCCAGTGGCCAGTATATCTCCCTTCTGCTACTTTGCTGTTCCCAACTGGTCTCGGTCTATCACAATATTCATAGTGCAGCATACTGCAACAAGGAAACTTTCTTTCCAGGAAGGTGGACACTGTTGCTCTGATCATGTATCATGTGCATGCACTTCAGCTTCCTAGCTTTCAAATTCTCATAAAGTGTTCCCCTCCTGACCCATCTGATCACATACTCACCTATTCCTCCCTACCGCACATCCCCTCTTCCCCATGTTTTTGGCCTCACTCTTTTAAGGAAAGGGGACACAATGGAAATATCATCCTTTCCTTTGTTCTTCCACTAGCTACTGTGTACTTCGAATGCTCATCCTTCAATGTCTTTCACACCACTGAATCCCATCCCATCTTTCAATCACAGCCTAAGATATTTCCTTTTTTCTTTAGATTTTGCCTGCAATTGTAAGCCACTGTATCATAAGTCTATATATAACCAAAGCTGCTATCTAAAGATAAATGTTATTGTGTGGGCATGTAAGTAGGGATGCATTAAACATACATATGCATGCATATGTAGTAACAAGATTTGGAGCATATGGTGGAAAGTTATTGGTGTGCAAGTGACCATCCACGGGTTATAGCATCAAGAAAAATTCTGTCTTCAGATGCATATGCTATGTGCAACTCCCATTGATGTCTCATTAAGGGATATTAGTGGGAGTTTGGCACAGCAAAGGAATGTCCATAAAAAGAAATTAGATTCTGCCTAGTGTGGAGTATAGGGCTATATTTCTAAAGCACCATCACGCTGACCTCTAATTTTGCCTTTTCAGTTTTGCATACATAATCATTTAGCACATGCAGATCTGCATGTGCTATCATTTTAGCACAAAAATGATGAATTGGCACACAGAACTGACAGTCATGAGAGCTAGTAGAGGACGAATTTTAAAAAATGGCCTATTGAGTCGACCTGGCCCAACATGGCTTTTTAATATAGTCTGATTGACTTTCTGTCTAACCCTGGAATTATTTATATTACTGTAGTGACTAACAGCCCCAGTCATGAGTGGGTCCTGCTGCATTAGGTACTGCACAGACATGTAGTTAGATGTAGGTAGAGCTAATTAAAATTAAAAATGTACAACTGAGTGTGACAAACCCCTTCTTTGTAAACTATCCCCAAATGCCCTTCTAGCTAACAGTATTCTTTCATATTATATATATTACACACACACACACACACACACACACACACACACACACACACAGAGCTTGGAACAGAATCCAGGTATCCTGAGTCCCAATCCAGTGCTCTATTCACTAGGACATATGACATAGCCCCCGTGTCTTGGAAGGCTTGTCTGACATAAGGGTAGGTGGGGCACCAGGGCCTCAAGATAAAATGAGTTAGTGAGTATTTGTAGAACAGCTATAGATTACAAGTAGCACACAATCAAGGCCAAATTCTGCCCTAACTTACACTGAGGGCTGGTCCACACTAAGCCCCCAGTTCGAACTAAGATACGCAACTTCAGCTATGTGAATAACGTAGCTGAAGTCGAAGTATCTTAGTTCGAACTTAAAGGTACTTACCGCGGGTCCACATGCGGCAGGCAGGCTCCCCCGTCGACTCCGCCTACTCCTCTCGTGGAGCAGGATTACCGGAGTCGACGGCGAGCACTTCCAGGATCGATTTATCGCGTCTAGACAAGACGCGATAAATCGATCCCAGAAGATCGATTGCTTGCCGCCGAACCAGCGGGTAAGTATAGACGTACCCTGAGATTGCATGGGGTGTGAATGGGAAGAGTTTGACCCTAATTTTGCTGCATACATTAAGTTTCACAGCTTCTGAAAAGGCATCTTAAATTAGACCATAGTATTTATTTATGTATTCTTCAAACTCACATTAACTTCAAGCTCTGACCACATGACTAATGATTCTTTTAAAAATAAGTTGATTCAATGTCATTACTGAAAGCCCTCCAAACACCACAAAAACAATAACCTTCCCCAGTTAACACACTCAGTTCATAGCAGGGAAAGCCCCTGGCGGGCCGGGCCGGTTTGTTTACCTGACACGTCTGCAGGTTCGGCTGATCGTGGTTCCCAGTGGCTGCGGTTCGCTGCTCCAGGCCAATGGGAGCTGCTGGAAGCAGCGGCCAGTATGTCCCTCGGCCCGCTTTATTTGTTTTAAACCTGCTGCCTATTGATTTCATTTGGTGACCCTAGTTCTTGTGTTATGAGAAGGAGTAAATAACACTTCCTTATTTACTTTCTCCACACCAGTCATGATTTTATAGATCTGTCATAGCCCCCCTTAGTCATCTCTTTTCCAGGCTTAAAATTCCCAGTTTTATTAATCTCTCCTCATATGGAAGCTGTTCCATACCCCTAATCATTTTTGTTACCCTTTTCTGAACCTTTTCCAATTCCAATATATCTTTTTTGAGATGGGGCGACCACATCTGCATGCATATGATCAATAAAACTTTGAATGCCTCTCTCCTTGAGACAGTCATTATAACACTAGAGAGGTCTCAATGGCTCTCTGCATTTTAGCCTGATCTATAGATTATGAATAAAAATTCCCAGTTATCACTTTGAGGTTGAGGTTCTTGTCCCAAGATCAGGCCCAGTATTATTAAAATTATTATATAGTTGGGAACCCCGATGTGTACAAGTGCAACACTCACTCTTTGCTGCTTTTACTCACACTATAGGAACTCTTTTATATTTACAAATAAATAATTTATTAATACATTTAGCAAAGTCACACACACTCTAACTCAGTAAGGTAGATAGAGATAATACAGAAAGTACATCTGAACATCCACACTCACACCATCCCTTGCAGAACAACCTGAAATGTTAGCCATTATCTTCCTCATCACCGTCACCTTCCTCATCTTCACCAGTGGCCATCATTCTGGCCCCTCCCAAGGGCTACATCTCTTCCCTACTGCCCTGGGATGCCACTTTTTTAATATGTTATGCTGATGTTACCATGTCTAATGCATATTCAATAGGGGTTTCTCCCCTCTTCCTTATTTGTATTTCCTCCCCTTACCAATGTTAAGGTATCCTTCTTCTATTGGCTAGTGTATTTATGATTTCATCCCATAATCATGTACAGCAATTTGTTGCCATGGCACTCTTGTGGTCGTATGTTCCATACAAAACCTTCCAGAAGCTGGTGTCAGTTCATGTTCTGTGTTCGATGAGGTCATAATGGACAAAATTCCCCCCTACACTCTACTTCCAGTTTCCGAAAACTTATGAGTTACTTAAGTTTATCTATGCCAAAGTTCGTAGGCTGCAAGTCTCATGCTAACTGCTGAAGCCAATGTCTTGCAGGATACAAGCCTGTAGGTTCCTTGCATTTCTGCTGAATATAATAAAGGAGAATATAATGCAAAGAAGTGAATAGAATAGAGGCAGACTGGCCCACTGGGTTACAGCATCTCTCCTCAGCAACTTTGAAGTAACACTGCAGCCCACAGTTGGCTAAAGAGCAGAGGGTCAAGATCTCTCACAGCCTTGAGCGCTTGGATACGGAAACAAAAAGTATCAGCAGGATACCACCACTGAGTTTGGGAAACCCTTTTCCAGGGTTCTCCCTGTCCAAACAAAATGCTGGTTAACTATGGAACCTGAAGAGGAGTCAGCAAGCAAGTCATTCAGCCTTCTCACTTTCTTCTTCTGCAACCAAGTGTTAGAAAGACATCCCTAAAAACAAGCACCAAAACCCATCCACCAACAAACAACAAAAACTGTTAACATGGCAGGCATGCCAAAATAGAATGGCCTCAACATATTGTACATGGAAGAGGCATTTGTCGATTTGTACTGTCCAAGGCAGTAAATCCTCAAGGTAAAGAGAAAGAATACAACAAAGAAGAAAGTTCTATGAACTGTAGCAGTCTTGTGGTTGTGAATTCAAGTGTACACATAGGTACAGTGTTAATGCTCTTATTAGCAGAGCACCAGCAATGCACTCCACTCCGCACCAGCTCATTCACTAGGCTAATTTTCAGCAGTCCTATAGTTCTCAGTCTACAATACGGTGGCTTTAGAAGGACATCATTACAATGCTTCCCTGATGCTAAAGCCTACCACAGGCTAACATACATATTATTCTATAGCCCGGGTTTTCATATCAAGCAATGCTTCTATTGCCTTCCTACTGACCTCCTTCACCAGTCTTACTGTAGTCACATTCAAAAGACTACAAATACAAGTGGAGAAGTGACAGTATTAAGAAGTCTAATGGACTATTACGATTTGGAGTCATTCACCAACAATCTTCATTAATGTTTCTGTGCAGTGTTTTCTTAGTGCTTGCTTGTTGTCTTCTCTGGTGTCTGACTCGAAATAGAAGGTAGGAAATATTTGCCTGCCTGGTTATACCTCTGTTATACTTCAATACACATCCAGAGTTCTTCCAATAATATTTACTACCAGATTTTCACTTACACGACTCACCATGTTCTAACACCTTTTACTCCTCTCTTTCGTAAATCCATGAATTTGTTTTTGTGCCTTCTTGAATCCTTTTTCAAACACTTTTTTTCAGTCTGCACTGCTCAAAGGTTAGATTCGGCTTTGCTGCAGCATCTTCCAGCTACTTCACTTTGGCTTCCAATTTTCTCTTTGTTGAATCCTTTTTTGTGCAAGCCATTACAGAAAAAGCAGTCTTTGTTTCTCTCAGTAACATTTCCTGTTCAAGATGACCTAATTCCTGCTAAAATCAGACTCTCATTTCCTGCTTCACCCCTAATTTATCACAGCATGAAGTTTATTTGGTATATTATTAGGCAATGCGATCCCATGTTTAGCAGATCTGAGTTTGGAGAACATGACCTCAAGGTCAAGTCACTTAGCTGTTACTCCATTTCCCCATTTGTAAATTAGAGATAATATTAAACCACCTTTCTAAAGAGCTTTGAAATCTATAGTTGAAATTCACTAAATAAGGCCTTTTCTACATTTCAAAAGTGGTACCATTTAACTATACCAGTATAGTTAAAGTGGTATAACCTCCTAGTGGGGGTGCACTGATATCAGGGCCGGCTCTAGGATTTTTGCCGCCCAAAGCAAAAACAATTTTGGCCGCCCCCCCCCTTATTTAATTACCCCACCCCCGGCCCCGCCTCAACTCCGCCCCATCCCCAAATCCCCAGCTCTGCCTCCTCCCCCCAGGCTCTCAAGCCTAGGAGGGAGGAGGAGCAGCGGCGCGCGAAACAGCCGCTCGGGATCTCCCCCTCCCTCCCAGGTTTGAGAGCCTGGGAGGGAGGGCAAGTAGCGGCACGCGAATCAGCTGTTTCGCGCACCGTGGCAGCAGCAGCGGAGGTGAGCTAGTGCGGCCGGGGCACATTTTTAGGGGCGGCATTCTGGCACCGGCCATGCCGCCCCTAAAAATGTGCCACCCCAAGCACCAGCTTGTTTTGCTGGTGCCTAGAGCCGGCCCTGACTGATATCAGTCTAAAGATACTTTATACTGGTATAGCTATTCCCGTATGTAAAGGGGAAGAAGATATAATGGTATACACACATTTATACTAGTGTAACTGTGGCCACACTAGGGGTTGTACTGATATAACTATATTAGTAAAAATCCACAACATCAACCAACAGTTATACACGGACAAGTCGTGTGTTACCAGGTCTGAGTGGTAACTTTTTTTTAATTTTATTTACATAATGTCATAGGTATACTCAGTGCTTTACTTCTATTGAAGATGACAGGATTAATGCCCTAAAAAGCTTATAACAGGAAACAGAGGGATACAAAGGAGATGGTAGAGTGACATCTGAATGCCAGATCTGGAGCCAGGATAGTCTGTATTCTTTGAAGGCCAGAAAACCACAATAATATTATAATAAAATATTCAACCAGCCATTTAAAATTGAAATGATTTTGATATTTACCTGCACAGTTCATTGCCTACACATACATATATTTTACTTTAAAGAGAACAAGCACAATAGAATGGAAATTGACTAGTGTATTCAGGCACCTACATTTTCTCTCTTTTTTAAAAAAAACAAACCACTATCTTAGGGATTAGAGGTTTTTTCAAATACAGCTAACTTGCAAATTTTCAACATCAGTGAATTTCTAAAAGAAGAGGTGTTTTGATCTTGTGTATCTGGGTCTAATTCACATGCTTAGAGAGGATAGTGATGTCAAGGGAGGATTGAAGGCTCCCAGAAGCTGCAAAACCACTGGAGTAGATTTGTTTTCCCTTTAAAGCTAATGTTCTGGATTTAGACTGTCTTCTCTCTGTTAAGGCATATTTACTGGTGTAGGATTGAGAGATTTATACGTAGTCCAATGGCTTTTTAGTGTATTGGGAATGATTGCCTTAAAGCCATGCATATAATAATTTTATTTTCCGTATGCAAAGTGTTTTCGTTTGTATTGCTCCATATAAAAACATATGCTGAGTTCTGCCCTTTCAAGTTATGCCTCTTCTGCTGACTACCCACTTATACTGGCATTATACAAACATATTTTTCCCCTGTGAACTATTTTCAGTACAATACTTTGTTTTCATCTATCCTGGTTCCACTCTGCCTACACAGCTGAGGGAAATATTGGATACTAATACTTGCCACATTTAAAACTATTTTCATCCATAAATAACAAAATACATCACAGGATTTGATGGGTGTCAGAGAAGGAAAAAATTTACAGAAGGAGAAAATTCTCATTGGGATGGCTACAAAGGGATTTGAACCCACTCAATCTCATACCAAAGAGGGGATAATCCAACAGTCCAGCTAGACTTCTGTGAATGGTTTTATTACTATAAGTAAAATGTGCTTAGTTTTTTGCCAGATCAGATGAAAAGATCTGCTTGTATTAGATCTGCTCTGTATTACAGAGCTGGCTGTATTTTAAAGAATCCTTATTGCGGTTGCAGGAACAAACCATCCCGATGTGTAGAAAGAATAGTAAATATGGCAGGCGACCAGCTTGGCTAAACAGTGAAATCCTTGCTGATCTTAAACGCAAAAAAGAAGCTTACAAGAAGTGGAAGATTGGACAAATGACCAGGGAGGAGTATAAAAATATTGCTCAGGCATGCAGGAGTGAAATCAGGAAGGCCAAATCACACTTGGAGTTGCAGCTAGCAAGAGATGTTAAGAGTAACAAGAAGGGTTTCTACAGGTATGTTAGCAACAAGAAGAAAGTCAAGGAAAGTGTGGGCCCCTTACTGAATGAGGGAGGCAACCTAGTGACCGAGGATGTGGAAAAAGCTCATGTACTCAATGCTTTTTTTGTCTTCACGAACAAGGTCAGCTCCCAGACTGCTGCACTGGGCAGCACAATAGGGCGAGAAGGTGACCAGCCCTCTGTGGAGAAAGAAGTGGTTCGGGACTATTTAGAAAAACTGGACGTGCACAAGTCCATGGGGCCGGATGCGCTCCATCCGAGGGTGCTAAAGGAGTTGGCGGATGAGATTGCAGAGCCATTAGCCATTATTTTTGAAAACTCATGGCGATTGGGGGAGGTCCCGGATGACTGGAAAAAGGCTAATGTAGTGCCCATCTTTAAAAAAGGGAAGAAGGAGGATCCGGGGAACTACAGGCCAGTCAGCCTCACCTCAGTCCCTGGAAAAATCATGGAGCAGGTCCTCAAGGAATCAATTATGAAACACTTAGAGGAGAGGAAAGTGATCAGGAACAGTCAGCATGGATTCACCAAGGGGAAGTCGTGCCTGACTAACCTAATTGCCTTCTATGATGAGATAACTGGCTCTGTGGATGAGGGGAAAGCAGTGAATGTGTTATTCCTTGACTTTAGCAAAGCTTTTGATACGGTCTCCCACAGTATTCTTGCCGCCAAGTTAAAGAAGTATGGGCTGGATGAATGGACTGTAAGGTGGATAGAAAGTTGGCTGGATCGTCGGGCTCAACGGGTAGTGATCAATGGCTCCATGTCTAGTTGGCAGCCGGTTTCAAGCGGAGTGCCCCAAGGGTCGGTCCTGGGGCCGGTTTTGTTTAATATCTTTATTAATGATCTGGAGGATGGTGTGGACTGCACTCTCAGCAAGTTTGCAGATGACACTAAACTAGGAGGCGTGGTAGATACACTAGAGGGTAGGGATCGGATACAGAGGGACCTAGACAAATTAGAGGATTGGGCCAAAAAAAACCTGATGAGGTTCAACAAGGACAAGTGCAGAGTCCTGCACTTAGGGCAGAAGAATCCCATGAACTGCTACAGACTAGGGACCGAATGGCTAGGTAGCAGTTCTGCAGAAAAGGACCTAGGGGTCACAGTGGACGAGAAGCTGGATATGAGTCAACAGTGTGCTCTTGTTGCCAAGAAGGCTAACGGCATTTTGGGCTGTATAAGTAGGGGCATTGCCAGCAGATCGAGGAACGTGATAGTTTGCCTTTATTCGACATTGGTGAGGCCTCATCTAGAATACTGTGTCCAGTTTTGGGCCCCACACTACAAGAAGGATGTGGAAAAATTGGAAAGAGTCCAGTGGAGGGCAACAAAAATGATTAGGGGGCTGGAGCACATGACTTATGAGGAGAGGCTGAGGGAACTGGGATTGTTTAGTCTCCAGAAGAGAAGAATGAGGGGGGATTTGATAGCAGCCTTCAACTACCTGAAGGGGGGTTCCAAAGAGGATGGAGCTTGGCTGTTCTCAGTGGTGGCAGATGACAGAACAAGGAGCAATGGTCTCAAGTTGCAGTGGGGGCGGTCCAGGTTGTATATTAGGAAACACTATTTCACTAGGAGGGTGGTGAAGCACTGGAATGCGTTACCTAGGGAGGTGGTGGAGTCTCCTTCCTTGGAGGTTTTTAAGGCCCGGCTTGACAAAGCCCTGGCTGGGATGATTTAGTTGGGAATTGGTCCTGCTTTGAGCAGGGGGTTGGACTAGATGACCTCTTGAGGTCCCTTCCAACCCTGATATTCTATTCTATTCTATTATTGAAATTCTATGCTTATCTCCATTTGTTGCTCTTAAACTGTTGCTATTTATCCTTTAAGGGTAATTACTATTACCACAGTACAGGAGGCATTCCCTATCTCAGAGGTTCTCAAACTTCATTGCACCACGACCCCCTTCTGACAACAAAAATTACTACATGACTCCAGGAGGGGGGACTGAAGCCTGAGCCCGCCTGAGTCCCAACGCCTTGGGAAGGGAGGCCAAAGCTGAAGCCCAAAGGCTTCAGCCCCAGGCAGGGGGACTGTAACCAGAGTTACCAGGGGAGCTAGCAAACAGGAGCAGCCAACATGGGAGTTTTGCGAGGGAGTTTAGAGGGGAAGACTGGGGGAGGGGAGCTAGATAAACGTAACATTCTTTAAACTTAAAGCCCAAAACACCCCCTGATAAAAACAAAACATCAACCAAGGAATGAGCTTCAGGAGTAAAAAGATCATGCAGGCAGAAGTCCAACAACAGAGTGAGGGCTATCCAGTTTATTGCACCCAATGCAGCATGTATGATTACCTGCCCTATGGGCAGGTGGTATATGTGTGCATTCGGTGCAAGGAGCTCCTCACCCTCAGAGACTGTGTATGGGCTTTGGAAACCCGAGTGGCTGAACTGGAGGAGCTAAGGAAGATAAGAGAGGTACATAGATGAGACTTTCCGGGACACAGTAGAACAATCCCACCCCTGCCTGGTCTGACAGCCTCTGTGCTGTTGAGGAGGATGAAAGTCTCAGGGAAGGAGAACATCCAACTGGAGCAGAGGGAAATGACACCATAGTTGGGACCCACCTTCCAGATGATGTCATCGTAGCCTCTCACACTGAGGATACCTCTCTGGGGAAGGGAACTCCAGTTTTCAGGAAGAGACTGGTATTAGTAATGGGGATTCAATCATTAGAAACATAGATAGCTGGGTTTGCGATGACTGGGAGAATCGCATGGTGACTTGCCTGCCTGTTGTGAAGGTTGCGGATCTCTCGAGACATATAGATACACTGATGTGTAGTACTGAGGAGGAGCCAGTGGTCGTGGTACATGTAAGTACTAATGAGATAGGGAAGGATAGGAGAGAGGTCCTGGAGACCAAATTTAGGCTGCTAGGTAATAGATTGAAGTCCAGGACCTCCATGGTCTAGGGTGGATATTAGGAAACACTATTTCACTATGAGGGTGTGGTGGGGCGACTGCCCCACGCCCGGAGAGTGTGGGCTGCGGCAGGCCCAGGCGCCTGCGTATTCCGGCAGCCAATAAGAGAAGGGCTTGTTGTGAGCCAATCAGAGAACAGATTGGGGACAGCCAATCAGGGCCCAGCTCAGCCATATAAAAGACTGCTCAGGGAGAGAGCACTCAGTCTGTCCCAGGCCTTCAGAGAGGAAGGTCTGTCTCTAGAGCTGGGAGGCCAGCACCCTGGACAGCGCAGCGCAGGCCAGGCCAGGCCAGGCCAGGCCAGGCCAGCCTGGGACAGCGGGAGAAGGTCCTACTCCGTAGCCTGCCAGGCGGCAGGCCTTGTAGGAAAGGGCCTAGCGGGGAGAAGGGCCGTTGTGGAAGCAGTCCAGAGGAACAGACAGAGGAGGAAGGAGAAGGAGGACAGCGAGGCTGTTGCTAGAGGGCCTCTGGACCGGGACTCAGAGTAGTGGGTGGGCCTGGGTCCTCCCCCCCCCTTTGTTCCCCTTGGCAGTACACACAGCCATTGGCCGCAGGGAGCGAAACTACATCAGATCCTGGACTGTAGGGATTGGACTTGAGGGTGTAGGACTGTGGGTCATCCAGCCCCCGGAAGGGGGTGTGAATGGACAAAGGGACACAGTCGGAGGACAGTGTTCCAGAAGAGGATGCTGTGCGTTGGGAGCAACGTGAGTCTGCACGCCAACCAAAGGTGAGATGACAGATGGGAAGCCACCAGAAGGGGTTGCTCTACTGGATCGAACCAATTCCCCGAGACAACCAGTAGGAGGTGCCGCGGTGGTGAGTCCCAACCCTGTCACAGAGGGTGTTTAAGCACTGGAATGGGTTACCTAGGGAGGTGGTGGAATCTCCATCCTTAGAGGTTTTTAAGGCCCAGCTTGACAAAGCCCTGGCTGGGATGATTTAGTTGGTGTTGGCCCTGCTTTGAGCAAGGGGTTGGACTAGATGACCTCCTGAGGTATCTTCCAACCCTAATCTTCTATGATTCTATGGTAGCAGTCTCTGAAATGCTTCCACTTCCATATGCAGGGCCTGTTAAGACAGGCAGAACTGCAGGGTCTCAATTCATGGATGAGATGATGGTGTAGGGAGGAGGGACTTAGATTTTATTAGGAATCTAGGGAAATGTTTGGGAAAGGGGGAGCCTATACAGGAAGGAAGGGCTCCACCCAAACCAAAATGAAACCAGACTGCTGGCACTTAAAATTAAAAAAGTCATTGAGAAGTTTTTTAACTAGGGGCTGGGAGAAAGCTGACAGGTGCGGAGGAGCATGTGGTTTGGACAGGAATATGCCGTAGGGGAGGATCTATTAATGGAGATTTTCTATGTCCTCGTAAGAAGGAGAGGATGGAAGATGATAAAATACAGGTAGGATCTGATGAGAAACAGTCAAATGAAACAAAGTCCCATTCAATTACAGCATGTAATGGCAGACAGCTAAAAAGGGCTTATATACCAATGCTAGAAGTCTAAACAATAAGATGGGTGAATTAGAGTGCCTCATATTAAATGAGGATATTGATATACTAGGCATCACATAAACTTGGTGGAATGAGGATAAACAATGGGACACAATAATACCAGAAGGACAGAACAGGCCGTGCTGGTGGAAGAATGGCAGTATATGTGAAAGAAAGTAGAATCAAATGAAGTAAAAATCTTAAATGAACTGAACTGTACCATAGAATCTCTACAGATAGTAATTCCGTGGTCTATTAATAAGAATATAGCAGTAGGGATATATTACCAACCACCTGACTAGGATGGTGATAGTGATTGTGAAATGCTCAGGGAGATTAGAGAGGTTATTAAAATAAAATAAAAACTCAATAATAATGGGGGATTTCAACTATCCCCATATCGACTGGGTACATTTCACCTCAGGACGGGATGCAGAGATATAGTTACTTGACACCTTAAATGACTGCTTCTTGGATCAACTAGTCCTGGAACCCACAAGAGGAGAGGCAATTCTTGATTCAGTCCTAAGTGGAGCACAGGATCTGGTCCAAGAGGTGAATATAGCTGGACCGCTTGGAAATAGTGACCATAATATAATTAAATTTAACATCCCTGTGGCAGGGAAAACACCACAGCAGCCCAACATTGTAGCATTTAATTTCAGAAAGGGGACTACACAATAATGAGGACATTAGTGAAACAGAAATTAAAAGGTACAGTGCCAAAAGTGAAATGCCTGCAAACTGCATGGAAACACTTTAAAGCCACCATAATAGAGCCTCAACTTAAATGTATAGCCCAAATTAAAAAACATAGTAAGAGAACAAAAAAAAGTGCCACCATGGCTAAACAACAAAGTAAAAGAAGCAGTGAGAGGAAAAAAGGCATCCTTTAAAAAGTGGAAGATAAATCCTAGTGAGGAAAATAGAAAGGAGCATAAACTCTGGCAAATTAGTGGTGTCCCCCAGAGGTCTGTACTGGGACTAGTCCTATTCAACATATTCATACGTGATCTGGAAAAAGGGGTAACAGCGAGGTGGCAAAATTTGCAGACAATACAAAACTACTCAGGATAGTTAAGTCCCAGGCAGACTGCGAAGAGCTATAAAAGGATCTCTCAAAACTAGGTGACTGAGGAACAAAATGGCAGATGAAATTCAATGTTGATAAATGAAAAGTAATGTGCATTAGAAAACATAATCCCAACTATACATATAAAATGATGGGGTCTAAATTAGCTGTTACCACTCAAGAAAGATCTTGGAGTCATTGTGGATAGTTCTCTGAAAACATCCACTCAATGTGCAGCGGCACTCAAAAAAGCAAACAGAATGTTGGGCATCATTAAGAAAGGGATAGATAATAAGACAAAAAATATCATATTGCCTCTGTATAAATCCATGGTACACCCACATCTTGAATACTGTGTGCAGATGTGGTTGCCCCATCTCAAAAAAGTTACATTGGAATTGGAAAAGGTTTAGAAGTGGGCAACGCAAATGATTAGGGGTATGGAACGGCTTCTGTATAAGGAGAGATTAATAAGACTGACTTTTCAGCTTGGAAAAGAGATGACTAATGGGGGATATGATTGAGGTCTATAAAAGCATGACTGGTGTGGAGAAAGTAAATAAGGAAGTGTTAGTTACTTCTTCTCATAACACAAGTACTAGGGGTCACCAAATGAAATTAATAGGCAGCAGGTTTAAAACTAACAAAAGGAAGCATTTCTTCACACAACGCACAGTAAACCTGTGGAACTCTTTGCCAGAGGATATTGTGAAAGCCAAGACTATAACAGGGTTCAAAAAAGAACTAGATAAATTCATGGAAGATAGCCATTGATGAACCTATTAGCCAGAAAGGGCAGGGATGGTGTCCCTAGCCTCTGTTTGTCAGAGAAGACAGGGAATGGATCACTTGATGATTACCTGTTCTGTTCATTCCCTCTGGGACACCTGGCATTGACCACTGTCAGAAGACAGGTCCATCTAGCCCAGTATCCTATGGTGTGACCCAGTATAGCCACTCTTACATTCTTATGAGTTCTACCAGCCAGGGCTGAAGCCCTCAGGCTTCAGCTTTGGCCCCATTGGTGGGGCTCAGGCTTCGGGTTTGGCCCCAGGCCCCAGCAAGTCTAAATCAGCTCTGGCGACCCCATTAAAATGGGGTTGTGACCCACTTTGAGGTCCTGACCCACAGTTTGAGAACCGTTGCCCTAACTATAAGATTAGATATATTCTGTAAATTAAATATATTTATGTCACATGCAATTGCAAATTACAGGAATCTTTAGCAGGATGTACAGAAAATTCCCTGCAGCAAAGCTCCTGCTGAAGAGTACCACTGAAATACGCATCCCTTATAGCTCTGGGCAAAATCTGTAAAATATAAGCACTTACTGAGGACAAAGAAATAAACTTGAGTGACAACGGTATGCTCAAATTTTGCTCCAAGTTATACTTGCAATCCACTTGAAGCCAATGTACACCTTGTCCCCTAAATCAGAAAAGTTGCTGAAATTAACATTCAGAAACCAGAATCTGCATAAACAACAGACATTACTGGATCTGGTACTTTAAGCAGATACAGCTTTAGCTACACTATGGCTATTAATTAGTTTAGCCCTTTATTCACTTCCTGTAGCTTTTCAGTCAGTGTTGAACTTATGCACCAAACACCAGTGTTTCCTTGTTCCTCATACTTGTATTCCAGGTATCTTGCTCCCTTTGTTTTTTCTGCAGCTTTAGTTAATGTAATAAAATACTGCAGAGATGCACTCTGTGGTTCTACTTGTTCTCTGCCCAAGGCACAATGCTAACACCTTCTGTTTTATCACTTGGTATACCATGTTCCACACACCTCAGTAAATGTATTTGCTCTTGACAGGCACAGAGCCACTTTTATGCCTCAGAAAACTATTCTATGTTTTACTTGTACTGTTTGCACAGATTCCACAGGTGCTTAACCCTGATTTCTAGCCTAGGGGCAGCATTATTTTCAACAGCAGGTACTGAAAGCTTCCCACAGGTGTTGCTGTGTTTGCCGATGAAGTTGGTTCCTGGTAATTTTGGCTGACAGATGGTTATCCTGATGCACTTGATGATAAAAAAAATGCTTGCCAAATAGATGTGTGTTCAACTTTCCACTTTCTTAAGGAAAAGGAAAGTAGCTTCTATGGGTTTGAAATGAGCATACATTTAAAGAGCACCACTCAGCTTGTTTTTATTTGAATTGTATCCATTCAAGCCTGTCACTTATAAAAAAACTTTAGGGCAAAGACTACTGTTAGATTTGCAGAGTTTATTTCTTATTCAGCACTATGTGTCTTTACAGTGCTATTGAAATAAAAGTTGCAAAATAACAAATATTAAGAATTTATACTAAAAAAATAGGTAAAAGCCTCTGCCAATTACTCTGTAGCCAAAGTCTGCTAATGCCAAGAAGAAAATCCTTGACTAGTAGGTCCAGTATTAAATGGAAAAACAAAGGGCCAAATTCTGCTTTCAGTTATACACATACAACACCTCTGACCTATTTTAGTCACTGTGCCAAAGATTACTGAGCTCTGGCCCACTTTCATAGGCAAACTGAAGCTGTAGTTTTTGTGTGGGAATTAATGTAAAACAAAGCTCAGGACCTAAAGAGCTATTGACAGGGTTCCTTGTTTAAATAACTCAGCTTCTGCCCTTATCAATAATACACAATTCTTTTGTTTAAAAGAAAAATAGAAATTAAATCAGCAATAGTTTGTTTCCAACTCTCTTGAATTTCACACTACATGGTGTTTTTCTTAAAGCTCTATCTCCTGTGGTCATGTTATGTGAATCTCAGCTTTCCTTTAAAAAAAAAAAAAAAAAAAAAAAGCTTTCTCCATAGTTGCGGAAGAAGCCTTGAAAATGTGAAGCCTAAGGGGTAAAACCTTTGGAAAAATTATGCTTTCTGCTCCACAGCATGGATTGCTATTACATTTTCCTCAGAGCACTGCACTTGCCGAATTCCCGCCAGTGGAGCTTTCACACAATACAAGGACTAAATATTGCAATTCACACCGTGGATCAGAAACTTCACACCCCAACACTAGTGCTCAGCTACAGGAAAATTCAGATGGAAGTACATGGTATTTTTCTCATTTTAGAAAATAATTTCTCACCATTTACAATAATTTATTGGAAACTTAACAGTGAAATATAATTCCTCTTTAGTAAGTATTCCCTGGATTTGTTTTTGTCTGGTTTCCCCATGAGGCATGCTGGTATTAACTACTTCTTGGTAAAACAAACAGAAAATAAGCGTTTTGGCCCAAAATACCTAGATTCCTAAAGATCCAAATTCATATTAGGGTGTCAAACACTTACACAGGTGCTCATACTACATTGTGGTCAATGAAACTACTCACGCACAAACTTAAGGACATGTGAGGGTTTGCAGGATCGGGGCCTTAGACACTTTGGGCAGCTTGTTCAAAGTTCAGCTCGCCACCCAGTACTGGGTCACGGTATGGAAGATATTGGGTTGCCTGTCTCAGCACCCAGGGACCCTAGCGGCTCTGGTCAGCACCACTGACCGGGACGTTAAAAGTCCCATCGGTGGTGCTGCCCAGCTAAGGCAGGCTAGTGCCTACCTGTTCCGACACTGCACAGCGCCCTGGAAGCAGCTCCACACTCCCGGCCAATGGGAGCAGAGGCGGGGGGCAGTGCCTGCGGGCAAGAGCCACACAGAGCCGCTTGCGCACCTCTGCCTAGGAGCCGGACCTGCTGCTGGCTGCTTCCAAGACGCAGCGTGGTCCACGGTGCCAGGACAGGTGGGAAGGCTGCTTCTGCACCCTGGCTGTGCCGCTGACCGGGAGCTGCCGGAGGTAAGTCCATGCCCCAACCCCATACTCCTATCCCCAGCCCTGAGCCCCCCCAAACCCTGAACCCCTCCCCACCCCAAGCCCCTCATCCCCAGCTCCGTTGGGTCGCGGGTATCAACAATTTTTTTCAACTGGGTCCCCAGAAAAAAACATTTGAAAACCACTGACTTAGGGTATGCGTGCAACAGAGCTGGAAGGCAGGATTTCCACCCTGAGGAGACAAACCCAGGATAGTTCTAATTGAGCTAGCACACTAAAACTAGAAGTGTAGCCATGGCTGCATGAGCAGTGGGAGAGGCCAGCAGCCTGAGTTCGCACCTAGCATCTTGCATGGGAACATACCTGGGGCAATTAGCCCTTCTCGCTGCTGCAGCTACGCTTCTAGTTTTAGCACTCTAGCTCAATCAGCCGCAACGCAGGTATATCCTCCAGCTGGAAATTAGCCCTCCCGCTCAAAGGGTGCACATAGCCTCAGATAAGAATGGGCATCTAAAGTTGGCCTCTAAAAATCAGACCACGTCCAAAAATAGACAGCATAAAGGCAAAGTTAGTCATCATTTGATCAAAACTTGTTTGGTTAATTGTCTCAGTGTGACTAGCCCTCCTCCAGCTGATCCTGCTCCCTTCATAGTTGCTGCTGCTTCTCCCAGTGCCTCAAGAGCCAATGACCCGCTGAAAACGTTTGCTCTTTCCTAACCAAACTGAGGTTATTAAAAAGATTGTATTTCATTAACAAAATTAATCCTTCATTAGCAGCCACTGAAATGACTGCTCAGCAGCAAACATTGGCTGATGCTGCACGAGGGGCTTGCTGCTACTGTGACTGATCTCCTCTGCTTGCCTGTCCCCTTCTTTCCACCCGATGGAAGCAGGGCTGAGAGCCCCTGACTGCAGCCACTAAATAACCATTTATTTCAATAACTAAAGACACCTATCCAAGGAACTAGATGCCAGAAAACACATTCCCAAAACAATTCAATCTTAGCAGCCTTCTGCTGGTCAACTCAACAGGAACTCAGCTATCCACCACTTCATCAGCTAAGCAGCTGATGGTGATGCTTCCCAAGGGTGTCCAGGCTTGCGAGGCACCTCGCTATCACCTACCCTTAGTGTGAGGAAGTCTTATCTGTGCCTGCCACGGGGTCAGCTTTCCAACTCCACTGGCCCCGGGAAACACAAGCATTCCCCACTAGGCCCCTGTTGTCTCTCTACAGCAGCAATTATCAAACTGTGGGTGGGGACCCTCTTTGAATGGGGTCGGCAGGACTGGCTTAGATGGGCTGAAGCCCAAGCCCCACTGCCCAGGGCCAAAGCCAAAGCCCGAGGGCTTCAGCCCTGAGCAACAGGGCTCAGGTTGTACGCCCCCTGCCTAAGGCTGAAGCCCTTGAGCTTCAGCTTTGGCATCCCTGCCCAGAGCAGTGGGGCTTGAGCTTCCCCCGACACATACCTGGGGCTTGGGCGGGCTCAGTCTTCGGTCCCCCCTCCTGGGGTCATGAAGTAATTTTTGTTATCAGAAGGAGGTTGCAGTGCAATGAAGTTTGAGAACTCCTGCTCTACAGGTTAGCAGCTTCCCCATTTCTACCTGGAGTGTCCAGCCCCTGGCCCACTGGGCACTCACAGTAGTCACAGATTTGCAGCCTCCAAAGAAACAATACACCCCAGCTTACCACGTCCATCTCAGATGACTGCCCTGCTTAACACACAGCACTCAGATATGTTTATAGTGAAAACAAGTATATGGTTATTTGACAAATCATAGAGATTCAAGTGAGAAGTAGTACTGGAAACAAATGGTTACATATAAAACGAAATCATAGCATGCCCTAGACTTACAAGATACTCATGTCTTGTAGAATATTGCTCACCCCAAATCCTTGTAGCATTTTACAGCCAGGCTAGCTATAATCCTCCTTTCATGAGATGGACAGGCTGTTGTTAGCTTGCCTCAGAGGTGAGTATGTAGGATTCCATGTATTTCTTTATACCCCTACATATACCCAAACAAGCCTTTGTCTTTTTTCAAAAGCAGAACATCCCCCCCATAGAGTTCCTCTTTTGTAGCTTTTTCAATCTTATTTAGCCTGTGGCTCAGTATGGAAATAGGTCTACATTATGAGCCATTCAATACATAAGTGGCCAGATAGGGAAATAAGTGTCTGTTACCTCAGGAATGTTCCTTTCTGGGAACAAGTATGTCACTTTCTGGTATCCTGCCTTAATTCCAAGAACATAATTCTTAGTATAAATACATAACTCCTTAAATATTATCCATTACATTCATTTCATAAGTATGAAAATGACCAGAGGGCTACTGGCTCTTGGTAGAGAGCTCACATGCCACCCTTCAGTGAACGATTATGCATGTATCTGACTGAGGGGATCTCTGTAAAACTCTATGTACCCCCTGTTCCCTCTGCCACTTAGCACCAAGAGGTCACACACATCCCCAGCCTTCTCCAAAAATCCTCTCAAACATATAGGCAGCATGCCTGGAAAGTCACCAAATTCAGACTATTTTGGACAGGGTGGGCTGGAACAAGTTCCACAGTCCTGGAGCCCTCACAGGAAGCTAAGAACCTCCTGCCTTTTATAGTGAGGGGATCCAGCTTGAATACTCTCTCTGTTCACAGCTATGGCAGTATGGCACGGGGTGGGGGGGGGAAGGGGCAGAAGAGATGTGTGATGGGTTGGGTCACAGAAACCCCTTTGGGACTGCCACCTGATGTGTTGAGACTACCTCAGAGCCCATTTTCCCTGGCAGCTTGGGACTTCAGTAACCTGTCTTGTTCAGCCAGACATGCTAGCCTGCTGCAAACACAGACCCAGGTCTGAACCACATCCCCCAAAAGCTGCAGGCTTAACTGAAAACAGCTTAAGAAGTGCTCCTGTCTCCAGCACCCAGACACCCAGTTCCCAATGGAGTCCAAACCCCAAATAAATACATTTTACTCTGTATAAAGCTTATACAGGGTAAACTCATAAATTGTTTGCTCTCTATAACACTGATAGAGAGAGATGCACAGCTGTTTGCTCCCCCAGGTATTAATACTTGCTCTGGGTTAATAAGCAAAAAAGTGATTTTATTAAATATAAAAAGTGGAATTTAAGTGGTTCCAAGTAATAACAGACAAAGCAAAGTAAGTTACCAAGCAAAATAAAATAAAATATGCAAGTCTAAGCCTAATACAGTAGGAATACAGATGAAATCTCACCCTCAGAGATGTTCCAATAAGCTTCTTTCACAGACTAGACTTCTTTCTAGTGTGGGCCCAATCCTTTCCCCTAGTACAGTCCTTGTTCCAGGTGGTAGCTAGGGGATTTCTCATGACTGCAGCTTCCTTTGTTCTGTTCCACCCACTTTTATAGCTTTGGCACAAGGAGGGAATCTTTTGTCTCTCTGGGTCCACACACCTCCTTCTAAATGGAAGGAGGAACAAGTTTAAGATGGATTCCAGTACCAGGTGACATGGTCACATGTCCTCTGAGATCCCAAGCCTTCATTCTTCCCAGCCTGACTCACAGAAAGGCTTGCAAGTAAATAGAGCCAATTACAGTCAAATGTCCTGGTTAATGGGAGCCATCAAGATTTCAAACCACCACTAATGGCCCACAGTTGCATAATTACAATAGGACCTCAGAGTTATATTTCATATTTCTAGTTTCAGATACAAGAATGATACATTCATACAAATAGGATGAACACACTCAGTAAATTACAAGCTTTGTAATGATACCTTACAAGAGACCTTTTGCATGAAGCATATTCCAGTTACATTATATTCACACTTATTAGCATATGGAGTGCAACGTCACAAGATGATCCCTCAGGTAAACTGGACCTATACCAGTTAGGGTCATCTAAACATCCCTGTTCTGCACTAGATATAAGCACTAGATATATCTAGAGTTCAAGAGATTATGTCTGCATTCAAACAAATCTTTGTGGAAAAGACATAACAGGCTGAGAACATGGTCAAATATAATTAAACTTAGAATTCCATTAAATGTTTGGGGAGAAATTTTCTTCATTACCCAGATTTAAGTTTAAGTAGACTCAGAAGAGGCCCAGGACTACAATAATGGGGCAATGAAGATAAGAAAACAAAGTTGGCTTGAGCCTACAGAGCTGTGGTTGCACTGGGCATTTCAAGCCTGCTATTTGATCTTTACTTTTGTGAGCACATTCAATCACAAAAGTAAAACACTAACTAGGACATTAAACTAAAGAGTTAGAGATGTTTTTTCTAACTTTGTATTTGATTTTTTTTTTCTCCAAGGAGGTGGCTGCAAACAGTTTTCAGTAACCTTGAGAAAAGAAAAACATTTCCACACAGTGTAAACAGACCAATATGACTGAGTGGATGAACTAGGCTTTCACTGCACACTGACACAAGTCGTAATATCTTCAAGATCAAGTCAAAATGCATTGCTTATATATACTCCAAATCATAGTCATAATTAATGAACCAAAATTAGAGGGCTTAAGAGACACATAGTAAATTAGATTCTTTATTGAAGTGCAGGTCTGTGTTTTAGAACCATCTGGAGGCTACATTTAAATGAGACATAAGGGAATTCTGGATGTACTGTTTGACAATTTAATAAACTATTATGCACCATTATTCTGAACAGACATTAACAATTTCACCACCACTGCAAATCATGAAGTTAACAGTCAGAACTGGCAGTTTTAAAGAAGAAACAAGGTGAATGAGGTAATATCTTTTATTGGACCTATTTCTGTTGGTGGAAGGTACAAGCCTTTGCGCTTACACAGAGATCTTCTTCAGCTCTGGGAAAAGAAGCAGAGATTAAAAGAGTTTTAAAGAACTCCACTAAGATCATCAGGCTTCCTTGTCTAGGTCAGAGGTTCTCATAACAAATTTTTGGTGGCCCTAGAATGTGGGGCAGGGAAGGAACGGTCCATAGGGAACAGCCAGAGCAGGGGCTGGAGCAGCATGCAGCACCCCAAATTTCCTGGTGCCCTATGCAGCTGCGTACTTTGCGTATGGGTATGGATGGCCCTGGTTCAGACCAAAGCAGACTGTGAAGAACTTCAAAAAGATCTCACAAAACTAAGTGTTTGGGCATAAAATGGCAAATTAAATTTAATGTGGATAAATGTAAAGTAATGCACATTGAAAAAAATAACCCCAACTATACATACAATATGATGGGGGCTAATTTAGCTATAACTAATCAGGAAAGAGATCTTGGAGTCATCATGGATAGTTCTCTGAAGATGTCCACGCACTGTGCAGGGGCAGTCAAAAAAGCAAACAGGATGTTAGGAATCATTAAAAAAAGGGATAGAGAATAAGACAGAGAATATCCTTATATAAATCCATAGTACGCCCACATCTTGAATACTGCATACAGACGTGGTCTCCTCATCTCAAAAAAGATATACTGGCATTAGAAAAGGTTCAGAGAAGGGCAACTAAAATGATTAGGGGTTTGGAATGGGTCCCATATGAGGAGAGATTAAAGAGGCTAGGACTTTTCAGCTTGGAAAAGAGGAGACTAAGGGGGGATATGATAGAGGTATATAAAATCACGAGTGGTGCGGAGAATGTGAATAAGCAAAAATTATTTACTTGTTCCCATAATATAAGAATTAGAGGCCACCAAATTAAATTAATGGGCAGCAGGTTTAAAACAAATACAAAGAAGTTCTTCTTCACACAGTGCACAGTCAACCTGTTGAACTCTTTGCCTGAGGAGGTTGTGAAGGCTAGGACTATAACAGGGTTTAAAAGAGAACTAGATAAATTCATGGAGGTTAAGTCCATTAATGGCTATTAGCCAGGATGGGTAAGGAATGGTGTCCCTAGCCTCTGTTTATCAGAGGGTGGAGATGGATAGCAGGAGAGAGATCACTTGATCATTACCTGTTAGGTTCACTCCCTCTGAGGCACCTGGCATTGGCCACTGTTGGCAGACAGGATACGGGGCTGGATGGACCTTTGGTCTGACCCAGTATGGCTGTTCTTATGTTCTGTTCTTATCAGGGTACTTAATTCTGACCACACCCGTGTAAAAGTGGCACAAATGGAGAATCTGATCCCAGGGTTTGCCTTTTACGCACTGTTTTATTGGGTTATTAAAGCACTCCAATCTTCCCCCCACCCATCTCCCTCAAAGAGATCTTCATCTCCTAGAAACAAAAGGGTACTAATTAAGAGAGTCAGTTTCCTGTGAAAGAGGCACATGTTCCTATGTTGGACATGCTTTGTGCTATTCAACATAGGGTTCAATGCAAACCACCTATCTCTGCATCTATGAGGCTCACAGTGCCCCAGATCAGTATCACTCCAAGGGGCACTGTTGCACTACCACCCTTCTTGGCTTTTTTGGAACTTGTTTTTCCACTCCACAGTAAAAGATCCACAAGAGTTCTACCAAAGGCAGCTGTGCTAAATCAGCACAGCTCCCCTGACCACAACCCCATCTCAGCCACTAATGCACTAGAATGCTACAGGCCCCTCAGCAGTGTGGAGGTAGCAGCTACTTTCCATAGCCACAACTTCTCTCTTGGAAGTCTTTGTGCAACAGTGTTTCACAGCTACTCCTGGAGGCCTTGTACCATGATGGTTTGTAGTGGCAGAGGGCATTACGGATACAGTAAGCGATGCTGCTATATTGACTACAGTATAGTTACAATGTATAATTCAGGTATCAAATACAGTTTCCAGATATATGAATTAGTAGTAATGACATGCAACAAAAATTACATCTGTACGGTAATTACAGTTTAACTACAAGGTAGTTAATGTGCCTGTATTATACGGTATATATGACAGTAGACAGTAGCAGCCACTAGCAGACAGTAGAGCCACTATGCTTGATTTGTTAAAACCTAAAGTTTGCAATATTGGAGCAGAAATTGCAGATGTTCTACCCTGTGAGATGTGAGTAACCCAAAGGGGGTATATATTACTACTTATAAAATCAGAGGAAATGAAGTCCTTCTTGGATGAAAACTATCATCCAGCTGAACAATTTCACCACTAGTGCAATCATGAAGTTAACAGTCAGAACTGGCAGTTTTAAAGAATAATCAATTGCTAAAATAAACAGCAGTGGTAGAACTGACCTAGGCTGATTGTTAAACCCCCTCCCCTTCCTGAATTTTCATACTCAGTGTGGCTCTCTCAGTGGGGTTGCCAGGGTTTAAACAGTGAGGCACACTACCCTTGTGCACCCCTAACCGAGGCTTTTTCCCCAAACTCTCCATTATGATTAACTCCCGACAAGTATCCCTGGTTCTCCAGTGAACACTCTAGCTACAGTTCTGTGAGTCCCATCTCTCACCCTTCATGCTGTTCAGCTCCGGAACCCCTCAGTCTAGGGAGCAAAAGAAACCCATGCACTAAAGCACATGTACTAATTTTGACGTTTTCGTCTCAGTCTCCACTATATTGTGTATTCGTTCACGTGACTGCAGTTTGTTAGAAACTTTGGATCTCATTCTGCTCTCATTGACACCAATGTAAATCACTGAAGTCAGAGGAGTTCCAATAACATCAGCCTGATGTAGGAGGAGAATCAGGCCTAAAAGTCTATAAATGAGCAATAGTAAAAACTATTTTACAACCTTAAGCTTTCTACTTGGTGTTTTCCTTCCTCCTCCTTCCCCCTGCTCCTGTATCTTCATGCAGGATATTTGTCTCACCTTTGAGAGAAGTCTTCCTCTATCAATCTCTATGGCAAAACTGTTCTCAGTCATGGTCAACTCAACACCCATATGCCCCTTTACAAAATAAGTAATTCAAAAATGAGATGACGACCCTATAATCCAATTTGAAATTGTTACATATTGAGCCTCATTTTCACCCAGGCCTTTACTGGTCCATGTATTTTGATCTTTCATTAGCAGACATCCAAAGGGCATGTTCTAGTGAAGCGAGTTATCATATTATTCAAATAGCAGTAAGTTTCCATTCTAAAAACTCATAAGCCTCTTCATCAAAATTCTCCTGAGGAGCAAATATAACACTGCAACTAGTGTGAAACAATAAGAGTTTCTGTGCTGTATGATGGGAATTAGCCATGCCACTCCTTATAATGTCAATAAAGTTTGGAGTAACCAATTATTTCCCATGCACTGCACTGACAATAAGCCTCTCGGTCTTACATGAGGTTTAAAGCTAAATGAGTTCAGCAAATACTAGGACAGAGAGGAATATTGTTAAAAACAGTCAATGTTAGGGTCTCAACACCTAATAAACAGGGTATCACTTTCAGAAGAGATGCCACCAGGCAGAAGAAATAAACAGAGGATAGTGTGTGAAGGTCTTTCCGTTATGCATTCAAGCCCATCAGGTTGCCAGTTAATGAAATACAGGACATTTTTCCTGCAGTGCTGTCATTGATAATCACTGCCAATGGCTTTCGCTGTTGGCATTGAAAGGATAGAAATGTGCATATAAAAGGGAATAAGAATTAATGGAATCTACCAGTTGAAAACCCTCAAAAAAGTCTTTTTGTCAGCAGTAAATTATACTTATCCATCAAGGTTTTATTTTTGGCAAACTAGATATTACAGTGTTGGTACGGGTCAATTACATATCTTCTGTGAGATTTTTCAAACAAGCTATGGCCATTTTAACATGTAATATGCCTGTGGCGAGATTTCATGACGAGAACAAGATTATTGAGAGTTTGAGGTTTATTTCCAGGTCAATTTGGAGCCTGTAAAAAGGTGCCAAGATTGACAAGCATAAAATGTAAGTATGGCAGCGACAGTGTCCTGTTCATGAATCGATTGCATCATCTTAATTAATTATTGTCACACAATTAATGGACTAGGCTCACAAGTACACCCTGGTTGCTCTGTGCAGTTCTACAATGCAAATTAGCAATAGACATTATTTAACTGGTCAGATAGGCTGGGTTTACAACTACATGCATCGCTGGAGCAGAAGAAAGCAGTCAGAATGTACTGGTGGAGCTGGCAAAGTGTTGCAAAGAGCTTTGAAATATAGGGGTCCATTTCCTCACTTGCATCAGTTTTTCACCAGTGTAACTCAATTAACATCAATAGTTACTCCTGATTCACACCAGGGTAAATGAGAGGAGAAGAAACAGGCCAGTGAAGTGCTATTTGTGCTAAGTATTTTCATTCTACTAAAATTATCCTACAGGGACTAGAACAATCAGTGGGATTAATAGTCTTCAATATTCTCATTACATTACTTTCGTACACAGGTAAGAAGCCTAACGGTTATAAAAAGGGACTGGAAGCCAAGAACACCTGAAATTCTAATAATCCCAGCCATTGACTAGCTCTGCTATCACTGAACAAATCATTTTTACCTACCTCAAATTCCCAATCTGTAAAGTGAGGATAACACATACTGCCCTATCTCACATGGGGGTGCTGTCTGGGAGGATTAATTAGTTTACAGTGCTTTGAAGATGTAAAAGCTAGTAAGTCTAGAACAGCACAAACAATAAAGAATTGAAAATTGAACACAAAAGTGTATGCAACTGCAATATAACTGCATTTCAGTGCAGCTGTTACAGCTGTGTCTGCCCTGGGGTACAGATTGTTCAAAACTGATGTTCTGAATGTTTTCTGCACTGCTTTAGTGGGGTACAAGTTATCATGGATAAGGTAATGGGTTTAACTAAAAGAAGTTAGCAAATATAGTCTTACGGGGTCAAATTCTGAGCTTCTCACTCATTTTTAACTCAGGTCTTATCTATACTAGAAACATTCACCAGTTTAACTAAATATTTAAAAATTGATCTTATTAAACTTGTGCAAACCCACAAAGCAGGAGTTAAACCAGTTTAAGTATGTGTATATTATGGGCTTTCACTGCCTTAAAGAGATGGATTTTAAAATCAATTTAGTTAATCCAATGCACTTTTCGATATAGATAAAGCCTCAGTCCTTACGCAAGCAAAACTCCCATTGTCTTCAGTGTGTTAGGGACTTTGAAGATTGCCAGATTTGAAAATTATAGCACAAATCTTGTAATATTTGATGTCTTACTTAAAGCCCAGATCTTGAAGACAATTGATTATGTGCGAATTTCAGCTTTTGTTTAAAACAAAACAAGCCCTAACTTTCTACCCTCATGGTGGTAGAGAAAAGCCTGACAGTGTGACCAGAGTGCACCCTGAAGGCTCAAAAATCTGAAGGCAAAGGAAACTAACCCGAAACTTTGGCTCAAAATCATGAGATTTAAAGAAGCTCATGATTTTTGGACATGGCAGTACGGGACTTTGGAGGCATTACACAGGGCCGGCACAACCCATTAGGCAACCTAGGCAGTCACCTAGGGCGCTACAATTTGGGGGGCGGCGACCGCGGTGGTATTTCGGCGGCGGGACCTTCCGCCGCCTCTGTGGGGGGCGGCATTTCAGGGCGGGACCTTCCACCGCCTAGGGTGGCAGAAAAGCTGGCAGCACTCCTGGCATTACATACCAGCTGTATACCCTCCTGATGAAAGGGTATAGCATGTTCTTTTCAAACACTGAACCATCTCTATTGGCTGGTGCCATCTGATGGCAAGGCCACATCTCTCCCCATTCCTGCCATCTTTAGGAAAGTCAGCTCTTCCAGCGGCCCTACCCAGCACTCCCCATTAAGACTGTGGCTGGCCATGAGCAGGAACACAAGATGAGGGAAAAGGTTATTTCCCCCACTCTTTCCCAATCAATGCAGATCTGTGCAAGGCCAGCCACTATTGGGTTTTTTGGGTTTCTCCCTTATACAACCTTTTTATCCTTGTAGCTCACTCATACCAAAATGGGTCACTGTTGAGCAGCAAGGGTATTTCTACACTGCAATTAAAAACCTGCAGCTGGCCCTTGCCAAATGACTTTGGCACAGGCTAAGGTGTAGACATTCAGGCTCAGGCTGCAGCCTGAGCTCTGGGACCCTCCCACCTGGCAGGGTCCTACAGCCCAGGCTCCAGCCCAAGCTCAAACATCTATGCCTAGATTAAACAGCCTCTTAACCCAAGCACCATGAGCCCACACGGGCCAGCTGCAGGTTTCTAATTGCAGTGTAGACATACTCTAAGAGACTGCCTCTCCCCCTCAACGAGTGAGCAGCACTATCTCCTATCACTGCATACCTTAGAAAATTTGCTAGCGTGTATAAGGGGATTGGTTGAACTTCGAATACACAAAGAAATGCATAATTACATAGTGGAGGTTAAAACCAAGCCTTTGGTTTAAAAGCTCTGCTTGGCAAAAAGGAGTTAATAGTTTATGATTATGACAGTCTCAATAAGCATTCCTGTTGTGATACCCAGAGTCTGAGGCTTAAGTATTTTTCTGGCTTGTAATTTTCAGAAGATTAAAAGTTTTAGTACTGCAGCTGGTTCCCCTCCCCCACCCCCAAGAAAATGTATGGCTGCACAGTTATAATACATATGGTAATGCTATATCAGGGTAGCATTATTCACACCACTATATTTAAACTTGGGTCAGCATTTCCTTTGTAAACTCCTACACTTTAGGGTCCATCCATACACATTTCCTTTTAGCTGATTTGGAATATAAAGTCTTAGCCCAGAAGCTTTAAAAAAAAAATCAGGTTTGAAAAAAGTTCTACCCCCAAACCTTGGAATCTGTTTAAATGTCTTATATTTGAAAAAACGCAGGGTGTGTTTAATTGGCACTGAAATCCTTTCCTGGTCTGAAGCACTAGAACCAATATTGTTACTGGAAATTAAACTGCAGTGTAAGCATGTCTTCACTTTTACATAACTTGGCTAACTTGTAGAAGTGTATTTTGTGTTAAAATTAAAACAAGTGCCAGATTGAGCTGAATTCTGTTTTCCCCTTTAATCATTGGTATTTAATAGATCTCAGATCTGAACCCCTTTGAATTTGGGGGATTAAAGGGTTCAGTATTGAATCCTTGGATCCAAACTTACCCCTTGGAGTTTAGCAAGTCCCATGATATTTCAGGCCTGACCAGAAGCATGAAGTACCAGATATCTGTCTGTCATCCCGAGACTTCCACCCTAATCTAGTAGATTCAAGAAGTTCAGCTAGTTTGGATAATACTTCTTGGACCGTAGGACTTGTTTGCTTTGACAAATCATAGTAGATGCTTTGTTCTTTGTCACATATCATATCCTCTTTTGGGTGACCGTTTTATGTAAATATGTCTTTTATAGTTTCCTTAACAATACTTTGGACCTGATGCGAGCGCCTCTAACCATATTCTCTCCTCAGCAGGAGGTACAGCAGATAAGCAGCATTATCCCCATTTACAGATGGGCAAACACAGAAAGTGAGGCATTAGCTGATTGACCCAGGTCACAAAAGGAAGAAGTGAGAGTGAGCAAGAGAATCCAGAGGACAGATCACTGGTGCAGGGACACAAGGGAGACAGCTTGCACCTCCCATAATCTGTTTGGTCCCCAGTGCAGGCATTTCTAATGGCTGCCCTAAATTCTGCCCCCATTTCAGTGGGTCCTATAAGGAAACGCACAAGGCCTGCCCTAGATATGCCTCCTCCCACTTCCAGCCCATCTTGCTCTGTCCTTGGCTTGCACCGGTATGCCTCCTAGGCCTGGGGCTGCTGTAGAGGCAGCTCTGAGCCAGGCACAAGGGCTCTCAGCAATAGGGGTATTCTCCAGAAACGGGTACTTAGCTCTGCCCTACTGTCCTTGGTGGAATAAAGGAGTCAAGAGCAATAATGAATTGGGCACCCTATGTCCTCACCTCCTCTACGGTGCTCTAACCACTCCTTCCTATTCTTTATAGGATGGTAACTGAAATCAGAGGGCTTCTCTAAAAACATGCACCCCTCCAGTTATATTTATATATAATAGGGTTTTGTACACAGCATTTTTCTGGTAAACTTTATTTTTAAGATCCTATTTTACATAGTTTGGAAAATGTCCCCATTTCAGATACATTAATTATTTTCTCCTTTTTAGTTAAAAATGAGCTGTTCTTCCCTCATATTTCTTCATAGTGGTAACAACAAAGCTTCGGTGGCATTTTCACTTGTTAGCAGGAGCTCCTTAGGAGAAATCCTATTGTTTCTAAGGTCTGGCTATGTCTGGGGATTTGTGTAACTAAAATAAATCTGGTGAATGGAATCAGAGTAAACAGCACACCTCCTGCAGAGTGGTTATGCATTTAGCAAAGCTGAGAGAGCTTGGCAAAAACCGCCTGCTGAGCAAACCTCCTTTGATTGTATTATTTTGGGGCAAGGAGATCCCGCAGGATCTCTCTAGCACTGGGCTTAGAGGGTCCACATTACTGTAATGCTTCCTTTGAGAAGCAGCTGGATGCAACTCTCACCTGAGCCATCAACACATTCTAGGCATCAGCCACAGGGGCACTTAAGTGCAACATGAGAGGATTTTGACATCTGAGGGTTTTGCCTGCACAGTGCCAAAATTAAATGTTTCAGGCTTTTGATTCAAATAGAGCTTCATTAAGGCCAATGGAATTATTGAGTGGAAGGGAGCAGAACAATAGGGGAGGGGAGGAATCTATACAGAACAATGGAAGTGAGCAAATAAAAGGAGGCCTGAAAGAGTGTCCATTTTTTGTACTTTAGACTCTCTTGCCAACACAAAGAGCCACTTCTCAACTCACTCCAGTCAAGCAATTAGGGCCTGAGTCACCAATGCCTTGCACCTTATGTAGTCATTAATGCAGGTGCAAACAGGGCAGTAAATGCTCCTAAATTAAAATTCTCTGCTAGTTTCATACACTGCATTTTACACCCACTTTGCACAGGTGTAAATGACTACACAAGGTGCAAGGAAGAGGCGAATGAGACTCTTTGAATCTGTAGTTCCACCCTTACATCGCTGTAAATTTAAAACCCATAATTTTGCCCTTGCAGTCTGACTATTTTATATTCCCCATGGAGCATACAGTGTGTTCATGCAAATGGTTGAAAGAACCCATCCACACACTCCCTGGCCTTCACTGCAAGCTCATTTCCACCTGCTACTGCCTGGTTTCAAGTCACTAACATTTTCTGCCCATCTTCATAACTAGGTATTTACTATCAATAGACAAGTTTTGACCATCCCCAGGCTGAGAAAGCAGGCTCTATGCAGGTGAAATTCCCCCAAGCTCAGTAAAAAGGATGTATGGGGAGGAGAGGGAGGCATCTCTCTAGCACAGTTCCTCTTCTAGGACTTTATGGTTGCCTCTCTATAGGGTCTTCCCTTCACAGATTTTGAAGTAAGGACAAGGTGGAAGAACATGGAGCCACAAACCATCCTCTGAAATTCCATGCAGACACCAGGACACCAATGGGCTGGATGAAGCTCTGTAACAGAGCAGCTGTCACCCAAGCCCACCCTCACCTGGGGTGACTCTACAGAACCTTGTTTGACTTTCTCTTCTTCAGTGCTCCTTAAATAAACTCCAGCAGACCAGAGTTCTCACAGCATCTCCCATCTAGATCTAAGTTATTTCTATACAGTTGGAAACAAGTTGCAGTCCTGGGGCCCAGCACTTCTCCCAAAAGAGAATTCTCCTCTCCCATTGGCCATTCCCAGGCCTTCCTTCCTACAGTCTTCCCTTGCTTGTAGAAGCCACTCCTACCTGGCTAGAATCCTTTACTCTCTGAGGACTTTCCTGCAGCCAGCAGGAACTTTCTAATTCTCTACAGCTTCCCTTTACCACAGATTCCTCTTCCCCGCTGTCTCTTTATAGGGACCAGCTGCCCTCTACCAGGCCCCAGGACAAGCTGTTAATGAGGCACAGGTGGGCTGGACCAGCTCCCTAAGCTCATAAAAATGTTTTCTGAAAAGCAATTTTTTTTTAACCTTTGTAAGAGACCAAAGTGGCACCAAATGGATGGTGTATTTAAAAACAACTCTTGGGGGAAAATATTCTCAGGTTCCCCTAAAAGTGCCTGAATTCCCCCCTCCTGTTCTAAATGACACCAGCTGATCACTGGAGTGTGTTATCAGAATACTTAGTTGTTTTTCAGGAGCAGAGTATAAATATTTCCTGCAAAATGCAGCCTAAACTAACTTTGTTTGCCAAGTAGCCAGGAGAATGCATTTTTGTTCAAATGGGAAAAATGAAGAGATTTCCCAGTCCCTCGCCACTGGCACACAGGGATTGTAATAAGAAAAGATGGAATTGTTTTTGAAGTAACCCATTTTTTAAAATGCTAAAACTATTATATTCTGTATGCAGTCTCCTTTGTGGTTGCCACTGAGCAGCCTTAAAGATGACCCAGACAATGGCAGCATGATTCCTCCTGACCCTGTTACCATGGGTGGGGTGGAAAAAAAGCAAAATACTCCATTTTTCATTTTGAATAGCGAAAAACAAATGCTTGGAGGGAAGATGGGGCCTTATCCTGCAGAACTAAAATAGGTAACATCCCATTGTCTGTGGGATTTTTGCAGGCAAACAACTATGGGGATTGGGACCTTTTTTTTCTTTTTCCAGAGTAAACAAGCAGTCTGCTTATTTGAACTAAAAGAAAAAGAGATATTATTAAGTACAGCTTCCCACTTTGTTGAATGCAGACCTCAAGTATTATTCCTACTCATCTAGCTTTCAGGACCTTAAAGATACCTATACATTATTTTTAACACAATAATATCCTGATCTACAAGCACTTGGACAGATCCCTGTTCTGAGAGTTCTTTGCAGGACATACATTTCTTCCTAGAAATGTTTCAAATACAATACACTTGTTTCTAGTCTGTTTCACCATAGCTTAACTACAATAGATATTAAAGATATGATATCCGTTTAAAGTCATATAGACTAAAAATGAAAACATCTCTGATAGAGGATAACAACAGTGGCTCCCAGGTGATATCGGTTGTATGCTGCCACCATTGACGCAAGGAAATCCCAGCAATTATTGTAAATTACTGTTAATTACTGAGAAAGATAAGAAGAAAAGCCTTTGAGCTGAGTCTGGGATTGATTTCTCCCCAATAATCCCAAAGGGAGAGACCTGCTTCACTTTACTATAGAGGACGGCTCATTTTTTCAAAAGGAATAGAACATTACTCTCCTATAACGAGTCCTCAAAGATGACAACAGAACATTTTTATGCATTAGTAATTATTTTCTCTGGGCCTGATCCATATCCCATTGAAGTCATAGGAAAGACACCCATTGATTTCAATGAGTTTTGGATCAGGCTCTTGGTTATTTTCCTTTTTAGTAGAAACTTGAGAGTTTTCAAAATAATTGGCCAGGTTCTCCACTACTTGGCATTTTATGCACTCATTTATACCTGTGCAAATCTAGCATACAGCACCATCATATTTAGGGTCCTACTAAATTCACGGCCATGAAAAACGCATCACAGACCGTGAAATCTGGTCTCCCCACTGTGAAATCTGGTCTTTTGTGTGCTTTTACTCTATACTATACAGATTTCACGGGGGAGGGGGACACCAGCGTTTCTCTAATTGAGAGTCCTGATTCAAAATGGAGTTACGGGGGGTGGCAAAGTTATTTTAGGGGACTTGTGGTATCACCACCCTTACTTCTGTGCTGCCTTCAGAGCTGGGCAGCCGCAGAGTGGCAGCTGCTGACTGAGGGCCCAGGTCTGCAGGCAGCAGCACAGAAGAAAGGGTGGCAATACCATAGCATGCCATGCTTACTTCTGTGCTGCTGCTAGTGGCAGCTCTGTCTTCAGAGCTGGGCTCCTGGCCAGCAGCCACCACTCTCCAGCAGCACAGAAGTAAGGGTATTTGTACCACAAGCCCCCCTGCCATAACCTTGTGACCCCCTGCCCCAACTCCTTTTTCGGTCAGGACCCCTACAATTACAACTCCATGAAATTTCAGAGTTAAATAGCAGACATCATGAAATTTATGATTTTTAAAATTCTGTGACCGTGAAATTGACCAAAATGGACTGTGAATTTGGTAGGGCCCTAATATATTATAGTTCTGCACTTACACTGGGAGTAGCATTTTATTTCCACTTTGCACTGATGTAAATTGCATTGAACGAGGCCAGGGTCCTCTGGTAAAAATAGTATATGAATTTGGCATTAAAGACTGTATCATAATGCATATGCACAACAGGGCCAAATTAAGGTCAAAGTCAAGCAAGCGAAGTATGGGTGGTTTTTTTTCCCCAACATAGTGGGTTTTTAAAAGAAATTTTACCTGTGGTTGATATGCATATCAGACTCAGAGTGGACTGCTGGTCCCTAGGCCTCTGTGCATTCAGGTTTAGTGCTTGCTCTCCAGAGCTCCACTCAACCCCCACTCCCATCTACTGATTGCCTCAGATAGCTCACCCAGAGAAACAGCGTTGGCACCAAATATCACTACTGCTCTGTGATTCACCACAAAGGGATTTCCAGGGGTGAAGTAGCCACCACTGCAGACGTAGTCTGCTTTAGTCCTCTGATTGCCTAGACTCCTGCTGCAATTGCCATAGAGATCCATAGGCCTGGAGCTCAAATGGGGCTGCAGAGGAAATCAGACATGGTGAGGAGAGCTGTTGGATTGGGTGGGGGGAACTGAAGCACGTGGAATTTTTGTGTAGTGGCTGGAAGTAACTGGGTTTGAAGCAGGGGCATCATTTGCTATGGGGTGGGGGTGCAGTTGCACCCTCCCCCATTTTTTTCATAGGTCTATATGTTCCATTATGTCTTCCACTTTTTGCACCCCCCTGACTTTGCAGGCTACAATATAATCACATATATTTTATATGCTGACACAACTTCCCCTGCTGCAGCCCCATTTTTTTTGACATGACACCCCTACAATGGAGCTAGCTAAAAGCAGACTGATTTCTGTGTGGGTCGCAGTAATGTGTGGGGAAATACCAATCAGCGTAAATGGGCATATGAAACATCTTTCAAGTGGTTCATTTAAGAAAAAAAATCTGAGGACTGAGAAAAAAGATTTTCCTGGCCTGCTGATATGGTCCTGATACCCATGGAGAAAAATAATAGAGATATACAGTACTTCAGTTTATTACCTGAATTCTGAAATAAAATGGTTAACATTTAAGCAGAAAACTCTTTACCTCTTGATTGATTCTTACATATATTAAGCTAATTACTCGATTTTAATGAGACGAACTAAGCTCTCGCTCTTTTCAGGTTAAAGCCCTAATGTACCAGTAAGGAGGCCTAGAACTTTAATGTGCTTTAATGTGAGAATTCTTTGTAGTGGAAAGTTTACAGTTGGTCCATCACTCTAGTGTGAAATGTTTAGAAAACTCCTTGGGGAGAGGAGGAAAGAAATATGGTGGTTAAAGTGCAGCTATTTTCTTGCTCAAGCTGGGCAAAAACTCCAGTGACTGATAGGCAGCACATGCTGCTTTCAGTCTTTGAGCGCTGCATCAAGTCACAGGAGGGACTAGAGTGAAAATTATTATCCATCCTTAATACAGTGTTTAATCCCTTTTCTGTGACCTCAGTTAATAGCCAATTTAACCTTTTCAGGAAAGACACTAAATTATAATTCCATGAGTAGGTTAGCCTAAATACAGTTTATTCTTGTACAATTAAAAGAGAAAGTAATGTAACTTGACTGACATACGCTAGGTCAATACTTACTATGTTAACATCTCAGAAACAATATTTAACTCCTATTAAAAAAATGTGACTGACTTACCCACATAGGCTCCATTTCATTAGTGTTGTGCTCCCATTGCAAAGTGGAGTCTTGCCCTACATCAAACCATCTGAAATTCCATCTGGACTCCGAGGGGTTCAAGTACAGTGAACAGAAATGTTAACACAAAGCACACTTTATTGAGTTGTTGAGAGCTTCACTCACGTATCCTGTGATGACTATATTTCATGACTATATTTCACTGAAGGATATGGACGGTGTTAATATCAGCCCACAAAGTTCTGAGTAACACGCATGGCCATACAAAAATGATGCCCCTTTTTGAACGATGCAGTTAGTCAACGTTCAGGTCCCTGCGGGTGGTTTCCATTGAGAGAGGAAATTAATGATGGAGACATGTATCCCTGGTGCAAGCCTGTTTATTTACAGAGAATGTACAGAACCAGGTATCCCTGAACACAGAAGAAATCAAACAACAAGAGACACTTTCTTTGCTCACAGCTCCAAGCCTCTGTCAGTCAGTTCTCACCCCAAAGCCCTCCCAGGGTTTCTCTCAGGCCTTGCTCCTACTGTTTGTTCAGGCAGTGTCTGTTGTGACCTCACTGCTTCCCTCTCAGTGTCTCTGGTCTTTCTGATGTTTCTCTCACAGACCCAGGGGGTATGTCTACACTGCAACACAATGCTCCTGGCTGGCCCATGTGTCAGCTGACTCAGGATCCTAGGGCTCAGGCTGCGGGGCTATAACATTGCAGTGTGGCCATTCAGGCTCAGGCTGGAGCCCAGACTCTGGGACCCTCTGGGCCAAGACCAAACGTCTGCACTGCAATTTCATAGGCCCACAACCCAAGCCCTGTGAGCACGAGTCAGCTGACATTGCAGTGTAGACATATCCCCAGACAAACATAACACATGCCCTTGTTTTGAGTGATGACATGCACCTGTGTTGGGGGTGGGGGGCTGCTATTTTTGCAGCTACCTGGTGACTTAAAGGAGCTTAGTGGCTTCTTACAACTATCTGAAATGAATGGGGGTGGTTACACCCCAACGCAGTTTCAGAGAGGTTTAACCCAGCCCATAACAACTGCATTCCATTGTATCAGCAATCATCATAGCTCTCCTCCCCATCCCTGTTAGGAGGCTGGTTTTGGGGAAGTGAGAAGAAGATTCCCTCAGAGGATGCTTTTCCTCCCCTTGTCACAGTTGGGAGAAGGGAGAGAAGGCCT
Source organism: Chrysemys picta bellii (assembly GCF_011386835.1). Lineage (NCBI taxonomy): Eukaryota > Metazoa > Chordata > Testudines > Emydidae > Chrysemys > Chrysemys picta. Next base: position 39,792,472 of record NC_088796.1, on the reverse strand, counting down.
CTTTGCCAGGGAAGGACAGCCACTTGTCTTCACTTTCGAGGCCTTTCATAACCTAACCCCACCCAACCTATCATTTTTCATTCAGTATCAAAAAATCCACTCCTGCCTCTGATCTGTCCATGATGCCAGCCTCCACTGTCCAGCATTTTAAGCAATGTTATCTTTTCAAACAAACACCTCTTTGAGCTGCCCCTCCTGCTTGGGAGGAGCTCCCCATAAACATGCACCAAAGTATCTCACTGGCCTCCTTCAACTTTCTTCTTAAAACTCTCCTCTCTTGTAATGCCTACAAAAACTCAACAGTGGTTAGGCTGCTGGTGTGCTGAGATCACTGCCCAACATGCTAGACAATATTATGTCATTCTTTCTTTGCACTCCTCCATCTGTCTGTCTGTCTCATGCTTAGATTGTCAGCTCTTTGCGGCAGGAGCTGTCTTTTTGTTTTGTATTTGTACAGTACCTAGCACAATGGAGTCACAGTCCATGACTGGAGCTCCTAGATGCTATGAGCAACACAAATAATAAATAAGATAGAAAAAGAAGATACCAGCTTGCCCAGCTCCTTCCAAAAGGTCGATAGAGGGAGGCTGTGGAGGAGAGAAATGACATCTGAAAGTGTCTGACAGTTCCCTCTTCTGCCTTCCCTGTGTGTCAGACCCTGTGTACTGGACTGATATAAATACTGACTGAATATCCTGAATAGATTTGACCCAGCATTCAGCCAATGCTAAATTACTGAAGGCTAGGGATTTTGCACCTCTTCTATGATGCACCAGTAACGTGACTCCCATGATGCACCACAGCAGTTCAATGATAGGTCAGACTATAATGCATTGTGAGAAATGCAGTCCTGCCTGGGAGCCTAACCCATAGGAGAGAATGGGGGCATGAGGCACTCAAACTAAACTGCTGTTTATCTAAGATACTGGTGCCCCCGCCCCCATTTGTGGTATCTGAAGTCTCATAATCTTTATTTTATTTTTCATCACAACAACCCTGTGAGGTAGAGAAGTGCTGTTATCCCTATTTTACAGATGGGAACTCCGGGACAGAGGCCCAGATCCACAAAAAAATTCAGGCTTCTAACTTCTATTGAAATTAAGGAACAGTAGGAGCCTAAATACCTTGTCAATCTGGGCTCAGGAGATTAAGACACACAAAAATTTAGACACCTAAAGATGCAGCGAGGCACAAAGTATGATTTTCAAAAGTGCTGGTGTTGCGAGAGAGGGTTACTATAGTCATTGTACATTTCCTACTGTAACAAATCCTTCACATACATATAGATGCAATGAATTCAGCTAAACAATATGCATGTAGCAGGGGGAACAGAACTCAAGATTTTCTTCTCCAAAAGTGCAGGCTTCCAGCACTTGAATTCAAGTCCTGATTTTGCAGAAACCCCACTGGCCACCGAAAAAATCATTTTGATGAAAAATTCCCAACCATCTAAACAGGATATATCATATTAATCAGGCAGAAGGACTGGTGATATGCATAGAAATTTGATTACATATTGCATACCTGACCAACCTTAGGGAAGTATGAGTTGTTTGCTTTGGGTGTGTTGCATTTATAGGAATTAACAGTTTTTCAGCTGGTGTGCAATTCCCCTTTTCACCTGGATACAATCCCTAGAGAACTACAGACACTAGAAACCTGAAAATGTGCTGAAAAGTAATGAATAATGTCAAACGACAAATGTTATTTCAACAACCCAACAGGTTTTTTTGCACAGCTGCAATTTTGGTATTAGTCATTTCAATTTTTCACTTGGAATTAGGCAATTTTTTCCGAAGTGGCTTTTTTAAACAAATGTCTTCTCTAGCGATTTACTTGATGCATCATCTTAATGATGAACTTCCCTAGTTTTGTTAGTCAAGGTGCTCCATCAAAAGCAGAAGTTTTCTAAAGACCAAAGTTTAAATCTGTTCCAAGTAAATGTACAGCCCCCATACATTTATTAATTTTACAAAAAAAACCACACATATTTTATGTTTAAAAATATATGGGTGTTCATCTGGAAAATCAACAAGGAGATGGCAAACCAATAAAGGAACATCAAGAAGTCAGTTCAAAATATAACACTTGAAACAGAAGAGCTGCCTACCGCCTGGAGAGAAACTAAATTGACAGCAATATTTTTTGCAAAGGAACAAGAAAATATGTTGAGATTCTATAGTCACTTTACAGAGAGACAGGGCAACCATAACTCTGAGTCAGACACTAGAATACAGTGGATTGATCAAAGACAAATAGCGTGGATTAGTTGTGGAGGGTGGAGGTATTATTGTGGCGCTCCAGGAAGAAACACTTCCACATCAGTTAGCTGCAAGATACAAGGCACCTTCGATAAAGGCTAGTGCACCAGTCCTACGATTGGATCCATGTGGGCTAACCCATGTGCAGCACTCCACTGACTTCTAGAGGGATCCATCCATGTGTATCCAATTCAGGACCAGGTTCCTGTAGCTTCATAAATTTAGGTAGTCTTTTAGCGAACATCCATTGAAAACAAGATATTCAAATCTGTTCTGGCAGTGTCTTTGCCACTCCCTCCCGCCAGGTGGAACCTAGGGTTCAAGCCCTATTACTTTGCAATATAGACACAGCCTCACTGGACTCATGCTCTGGGAGTCTGCCAAAAGTATCCCACAATCCCATGGGCCTATTTTCTTTGTCCTCTGGACAGTCAAGTTTTCCCACATTGCACCATGAACAAAGGGCTAGAGCAGCCACATTTTGGGAAGGTTCTAGGAAATCTGGGACATGGGTGCATAATGCAGTGTAGATGCTGGAGCCCTGTGTTGGGACCCAGGCTTCAACAATTCCTAACCTGGGGTTACAAATGAGTCTATATGCTCACACCCTAGCTTAACAAACCCAGGGTCTGCTAACTTGAGTTATATTAACCCAAAGGATATGTCTGCGATGGATTCCCCCCCTTTGGGGTGCCACTTGGAACTGGGGTACCACTGAGCTTCCTGAACTGTCAGCCTGGGCTCTCTTCACACTGTGGCCTTGTCTATACTGCCACTTACAGCACTGAAACTTTCTTCGCTCAGGGGTTTGAAAAAACACCCCCCTGAGCGATGCAAGTTTCAGTTCTGTAAAGGGGTAGCTATTCCCCTCGCGGAGGTGGTTTTATTACAGCGCTGGGAGAGCAGCGCTTTATCATCGGCTATGTAGACATACCCTGTATTGCTGAGGCAAGCCAGCCTCAGGCTTCAGACTGCACTTTGCCAACACACATACAGGTAGGGACACACCCAGCTGCAGCTTTACACACAGATGCTGAGATCAGCTCTGCATGGGAAGATTCAGCTAAGGAATTACCCAGTACTCAAGTGCATGCCCCTCTCTACTAGACCCAAAATTGTACCGTCTTGCACTGCACAGAGAATTGTACAGGATAAGCTCATGATATTTGCCCCCCCCCATGTGGAGAGAGATATGCAACAGCTTTTTGCCCCCCAGTTATGAATTCCACACACTGGGTTTTAGACAAAACAAAAACAAGTTTAACAACTATAAAAGATAGATTTTAAGTGATTAAAAGGGATAGCAAACAGATCAAAGCAGATTACCCAACAAATTAAACAAAAAATGCAATCTAAGTTTAAGATACTAGAGAAACTGATTCCAACCAGTAATTTCTCACCCTAAATGTTGTTTTAGGCAGATTGCAGAGATTCTTGAAGGCCAGCTGTAGTTGCCTGCAACTTAAAACTTCAGATATTTCATTCACAGGCTAGACAGCCTTCCAGCCTGGCTCAGTCCTTCTCCCCTCATTCAGTCTTTGTTTCTTAGATGTTTATAGTCGTCTTGGGAGGAATGCAGTGAGGAGGAAACCCTGATTATGTCACTCCCCTGCCTTAAATAGGTTTTACATATCATGGGAATCCTTTATCTTCCAGTGTGATCTCCACCCCTGGTCAATGGAAAAATACTAGTATTATCATGGTGTCCGGTATCAGGTGACTTGATCACATGACCCTGCAGCCATAACTCAAAGATTGTTTGCAGTGTCCCCAGCAGTGCTTTCCCAGGAAGGCTCCCTGGTGAGAGATTAGCAACTTCTAAGACCTATTGTTCTTCCTAATGGCCCTTTCCAGCCAGCAATCTAGACTGATTGCATTCTGTCTATTAGCATTCCCCAGATGTAAACGTGTTTGTAATAGATGCATAGGCAATATTGCTAACTTCAGATACAAAAATGATACATGCATACAAATAGGATAATCATATTCAGTAATCATAAGCTCTCCAATGATATCTCATATGACCCATCTTGCATAAAACACATCTTAGTTATGCCATAATCACATCATAACAATATCTCTATGAAGAATATAGGGCATAATGCCACAATGTCTACACTGCAACAAAACACCCATGGCTGGCCTGGGTCAGCTGACTCAGTCTTGCAGGAATTGGGCTGCAGGGCTGTAAAATTGTAGTGCAGACATTCAGACTCAGGGTGGAGTCCAAGCTCTGGAACCCTCTCCCACTTGCAAGGTCTCAGAGCCCAGGCTCCAGTTTGAACCCAAACATCTACACTGCAATTTTCCAGCTCCACGAGCCTGAGTCAGCTGACCTGTGCCAGCTGCGGGTGTTTTATTGCAGTGTAGATGTAGTTTACTGTAGAGTCAGTGGCACTACAACTAAGAGCAGGTACTTCAGCCTGAACAAGCTGCATGTTAGAAAGTTCGTTGAGGGTGGAGAGGTAGTCCAAGTCTATTGGCTTCAAGTGGGACCTTTTCATTCAGATCCTTTTGAAAATATCACCTATTGACTTCAATTGTTCTTACACATATGGCTAAAATCAAGCATGTGCTTAAGTGCTTTGCTGAATCAGGGCTTTAATACAAGTCCTAGAGACCTGCCTTTTTGGAAAAGAAAATCTTGAGTTCTGTTCCCCTAGCTACATGTGAGTTCATTTATCTGTACACATGAGAAGAAGGATTTGTTATAGTATAGTAGTATACTTATACAATAAGTATAGCAACCTCCATTCCCCTAGGTCAGCATTTCCCAAAATTTTTTAGCCATGGAACACTTTTTAGCCTATTACGGAACACGTATAATATTATTTTGTAGTCGTTTGGTTTTCAAATAAAAAATTGCATTATTTTATGCTCAAATATATTTTATTTTATAAAACAAAGCAAAAATACAAATTTAAAATAACTTGAACTAACAATTTCTAACCAGAAAGCCCGTGTAAAGTAGTACAAAAATCAAGTGCAAGAGTCAAAATTAAAAACAGTGTTCTACTTAAAAAAACCTGTTTTTATATATACACAAACACCAAACAAATTAGATTTTTACTAGGAAAATCTATTTTTATAAACAGAAATACAAATTTGGATTTAATGGGATTGGTGTTTCTGCATTTTTCTATCACAAATTCGCTTAATATTAGGAATAATACTGGAAAGTTGAATCCTCATGTCAGGTGCAGCATCAAGTCTACTCCTATATTTGGTTTTTGTTGCAGTATAATACGACAATCCCATCTCTCACAAATAAATTGTAGCAAAAGGAAGGAGCACTCGAACTGCACGTTTAACCACATTAGGGTACACTTCTATTAGGCTGCTCCAAAAATTATTCAGCGGAAGATCCTTAAACTTTTGTTTCAAATCAGAGTCAGAAATTAAGTCAATTAGGCTTTCATAATCATGCGTAGTAAAGCCGACTGGTTTGGCTGTAATTACAAACGGATTTCGAACCCAAGCATTATCATCAGTAGTTGTAGGAAAATATTCTAATAAAGAGGCCTGCAAGTCACGTAAGTGCTGGAAAATGGTGCTGGAAATTTCTTCATGGACTGTAGAATTTATTTCAGTCAGAAATTCATGTACTGTAGGGAAGCAGTCGAAGTTATTCTGTTCTACAGAAGATGCCCAGAATTCCAGTTTCTTTTTTAACTATGAAATTTTATCCATTATAGTAAAAATGGTCACATTCTTTCCTTGCAGCAACAGATTAATTTCATTTAATTTTGCAAAAATATCTGCAAGATATGCAAGTCTCATTAGCCATGAGGAATTTGTCAGACAGTCATTACATTTTCATCCTGAATTATCTGAAGTGAAGAATACCAGTAGTTCACTACGAAGCTCAAAAAGCCTCACAAGCACTTTTCCTCTGGATAGCCACCTCACTTCCATATGTAAAAGAAGCACTTTGTGCTGACTACCCATTTTCTCACACAAAATTTTAAATAACCTGGATTGAAGTGGTCGAGATTTGACAAAATTGATAATTTGTACTGCTTCATCAAGCACAATTTTCAGATATGCTGGTATTTTTTAAACTGCAAGTGCTTGTCTGTGTAGAACACAATGGCTCTAGTGCTTTCTGGTGCCACACTTATGATTCATGTTACAGCTCCTTTCATCTTCCCGAGCATTGCCTGAGCACCGTCAGTACATACATCAATACATTTTCCCCAACTAATTTCATGCTTTCTGATAAAATTGTTGATGCAGTTGAATATTTCTTCTCCAGTTGTGTTGCTTTGCAGAGATTCACATAAGAGCAGGTCCTCTTCAATAATATTATTAAAGCTATATCGGACAAATACTAGTAGCACAGCAAGTCCTGAAACGTCAGTGGACTCATCTAGCTGCAATGAATACTCATGGCAAATTTTCAGTCAGCAAACTAGCTCTTTTTCTATGTCATCGGCAAGATCTTTAATACGGCGTGCAACGATATTATTTGACAACTGTACAGCATCAATTTTTTTACCAGACTGCTCGCTCAACATGCACGTTACAATATCTTTCGCGCAAGGCTTCATAAGCGTTCCTCCAATAGTGTGAGCTTCTCTGGCAAGTGCTATACGGTAACTTACTTGATAAGATGCCTCTGTTGCACTTTTGTTGTCTGTTTTAGCAATTTTAGTCATTGAAAGTTTACAATTTCCAAGTGAGTCACGCTTCCTCTTGAAAAAATGTATATCTTTGTCATTGTATTCAGCATGCTTGATTTCCAAATGCTTACGAAGTTTAGCAGGAACCAATGAACTGTTTGCCAGTATTTTGTTGCACACGACACACTGTGCATCAGGAACATCTTTATTTCCAGCACACGTAAAACCCAAAGACAAATAACTTTCATCATACTTTCGTTTCGGTCTTTTAACACCTGCTTCATCTTGTTTTTTGATATAATTCAGTGGAAATTCTTTCACCTTGGTTAACTCCTAGTACTAACAGATTTTTCGGTAACAAAAGACTGCGATTGTTCATCCTCACTTTGAAGTGTCACAATATTTTGCTCGTTTATTTTGGCCACAGTTGGAGTACCAGAAGAACTTGCTTTTTGTTTCAAAGTTCCTTCTTTTAGCCACAAATCCATGGTGATTAGGTTTAGTAACAATATTTAGAAATACTGATTTTTGTCAAATTTTGTTTATCACAAATATTTATATTGTTTCGAGCGAAGCTAGTTTAGTTGTGCTTATCGCACACACGGTAAAGACCCACAGGTTTGAGCGTGTTGCGTGAATATGTTATATTCAACGTGTCGTAAAGAGAATGGTGTGTGCATACCACTGCAGTTCGTGCAGCCTCGAGCAGAAGGGGTATGATGTCACTAACTGAAATGTGCCCCAAAGGGGTAGACGTCAACATGCTTGCGTGTCACATTCTCTTTACGCCATGATATTCAATACGAGATCTATCAATAACTGGAAAAAGAGTTTTATGTTAAATTATAGTCATTCAAAAAGAGTTGTCAACTATGCTTCAAATTTGCCAAATTTAAAATAAAAAAAATTTTAAAGATCCTTTTTTAAAATTATGATTCTTTCACGGAACACCTATTCACATCGTACGGAACACCAGTGTTCCACGGAACACAGTTTGGAAAACACCGCCCTAGGTGGCAAGAGACCCAGGTTCAATTTCTGCTCCACCAGAAACATTCTGTGGGACCCAGGGCAAGTCACTAAAGGCCAGAATTTTAAAGGTATTTAAGCACCTTAAGTGCCTATCTGCAGCCTTGTGGGATTTTGATAAGCCCAATTTTGAAAAACCAACTAAGCACCTATCTGCATCTTTAGGTGCCTAAATATCTATGAAAATCTGGCCCTTAGGATATAGAGGCACAGAGAAATAATCTGTAAAGTGGTGATAACAGCATGTATCTACCTCAAATGGGTGTCATCATGAGGATAACTATAAAAGAGACTGTGAGGTATTCAGAGAATACTCCAGACTATGAGTTAGCCATGGAGATCATGGAAATTGTTAATTTGAATAAATACATGAAATCTTGGAAATGGCTGTAAAAACACATTTTTTTTTGGCCCCCCAACCAAGTGGCTTTGTGAACTGGCTCGTGAGGTCCAACGCCACTCGTGTTTGACTCCTCTGCCCCTCTACAGATGGAGATTGAGGGGTGAATGGAGCAAACCTGAGTGACACTATGACCCTGTGTACCCAGTTAAGATGCACAGAGCAGGGAGCCAGGCCCAGACCTGCAAGACTGGAGCCACCACATGCAGTGAGTGTGGGGTGAGCTTGTTGTCCAACACCACCCCCAGGACTCACCTTTCAGCACCCCCGCTGTTGTGCATGTTCATGTAGAGAAAACTACATTATTTGGTGACCTTTCTGTGACTTACCCTGTTTTCTCCTGCACCTCAGCTCTGAAATTTACTAAAAATGTGCAGGCCAAAATTGTAGCCTTAGCTATGGTGATGAGGACAGTCACAGTGCCACCTACATGGTCTGTTTTCAAGTTAGCCACTGTCTCATTCCCCCCCCCCCCACCTTGGGCTCCCCAATACCTTTCCCATAGGCTTTCATGTGTCAAGTAACACCCCTTTTGGGGGTCCAGGTGTATTAATAAAATTCACAAGAAAACTCAAGAACTCCCACCCCGTCTTCCTAATGGGCTCCCGGCTGTTGGTGCAGGTTTCTTAGCCTAGTCCCCACTGAGGCTTTCCTCAAGCAGACTTGCTCTCCACACTTCAGTCTTCCTCACTGGCTCCTGCTCCCTGCAGGCTTACACCCCCTCTGCTTGAGAGCTAGGGAGAGTCACTCTGCGTAGAACAACTCATGCAGCCCTCCTGCTCCTTTGAGTCTCTCCCTGCTCTCTATCAAGCAGCAATTCCCAGGGCTTCTTAGCTGGAGTCATTCCTTCACTCTCCAAAGATGTCTTATCTCCATCCCAGAGAGCCTGATCTAGCCACATGACCTCATCTGCCTGTCATGACGTTGCTCATTTTCTCCATCTGGGTAGACAAGCTAAGTGCGTCCAAAGTGGGGTTGGACCCGTCTCCCCTTAAAGGGCCAGTCACCCTCTGACAGATCCATGAAAGTACATAAGATAGAAGATTCTATTTTATTTTTTAACATATTTTATTTGGGTGCAAACTAAAAGATCTAATGGAATGAAGGACAGACCTGGGGAGGATGAAGCAAGAGGTTTCAGAGGCCATTAGAGAAGAGGGGGCATTTCTTTATTTTTTAATTTGATAGGTGACAAGAAATTAATTTTTTACATACCAATTTGTTCATTTTTGTTGGTGGTGTTGCAGCAGATAACCTATTTTTCAATGAGCTTCACATAAATATTTGATGCATTTTCCAATAAATGTTTAAGACAGGACTGAGGAATTGAAGCTACTTCTTAATTAGCAAGAATTGTCTATTACAGACATCAAGCCAGGAACTGTAGCAGGTTCATATAATTTGATTGCTTCATCCAAAGAGGTAATTAGCAAAATTACTGTAGCACATTTCAATTTTCGTCATAACTGACAAGTGAAGGTGGCTAACGCATACGATTCAAGTGATTCTTTTCCACTTTTGCAGAGAAAGATTTATTACACTACTTGAACACACACATTGGTAGCACACTTATGGGTCCTGGTTCTCCACTCACTGATGCTGGTATAAATCAGGAGTAACTCCACTATAGTCAATGGAGCTACAGCACTTTTACATCAGTGTAAAGTAAGAGGATAAGGCAATCTTTGTCATATAGATGCTAAAACCCTGATCCTGCATTGTGGTTTGTACAAGTGGAATACTGTGTCCATTAAAGTCAGTGGTGCTCCCTAAAGCCACATCAGTCCTGATGTGCAGAATCAGGGTTATATTGTGTCCCTGTCATTTATTTTAGTCCAATCCTATGATGTCAGAGGTATCTTTCCAAGCTGTGGGGATTTTAAAAAATATTTTGTCTTGATAAATATAGTATCTCCTTACTTGAACAAGAAATTTATTTCAATGAAAAATTAAATTAGATATAGATGCTAGTAAATTAAATTGTGCTTCACCTTATTTATTAATTCATTTCAATTTCTGTACGGAGCAATAAAAGAGCACCCAGCCCTAGCTCCAGGTGGACTTGACAATGTATGTTCTATGCTTTTTCAAAGGAAATGGCCACATAATTTATTAAAATATAAACTAGAATTTAATTTACTCCAGTATCCAGTTTAGTTAGGCAGTTATAGTTCAGCATGACAATCTACAGTTCTTTTAGGCACTTGATCAGCACTTGCAATTATCAGCATGTCATATTCATTTATCTCTTACAATGAGATGCTAGATTGATTCATGGATACATAGATTCCAAGGCCAGAAGGGACCACTGTGATCATCTAGTCTGATCTCCTGTATAATACATGCATGGAACTTCCCCTAGAACATAGCTTTTAGAAAAAAACCCAAGCTTGATTTTAAAATGGTCAGTGACAGAGACTCCACCAGGACCCTTAGTAAATTGTTCCAATGGTCAATTACTCTCATCATTAAAAATGTATGCCTTATTTCCAGTCTGAATTTGTATAGATACAACTTCCAGCTATTGGATTGTGTTGTATCTTTCTCTGATAGATTGAAGAGCTCATTATAAATATTTGTTCCACAGGTAATACTTACAGACTGTAATCAAGTCACCCCTTAATCTTCTCTTTGTTAAACTAAATAGATTGAGCTCCTTGGGTTTATCTATATGGCATGTTTTCTAATCCTTTGAGCATTCTCGTGGCTCTCTGCTGAACCTTCTTCAATTTATCAACATCCTTCCTAAATAGTGGGCACCAGAACTGAACACTGTATTCCAGCAGTGGTTGCAAATACAAAGGTAAAATAACCTCTCTACTCCTACTCAAGATTCCCCTGTTTATGCACTCAAGGATCACATTAACCCTCTTGGCCACAGTGTCACACTGAGGTCATTTCAGCTAATTATCCACCATGATTCCCCAGTGCTTTTCAGAGTCACTGCTTCCCAGGATATAGTCCCCCATTCTGTAAATATGGCCTATATTCTTTGTTCCTTGATGTACACATTTAGCCATATTCAAGCATATTTTATTTGCTTGCGGCCAGCCTACCAAGCGATCCAGATCACTCTGTATCAGTGATCTGTCCCCTTCATTATTTAACCTCTCCTCCAATTTCTGTATCATCTGCAAACTATCAAGTATGAATTTGTGTTTTCTTCCAGGTCATTAATAAAAATGTTAAATAGTGTATAGTAAGAATTGATTCTTGGGGGATCCCACCAGAACATACCCTTTAAGTGACGAGTCCCTGTTTACAATAACATTTTGAGACCTATCACATAGCTAACTTTCAATCCATTTAATGTGTTAATTGTACAGCTTTCTAGTTTTTTAATCAAAATGTCATGTGGTACCAAGTCATGAATGTACCATTCATTGCCTTACAGAAGTCTAAGTATAAACATCAACACTAATAACTTTATCAAACTTTTAGGCTCATCCAAAAAAAACAACAACCCCAAGTTAGTTTGATAGGATCTATTTTCCACAAACCCCCGGTAGATTGGCATTAATTATATTATTCTCCTTTGATTCGTTGTTAATCAAGTCCCATATCAGCTGCACTATTAAATTTCCCAGGATCAAGGTCAGATTGACAGTCCTATAATTACCCAGGTCATCTCATTAATCCTTTTTAAATATTGGCACAAATTGAACTTTTTCCCTGTCTTCTGGAACTTCCCTGATGTTCCAAGACACATTGGAAAATCAGCATTAATGGTCCAGCAAGTTCCCCAGTCAGATCTTTTAAAAAATCATTGGTGCAAATTATATTTAAAATTGATTTTAAAATGTGTAACTTTAGTAGCTGCTGTTTAACATCTTCCTGAGATACTAAGAGAATGGAAAGAGTGTTATATGATATGACTAGATGACCTCCTGAGGTCTCTTCCAACCCTAATCTTCTATGATTCTATTCCTGGCTCTGCCATTAGTATACTGAGTGATCTTGGGCATGCCATTTTTGTCTCTCTGTGCCTCACTTTCCCCATCTGTAAAGGGAGTTAATGACATTGATCATCTTTTCAAAGCAATGTGATGGATGAAAAAGTGCTAATTAAGGGGTAGGTATTATTATTATCTCATGGCTGACTGTGTCAAATGCTGCAGAGAAGGCCAGGATGATGAAAAATGGATGATGCCTGCCCACCATGTACTGCCAGCAGAAGATCATCTATCAGTGTCACTGAAGCTGTTTCCACCCCACATCATGGCCTGAATCCAGATTGTGCCGGATCTAGCATATTATCTTTAATTAGATGAGCTTGTAGCTGCTTCTCAAGCCTGCTCTTAATTGGTCTCTCCCTCCCTTGTTCCTGAGTTCTGTAATGAGATGTGCATTGATGTCAGAGGCTAGGGCTCGCTTGTGGAGTCTGTCAAGCATTTCCTCTGCGAAGGCTCCTGTATTTCCTATGTTCAACTTCTGCAATGTTAAACATTGGAAAAAATCAATAAATGCAAATATATATGGAATACATGGTCACTGAAAGAACTGCTTGACTTGCTCAAATCAACTGAGCAGTGGTGGATTTAGAGTTAGTGGGGCACTGTGCTCAGCTTCATTTTTGGGGCCTCTCCTCGGGACCCAGCCAAGAAAAGAACATTCTCTCTTATCTCCTCCCCCACTGCCGTTTTTCATTCTTTTTTTCTTTATCCTCCTCCTATAAGTAATAGGAAGTAAATGAAAATAAAGTAAGGTACCTTGATTGTTTATGTAGTCTAACTTATTTTTCCACAGACCACTTGAAAATCGCTGAGGGTCTCGGCAGACCACTTAATGATCTTTCCAAATATTGTTTGTACTGTTAGCTAACTATTGTAAAGTGCTTTGGATAAGAGCGCTTTATAAAAAAAAAATGTAAAAAAATGTTGTGGTGCGGGGTCTGGCCAGGACTTATTGTGCAGGAGGGGGGCTCGGGGCTGGGGGTGCAGGGTCTGGGAGAAAGGGTGCAGGAGCAGGCTGGGGGTTGGGATGCAGGGTCTGGCCAGGAGTTAGGGTGCAGGAGGGGGGCTCAGGGCTGGGGGTTGGGGTATGGCGCGCTTACCTGGGGCAGCTCCCATTTGGTGCGAGGGGTGCAGGTGGGGATGTGGGGGGGAGGGGTGCAGGAGTCAGGGCTGGAGGTGGTGAGGGGGTGCAGGAGTCAGAAAGGGCAGGGGACTGGAGGGGTGTGGGGGGGTGCAGGAGTCAGGGCTGGAGGTGTGTGAGGGGGTGCAGGAGTCAGGGTTGGGGTTTGGGGTCTGGGAGGAAGTTAAGGTGCAGGAGCGAGCTGGGGGTTGGGGTGCAGGGTCTGGCCAGGAGTTAGGATGCAGGAGGGGGCTCAGGGTTGGGGCTGGAGGTTGGGGTGTGGAGCGCTTACCTGGGGCAGCTCCTGTTTGGTGCGAGGGGTACAGGTACAAATGTGGAGGGGGTGTGCAGGAGCTCCCGTTTGCTGCTCAGGGTGGGGGTGGGGATGTGTGCGGGGGTGCAGGTGTCAGGGAGGGCAGGGGGCTGGAGGTGTGTGAGGGAGGGGCAGGAGTCAGGGCCAGGGGTGTGGGCTGGGGTCATGGGGGTACTCCCAGCCCCCTGCCCCACCCAGTCCCCTGCCCTGTGTGGCTCATGGAAGGGAGCTGGGGGGTATGTGCAGGGGGAGTGTGGGGGCCCCGCCTTTGCTCCGCCCTGCCCTGATTCCACTCCCTTCCCCAAGGTCCCACCCCTGCCTCTTCTCGGCTTCCTCCCCCAAGCACGCTGTGGCCCCGCTCCTCCCCCTCCCTCCCGGAGCAACCTGAGCACCGCCAAACAGCTGTTTGGTGGCAGGGGAAGTGCTGGGAGGGGGAGGAGGCAGGGAAGAGGGGAGCTTGGCTGCTGGTGGATGCGGAACCTGCAGCAGAAGCCCCAGGAGCCGGCAGGACCAAGCTTCTGCCCCCGCAGCTGCCCAGCCCTGGGGCCCCCCATCATTGGGGGGCCCCGTGCCAGGGCACCCTGTGTTTCACTGTAAATCCACCTCTGCAACTGAGCCCTGTCAACCATGCTTATTTCAATTCAGCGACAGTTGCTTTTGCTGCTGCAATCAGACCTACTTCTGAGGCCTGGTCCACACTAATCCCCCATTTCGAACTAAGGTACGCAAATTCATCTACATTAATAACGTAGCTGAATTCGAAGTACCTTAGTTCGAACTTACCGCGGGTACAGACGCAGCAGGCAGGCTCCCCTGTCGATGCCGCGTACTCCTCTCGCCGAGCTGGAGTACCGGCGTCGACGGCGAGCACTTCTGGGATCGATCCGGGATCGATTTATCGCATCTAGACAAGACACGATAAATCGATCCCAGAAGATCGATTGCTTACCGCCGGACCCGGAGGTAAGTGTAGACCTACCCTGAGAGCGATGGGCAAACATCAAACAAATAAGAGGTTTGAGTCAGATAACCTCTGAGTAGTGGACAAGTCTGGTATTGTGCCAGCCATACCCATATGTGTTATTTTAACATTTGTACCATAATTTTATATTTGTTGCTTCTATTAAATCCAGCAAGCAACAAAAATACTGATCATTAAATGAGTCTGAACCTTTTTAGCTTCCTAAATTTCATTTACTTCCAAACCTTCAGCGTCAGCTGGAATTTTGAGCAGCAGGTTTAAACCAAGAGCAATGTCAGTTTAAAATTGACTTAGAAAGTCTTGGAAAGTCTTAGAAGCTGACAACAAGGGTTAGTGCTTGTGATCATGCATGTGCACATGTAATACATACTGCTTATTGGGTTATGGGATGGTCAAGGAGACTTTTATATTTCAGTCATGATACAAATAGAGTAATATAAATAATAAAAATAATAAAAAAAATAATAAAAATAAATAAATAAAGATGCATCCAAAGAAGTGGGATGTAGCCCACGAAAGCTTATGCTCAAATAAATTTGTTAGTCTCTAAGGTGCCACAAGTACTCCTGTTCTTTTTGCGGATACAGACTAACACGGCTGCTACTCTGAAACCTATAAATAATAATGTTATGCTGAGAGGTACTGGTGAATCTGACTGCTTTGCTCACAAACCTCTTTGAGACTGGGTGTGAACACACCCTTCAATTAACATAACTGTCAGGATGAGTTAATCAGAACACCCCACCCAGGATTTTGGATTGAATGGGCAGAGGGGTTTCGCTGAGTATTTTGGCTATGGACATGTGAGAGAAAGAGAGAGAGAGAGGAAGGTAGAATAGACAAACTGGGGGAGACACAGACAGACAGAAGCAGCAGCTCTGCTTCTCATGGTATTTGACCATGGAAGAACCTGAGAAGAAGTTTTTGGATCAGGGTTGCAGACAGAAAATAATTTTCTTGGTGCTGGGAGCAAAAGAAGCTGTTTCCTACTCTTTTATTCCTTCTGCATTCAGAGACACGGGCCTCTGTACTTTCCTTGTTAATAAACAAAACTGTGGACTGCATGACAAAACTGCATCAAAAAAATGCCTGACTGTCACAAATTTCTACTCCCAACTTCAACAATTCCAGGGCCTCCACATTGACTAGCCATGGGGTCAAAAAGATGCAACAATAATAATAAATGTGACCCAAGGTGGTAATGAACAGTCAGGTAAAATTGTATTTTAACATTCAAAATATGTGTCTCAACTATTCTGCTTACAGTAAAAAATTAAACTGGATGATCCAGACTCCCGCAAAAAATTGTTTTAAAATATGAAAGAGTTAAGGAGCTAAACTTCTTGTCTGAACAAAACTAATTAAAGCTTCTGCTAATCTATTAGGAGTTGTAGTTCAGAAAAATCAACTGTGTCATGCAGTCCACTAGGTAGAAGGCCCATACTACTCCACCAGAGAGTATAAATATCAGGGGGTAGCCGTATTAGTCTGTATCCACAAAAACAATAAGGAGTCCGGTGGCACCTTAAAGACTAACAGATTTATTTGGGCATAAAGCTTTCATGGGTAAAAACCCACTTCTTCAGATGCATGGAGTGAAAATTACAGATACAGGCATAAATATACTGGAACACAAACAGGAGGGAGTTACCTTACAAGTGGAGAACCAGTGCTGACAAGGCCAATTCAGTCAGGGTGGATGTGGTCCACTTCCAATAATTGATGAGGAGGTGTCAATACCAAGAGAGGGAAAAGTGCTTTTGTAGTGAGCCAGCCACTCCCAGTCCCTATTCAAGCCCAAATTAATGGTGTTAAATTTGCAAATGAATTGTAGCTCTGCAATTTCTCTTTGAAGTATATTTTTTAAGTTTTTTTGTTGAAAGATGCCTACTTTTAAATCTGTTATTGAACGTCCAGAGAGATTGAAGTGTTCTCCTACTGGCTTTTCTATGTTAGAATTCCTTGATGTCCAATTTATGTCCATTTATTCTTTTATGTAGAGACTGTCCGGTTTGGCCAATGTACATGGCAGAGGGGCATTGCTGGCACATGATGGCATATATCACATTAATAGATGTGCAGGTGAATGATGGTGTGGCTGATGTGGTTGGGTCCTATGATGGTGTCGCTGGAGTAGATATGGGGACAGAATAGACAATGGGGCTTGTTACAGGGATTGGTTCCTGGTTTAGTATTTCTGTGGTGTGGTGTGTAGTTGCTGGTGAGTATTTGCTTCAGGTTGGGGGGCTGTCTGTAAGCGAGGACTGGCCTGCCTCCCAAGATCTGTGAGAGTGAGGGATCATTTTCTACATTTTTGTAGATCATTGATGATGTGCTGGAGAGGTTTTAGCTAGGGGCTGTACCACATCTCCCTGATTGAATTGGCCTTGTTGTCACTGTTTCTCCACTTGTAAGGTAACTCCTGCCTCTTCATGTACCAGTATATTTATGCCTGTATCTGTAATTTTCACTCCATGCATCTGAAAAAGTGGGTTTTGTACCCATGAAAGCTTATGCCAAATAAATCTCTTAGTCTTTAAGGTGCCACCAGACTCCTCGTTGTTGTTTTTAAGAGAGTATAAGAGCCTCTAGTAAAGGTAAAAGAACACCAGTTAACTCAGCTATTTTATGTGTTTTCTTCTGGCTTGTACCTACTGGGCTCAAGCATCATATATTGTTTAAGGGAAAAAGGATTTTTACCTGGAAAAAACCAACCTGTCTTTTCTAAGAGAAAAAAATTTGGGCAACATACACAATTTGTATTCTTTGTGAACCTGGCAGAATTTCCCCCCAGATTTTTAGATAAAACATCCTAAAATGGAAGAGACACATCTTGGTAACTGCACACATTATTAATGAAGAGTTCACATGTGGTTTCTTGAGGGCTGCTTGGAGCAGGAAGTCATATTTGCAAGGCATTAATTTACTTTACTTGCCGCTATTGATAGGTTTAACCTATATCAATAAATTCAAACATGTCTATTATGCCTCTCTGTGATACTGGAATGGCTGATGAGGTTGCTTGTGTCCACAGTCAGCAATGATTTGCTTTTCAGTGAAATTATGTCTTCAGTTGGATTAACATAAAAATAATCAATTCAGGCAAGCTTTTGACTCTCCGAGAATGTCTCTCAGTCAGCTTGGTATTTGATTATTCAGATGAATGTATGACTGGAAACTAGAGCCACTGAAGCATTTTGTGAATCTATTTCATTTTCAAACACATTCTTTATTACATTTCCACACAGCGTACAAACATTTCTTAACTATTATTTAGCTTGATCCAACCACTTCTCTATGAGATAATATAATTATCCCTATTTTACAGTTGAGGAAAGTAAGGCACAAAGATGTCAAATAACTTGGTCCAGATGACACAGTGAATGTCAGACTAAGGACTAGAAAACAGATCTCCTGACTTCATGGACCATGACTAATCCATTAGATTACAGTAACTATCGTGTAAATCACTTAAACCATCGTTATTTCAACATCTGGAAGACAAGGATGATGATACCTACGCATTCATGGGTACACACTTTGGGTGTGAGGTATAATTCTCAGGTCAGGAAGATATACAGGCGCTAGCTCTGCTCAAGTTAGAACACTAATAATAGCAATGTGGCAGCTTGGAGTCCAGTCACCTGAGTACAATCCCACCCAAGGTCCTAAGTACATAGGCCGCTAGTCTGAGCTACTGCCCATGGCCCTGTAGCCACACTGCTATTTTTAGCACACTAGCTTGAACAGAGCTGGTGTGTGTACATCTATCTGGGCTGGGAATTACATGTCTCAGCTGTAGTGTAGACGCATCCCAAATGTGGCTCTGGAAAACTTCATCTAGTAAACATCACAATGGTTCCTGTCAATAAAATAGACTTACGACACCTAGAGTTTAGTCTTTCCCAACCATTTGGAAGTTGTAGAAGAAGCAGACCAGAATAGTGAGAGATACTCAAAAGGCTCAATTTATTTAACTTACCAAAGAGAAGGTTAAAGTGGGGACTTGATCACAATCTATATGTACCTATACAAGGACCAGGAATTTGATAGCATTTCATCCGTCACACCCACTACTGTGGAAACATGGAATATTCCAAGACAATTATATTGAGATGTGACAGATGCTATGGGCACATGGAACATTTAGACACTACTGTATCAACTTTATAGTATTACGTGTATCTTTATGGGAAACTAGTGATTGTATCCCTGGCTAAATGGGTGAGCTAAGAGATGCTTCCTGTAGGAACTAACATTACTGAGGTGAAATTAATGCAAATACCTAATGCAGGTAACAAGTCTGTTGAAGTTTCACCTCAGGAAAATAGCATATTCTGGTCTGACCTGGTTCAATAGGCCTGACAAACAAAGATCTATAAAACTATATAAAGCGACAGCCCAGATTTGGGAGAGGAGGCTCTCTTTCTCTCTCTCTCACACACACACACAAAATCCAAGAATTGACATGAATCTGTGACCAAGAGAGGTAGGCCTTGCAGGAAGAACCTGAGGTATTTTAACGCTATCAGGGCCCCCATGTGGAAGATGAGCGACTGTCTGGTAAGCTAGCCTTGCAAATATTTATTGTTTTTAAAGGTATGTTTTCTCTGTAATGGTGAAAAAAACAGTTCCTTGCTTGTTCAACATTGGCTGGTCACTAGATACACTGACATTGACCCTGAGAAGGTAGGACTGCAGGTGCTGAACTGGAGTCAGACCTGCTGAGATAATCACAATAAGGTCCAGAATTCTGCAGCCTAAGACCGAGGACAAGAGGAAGAGAGTTGCAGAACTCTGCCCCAAGGCGGTGATGGCTTGAGGCCTGAGACATATGTGCTGACTCAGTGGGTACTCCAGGGATGGAGCACCCACGGGAAAAAAATTAGTGGGTGCTAAGCATCCACTGGCAGACAACTCCCCCCGAGCATCTCCCATCACAAGGAAGAAAGGAGAGCAGCAGAATATGGACCCTGGACTTCAGAAAAGCAGACTTTGACTCCCTCAGGGAACAGATGGGCAGGATCCCCTGGGAGAATAACATGAAGGGCAAAGGGGTCCAGGAGAGCTGGCTGTATTTTAAAGAATCCTTATTGAGGTTGCAGGAACAAACCATCCCGATGTGTAGAAAGAATAGTAAATATGGCAGGCGACCAGCTTGGCTAAACAGTGAAATCCTTGCTGATCTTAAACGCAAAAAAGAGGCTTATAAGAAGTGGAAGATTGGACAAATGACCAGGGAGGAGTATAAAAATATTGCTCAGGCGTGCAGGAGTGAAATCAGGAAGGCCAAATCACACTTGGAGTTGCAGTTAGCAAGAGATGTTAAGAGTAACAAGAAGGGTTTCTTCAGGTATGTTAGCAACAAGAAGAAAATCAAGGAAAGTGTGGGCCCCTTACTGAATGAGGGAGGCAACCTAGTGACCGAGGATGTGGAAAAAGCTAATGTACTCAATGATTTTTTTGCCTCTGTCTTCACGCACAAGGTCAGCTCCCAGATTGCTGCACTGGGCAGTACAGCATGGGGAGAAGGTGACCAGCCCTCTGTGGAGAAAGAAGTGGTTCGGGACTATTTAGAAAAGCTGGACGTGCACAAGTCCATGGGGCCGGATGCGCTGCATCCGAGGGTGCTAAAGGAGTTGGCGGGTGAGATTGCAGAGCCATTAGCCATTATTTTTGAAAACTCATGGCGATCGGGGGAGGTCCCAGATGACTGGAAAAAGGCTAATGTAGTGCCCATCTTTAAAAAAGGGAAGAAGGAGGATCCGGGGAACTACAGGCCAGTCAGCCTCACCTCAGTCCCTGGAAAAATTATGGAGCAGGTCCTCAAGGAATCAATTATGAAACATTTAGAGGAAAGGAAAGTGATCAGGAACAGTCAGCATGGATTCACGAAGGGGAAGTCGTGCCTGACTAACCTAATTGCCTTCTATGATGAGATAACTGGCTCTGTGGATGAGGGGAAAGCAGTGGATGTGTTATTTCTTGACTTTAGCAAAGCTTTTGATACTGTCTCCCACAGTATTCTTGCCACCAAGTTAAAGAAGTATGGGCTGGATGAATGGACTGTAAGGTGGATAGAAAGCTGGCTAGATCGTCGGGCTCAACGGGTAGTGATCAATGGCTCCATGTCTAGTTGGCAGCCGGTTTCAAGTGGAGTGCCCCAAGGGTCGGTCCTGGGGCCGGTTTTGTTTAATATCTTTATTAATGATCTGGAGGATGGTGTGGACTGCACTCTCAGCAAGTTTGCAGATGACACTAAACTAGGAGGCGTGGTAGATACACTAGAGGGTAGGGATCGGATACAGAGGGACCTAGACAAATTAGAGGATTGGGCAGAAAAAAACCTGATGAGGTTCAACAAGGACAAGTGCAGAGTCCTGCACTTAGGACGGAAGAATCCCATGCACTGCTACAGACTAGGGACCGAATGGCTAGGTAGCAGTTCTGCTGAAAAGGACCTAGGGGTCACAGTGGACGAGAAGCTGGATATGAGTCAACAGTGTGCTCTTGTTGCCAAGAAGGCTAACGGCATTTTGGGCTGTATAAGTAGGGGCATTGCCAGCAGATCGAGGAACGTGATCGTTCCCCTTTATTCGACATTGGTGAGGCCTCATCTGGAATACTGTGTCCAGTTTTGGGCCCCACACTACAAGAAGGATGTGGAAAAATTGGAAAGAGTCCAGCGGAGGGCAACAAAAATGATTAGGGGTCTGGAGCATACGACTTATGAGGAGAGGCTGAGAGAACTGGGATTGTTTAGTCTCCAGAAGAGAAGAATGAGGGGGGATTTGATAGCAGCCTTCAACTACCTGAAGGGGGGTTCCAAAGAGGATGGAGCTCGGCTGTTCTCAGTGGTGGCAGATGACAGAACAAGGAGCAATGGTCTCAAGTTGCGGTGGGGGAAGTCCAGGTTGGATATCAGGAAAAACTATTTCACTAGGAGGGTGGTGAAACACTGGAATGCGTTGCCTAGGGAGGTGGTGGAGTCTCCTTCCTTGGAGGTTTTTAAGGCCCGGCTTGACAAAGCCCTGGCTGGGATGATTTAGCTGGGAATTGGTCCTGCTTTGAGCAGGGGGTTGGACTAGATGACCTCTTGAGGTCCCTTCCAACTCTGATATTCTATGATTCTATGATCTGCCAGCATCCCCCTCCCATTCCTGCCCAGTGCCTCCCACCCACCGTGATCAGCTGTTTTGCAGCATGCAGGAGGTACTGGGGGAAGGGGGAGGAGTGGGGACGGGGCACACTCAGAGGAGGGGGCAGAACTGGGTGGGGAGGGGCAAGAAGAGGTGGAGGTGGGGAAAGGGGTGGGGCCTGGGTGGAGCAGGGGGTTGAGCACCCCCAGGGCCCGGAGGAAGCTGGCGCCTGTGGCCTGAGACGTAAAGGGGGCGCCATCAAGGAGGCCAAGAAGGAGTCAGAGATGCATTTACCTCTGGAACTGGGACAGAGGGCTATTTATTCTAGCAGACAAATATATAACATGATTCGGTGGCTGGAAGAATTAAGGCACTTTTTTTTTTTTTAAACAGCAAGGGTAATTAACCATTAGAGCAATTTATTATGGATTCCCTATCACTGGATATCTTTAAATCAAGAATGGATATTTTTCTTGCTCTAGTTCAACCACAATGATTAGACTTGAAGCAGAAATTAATCCAGGGAAGACCTATTTCATGATGCAGGAGGTCAGACCAGATGATCCCAGCATGGTCCCTTCTGGCCTCAAAATATATGAGCACTCTGATTTCAGTGATTAAACTCTGAGTTGAGTTTAGTAAAGCACCAGGCTATACCTCAACTGTTTGTAATTTATTACAGTGTGATTAGTGCATGTTTGTTATCATTTGTATAGCAAATGATTTTTCTAGAACTCTGGGATACACAGCCCTCAGTCACACTGGGTATAAACATAGGCAATTATTTTTTGGGTAAATTCCGAGTCACATTTTTCTAGGTCTCAGTAGATCTGCTAACCTGATTATGTGTGATACTTTTGGTAGCAGCTGGTTACCAAGTAAGGAGGTTATTTCATTGTCAGTCATTATTCATAGATAAAACCTGGTTCAATGGAGAATCAGTCATGAGATCCAGGGCTTTTTCAGAATACTCTTAAATTCAAGAGTGAAGGAGAATGAAAGAATGACTTGGGAAGTGTTTCTAAAATAAGCTAACTACTTCTTATGCTTTTGGACTAATTAGGAAGACTTTTAATGACTCAGAGGGCAGCTGGGTTATCCCATCTGTTTGGTAAGAGACCTATTCAAACATCTGAAAAGGAGGGGCAGCTTCTTGAGCTTACAGATGATAACATGCCTGAATATCTAGTGACTATTAGAGCCTAGAGTATCTTTGATTTTATATTCATCATTTGCTACATGATATTGCCTTCTTTTGTTCTATGCTTCTGTAGCAATTTCACCTTTGTTTTGACAAAGAAAATGTATTTTTTGGAATTTTCTCACACTAAACAACTCTGCTTTTCCTTTTTATTAATCACTTCAATTTGGTGTTCTCCAAATATAGCAGTTTACAGGATTTACACCTGTTATCTCTTGTGATGGGAGATAGAGGGTAGGATTTCAACAGTACTCAGTAACAGGCTTATTCTGCTCCCATGGAAGTTCTTAGGTCCCAATCCTCTAAACCCTTACACGCATGCTTAAGTTTACTACCTTGAGTACCACTAAATCAATAGGACAGAACAAATACTGTTCTCATCATGGCTGTCACCTGATATTTACTGTAACAGAGGCTGAAGGATGCAGAATCTCAGAATCCATATCACTCACCTATGCACAGTTCCCAACTGTTTTACCTTCTTGGCCATCATACATATGTGGCCTTCAAAGGGAGGCAGGTGCCAGATCTGAAAGCTCAATCAGTGACCCTCAGTAAAGTGTAAAGGCCACCGGACAGCCGTGATTCTCACATCGTGGAGAAATTGGTGAGTTCCATAGTTTTACACAGAGCGGAAGGGGAAATTAGAAGCACACCAAAAGATAGAATGATTAACGCCATTGCAAATGGGAGAGTAGGTGGTCTACAAGACACTCTCAGTAATATGAGGTCTATACAATGAAAGCTTGAGAACACTCCTCTCCAAAAACTCATTCTTTTATGAATGGAGTGGCTGACGTAAGTCCCAGTCAGATGGAGAAGGCCCATCAGTTGCTGTCACTGCCTCTGTTACCCATACTGACAATGTTTGGGATGCTGCTGGTGTTAAGAGGCAGCAGCCAAGGTAGATTGCAGCACTACTGGCTACACAGAGGATTGCTTTTCAGATCTGCCATGTTTGTTATCTATTTCCTTTTTATACACACAAAAGAAAGTTAATGCCCTTTATAAAATATATTGAAGTTCAGGTCTGACACCTGGGATAAGATCAGATACAAGATTGTGGAAGCTCAATATCTTTTATTGAATTGCCCCTTCTGAGCTTCCTATGTCTTTGAAGAACCATTTTCTTTTTCAGTTTGCTGGCACAGGCTACCACAAACATCAAATTAGTTTCCAGATTACTCCTGTGTAATTCCCCTGTGTAATGAAAATGACTGAACAAAATGTCATACAATTCAGTATGTATTAGGAATGGAGATTGTAAAATGGTATGTTTGCTGTATCTGAATATCTTCAGTTGTTCACTTGAAATTGTCACTGTTGTAACAAAGCAGATGCAATAGCTAGAAAATGAGCAGATTTTCAAATGGATAAATATGCAAGGACTTTAAATTAAATCAGTTTATGAATCCATTGTTTGATTAGCAGAAATCAAAATGTAAATTAGTCCCTCTCCCATACCACTCACTTACGTTTTACCATTTTCTTTTCAAAATTCAGAGGATAAATTATACAGTAGCTGAACACAAATAAATACGTGTGTGTGTGTATTACTTCTAAGTGTTTAGAAACCCTGAGGTCTTATTTTTGCAGAACTTTGTTAAGAATTTCTGAACAATCATTTTAGAACATGAGTTGCGAGTTATTAGGGAACCCTTTGTTAACATAGTAGCCAATGTCTGCTCCTTTGCTCATGTGCATTGTTTCTAAATCATTCATAGAATCGCATGTGTGTCTTTAATCAATGTTGAAGTGGCAGCAATTTGAACATTAAGTGCCAGTTTTGCAAAGAATTTAACCAGCAAGTTCACATAAGCTATGTGCAATTGGGAAGAAAAAAGCTTTTCATCAGCTGCATGCACTCGATGGGCTAGACCTCTCTCTGGATCATTTACTGCTTTGCATACTGGATAGGTAATACGATAGTAATGTCTCGTTTTTAGGGGAGTAAAAGGACATAAATACCAATAATTCAGGCGCTTTGTGCAGATTCTTTTCCTTTTTTATTTTTGAATGGCTGACAACAGGTATGAAAGTCATTTTGCTTTTTAGCTACATAATGACTACTTTTGATTGTACAGTCACAGATTGTCATGAGTTCCGAACAAGTTTTAATCAATTTCATATAAATTCTCTATAGCACTCTGTCTATACTGAGCACTCAGCTGTATCTTAATCCATTTCCATGCCCTTTTTGTGTTAAAGGCGTTATCTTCATTTTTATGCAGACTTAGTCCTTGTTTTAACAAAAATGCAAATCAGTCGTTTAGCCTTCCATTCCCTCTCTCTGATGGCACTAGCATTTCTATTAGGCTGAAGAGTGAACACTAGGTTTCTCCCTTCATCTGAGGCCTGACACTTGACATTTTTGCACTGGAGAGGAAGCCATGTACTGTATCACTGATACTCTTATCTATGAAAGGGAGGCTTGAGGGAATGCTGGGTCATAACTAATATACCAGAGATGCCTGCAACATTGTGGATTTTATTGTTCTCCTCCCCATGGTAATTATGAGGTTGTCTATGTTGAATTCCATCTGCCATCCTGATACTCTCATTAAGCTTCTATTTTTGGACTACAACAATTTGCTACAACTCCAGTTAGAGAAGAGGTTTTGAAGATAAATATTTGCATTATAATTAATGTTTTTAAAATGTTATTTATCCTCTGAACAGAGAAAGCTAGCAGTTAATTACATATCAAGGAAAGCTAGTACACTGAACCACATCCTTGTGTGAGGCTTAACCAATATAGAAGGGGAAATCCAGTTGTAACAAACTTGTACACTTAACATCGCTGATTTAGGCACAAATATAAAATTGTCAGATTTGCGTATGAAAAATAACATAATTACTCCAGCTGCTGAAAAGCTGCAGATTAAAATGGCAAACTTGCATGATCCTGCTCCTGTGTTGTATATATATACTATTTTTGACAGTGAGCAGTATTGTATTGTACCTTAAATTATTTTAAATTTGCCATGTAAATCTGGGCATATCACTTAGCTATTCCTGGTCTCAGTTTCCCCTTCTCTAAAATGTGGCTTATTTTACTAACCTACCTTACAAGGATATTGTCAGGCTTAGTTAGTTAACAACTGCAAACTACAAGTCCTCAAGATGAAAGGTGTTTTAGAAGTGTCAAGAATCTGTCTGCCAATTCAAAGTAGTGACAAGTCACAATGTTACCATGACACTGATAGAAAAATATTGTCGTAACGTTCATACTTGTTATCAGTCCTCTGATTAATAAAATAAAATAATAATAATAATTAATATGAACCAGTGCCTCCTTTCTAGGGTCAATATTTTTGCCCCCTTTAATTACACAGTTTTATCATACTCCTGTTGGTTTCAGTGCGACCACTTACAGAGTGGGGTACTCTGGAATATGTTTTTTATTTTTTTTTTAAAGTCCTGTATTGTTAAAAGAAATTACTAAATGGCTTTTACTCTTGAACCAAAATAAGTTTATACGAATGATCATGTGTTTAGCCTATAGAACAGTAATTACACTCTTGTTCAATTTACTTAATGAGGATTGATTTCCTTATCAGTGTTCTGAATTGTCATTGTTAAAACTAATTATTACTCTTTAAGGGACAAGGGATACAATTTCCTTTTCTAATTAATAGCATATGGAAATAAATCCAGATAAGAAAAGCACCCTTGAACATATATATGAACTGTGACAAAAGACTTATGAAGTAGGTCTGGTTACTTATGCCAAACATTGAATATAGAAATTGAATCAATAAAAGTAAAATAAGGTAGTTATTGAAGAGTTTCACATATACATGGAATTCCAAGTAGTATTAAGAGGTGGAAAACAAAACAAATCAAAAATGGAATTTGCTCTAACGAGGCACTGTATGTTCTAAAACTATGTTCAGACCAGTCTTTACAATTATTTCTTAAAAAATTTGAATCAAGTCCTAGGTCTCAGCCCTTATCTTTAAAGTGCTCCACAGTCTGGGCCCAGGATATCTAAATGATCACTTAAAGCTCCAGGATGAAGACTATGGGTATGTCTACACCACGAGAGTAGTTCGATTGTACTTAAATCGAATATGTGGAATCGATATTACAAAGTCAAACGTGTGTATCCACATAATTCGACTTTGAGAATCCACACTAACGGGGCAAGCATCGACATTGGAAGCGGTGCACTGTGGGCAGCTATCCCACAGTTCCTGCAGTCCCCGCTGCCCATTGGAATTCTGGGTCGAGCCCCCAATGCCTGCTGGGGGAAAAAATGTGTCGAGGGTGGTTTTGGGTAGCTGTCGTCATCCAACCGTCACTCCCGCCCTCCCTCCCTGAAAACGCCAGCGGGCAATCAGTTAGTGCACTATTCTGGTGAGCGACAGTGCAGACGCCACAGCACTCCGAGCATGGAGCCCGCTGCGACCATCGCTGCAGTTATGGCCGTTGTCAACACCTCGCACCTTATCATCCACCTTTTCCAGAGGCAGATGCTGAGAAATCGAGCGAGGAGGCTATGGCAGCGCGGTGAGGACATGAAGTCTGAGAGTGGCACAGACCTCTCACAAAGCACGGGACTCCGCGCCGTGAACATCATGGTGGCAATGGGTCATGTTGATGCTGTGGAACGGCGATTCTGGGCCCAGGAAACAAGCATGGACTGGTGGGACCGCATAGTGCTGCAGGTCTGGGATGAATCACAGTGGCTGCGAAACTTTCGTATGCGGAAGGGAACTTTCCTGGAACTTTGTGAGTTGCTGTCCCCTGCCCTGAAGCGCAAGGACACCCGGATGCGAGCAGCCCTGACTGTCCCGAAGCGAGTGGCCATAGCCCTCTGGAAGCTTGCAACGCCAGACAGCTACCGGTCAGTCGCGAATCACTTTGGCGTCGGCAAATCTACCGTGGGGGTTGCTGTGATGCAAGTAGCCAACGCAATCGTTGAGCTACTGCTGTCAAAGGTAGTGACCCTTGAAAACGTCCAGGTCATCATAGATGGCTTCGCCGCGATGGGATTCCCAAACTGCGGTGGGGCTATAGATGGAACTCACATCCCTATCCTGGGACTGGACCACCAGGCCAGCCAGTACATTAACCGAAAGGGCTACTTTTCAATGGTGCTGCAAGCACTGGTGGACCATAGGGGACATTTTACAAACATCAACGTAGGATGGCCGGGCAAGTTTCATGACGCTCGTGTTTTCAGGAACTCTGGTCTGTTTAGACAGCTGCAGGAAGGTATTTACTTCCCCGACCAGAAAATAACTGTTGGGGATGTGGAGATGCCTATAGTGATCCTCGGGGACTCAGCCTACCCGCTAATGCCCTGGCTCATGAAGCCCTATACAGGCACCCTGGACACTGAAAAAGAACTTTTCAACTACCGTCTGAGCAAGTGCAGAATGGTGGTGGAGTGTGCTTTTGGACATCTCAAGGGGAGAAGGAGAAGCTTACTGACTTGCTCTGATCTCAGCTAAACCAATATCCCCATTGTTATAGCAGCTTGCTGTGTGCTCCACAATCTCTGTGAGAGCAAGGGGGAGACCTTTATGGCAGGGTGAGAGGTTGAGGCGAATAGCCTGGCTGCTGATTACGCCCAGCCAGACAGCCGTGCGATTAGAAGAGCCCAGCGGGACGCGCTGTGCATCCGGGAGGCTTTGAAAGCTAGGTTCCTCAGTGAGCAGGGTAACCTGTGACTATTAAGTTTGTTTAAAGAGAAGCTGAACCTGCCCCCATTTCTTTACCCACTTACTGTTGACTATCCTCTCCAGCTACATATCCCATTCACCCCGTCTCCCCCCCCTTCCAACACGTTTAAAAATAAAAGAAATGGAACTTTGTTAATGAACACTGTTTTCTTTATTACGGATTTCGCGGTAAAGTGTTGAAACTGGGACGCAGACTGTGGTGGGGAGCGGGCGTAGTGATGGAAAGAACGCTTCTAAACTTGAGGAATGACAGGCTCCTGCTCCTAGAGTGGTCCGCAGTGGTGGACTGGTTGTTTCAACGGAGCCTGCCACCCCTCCTTTTCGGGACTCTGTGTCTGGGGGCTATGTGACTTTGTGGCGGGGGAGGACGGTTACAGATCCCCTGCTGCGTGGCTCTGTGATCCAGGATAAGGACCGCTGCATAAGATCTCTATCCGCCCTCCCCCGCCACAAAGTCACATGCCCCCCCCCCCCCCCCCCCAGAACATGAAAACCACCTCCCAGTGCCTAGTGACTGCACTGTGTGTGTGACCTTCTGTTGAACCTGCCCCCGTGTCTGTACCCTGGTAAAGGTGACTGTCCTCTCCAATTACCAACCCCCTTCCTCTCCTTCAAACACACTCTCCCCTAAAAGAACATGATGGAAACAGTAATTAACAGAAACGTATCTTTTATTAGCAACTACACAGTTAGGGGATGAAACTGGGACGGGGGCTTGGGTGAGGCGGGAAGGAAAGGACTTATCAAATTTTTGGGAATGAGCATCTTCTGGTACTTGAGCAGTCTGCAGGGGTGGAGTGACAGTTTTCACGGCCCCTGCCGCCCCTCCTTCTTGGGACTTTGGGTGAGGGGGGTATGGGAGTTTGTGGCGGGGGAGGGCGGTTAGAGATAGACTGCAGTGGGGCTCTGTCCTCCTGCCTCCGGTCCTGCAGAACATCCTCAAGGTGCCGGAGCGTGTCCATTTGCTCCCTCGTTAGTCCAAGCAGCGTTTGAGTTGCCTGCTGGTCTTCCTGCCACCACCTCTCCTCCCGGTCGCTGTGTGCTCGTTGGTATTGTGACATGTTCTCCCTCCACTGGGTCTGTTGGGCCGCATCGGCTCGGGAGCAGCCCATAAGTTCTGAGAACATATCGTCCCGTGTCCTTTTCTTTCTCTGCCTAATCTGTGCCAGCCTCTGGGAGGGGGATGCCAGGGTAGGTCGGGAGACAGTCGCAGCAGTGGGATGGGAAAAAGGGAGTGAATTCCTCACAAAGATAATTTTTTGTGAACAACGAACATAGTCTTTCTCTGTGAACAAGACCATGCACAGCACCTATCACATGCGCACTCAGGACAAGGTCGAATTTTCGGCCTTCGCATTCAGTGCCTGGGGTCTTGCAGTGGAGATCAAACAAGCGGGGCAGGACAGCGGAATTCGGGTAGCAGGCTGACATGGTAAGCCGTAGACTTTTGGCTGCTTAAACCTTAAATTATAGCAGTGCCCTCCTTTCACGTTCAAAGCAATGCTCCTAGCGTTGGCCAGTTCCTGCTGCCGGCAATCCGGCAAGCATGAACTCTGCCCCTGTCCCACCCCCTCGCGGCTGTCCCCGGGAAAGATCCCTGTATGCTGCCCCTCTCCCACCTCCACCGCGTGGCTGTAAACCGCCGGTGACAGTTCTGTAAAGGAACAGGCAAGCAGTCCCAATAGTAACATTCCCCTAATTCTAAGCAGGTCACTATGAGTGACATCACCCTGCTGAGAATTTCTGAGACCGAGAAAGAATGCATGCTGCGTGAAAGCCAGCAAAAACCAGGGCCGTATGCCGCCATGCTCTGCAAGGCAACGATCCCAGAGTACTTGATGATAGCCTGGCGAGGAAAAGTTTCCTACCACGGAGGACACAATAAGGCCGCTCTCCCAGGAACCTCATGCAAAGACTTTCCAATTACCTCCAGGAGAGCTTAGTGGAGATGTCCCATGAGGATTTCAGCTCTATCCCCGGACATATAGACCTTCTTTTCCAGTAGCTGCACTGGCAAGGACTAAAAAGTAGAGCGCCTAGGGCAAAGTAATCATGATAAACCCATTGTTAATATTCCTGTTCTGTTCAAAATAAATGTTTACATGTTTAAAACACTTGCCGACTGATCCTTCCCCTGATTCAGGGTCCGGGTTAACGCCTGGGGACGGTTGGTAGGGGATCTCTGTGAGGGTGATGAAGAGATCCTGGCTGTCGGGGAAATCAGCGTTGTAAGTGCTGTCAACTGCCTCGTCCTCCTCATCACCTTCCTCATCTTCCCCATCCACTAACATCTCCGAGGAAGCGGCCGTTGACAATATCCCATCCTCAGAGTCCACGGTCAGTGGTGGGGTAGTGGTGGCGGCCGCACCTAGAATGGAATGCAGTGCCTCGTAGAAACGGCATGTCTGGGGCTGGGATCCGGAGTGTCCATTTAACTCTTTGGTCTTCTGGTACGCTTGTCTCAGCTCCTTGATTTTCACGCAGCACTGCGTTGCATCCCGGCTGTATCCTCTCTGTCATGGCTTTTGAGATCTTCTCGTAGATCTTTGCATTCCGTCTTTTCGATCGCTGCTCCGAAAGCACGGACTCATCACCCCACACAGCGATCAGATCCAAGACTTCCCGATCAGTCCATGCTGGGGCCCTCTTTCTATTCTTAGATTGCATGGTCACCTCTGCTGGAGAACTCTGCATCGTTGCCAGTGCTGCTGAGCTCGCCACGACGTCCCAACAGGAAATGAGATTCAAACTGCCCAGACAGGAAAAGGAATTCAAATTTTCCCGGGGCTTTTCCTGTGTGGCTGGTCAGAGCATCTGAGCTCGGACTGCTGTCCAGAGCGTCAACAGAGTGGTGCACTGCGGGATAGCTCCTGGAGCTATTAGCGTCGATTTCCATCCACGCCTACCCTAATTCGACATGGCCACGTCGAATTTAGCGCTACTCCCCTCATTGGGGAGGAGTACAGAAATCGAATTTAAGAGACCTCTATGTCGAACTAAATAGCTTTGTTGTGTGGACGGGTGCAGGGTTAATTCGATTTAATGCTGCTAAATTCGACATAACCTCCTACTGTTGACCAGGCCTATGATCAACAACTTCACTCCTCTGGCACAACGAAACTCTTAACAATAAAAGTAAAGAGGGAGACTACTTCCTAAGGGGCCGCTCCAAGACTGTAGAATGAACTCTCCCAGGAGCTAAAGTCCATCACAAACCTCACCTCTTTCCACTACAAGTGCAAAGCACATTTCTTTGACCTTGCCTTCTCTAACAAATACACAGCAACAGGTACTTTAATTTAAAAACAAAAATAAACCCAACACTACCAAAACAGCACACTCCACTGCACATGCTTCTGCCCCTGGGGAGAAGAGAAGAAAATAAACAACACATGACAGATGTGTACTCACGTTTCTTAATTCACTACTGGAAGGTGCTCAAGATATTACAATGATGAGCATGGTATAAAAACCAATAGACAGAAGAGATAGTGACCACAACCCAAGTTCTGTAAGTCCATTTTATATTCTTTGTACCAACTAAAATATGCAAAAATTGACACAATAAAAGGAAATAAGGCATTTGAGGGCTAGAGGGGGAGGCAGATTTGTCCTCTTCAACCCATTATCTACTTATGTTTATGTTCCCTTTTCTCAGTAGATTGGGTGCTTGTAGTCTAAATTTAAGATATTGCTTGAAAGAGTGGGTTTTAATGTCAGGATTTGAAAAAAGGAGACAGTGTGCTTTGTGGAGGACAGGATGACTTTTCTGGGTGCAGGAGGTGGCATGACAGAACGGATAAAGCCAAGAGCAGGGAAAAAGCAAAGGGCTAAAGTGGATACAAAGCAAGAGATGGATTAGTGGGAAATGAGATCAGGGATGTAAATTGGGGCAAGATTAAGTAAACTTAATGATGAACTTGCATATTATTCAGTAAGGGACAGGAAGTCAATTGAAAGATTCAAAGAGGAGTGTGATGTAGTCAGATAGCTGCCTCCTCCTACATTCAATGTTTTGTCTACAATGTCTTGAGAGGCACCTGGCCATATCCTGTGGGATGTGCTTTAGCTCTCTTTTGCCAGATGCTGTCCAGGAAGCATCTACCATGTCACTTTCCCTCACCACTCCGATCTTTCAGCATCATAGCTTCCACTTCAAATTACTCCTATTATCTATTACCAATAGATTCTTTTTCACATACCGTACCAAAGAATTAAATGCTCTTCATATTCTAATGTTTCTTTGATGCCTCCAGTACACAAAAATGAGTCCTCACTGCAGCAGGAGCGACTCAGAATAACTAAATACAAGATCATATTCAATCCAAAATTAGAATCCTTAAAAAAATCAGTATTCTATACCTGCAGAAATTAAACCATCACATAAAACTTCGAACAACGTAACAAGTAATGCTTGTATTTAGTTGATATTTTAATCTTATTATAGGCAGCACAGATAGTGATGCCTATGGTTAAGCACTTACCATTATAAGACTTTGTTTCCAGTTGCTTATAATATTTGCCAAACAAGCAAGCCAATCTGCAATTTTCCATGCTGGATGTTTCCTCAGACTGAATGAATTGGGAAAGTTCCCGAGAACAAGATTAGGGAAATGTACATTGTTTTGCCCAGGCAAAAAACAAAACAAAAAACAGATTCTCGCAAGCATTTTATTGAGATCTAGCTTCTCAATGTTTTGGCTTAAAATTTGGCAACCTGGTCACCCTGATGTATCTTGTCCAGCCTGTGAAAATTCTTCCAAAATTGGTAAAGTGATAAGCCCTTGAAAAACTTCAGTTTGCACATGTTCCATAGAGACTTGTTCGAATTTTGCAGCTAAATTCTCCAACGAGTTCATCTGCACGCTCCATCCCCTCACAGCTCCTGTGTGCTGCCTGGACAATCCCCACTGTGTGAACTGACCATGCTCCATCTCAGGATTCAGGGGCTGAGTGGGATTTTCCCTGCAATTGCTCCTCCTGGTTCTCAGGATCCACTGTGGTGCT
Source organism: Chrysemys picta bellii (assembly GCF_011386835.1). NCBI lineage: Eukaryota > Metazoa > Chordata > Testudines > Emydidae > Chrysemys > Chrysemys picta. The sequence goes on along the minus strand of NC_088796.1, from coordinate 39,758,755 downwards.
GGGCGCAGGCACTAAAAGCAGGGAGATTGTGAGTCCTGTGATCTCAATGCAGGACTGGGGACAAGAGCCTGGGGGAATGAAAGAGGCTAGGAGCAGAGAGAAAGCACAGGAGTAGGAGGGAACAAGAAGAAGCTGATGGGTGGAGCAGAAAAGTATGTGACTGGTAGAGCACACACCCTACAGAACCTGGAATTGAACCCATTATTCCTGGGTCACAACAGTCCTTTGCTGTCATGTGGTGTTGGGGGGATAGAGGGGGAGAGGGAGAAAAAAACACCCCAAGCAGCTAACTCCAATTAATCACTCCTCTCAGAGACTGCTGGGAGTGGGAGGGGTCTATATTAGCCAGACCCAGCTCATTCCCAGAAAAAGAGGAGCAGTGGGACACCCAAGACGACTGTAGGCTGAAGGAGTGCCAAGTAACAGAACAGCTCCAGAAAGGAGCAGGAGGAGAGCCAAGCACCTTGGGGGGGAAAAGGCATTGAGTTTGGGGAAAATAGGGTACAGGCTGGGGCCTGGTTCCCTAAGACACTTTGAACTTGCCGGAGCTGTAAAAGCACTATGGGGAAATGGGGCTAAAGATTTTGGGTATAGATGATGATAAATTGAATACTGATACTCCCCTTTTATAAGTACTACTGCGTTCTCTATTCCCCCCCCCGCCCCCCCCGCTTCTGTGGTGGTCAGGTCATTCTGGTTGCCAAGCAATACCTTGGTGATACTTGGTTTGGAGCTGTGGGATTTGGGACTTAGCCACTGCTGCTGAACTCTCTGGGGGGAGGGGGTGATAATCCACTGGTTCACAGAAACCCATTAGTAAGGTGTGTTTCTCTACCGCTCTTTAGTGGCAGATCCATAGAGGAGGTAACAACCTTCTACTACCACTTGTTGCTCCGTTAACTCATGTGCTGCAGTGTACAGGGGAGATCTTGGTGGACCAACAAAATGCCTGGAGCACTATCAATAACTGGAATATCAATTATCATATTTATGGCCAAAAGCAGCCAAAGTCAGTAAGCCTTTAGTGCAGTGTTTCTCAAACTTTTGTATTGGTGACCCCTTTCACACAGCAAACCTATGAGTGCACCCCCCTTATCAATTAAAAACACTTTTTTTTGGTATTTAACACTATTATAAATACTGGAGACAAAGCAGAGTTTGGGGATGGAGGCTGATAGCTCACGACCCCCCATGTAATAACCTCGCGAGCCCCTGAGAGGTCACGACCCCCAGTTTGAGAACCCCTGCTTTAGAGGGCCTGGACAACAGCCTTAGCAAGAAGCCAGGAGGGGAGGGAGTCAAGGGGGGAGCCGACCCTGTGTCCTTCCTGATAAGATCCCTGCTGAATTTATTGAGGTATGTGTTTTAGAAAAAACAGGAAGCTTATCTATATCTGCCCTTTGGGATGTGTTTGTCCAGGCCCTCAAGACATGCAGACTCTACAAAAATATATCTGTCTAATTAATGGTTTGAAGAAACTTCTTGCTTAAACTTTCAAATTGTTTGCTTAACAAGCTTTTTATTCACATGTTTTTGTTACACTAACCCAAATAAATAAGGAGAGAAAGGATGGGGTAGGTGGACTCTTCAGGAACATTTTGTGGACACATCTTAGAGTCCCCTACGACAGCTGAAAGACTGGCCAGTCGGACAGCTGTCATTGTACCACTCGAAAACCACTCCCGACTTTGGTCATTGATTTTTGGGTATTTTACTAACCTGTTGCAGAAATGTGTAAGTGCTTGAGATTAAAATAAAATACAGCTTTAAGTGAAAGCACTCTTATAGTGTACTGTTTGTGCCAGCCACCTATTGGTCGGATGGCCACATCTCCATTGATTTATTTCCTGCCGCTGCCTCACCAAAAGTAATAGTTACCAAGATCTTTGGGGTTTTAGAACCACGGTAACAGCAGCACTGTGCAGTGGGTCTAAAGAACAAAACCCTGCTTATGACCAATGTGGGGGGTCAATATGGGGCCACAGGATTAATTTTTTTCTATTTTTTTCCCAAAAAATAGTGTGTATTCTGTGCACTGAATAAGGCAGGGGTTCTGTGGAAAAGATAGTATGGGATCAGATAATTAAAGACAGTATCATAATGCATACGCACAAGGGGGCTGAACTAAGGCTGACATTTCCTAACAGTATTCAGGATGTAATAGCACATAGAATGGCATAATACTCACCCATTTTGTGCTTCAACTTAAAATACACACATATTCGTTATTTTGTATTCTTGGAAATTAGGCAAAATAACATTAAAGGCAAAAGAATTATTTGCATTTTCTTCATGTTTTACTAGGATCTGTGTAATAACAATTTAGGTCTGCCAGTGCAGTACAGTGCGTACAGATTGTCAAAGTATAGCTCACACCATCTGGTAGCAATGAAGGTTTGTAGTGAGAAGCCCAGAAGCTGTAAACAGCAGAATCCTAATTTACAAGTAATGAATAGCACCAGAAAAACGTTGAGTGATACAGAATTTCCATCACACACACACACACACACCCCTTTTGTAACTTCAGCCAAGTATATTTAGTTGTTAAATTATCTGCAGTATTTTGTTTTGTTTTAACAAAAGGAAATATTCTGCATCACTCAACATAGCCCCTGGAATTTGTCTATATACAGGGCTTAAGCATAATCTCCATTGAGTTGACATGTTAGTTGACACGCAACATGCAAGTTATACTAATAGCAGGCACATAGGATAGCTGTGTTCTCTTTCAATTCACATCATTGTACACACTTGGCAGGGGCTTGCTGTGTACTAAACACATAGCGTTCTCACAGGGTATCCCTCTGTCCTTTGCTTTGCTGATGAGTATTATGTGTTCAGGGATTTGTCTCACTGTGCCTTATGGGACTGAGATGGAGTGTCCACCAACACAAGTCCTGAAAGGGTTAAGGTGGCCAGGAAGAGCCATAGAGCAGGAATTAATTAGATGAAATTAAGCTGGAAAGGGGCCTGTATAAAGCCCAGTAGCTGAGAGCAGGTGAAGGCTGCAGGGAAATAGTCTGCAGTCACTTCCTGGGAGAAGGGAGATATGCAGCTGGCAAACCCAGAGAGCAAGGAGAGCCAGAGAGGTAGGAAAGGCTCAGGGGAAAAGCAGCAAGGAATATGAGTGCAGACCTTGGCTGCTGAAGAGAGGGCCCGAGTTGGAACCTGGAATAGTGGGTGGGCCTAGGTTCCCCTACCAGCCACTGGGGATGTGGCACAGACCAGTCAGTGGAGAACAGACTGCCTGGGACAGTTTGCCACCAAAAGGAGAACACCACAGTGACCGGGCTGGAGGACTAATTCATAAAAAGGAAGCTGCAGCTGCTGGAGTGAGAGAAGCCACAGGTGAAGAGACTGCTAGAGGAGGGCACATCACCTGGAAGGAACTAATCCCCAGAGCTGCCAAGAGGAGGCACCCTAGCATTGAGTGCACCCTGTGACGGGGATGCATAACAGAAGCCAGGTGGGTTCAATTATTTTTTTTTAAATCCCATGATTCTTCTATCTCCCTCCCAAGCTTCCTTTCTGGGCAGGCCAGCACCATTTTCAAATTGCAGTCAGCCAGCAGGGACCCAGTGCTTTGCTTCTTATGCTGGCAACCCCGAATACGCAGAGGCTGCTTGGGCCGTGTTTTAGCTCTTGAAGCTAGGTGGCTTTGGTTTGGGCCTTCACCAGCTGCACCACCACGTACATGATGTGGCTGCAGCAGTAAAGGAGGATGACAAAGATGATACCAAGCAACTTCTACCACAGGAGCTGTTCCTGGGGCTGCTTCACATAGTGAAGTACAGCACAATACATTGAAAAGATAGATAGATACATGTGGAGGTTCCCACCAAAGAATTTGTCTTCTCCCTCGCAGACTGGGTTTCTGGCTGCTAATCAGGCTCAGTTCCTACACAGCAGGGATCGGGCTTGCTTCCTGAATGGCGTTAGGGTGCTGAGTCCTGCAGAGAGCCTGGCTTTCTGGAGACAGCTCTTCACTGGCCTCCTTATGTTCCTCCTCTGACTTTGGCTGCTTGTCCTTGGGAGGTGGACAGGGAAGGCACAGGAGTGGGGGCAGCAGGTTCCACCACCTCCTCGGGTTCAGTAGCGGTGTATTTGCTCAAAATCCTGTCCAGCTCCTCCTAAAAAAAATGATACTGCTGGACCTTTTCCTGGCATCCTTGGGTTTAAAGTAAGTTCCCCCGAGCTTCTCTATCCAGCACTGGTCAGCATTCCAGTTTTGACAGCTTGTGGACATCTGCTTAGCATTGAAAGAGGATTCCAGAGTTGGTGATAAATGCAGAGTTAATGCACTATAATGAATTGCGCCAGGTGTAGGCAAGAATTTTCTAACTGGATTAAGTAAGTGAATCTGACTTAAATCCCACCCCCGCATCCATGTTGACAAGCCCTGGTTCTCTTCCTGCTATAAAGATAGCAGGATTTACAATTATACCCATATACAAAATGTTATGTTAATGTACAGATAATGTTGCTCAAATTCCTTTTCCTATCAGCTCCATGATTAAAACCTACATTCTTCTTTTATCTTTAGTGCAAGGAAAAGGGTGTCATTGCTGCATTGACTCAGGAGCAGCTGAGGGCACAGCAACTATGACCCCTTGCTCCCACAGGGTAGTAACTGCTAATGGCCCTTTTCACATTGACTCAGTTGTGTTGGCCAGCACACCAAGGGGTGGAGCCAAATCTCCACTCATTCCTCAACACTTGGCACTCACTCTCCTACTTGCATATCCTCTACTTTCTTCCTCCTGAATGCCCTGCCATGCCTATACAGAAGATACAGGGAGACTCATCCAGGGCCATTGGAGGGAGATGCTGTATAACTCCCCATTATGCTCTGACGTGGCCACTTAGGTCAGCTGCCGATCTGTCCCTAGGAAATTACCTCAATGCAAGAATCAAGTGATTAAATTCTATTGCCTGTGTTTTACAGGAAGAAAGATTAGATTATCACAGAACCTTCTGGCCTTAAAAATTTATGAAAACGAATTAAGGAAACCCGAGCATCCAAACTGCCCACATACTGTATGACTTTCATAATGATACATAACAGCATGCAGCTGCATTCTAGAGCTGACTAGAAAATGAAAATCTTTTCCCATGAAAAAAAACCTGACAGAAGCTCATTTGGAAAGGCTGAGATCCCAGCCACTCAGCCACCTCACTAGCTCCAGAAGCTGGAGAGGGGAGACAGGGAGGCTGAGCTCCTGAGCTCTCTATCTTTCTGATTCCCAGAGATGGCCGGGAGGCAGAGAGTCAGGGCACTGGGCCTCAGCAGTCCCCCGGGAAAACTTTTATCAATTTCACTGGTAGATCGCGAAACTGGCAGGAGCCTTCCAGGCAAGCTGTGAGAAGTTATTTCAATCATCTTGATGTAAAAATAAAAAAAATTGCATGGAAAATTTCAGTTTTGTGAAAAGAGTATTTTCTGTTGGGAAAACCATTCAAAAAAGATTTTTTTCTACCAGCTCTACATTCTCAATCTGTACCCCACCACTACATAACCCCTTCCCATTCAAGCTTCCACGTTCCTTTAAGACCTATATTTCTCTATGCCTTTCATACCAGCATTTTTTCCACATAGTCCCCACATCAACTTGCCCATCCACAACCCATAATACAGCATTGTGCACCAGATTACATTAGCAGTTCATATCCTGGCAATTGATATATTAGTGCAATACAACTATATTTGCTCATGAAACATTTGTTGCAACAAAAATTGCTCCCAAAGCAGATAGAAAGATACCAAAAAAGTTATTAACAGGGAAAACAAATGACCAAAGCAAATTTAGTTGGAATTTTGATGCCTTTCTTGCATTGAATTTTTCATGGTAACTCTAAATAAACAAACACACTTGTACAATATTTTTTTTACCTGTATGTAGATCAGAATCCTCCATATGATAAATGTTAATTTATTTCCTAATTTAAATACATTTTATTTGGTTTTAAATACAACACAAACATTTGTTTGAAGCTCTGGGCACTCAATGGTCTTTTTATATTGTGTTCTGAATTAATTACAAAGTCAAAGCAGTATCATATTTCTCCCATTTCTTACCACATACTCAAATGTCAGCACACACTGTACAACTTAAACCTCCCACCCCTCACATTCAAGCAAAATCAAAAATTTTACCCTCACCACGTGGCCACTAAAATGGGGTTTGTGGCACGTGTGGAAGGTCATGCTCAGATTGTTTTGGTATAGGTTGTGAATTCTACAGAGAAAGGATCCTCAAAGAATAACTTGCTGGCAGCTCCCTCTCATATAGCCAGGGGGCACCGATTTGAGCATATCATCCAAACTCAGCTGTGACAGGATAGCCTGATAAGAGGCAGTTTCCCAGGTAAACAGGTCCCAGATCATTTAAGCCTCTATAGGTCAAGAATGATACCTTGAGCTCCACTCAGAAGCCACTGGACATTGGAAAACCCACCTCCTTTTTCTGTCTTTTCTATTTAGAATGTAAGATCTTTGAAGTCTGTGTGGCAGAAAGTGCTTTTTCCCCCAATGGGAGCAGAATTAGGCCACTGCAGAATGCTTTGGAAAAAGCTCACCCATAAATAACACTGCAGTTCCTAAAACATGCTCAAAGCAAGATGCTCTATTTAACAGGTGAGTCATTGCATTCTTCATTAGTTCATCCTCTGCTTGGATTTAGTGCCTAGACCCATGAAGAGCACACTGCAGTTATCCTTAGTTTTATGTAAGCGATTTCATTGTACAGCCCTCTCCACTTATAATTCCTCCTTTGCCTGGCTTGTAGAGTAAACTCCATTGAATAGTACAGCGCTCCTGTGAACATGACAAAATTACAAAAATCCTTTCTGCCATCCCAGCTGGTATTGTACATTGTGTGACTGATGGGTGTCTCTCTCTTACTGTGTTTCTCCTACAAGTGTAAAGGGCATGATTCCGTTAATTTATCCAGGTGTAAATCAGGAGTGCATTCACTGAGTTCAAAGGTGTTACACTAGTGTAAGTAAGAGGATTATCTGCCTCATTGACTTCACTAGGCTTATACTTGATTTACACAGCTGGGGTAAGAAAATAAGCCAACAGGAATGTGCTGTTCCTGCTGCTGCCTTGTAAGATTTCTATTCTCAACTTGTCCACTTGTCAAATTAATAATTTTGCTGATCTCTAATATTTGGTCTATGTACTGTAAGCTGGAATTTACACTGATATGCTTAATGCTTTCGTGTCAGTGTTCTGTAGGATTTGATTTTCTGAAAACAAAGTAATTGGTTGTGCATCTTGCAGAACCTACTATAAATGTTGATGAGCTGCAGCTATGAAATGTGTTTGCCAGTTCTAAGCAGCATCTGCAATTTCTTTGTACTACGGTAGCTCTCAAGAATACTCAAGCAAACTGAAAATTCTTCAAAGTTTTGCATGTACTTTATTTTCTCTCACTTTGCACACACAAACCCCTTTCCAGTAAGCACTTGAGCACATGCTTAATTTCAGTATGAGAAGTCCCCCTTGAAATCAATGGGACTAATCATATGCTTAAGTGCTTTGTTGCATTAGTTGATTGTTGATTTAATGAGTTATTTAAAAAAAACCCACATTTTTCTATGTAAGTTTTTCGCTTGCAATTCACAAAAAACTAACAAACAAATCATTTTAAAAAGTGTAACTCATTTGACACAAATCATTCCTAGCCTCTTCCTTAGGAAATCCACTATTTAATAAAAATATTAACAACAATATTCTGAGGCCTGATCTGGCACTGATTAAAGTCAATACGAGTGTTTCCTTTGTCATCAATGGGTGCCGGATAAGGCCCAGAGTGATCATTCAGACATCGTCAAGAAGGGGAAGTTGCAAAAACATATTTGGAAACCCAGTTCTATTGTAATCCAACAACTGAATGGTAAAGAATTTCCTTGAGCTTTAACTAAGAAGAAATCTTTGGATACCTCATTGTAAATACTGAAAGATGAACAACCATTTTTTAAAAATCACGATGATATTAAACCAGGGGTGGCCAACCTGAGCCTGAGAAAGAGCCAGAATTTACCAATGTAAAAGAGCCACAGTAATACATCAGCAGCCCTCCATCAGCTCCCCTCCCCGCTCCCAACAGCTCCCACGCACCGGCAGCCCTGCCGATCAGCGCCTCCCTCTCCCTCCCTGCTGCTCCCGATCAGCTGTTTTGTGGTGTGCAGGAGGCTCTGTGGGGAAGCGAGGGCATGGCAGGCTCAGGGGAGGGGGCAGGAAGGGGTGGAGTGGGGGCAGAGCAGGGGGTTGAGCAGTGAGCACCCCCCAGCACATTGGAAAGTTGCTCCTGTAGCTCTAGCCCTGGAGTCGGTGCCTATAGGAGCCACATATTAACTTCTGAAGAGCTGCATGTGGCTCCAGAGCCACAGGTTGGCCACTCCTGTACTAAATTATTAAAAGAACAATATTTGGCCCTCCACTATGGAGGGAGAGAAACCCCCTCCTCAGTAAAACCAGGACAGCCTTTCGTTGGATGCAGAGTCTTGGAGCCTAGCTCTGCAGAGACCTGCTGCTGGCCAGGGGATTGTGCGTCGGGCTGGTAGATACACTATTTCTCTTTACAGACTGAGGGAGCAGGCTAATGAAACCACAGGACGACTGTAGTACCAATGAAACTGAATCATTCACTACTTGGTGTTGGAGTGTTCCTCCCAAGCTTTAGTTGAGATAGTCCATGACCAACCATTTACTTTGATTCACAATGAGAACAAGATTGGACCACACAGAATTTGTGTGTAGGCTTAACATGAGCTGTAGGAGTAGTAATTATTAATCCATTAATAGGAAAAACACAGGTGATAAGAATTAAGATTAAGAGTTACTCTTAATTACTCTAGGGTATCAACCCAGGGTCATGGGTAAGTGGATGGAGAAGCAGGCTATAAATTCAAACTTCACAGTTAAATTCAGAAATACAAACACCAAAGTTTAACTCTGTAGAAAGATGTAAAAAGAAGAACCTAGCAGAAGCCTGGATTGGAAGTTTTCTACTTAAAAAGCAGACATGTTTGATGAGTACTGCCCCTGGTCACTGTGCCAGTTTATGAAACTGATTGAAAGTATTTCCTATTGACTGTCATTGGATTTTTTAACTCTTTAAAATATTGCTGTAGCTGCTCCTTTTGCAGAGGAGAATATCTGTGCCATTTTCTGATGGCATATAAGGAACCAGAAGCAGAGGCATTCAAGAATAGTCACGAGTAGATGCCCTCAGGACACATCTATCATATGGGAAAGAACGTGTATTGTGAAGACTATTCCACCATTGGAATATTACTTACCCATGATATGTCTCCAGGCATCACTGTTCATTGTGCCATAGAGCTGCTGCTGGGTCCTTGGATGTTATTAGACAGTGGCTTAGGTGTTTTCTTCTGCAGAGGGAAATGAACAGAAGGCTGTCACGGTTCTAGTGACATTTTAAAAAGTTACAAAAAGTCTTTACACTTTTAATACACAGAGAAACTGGGACAGCATGTTTGGGGAATGCACTCTCTTGTCTCTTAAGTTTTTTTTTTTTTTCCTACTGTCAGTGGGAAAGAGTCTAATGCACTGTAAAAATGCAAAGCTATCAGAATTACCATTATTTACTGAGCCCACAAATGTGCATGCCATTTAAAGATTGACAACACACGAAGGAAAAGTCCCTGCCCCAGAAGAGCTTAATCTAAGTCAGCCAAATAGAATACATGGAACATTGACTCAAACCCAAGAAGGTGCAGCTACATCGTGGGTGAGGAGATTAATGTAGAAAGGCTTGCAAAGCAAAGGATTTTAAAGAGGGGATCGGCATGAGGAGTGGAAGAGTGGGTTAGTGCATGGAAAGTGAAAGGCTGTTCCAAGCAGTGGGATAGTTTAACACCCCACTTCTGCATACACTTCCATTAATTAGACCCAGCAGGATACTTTTTCCTTTTGCAATTATGCAGTAACTTCAATGTGTTAGAAAATCAAAGTCAGATTCATCCACCAAAATTAAACATTAGATCATGCAGAGGTAAAATATCTGTTGTTCCTGAGTGGATTTAAGACAGGTTTTTAAATAAAAAACACACAAGTAAGAGGTGGAGCAGTATGAGTATGTCCTTATCCCAACAGCCCTAATGCAGAGGCCAGTACCTCGCCTGCAAGGCCAACCTGGACACAGGGTAGATGCATGATGGGGGGCAATTGCCTACAGGGCTGCAATCAGGCAATAGAACCACTGTGTAGCCCAATGACTTAAGGGGAAGGAAAGGAAGAACTGGGTAGCAGCACTTTGCTAGCCTGGGCCAAACTGTCTTGCAGAATTGAGCTATGCAACATAGAGGCAGTGAACCTCTCCGCATCCATGCCTTGGGTTGTAGAACCAGGGTAGATATAGATCATGGATTTGAGGGGAGGGTAAGGAGGTTACTTTTAAGATTTTTATTATTTAAATCAGATTTTATTTACACATTGCTAGTTCTTGACTCTCTTTCCATTTATAGTGCTAAATTGCTGAAATGAACTGTTTTGTATTTGCTTCCCTGATTAGTTACCTAATTGTTGTTAGCATTTCAGATTTTAGATAGATATTATTCTATTAGAAGTTTTATACTCCACATTCATCTACGCTGAAAGAGACAAGTCCAGGGCTTATTATTATGCTTACTGTGAGCACTACAAGCTCAAACATGGCATTGACAAGCATACAGTCCATATCTACATTTGCAACCAGAACCACCTTCTACTACAGTGAACTTTCAGAAGCCAAGAAAGCTGAAATATTTCAACCAGGATACATTCTTTCATCGGGGTTTGAGATATGAAGTCAATAGGACTTGTCTTCTTAAAGGAGGAAGGGTCTAGGTTAGCCATACAGTGAATCTATATTGAAATTCATTCTAGTTCTCAATTTCTGTCCAGTTTCACTGAAATAATATATTGTAGGTCACTCCCCCTCTCCCCACACTCACTTAGCTATGTAAACCATGTAATGGGAGAAAGACTCAGCTTTTGGCCGACACAGCAAAAAAAGTTGGTTTGTTCATCCTTTTTTAATTTTTTTAGTAATGGAAATATCCTAGCTCCTGGAACTGGAAGGGACCTTGGTCATTGAGTCCAGTCCCCTGCCTTCACTAGCAGGACCAAGTACTGATTTTGCCCCAGATCCCTAAGTGGCCCCCTCAAGGATTGAACTCACAACCCTGTGTTTAGCAGGCCAATGCGCAAACCACTGAGCTATCCCTCCCCCATCAACAAAGGGAAGACAAAATACTGTATATGGCTATCAGTGTTCCAAAAGCAGTCATCGGAATAGACAGAGAATCACTAGAAGAAGTCAGTCATTTTACTTATCTGGGGAGCAAGACATGCCATGATGGTGACACCATGTTACATGGCAAGCAGCGAATATCAACAGCAACAAACAATTTTCATAGACTTGAAAAGACTTGGGAAAATAGCATGACCAGCACTGATAATAAACTATGAATTTTTAATACCAGAATCATGTCTGTCCTCTATGGATTAGAATCACTGAAACACATAACAGCCATTGATAACTCATTGCAAACTAAATACCTGAGGAAGATTTTCACAGTCCATTGGAAAGAGTTTATTATAACATAAGAAATTCTAAGTGGAGTATACCAACTTAAAGCAGCACACATGGCAAAAGAATGATGATGATGGACATGCTTAGGACATGTTGTAAGGATGCCACAAACACAACTGCCACATCAAATGATAACATTTACACCAGCTAAAAAGAGGGTGACCTACAGAAATACTACATAGAATAGAAAAATAAGCTAAATCCATCATGACACTCAAAAGCCTGAACAGACCAGCATAAAATAGAAAAAAATGCAGAAATTGGTGGACACCCTGTGCACCTGAGGGTGCTGGAGGATAAAGAAAAGGAGAAAAAGATGTAAACCATTTTGTTAAAAGTAGTAGTAGTGTTCCCGAGATTTGGAATGCAATATTCCTTTGTGAGTTATCCTTGACAGACTAGTTATTTCTTTGAAAAAGATATTAGATGATAATTCACCTGAACTTATGTTTCATGGGGTATTTTTTTGTTTGTATGTAAGAGAACAGCTGACATGTTAAACTTTTTAACTCAAACTGCAAAAATTCTATGAAAATTAGAAATGGACCTTAACTATACCACTCAATCAAATGTTCTTCCAAATTTTGGCAAGCTTGTATCCAAATGCAAATCAAGATTCCTTGACTGAGTCCCACCCCAATTCAAAAACAACTTCAGTTCAGGTTCAGTCTTTAGCTAAGAGTAACCACTGGGTTATTACCTTTTTCATGACTATGAAAGTTCCAAAGCTTTACGCATATTTCATTACTTTTCCTGCAAACATTTTGAACCAAAACTTATACATTTTGCTGGTGACAAAACTGCCTGCCTTAATTTGCTTATGCGATTACTAAAATTACATATGCAAGTCACATGACTGACTACTTAACTAGAAATTTGCTTGTATAATCATAATTGCTTATGTAAGTGTAGGTATACAACTCCACATGCATTTGCTGCACACTGACCTCAAGTGTATTTAAGAAAAAATATCAGCCCTTCTGCTTGCTGGTGAATTTAGCACTTGAAATAGTACTTGATGTTAAACATTACATGGAGCAAACCAGTCATCTGGTATTTCCAGCAAGTAAAGTAGTCCTGTTACCATTTTTTTTCTTTGTTGTGAACCAGCGAATCCTGTGCAAGTTCAGGTGCATTTACACAAGTTGATCTGCAAGTTCACAGTAACATTTAAGATAGTTCATTTAAATTCTAAAGTTTTTTTTAAAACTTCAAGTCTTGGGAAAGTAGATGAAATTAAAAATTCACTAACCCATTTAAATTGAACTTGGAAGGTCTGAAAAACTCTTGATCAGTTGACTGTGTAAAGGATATAAGTGGTGTTGAAAAATTCTGCATTAATATTCTTCAGTAGTGTGTCACGGGGTTCACTCCCATTGGGCACCTCCTCCTGGCTGCTCTGGGGATTAGCTTTTTACAGGAGCAGCAGAAGGGGATGTTGGACATTTGCAAGATCTGCCACCTCCTTCTTTCTGTGCAACTCAGGGTGCTGTCCCCTCGTGGCTTGGCCTGTCAGCCAGGTTACTGTTTGTTTTTCCCCTCTCAAGGGAACAAAGTCCCCCTGAAGGACTATCCTGGGCAGTCTTCTCCTCCACTGTCTGGGCTGTGCCACTTCCCCAGGGGCTGGTAAGGGAACCTGGCCCCACCCACTACTCTGGATTTCAGCCCTGGGACGCTACAGCCAACGTGTGCACAGTCCCAAACCTTGCTACTGTTTTCCTGGGCTGCTCCTACTCTGCCTTTATCAGACCCTTTCTCCAACCTCCTCTGGGTACACTCTTCCCTCAGGGCTAGGGCCACATCACTTCTATTTTCCTTGTGGTTTCCTCCTGTTTAGGGTTACCATATTTCAACAAGCAAAAAAGAGGACAGGAGGAGCCCCGCCCTAGCCCCGCCCCTGCCCCTCCCACTTCCCGCCCCCCCAGAACCCCCAACCCTCCCCCCGTTCCTTGTCCCCTGACTGCTCCCTCCTGGGACCCCTGCCCCTAACTTCCCCCCAGGACTCCACTCCCTATCTAAGCCTCCTTGCCTCTTGTCCCCTGACTGCCCCAACCCTTATCCACACCCCCACCCCCAGACAGTCCCCTGGGACTCCCACGCCCCATCCAACCACTCCCCACCCCCTGACAGCCCCCCCCCAGAACTCCCAACCCATCTAAACCCCTCTGCTCCCTGTCCCCTGACTGCTGCGATCCCTCTCCCCACTTCTACCCCCTGACAGCTCCCCCCCAGAACTCCCAGCCCCCTACCCCCCCGCTCCTTGTCCCCTGACTGCCCCCTCCTGGGACCCCTGCTCCTAACTGCTCCCCAGAACCCCACCCCCTACCTAAGACTCCCTGTTCCTTGTCCCCTAACTGCCCCCTCCTAAGACTCCCCCCAACTGCCCCCCAGGACCCTACCCCCTACCTGTACCCTGACTGCCCAAAACTTTTTCCACTCCCCCCAAAAAGCCCCCCCCCCGTTTCTTGACTGCCCCCTCCAGAACCTCCCTGGCCCCCTTACCCTGCTGCTCAGAACAGGGTGTTGGGCTCTGTGCCAGCCGGACACGTGGCTGAGCTCCCCAGCACAACAAAACCCGGTCCCTGGCCCTGCACAGGGCTGCCGGACCGGGCTGCAGGAGGAGGAGCTGCCGGCCGGCTCAGAATGCAGAGAGGAGGAAGCTGCTCCGGAGTCCAGCCCGGGACTTTCCTGCAGCCCTCCCAGCTCTGCTCTGCCAGGGGAGGGGGGAAATCCCGGACATTTTGAGTGCTTTACAAATTCCCCCCGGACGCTATTTTTAGCAGGAAAAGGAGGACATGTCCGGGTAAATCCGGACGAATGGTAACCCTACTCCTGTTCCTCACTATAGTTAGAGAGTTACTACAGGCCTCCACATCACAGCCCCCTTTCTGCTGCCCACTTCCTGGTTTTATCATAGCCCTGCCTGTTCCTTCTCAGCTGGGTTCTATTCCCAATCAGTGGTCGCTTATCCAGGCTGGTTCCCCTCAGGTATGGCCTATGAAGTTAATTGGTCCCATTCTCATTAACCCTTTCAAGGCTGGAGTAGAGGTGAACACACGCTCAGGCAGTGGTTGCAGGTCCTTGCAGCTATACTATCTTTACCTGTGATTACTTTAAATCTCTAAGTGGTGCCAGGCTTGATCAGCACTTAGTGTTATACAAGACCTCCAAGAAAAATGTAGGTGCTGCAAGAAATGATGTTTTTTAGAACTGGATTGCTTTTTAAAACAAAGGGTTTTTTTCTTTAAAAAATGGCCTCTTTTATAAAAAAATATATATATATACAAAACTTGATACTTTTCCATTCCCTGTAAAATTTTAAACCAATCTTTATTGAAATCTTATTTACTAAAAGTTTTCCAGTAACCAAAAAGTTGTTTTTAAAAAAGTCCATTTCGAACCGTACAAAATGGAAACAACTTTGAAATTTCAAAACGCTTTCACAGGAAGTTTTTTACCTATCTCTAATTATGATGATTAAATAGACAACAATCTTCCATTAGACACCACACAGAACCAGTGGTGTTAAGTCCTACTCTGGTGCTAATGTTACAATGTTTCGGACGAGACCTAAAATTGAGGTTTTCCTAAGAAATAGCCTCTGCACTTTATTGATTTGTGATTGTAGGGTGACCAGATGTCCCGATTTTATAGGGACAGTCCCGATTTTTGGGTCTTTTTCTTATATAGGCTCCAATTACCCCCCACCCCCGTCCTGATTTTTCACACTTGCTGTCTGGTCACCCTATGTGATTGTGATAGATTTGGAGTTGCTCTGTAACAATTGATGAATAATGTAATTTGGAGCTATTTATTGTATTGAGGCAGTTTAATAGGGGGCTGTCAGGCAAACACAAGCAGGAAGGAAAAAGCATGGCTCAAGAGAAGTCACTTCCAGGGCCGGTGCAAGGATAATTTGCACCCTAGGCGAAACTTCCACCTTGCGCCCCCATCCTTTCCCCCCCAGAACATCGCTTATTATAAACTTTCAAAAATGAATACAGTGGAGTCACATCTTATGCGGGGGTTAGGTTCTAAGGTCAGTGCGTAAGAGGAAAATCGCGTATAGTGAAAATTACCATAAAGTACAGTACACACAGTATACACTGTATACACTAGAACAGGGGTCCTCAACCTACGGCACGTGTGCCAAAGGTGGCACACATGCCGATTTTTTTTTAATAGCAGCTGCGGGTCCCGGCTGCCACTGAGCCTGCTGCCGGCCTGGAGTTCCGTTCACTCAGCCAGCAGTGGGCTGAGCAGGGCTGGCAGCGGGCTGGCGGCCGGGACCCCGTTGCCCGTCTGGGGTTCTGTCTGCCGGCTCCTGCCAGCCGGGGTCCCAGCCGGCGGCTCCACTCAGCCTCCTGCCGGCCTGGGTGAACGGAACCCCAGGCCCGCAGCGGGCTGAGCAGGGCCGGCGGCCGGGATCCTGGGTGCCAGGAACTGGTGGACGGAACCCCAGACAGTCAGCGGGCTGAGCAGGGCCGGCGGCCGGGATCCTGGGTGCCAGGAACTGGTGGACGGAACCCCAGACAGTCAGCGGGCTGAACAGGGCCGGCGGCCGGGACCCCAGACCAGCAGGAGGCTGGGCAGAGCCGCTGGCTGGGACCCCAGCTGGCAGCGGGCTAAATGGGCTGAGCGGGGCCAGTGTCTGGGACCCCAGCTGGGGTTCTGTCCGCCGGCTCCTGCCAGCTGGGGTCCCGGCCGCTAGCCCACTCAGCCCGCTGCCAGCCCCGCTCAGCTCGATGAGTGAATGGAACCCCAGGCCAGCAGCAGGCTCAGTGGCGGCCGGGACCTGCAGCCTGTCATTAAAAAAAAATTGGCTCATGTGCCACCTTTGGCACACGTGCCGTAGGTTGAGAACTCCTGTTCTAGTGTATACAGTGTGTACTGTACTTATGGTAATTTTCACTGTATGCGATTTTCCTCTTACGCGCTGATCTTAGAACCTAACCCCCACGTAAGATGTGACTCCACTGTAGTGTAAAAAATCTTTTGGGGGCACCGCTTTTTGGCGCCCCCAAATCTTGGTGCCCTCGGCGGCCGCCTAGTTCGCCTAGTGGTTACACCAGCCCTGGTCACTTCTCAGTGAACACTGGAGAGTTAAGAGACAATGCCAGGACAGGGAAAGACCTGGGAACACAAGAAATCAAAAGAACTGTGGGAGGTTTAAAAAGGAACATTCTCTCAAGGGAGGGGTAGTTATCTGGGGGATCCAGACTGAGACAGTGGGGTATTTGAAGAAGTTGGGCCTGCCTTGATCACCATCAGGGGATGGTAAGCCTTTAAGATGTGTGTAGGCTGTTTTAAAATCTCCCCCCCCCCCCCACAACACCACATACACCATGTTTTGTTCCTATTGTTAAAATAAGCAATGTTTTGGTTTTAAGAAGGCTGTCTGATTGCCCAAAGGGAAGAACTGCAGGTGCTTGAACTTGGCTGGACCAGCAGAGTAAGAACAAATGATACACAGAGTACTGTGACCCAGGGCCAAATCTAAGAGTGAGAGAATTGCAGAATTCCAGCCTGGGATAGGTAAGAGCATGAGCCCTAAGATCTGAGGGGGTGCAGTCAGGGTACATCTATACTGGAATAAAAGACTTGTGGCATTGCTGTGGCTGGCCTGGGTTAGCTCATTTGGGCTCCTGGGGCTCGGATAGCGGGGCTAAAAATTGCTGTGTAGATGTTTGGCTGGAGTCCAGGCTCTGGGACCCTCCCTCCTCATGGAGTCCCAGCCCTGTAGCCCAAGCCCCACAAGCTTGAGTCATCTGACACGGGCCAGTCGCAGGTATTTAATTGAAGTGTAGACATACTCTCAGAGACCAGAAAAGGGACTGCTGCAGAGGTGCCGCTAGGCCTGTCACCATGACAGTGATAGCAATTGCGGCAGGAGAAATACTGAAACCTGAACTCGCATCTTGGTAGGTAAATAGAGAAAACACCTTTTCAAATTACATTGTTTTTACATGTGTTTGTTAATTTTAAGTCTGCACATGTATTCTAATAGGGTGAAATGTATCCCTATGTAGATGGCCAGTTCCAAGACTTTGCATTAATTAGCGATTGGAGATATACCTATCTCATAGAGCTGGAAGGGACCCCGAAAGGTCATTGAGTCCAGCCCCCTGCCTTCACTAGCAGGACCAATTTTGCCCCAGATTCCTAAGTGGCCCCCTCAAGGATTAAACTCACCACCCTGGGTTTAGCAGGCCAATGCTCAAACCACTGAGCTATCCCTCCCCTCTTAATGCCCCATTAGCTGTATTTTGTGGCCTTAGGTAGTACACAAGCCTGGACCTCTGCACAGGGATGAATTTCACCTTTACAGATATGGTTTAATAAACTAAGCATATATAGGAAAAAAGCTTAACCAACCACAGTGTGACTGTTATAGTAGGTAATCTCTCTTCAGTGCAAATAAAATAATAGACACATGGGATAAAACTAAAGTTTCCCTTCCTTGTTTCCATGGAAACCAGTCTAAATGAGTGTCTGGTTACAGAACTTCTTTTTCAAGACATAATATTTCATATCTAAGATATGGAATTACAATTACAAATTCTTAAGTGTATATAGTTCTGAAGTGAAAAGAAAAATATTTCAGAGTCACAATCTGAGGCTTGAGTTAAATAAATGCACACTCACACTGCATGGTTTAGAACAGGGAAAGTAAGACTGTTTAACAATTGTTACACTGAAAAGAGTGTGGTTATTTATTAATGGTTGCATTGAATTAAAATGTATTTATTCAGCATACTGGCTGTTGGATACATATACATCCAAAACAACAAATTGAAATTAATTGGTTAAAATAAAGCAGATGCTATTTAGTATTACAGAAAACAAGGCATGCAAAGTATTGTAGAGAGAAACAAAATTTCTCTTTAAATCACTTCATTCCTTGGTTGAAAATGCCTTTTGTTTGTAGGGTACAGCCATTGGTATGGTATACTGTATGCAAGGCCCAGGTATGCATGGCAAACTGGATCTAAACTCTGTAGAAAGGTCCCTGGATTCTGCAGCACTCTGGAGGAAAATCTGTGACAACTACAGATACACAATTTTTTTCATGTAATTAAATATCAAAATGTAAAATAACTTCAGTACAGTAGCCCTGTTATTTATATTGATATTCATTCAATTCATTTCATGCTGTCCCCACCATTTTAGCTTTCAATAAAGCTGCAGATTTGTATACTGACAATGGCTAACTGTATCATAAAAGCTGTTGGGAGGTGTCTGTCAATTTTGGCAGCTGAGGAGATGGTAGAAAAAGGGAACTGTTTGGTATTAGCATATTAGCTTGATGTTTCTGCTAAAATCATCAGCTGAATAGTCAATAATGTTGCCTTTAAAACTATTTTATTCAGTTTTGCTTAACACTCTGATGAATGCAGGCAGTTTACACTTCTGCTGGCTGGCTGCAAAAATATAGCAATACATCAGTTTAAACTTCATTTGTATTTTTTAAAGTTTTCTTTGCAGCCCTAGAAAGACCTAGAAAATCAACTGGCGTTTTGCCATTTACTTCACTGGCACTAGGACATCATTTTTCTTTCCTTTTTTTTAAATGGAAGCATTCGTTTCTGCATCAAGAAGTGAATCAGAGTGCAGTCAGAGAATTGCAGAATACACTGGGCCCAGACAGCATGTTGGTCAAATCAAACGCTTTTAAATTTGAGTATTTCAGACCACCTGAATTTGATTCTGCATCAATAGAAACATATGCAGTAGACACTATATACACACAGGAAACACCAATCTTGTGCAGTTTTCAGAGAGATCAAAACTATTTTCAAAACAAGGGCTTCATAGAAACTAAAGCTAAGTCAAATAGTTTTAGCTGGATACGCTTTGCAAATTTGGGGATGGTTTGGCTTTGCAAAATCACTGATGATCTGGTTCTAGTTTTTGCAAATGTATTTAGTAGTCATATGCTTCCAACGACTATCACAAGTGAACTAACAATTCTAATAATTTCTGAAGTGTCAGACGGTGACATTTGGTATCTGAGCTTAGAACTTTGTCCTCACACACAATGGTCTGTCTAACTCTCCTACTGCCACGATGCTCTGTGACAAAGTCCCAGTGTACGTACAGTCTTGGGCTGGAGCTGGCCTGAATACAGGTCTAATATATTCATTGTGTGACTGAAAAAGCCACAGCTGGTCTCAAGGTTTGCAAATTCACAAAAACTAATGGGCTTGAATTCAGTCAAGTTGAGCCATATTTTCTGAATGAAATATTTACAGTTGTCTTTCCAGGCCCATCCCCCAGGAATTCAACCTATTGTAGTAAAAACAAAGGTCAGTTTTTATGTGAGTTGATGAAATGGGGCCAAATACAAATTTGAAATGGAACATGGAAAATTGGAATTCAAGGGTGGAAATAATCAGTTTACAAGGAAGTATAGTTTTGTTCAAGGAGTGAAAAGGTAAATTCATGGCTTCAAAGAGTGAAGTGAATCAGAAAATTCACTTGGTTTTATTTACATTAGTCACATTACATTAATTATTTCCATGTTATAGCTTTAATCCTAAAAACCTGCTCTCTTTATAGCAGGTAACGATATCTGGATGCAAGTTTAGAGGCCTCAACCAGCAACATTTGCACTCAGTTATTAGTGGGCACAAATTATCATTTTGACATCTGTCTATGTGATCTGCAGGCACAATCAAATAGTTAGCTGTTTCAAATACTGGCATTTTTGTCCACTCTGTTATAAGAACAAGACCATTCCCACAATAAGTTGTCTAGCTTCATACCATACCCCATTAAAGAGTTAAGATTTGACTTTTATTTTGAAAATGCCTGGCACATAGCCACAGAAAAGCTGACCATCCTCCTAAAGGACACACGTTCTGCACACTTAAATATTTAGTTACCAGTTATAAATATGCCGATCATTCTGTACATGCTTGTTTAGGTAATAAGTCCTCAATTAAATATTATTGTATTCTTAAGTCTTCATCATACCTGTATGGTAAAGTCTATGGCTATCACTCCCATATTTTTGTAATCACAGACTATTTTCACTGTTATACACTTTATTAAAAAAATTTGGGGAAAGAATAGGAGACTAGACTGGGATTGGATGTTCTTGTTCTTTGTATTATTAATTTGTTTTAACTCTACTTTAAGTCCAGTAAATTTCAAAATTGAGTCTTGCCTTTGATTCCACTTACTGTACACAGTAAGTATTTCTATCTTCATATAACAATGAAAAAAGAAATCTCCAGGTCAAAAGGAGGAAGAAATTTAGCTGTTTATGCCAGAGAAAATTCATTAAGTGGAATTTAGCTGCTGGCAATTCAACTGTCACCAACTGAGGTCTTCAAGGTTTCCTACTAAATCTAAATAGAGATTATTATGACAGGGAAAATTGTTTCTACCCTATTTAACTGAAGCGGTGTAGCTGTTTAGCTAAGAAATGAATAGATATGGAAATTAGGGATGAAACAATTGATAGAAAAAAGAATGTCTCTAACATTTTGTCCATTTCTAGAATCAAAATACAACCAAAACTTTAAGGTTCAGATGTACTCTTTCGCTTGCATCTGAAGAAGTGAGGTTCTTACCCACGAAAGCTTATGCTCCCAGTACTTCTGTTAGTCTCAAAGGTGCCACGGGACCCTCTGTTGCTTCTTTCGCTTGAAATATTTTTAAATACCTTTGCACCTCAGCTTCCAGATGGGTCTCTAATCAAAAGTGCTGAAATGCTATGGAAAAGGAGGTGTTCGTCATATTTCTGGGTGGGAGGCGTGAGGTGATCTTGTGGTCAAGGGGTTGCAGTTGGACTAAGAAGAGCTGGGCTCAGTTCCTAGGTCTGTCACAAACATCCTGTTTAGCACTGGACAAGTCACAATCTCTCTGTCCTTCAGTTTCTCAAAGGTAAATGGAGATAACACCTTCCTATCTCATATGGATATTGTGAAGATAAATACATGGGAGTAATTCTGATATTGCAGTGTTAGGGGCCTGTAAAGGGGCTTGGCCGAGGTTTGTCCCTCAGCAGGGCTGTGGGGTATCCCACCGCCTCGCTCTAGTTCGCTGTCAGTCCTGGCCCTGCGGTAGTGTGGGACAGCAAACACTCTGTTAGGGGCTCAGGCCGTTTAGGCCAGGGCTGAGCCAATAGTTCTATACAGACACCCAGGCCCAAGGTTAGGGCGGGGCAACAGCCAAACAGTCAGGGACGCAGGCCCTTAAGCAGGGGCTGAGTCAATATGCAAGAGGTCCTAGCCTCTCCAGGCCAGGGAAAGGGGGAGTCTGCCACCCAAGGAGTGGGTGGCAGGGGGGATGCAGGTAGGGTGATCAGATCACCCAAGACAAATATCGGGACACGGGGGGAGGGTGACGCGGGGGGTGGGGGCGTGGCGGGGGGGGCAAAAAAAAAAAAAAAACCAACCCTTCCTCCGCAAGCGCTGGAGGGAGGCCCGGGAGACTCAGGGGAAGCGCGGGGCCGGGGTGAGTAAGAGTCCGGCCTGGCCCCGAGCAGGCAGGACTCAGTTGGGTGGTAGGGCGAGGAGGGGGGCGGCCCACGGGCCAGGCGGCGGCTGTTCTCACCCCCGGGCAGCGGGACTCGGGAGCAGCCGCTGCTGCAGCTCCCACTGCCGCGGGGGGAGGAAGCGGCCATGGTGCTCGGCGGCTGTGGCTCTGGCACTCAGGCCCGAACCCCCCGAGCCGGGGCCTGCTGCGGGGACCCAGCAGCGCGCACGCTGGGCCCAGCCCCTGGCCAGTCGCGTCTGGGCTGCTGCCCAGCTGGTGCTATCCCGCGGCGGCCCCGGAGTGGGGGCAGCAGGCCCCAGCCCCCCCGTCCCGCTCGGGTCCCGCAGGGGAACGAACGGGGCTGGGCTGCCGATGCCTCCGCCCCGGGGCCGCCGCGGGATAGCACCAGCTGGGCAGCAGCCCAGACGCGACTGGCCAGGGGCTGGGCGCAGCGTGCGCGCTGCTGGGTCCCCGCAGCAGGCCCTGGCTCGGGGGGGTTCGGAGGCGCCGCAGCCGCGGAGCGCCATGGCCGCTTCCTCCCCCGCGGCAGTGGGAGCTGCAGCAGCGGCTGCTCCCGTGTCCCGCTGCCCGGGGGGGAGAACAACAGCTGCCGCCTGGCCCCATGGGCTGCCCCCCTCCTCTCCCTACCACCCAACTGAGTCCTGCCTGCACTGGGCCAGGCCGGACTCTTACTCACCCCGGCCCCTGGCCCCGCGCTTCCCCTGAGTCTCCCGGGCCTCCTTCCAGCGCTTGTGGAGGGAGGGGGAATGGTGAGCCCGGGGAAGAGGCGGGGATTCGGGGAGGGAGCCAATCGGGTGAGGAGGGGGTGGAGTCGGGGCGGGGGGCGGGTGCGAGCACTTCCGGGCTCCAGGCTCCGGCGCATTTCCTTGCTTGTCCAGTGTCCCGACCGCACGTCGGTCGGGATGCGGGACAAACAAGGAAATATCGGGACAGTTCCGATAAAATCGGGACGTCTGGTCACCCTAGATGCAGGCCCTCCCACTCCACTGTGTCCCAGCCCGGGGCCCAGCAGCGGCGGAAACTCGCTGTTGTCAGTGGGGATCCTGGCCGCAACACACCGACATAGGCTCTGGCAGTGCTGCAGCCAGACTGGGGTCGGCTACTCCCGGGCTACTTCCACACTCCCCCTCGTAGGGTACCTGGGTCGTGCTAGTGTCCTCGGTGGTCTCGAACAGCATCGGTTCCTCCAGGTAGGCAGCGAAGGGTAGGCTGGGCTGCTCCTCGGGGTAGTCAGCAAGGGGCAGGCTCGGCTCCTCATCGGGGTAGCTGGAAAAGGGCAGGCTCGACTCCTCCTCGGGGTAGCTGGAAAGGGGCAGGCTCGGCCAGTCCTCGGGGTAGGCTCAGCTGGCCCAGTGCGACCTCAGGCCGGCCGCGGCCTGCTGCCATCTCCCAAGAGGGAGCTCGGTCACAGACGTCTGGTCTCTCCGGCGGCTGGTTCTCAACTGAGCTCTGCAGACAGGCTTTTATACTTCCGGGTCTGCGCCGTGACCTCTGAGGGGTGGGTGCAGGACCCAGTGGCTCTGCCCATGTTGGTGTTAGGGGAGATTCATCCCTCAGCGGGGCTGTGGGGTATCCCACCGCCTCGCTACAGGGCCATATGAACAGATATACCCTACAGAGTACAGGGTTATACAAAAGCTTTTGCCCATGAGCTCTCCAGTCCACTTTTGCAGGGTCTAGAATTTGGTGAAGTTTGAATAATGCATCAGAAATGTTGGTTGATTTTGTAAACCAGACTCAAATTTTTGAGGTTCACCTTCAGGACTTGAAATTCTATAACAGACATCTTGGTTAATCTTTTGCATTTTTTATACCTAATTTTTGACACAGTATCATTAATCTGTAAATGTAGGTATGCCTTGGATGAAATCCTAGCTGCACAAAATCAATCGGAGCTTTGGCATTGATTCCCGTAGGGCCAGGATTTCAGCCCTTGTGTACTGCATATTTCTGACTTCATAAAAGCCACAGTTTAAACAGAATATTTGCTGGATACCTATTGAGTTCTGTATAAATCCTTTGTATATCTATAATATCCCACATATAAAACTTAATAGATGCTCTTAAAACTCCAGAGGCGAAATTTCCCAAGTTCAGTTATTTCTACAGAGATATACTGGGTCTGTTCTGAAACTGACACACTGAAGGAATTAAGAAAAAGAGACATAGGAAGAAAGCTGGAGAAAGAGATGAGGGAATAGGCTGGGAAGGAAAAGGGATGAGAGTTGCATATTAAAATATTAAAGGTTTCTCAATTATTCCTTTTGGTTGACCCTACAAATACTGACAATGTTTTGGGCAACTGGATGGGTGAAATAATTGGTAATGGGACAATGGACTCATCAACCTGAGATCTAGTAGAGCCCTGAGCAGCAGTCTAACAGCTGTACAGTGGAATATATTGGTGGCTTAATTACAACTCACCATCACACTTGGCACTAACAGGCATACTGGTATTCTCAACAGAGATGCCAAGAAGTGTATGGGCATGGAGCCTAAATTTTTCTCGGACCCCTAGAGCTGGCTATTCCAGTCAAGTTTAAGTTAAGACAAATAGTGGAGAAGTATAGGGAATTCATTCTGGCATTGATTGTGTCTGTACTTGCTCTGTGGATAAATAAAGAACTTCGGCTATTAATTTGACACCATAAAGGAATAATAATAAAATAAATCACGAGAACAATGGCACAGGGGCTGGTTTGACATATGAATGTCTTGGAGAGGGTACATTCAGCTTCCAAAGGTTACTTATTTACACTACAAGTATTTAAGAAAACAGTGCAAACTTTAGGTAGTCACATTACATGTCTGCTGTATTTTTCTTATATTTTACCACAAAATACGGTCTGTCATAAACCTTGGAATCTTCCTCAAAATCATTCACAATTTCACAGTAGTCCAAATTAGCAGTTATTTATTGTTAATTCCGAAGAGACAATCTTAATTATTTAACCCTAATTAAAGCCTTTATTTGAGTCCTTTTGGACAGCATGGGTTTTTTTATAATCTGATATTCACATGCTTGACTATGGTTCGCTTCTTGTGATTGGGCCAGTAGAAAGCAACTCTTCACAACCTGCAATACAGATATAGTTCAAGGAGGGATCTCCAGATCTGCATTGTTCAAACATGGGGAGCATGAAGAGGCCGCAAAGTAGCAGTGTTCCCATGTACTTAAGTACATATCTAAGTATTTTGAAGTACTCTGTGTGCTTGTATTAAATGCCTTAAATATTTTGTACTTAGCAGGTGTATTTAAGTACATTTTAAAGGTACTCAAAGTTTAAGTAAGTTTTTTATCTGCAAGTACTTTTTCAAAATAGTTTTATTAAACAATCACATCCCTCCCAACTGTCCTGGATTCTGGCTGGCCCCCAGAGCCCACTCTCCCATCCTGGGTGTTTTAGGCCCTGAGTTCTGACTGCCATGGGTTTTTTTCTGTTGGCCTGCTGTTGGATCAACCAAGAAGGTCCTGTCCCCTTCATTTCTGAATGGTCACTGCAACCGGTAAGGGGAAACTCACTCCCCGGCCCAGCCCTGTGGAGGGATAAGTCAATGGGGGAGGGGAGTTTGAGGAGTGCAGAGCAAGCAGATACATATCTCTCAGTGTCCTGCATTGAGAGAATGAACCCAGTAGTGCATCCTCTGCAGGACGGGATAGGAAACACCTACCAGCCACTGGGCACGTGCCAATGCTGAAGGGGCTGTTGGGAAACAAGAGCCTAAACAATTGCTTAGTCTATGTCTGTCTACCGTCACCACTGCAGTCCTTATATCATTGATTGTATTTCCTGTTTCATTTCCGGTTGAGTTGTAAATAGTTTATTGGCCGTCTTTAATCCTGTAATATCTCTTCAGTCAGTAATGGAGTCTGAAAATAAAATGTTGCCAATTGTAGTGAGAACTTACTTCTCAGATGTTGTTGAAAAGGATGTGAATTTTATTGAAAAAGTTTGTAGCTCGTGCAAACCAAAAAAGGAAGACAATTCACAGCCAACATAGAGTGCCATCAAATTTCACCAAACATGTGAAGGTAAATAATTATGTATTATTAATTAAAGATGGTTCATTCAGTTATTTGATAGCTATATTTTCCCCTCAATTGGACATATTTATTATTTCTTCAAAAGCTGTTTTGATATGCTTGCTGAAATTGGGGTCTACTAGGCTGGAAAAGGCTAAAAATGTCTCATTTACTCTAATTCAGTTTGTAAAACACTGACAAAACTAGTATTAAGGTATGTTTAGGGTGACCAGGTGTCCGGTTTTTGACCAGAACACCCAGTCGAATAGGGACCCTGGTGTCTCCAGTCAGCACCGCCAACCGGGCCGTTAAAAGTCCGGTCGGTGGTGCTGCGATGCAAAGGCAGGCTAGTCCCTACCTGTCGTGGATGGCACCGTGCTGCACCCCGAAAGTGGCCAGCAGGTCCATCTCCTAGGCAGGGGGGCCATTGGGCTCCACGTGCTGCCCCCACCCTGAGCATTGGTTCAGCACTCCCATTGGCAAGGAATTGACCAATGAGAATGGTGGGTGGAGCCTCCTGACCCCCCGCCTAGGAGTCGGACCTGCTTCTGGTTGTTTCCAGGCGCGCGCAGCATGGTGCCAGAACAGGCAAATAGCCTGCCTTAGCTCCTCCGCTGCACCGGTAACCGGGAGCCGCCGGAGGTAAGCCCGTGCCCTACAACCGAGCCCCAAACCCCTCATCCCCAGGCCCACCCCAAAGCCTGCTTCCGCATCCCAGAGCCCTGACTCCCTCCTGCACCCCAACCCCCTGCCTCAACCTGGAGCCCCCTCAACCTGCATCCCAAACCCCTCATCCCCAGCCCCACCCCAGAGTCTGTGCCCCCAGCTGGAGCCCTCACCACCTCCCACACTCCAACTCCCTGCCCCATCCCAGAGCCCCCTCCAGCATCCTGAACCCCTCATTTCTGACCCCACTCTGGAGCCCGCATCCCCAGTTAGAGCCCTCACCCCCACCTCCTGCCCCATCCCAGTGAAAGTGAGTCAGGGTGGGGAGATCGAGCCACTGAAGGAGGGGGAATGTAGTGAGCGGGGTCTTTGGGGAAGGGACAGGGCCTCGGGAAGGGGCAGGGCTAGGATGTTCGGTTTTGTGCGACTAGAAAGTTGGCAACCCTAGGTATGTCTGATACATGACTTTAGCATTTGTTTTTTCTTTTGGATTTTATCAGAACAAGAATTAAAAATTAATATATACACATAGTTCTGACTAAAATAGTTTTTCTTTGTTTTTTAGAGAAGCAGTGGAGAAAAATATTTGAAGATTATGCATCAAAGGAAGGATTTGGGATGCAAGTTGGTGATGACTTGTTCACAGCGTCTGGGATTACCCAAAGTATAAGGCCCCCTGCTTGGATACTTTTCTGCAGCAATGACTCTGATGAACCAGTGACCATCTTAAAAATAGATAAACTAATGCTCAGTTTTTACTGTTAGTGACATGCTACCCCTGTGGATTATTGAAGGGAGTGGCTTTCACACTTTACCCAATGGAATTATTCCCAATGCCACTGTTATGTGTACAGAAATGTAAAAAAATCCATTTGTGGGACAGCACAACTTGGTTCTTGAAAGAGTTAAAAACAAATTGGCATCTGTGCCATATGTCTGCACAAGTCAAGCAAGAAGCTACATGGGTGTTACCTATCAGTGGATTGACTCAGCTAACCTAACGAAAGAGTCAGCAGTCTTTAGGCTTCCGATACTTTGTTGGAACACATTTGTACAACAAGATTGCTTCTCTGTCCAGCCACAGTTTGATTGGACTCAACAAAAATAACATGTGGTTATAGACAATGGTAGCAATTTTGTCAAAGCCTTCCAGCTGTTCTCAGGACTGAAATGCTGGAGGATGATGCTAGTAAGCAAGTGGAGGGTGATGCTGGTAAGCAAATGGACATGCCAGATTCATAGATGCAGCCATGTGAGTATTGCTGAAGTTTTGTCAAGTGATACTGCTGACTGACTGTGTATATTTTACTTGCCGCCACATATGACCTGTTTTTCACACACACTGAATTTGGGCGCACCTACTGCTCTGCTTTAAGCAACATTGCACACCAAAGGTAAAAGAGTGCTGAGATAGTCAATGACACACTTGGAAAAACAATCCCTGAATCTGCCTCTATGAGATGGAATTCAGAGTTCGATTTCTTTTGCTGCATTTACAATACGCGTGATAGGATCAATATTGTGTTGGAGCATTTTCAGGATGCTGGAATTTCTAGGTGAGTGGTTGTAACTGATGTTCCCAATTGCCACTGCACTTGACATACTTCATGAGGAGGAGAAAATAGAGTGTTTCTGTGGTGCAATTCTACCTACTGTGCTTGTGCTAAAATTCAGACTTGACTCATTTTCTCCAAAATACAATTCTTGCTTAGTAGATAATTTGAAGGAGGGACTTAGAAAATGTTTGGGGCATATTTTGACATTTGAGGCTGCTCTGAGTAACAAAAATGCAGTCATTTGTTGTTGCTTCTGTGTCAAACCCTTTTAAGGGCAGGTCTTCACTACGGGGGGGGGTCAATTTAATATACGCAAATTCAGCTACGCAAATAGCGTAGCTAAATTCGACCTATCGGAGCCAACTTACCCCGCTATGAGGATGGCGGCAAAATCGACCTCCGCGGCTCCCCGTCGACGGCACTTACTTCCACCTCCGCTGGTGGAGTAAGAGCGTCGATTCGGGGATCGATTGTTGCGTCCTGACGAGACGCAATAATTCGATCCCCGAGAGATCGATTTCTACCCGCCGATTCAGGGTAGAATCCGATTCAGGCGGGTAGTGTAGACCTAAGCCTAAGTTGCACTGGCTGTAGAATCAGGATCAGAGAAAAATTGGAGAGGAACTTTTTTTTTTTTAAGATCTGGTTGTTGTGATGCCCTGCCAAAGCCTATAGATCAATCTACAATATCCAAAGCTGCTACTAATTTCTATGGCTTTTTATGTTAGGGGGCATCTGCATCTGACTCTGGGATGCAATTCCTCTATGAGCCAGCACATGAACTGGATCAGCTGAAAAGATATCCACCTGTTGCTAAGCTTTCTATCAAATTTAATATCACACTGCCAAGCCCCGCTACTGTGGAAAGTCTGTTCAATAGTGCTGGACAAATTCTATTGCCAAGAAGGAACCATCTTTAATAACAGCATAACCTTGAACATATTCTAAAGAAAAATGCCAATTTCATGGAATGATATTCTGCCTGTACATAATCATAGAACTGGAAGGGACCTTGAGACGTCATCTTGTCCAGTTCCCTGCACTCTAAATTATCTATCATCATCACACACACACACACACACACACACACACACACACACACACACACTATATATATATAATGGAAAGAAAAATTATAAATCTATTACATTTATAGGCGATACATTCATTGCTATTCCATGCTAATTTGTGTATATGACTAAAATTTCATTGTTGCTCTTTTCCTTTCTCTTCTTTCTCTTCCACCATGTGCTTATATTATTTAGTTAGTTGTCCATGTATTGATCAGACAATTGCAGGAAATATGGGAGTTGAAAGTACTTGCATTTGTACTTATAAATACAAATAAATAAGTTCTATTTCCATGGAATACTTATAGTTGTATTTATAAGTGCTTGTGTAATGATGTACTTATTCTTAAATCCTTTTTGTCAATACTTACTGCAACACTACAAAGTAGAGGGTAGGAAAAGGCAATGAAAGGAAAAGTAGGGGCAGACAGAGAGAGAAAGCAACAGATGCAGGCGGGTGCAAGATTATATGAAGCCCCATTTATCCACTTATTTTTGATGACACTAACAGATTTTGGACAAGTGGGATTTTGGTGTGTCTAATAGCCCTAAATGGATAATATTTCTATTAGAAATCAGGATTTCTACTTTCACACAAATTGGGCATAATCCTGCCACACAGAGGTCAGTAGGAGTAATGTCACTGTTTTAAATGGGACTAGGATCAGGCTTTGAATTCAATCATCAATTTCCCTTACATTACCCTTGGCCTGATCCAAAGCCTATGGAAGTCAGACAGATTCCCATTGACTTCCACAGGCTTTGAATCAGGCCCTTTGTGAATCCTTGATCACTTCCACTATTCACATTTTAGCCTCAAAATGGTTGCATTGCATTTAAGAAAACATTTGATTTTGAGCTCTTTAATAGTTAGCAATATATCTTCAAAGTAGTGAAGGGAGATTTAATTGCACAACTCCCACTAAGGCTAACTGGAGTTCACGTTTAGCAAAATCCTAGGATATCACTTTAAAGGAGTCCCAAGCCTCCTGTTGTATGTTTTATTAATGATGTGATAAGTGCTACCTTTCAAAACATTGTTTACATGTTGTGCCTCAAATCATTATGACTATAAGAACTGATAAACCTTTCTGCATTAAATATAAAAGGGAATAGATATTTCAGCTTTGAGTCCTTCAGGATAGAGTGAATACATTAACTAATACTGTAACATTTAATTATTTCCATACAATTTCATTACCTTTCAGATGTGCATCAAAAGCCAAATAAAGCAGAGTATCAATAGAGACAGGCTTCCTTCCCACACAGAATATCTATTACTTATACCAGGGAGATATCTGATCGTCAAAGAAATCTTTTCAACCAAAATACTTTAACTGAAGACAAACACTGGTGTTATTAAATGACTTTCCAAACAGACTGACTCCCTGTAGTTTTAATTTCAAAGCATGCTAGTGATGGATTCAGACAGGAATTAAGAATTCAAGAATAAAACATTTTCCCAATGTTGTATTATAAGCCAACAAGGCTTTATTTAAATAAGCTTTTTGGTGCCAGGTTTGCACCAGCATTTGAAAAGACTAAAAATAATGTGCTTCTAATTCCATTACCTTGAATGTATAAACTGAAAGTGTGTTGTTGGTCAAATCCTTCACTTCTCTTTAGGAAGGTTCCCATTCAAGTCAATGGGAGTTTTGCTTGAATAAAAATTGCAGGATTTGGTCCAGTATTACTAAAGTGTTTTGTTACTTATAATGGTAGAATACCGTTTACAAAGAGCTTCAGAATGTTAATAATGGATGAACCTCAAGCTGGTCAGAATTGTTCAGTTAATACTTAGCAGACTTGATACTTATTTGGATTGTATCCAATTATTAGAACACTTTTTGAACCTATAAAAACTGGACAGTTTCATTAGCAAAGAGTGAAGCTGAATGCATAAGTGGAATTTTATTAAACCCTCTGCACTGTTCTCTCCATGTGGCTGAGTTGCTTCCAGCCTAAGTACCAGCATTCCCTGTTCCTCTTCTTTCCAGTCCATAACAGTCTCTCCAGGGACCATGGGCTCTCTGACTTTAGTTCCACTGGTTATGTTACAGGCTGGAAATCATACAAGAATCAACCACACAGAAATTGCCTCCTCTGAGATTTCTGGTACCTGTGATTCGATATGCACCAGAATAAGCACAAAGTTTGCAGTTTTACTTCTCATATCCTGTCATTTCTGCTTCCATAATGTGCGTTCCTCATACAGATATAGCATAATAAAATGAATAGGAGCTATATGTGTATTGACTTTTTGTTCTGTCTTAGAGTGCAACTGCATAGTTAATTACACTATCTTAAATAACTGAAAGCTAAATTAATTTAAACAGTGACAGCTAGGAAAGGCACAGAAAGAAATAAAGTAAGATTTTGCGTTCAGAGCAAGCCAATAAATGGAAGGAAACAAAGCATAACCTTAGAAGAACCAAGGTTCATAATGAAAAACTTGATATTAAACCCATGAAATCCCACTCTGTCACATTTCAGAGTGAAATTCAGACTAGGGAGGAGTTGTGTCACCACTTGCCTTGCAAACTAGGGTGCCTTACAACGCTTTGCTGTTGGAGGTCCCAACCTGGGCTGCTCACAAACAGCCAAACAACATGCAAGTCACACTGTGAGTGTCAGTGTATAGCTACACTCCTGGTCCAGCAAGTCTGACCCCAGCAGTCTGTCAGCAACACGCCAGCCACACTCTGGCTCGGATACTACCTGTAGGGTGACCCCAACACACTCCCATTCCCAAATTTTCCCCAAAACTTGACTTCTGCACTGTCCAGCCCTCTCTGGGGCAGTTGAGATATTAGAAGTCCATTGCCCCTCTAAGGGATTATTATTCAACAGTTTGCTACTTTTACTGGAGTTATCCAACAGTTCAGTTTAAACTGAATACTGGATTCGTTTAGATTAAAATAAAACAAGTTTATTTATCTACAGAGATCGATTTTAAATAGTACAAGTATAAGGCATTGAAGTCAGAAATGGTTACAAGAAAAATAAAGATAAAACACTTTCTAGCTAAAACTTAAGGTAGACTTTGTTCAAGGTAAAATCCACAGGTTCCCAGCAACATTGCTGACCAAATTCTCAGGTCATGATCTTCCCCAAAGTCACAGGACTGTTTCTTTTGTCTTTTGAGAGAAAAGAGGAGAGAGATAGATAGGGAGAGAGATAGCTTGGGTGTTTTTGCCCCTCACTTTTATAGTGCCAATCACCCTGTGAAATGGATTCTTGTGAGGATTACCACTCAAAACAAAGTTTAGTCAAACAGTAAAGGTGGCAACATGGAGTCTGGTGGTGAAGGTGGCTCTGTTCTCTCTTCTCCCCGTGCATGCTGAAATGCAGATTTGCCTCATCTCCTGCCATTTCCCCCTCTTGCTGTCTCAAGGACCCTGTTTACTACTTATATGTAAGTTGAGGGAAACACACATTTCTTTGTTTAGGATAGATCTGTTTAACAACTTTTGTCTAGGCAGGGCTGGGTGGGTTTGAACATACTAACATCATCCTACTGTGGGAATTCATAACTTTACATATAATGTTGCTACATGCATTTCACCATGCTATTATTGACCAGCAAGTTATTAGTTTTCAAATGTTTCCTCACAAGGCATATTTTGTACAAAGATTATTACAATAGTGTGTGTTTTCAGGGGTGCTTTCAGTCACAAACTCCCATCAAAAATCAGATACACTTTAAAGAGGAAATATTTCCCAAGGGATGGTAAATATTATGTTGAACCCGAGGGATAAAATCCAAATCCTGGCACATGTGGTTATCTATTCATTTAGCTACAGATTTCTGGTCCTGAAACAACAAGTTAATAGTCTGTGAAAAAGAAAGAATGACTGAGATAAGACAGCTGATCCATCTGGAGTCCAAAGCTATCAAGGTTATCAGACAGAACCTGATATTACCATCTTCAGTTTCCTAGCAATACAGGAGTCTAAAAATAAGTTAAAAAAAGAATCAAGAAGATATATTTTTCACAAGCAGTTCTAGTAACCCTGATTACACGGGTAGAGTGTAAAATTAATATATTCTGGAGGGTCACTACTTTTGTCCACTTTTTCTAGCGTTATGGGGTGAAGGTTACTGATTATAAAAGCGAGCTGATAATACCAGCTAAAGCTAAGTACTCTATGGTGTAGCTATGTACTACACAAATTCTTCTACGAAGTTTTGTCTATAAATCTCTGTGCTGATCTGCAAAACTGCTAATATTCCAGACTTGGAGCTTTTGTGGGTTGAAACCACAAATCATGGCGAAACAGGGTTAGTGATGAGCAATAACTCATCTGAGACAGCTGAGTTTGAATTAGATCATAAATAAAATATTCAAACACAGTCTTCCAGAGTTGAGACACTCATACTCTCACAGTTTAACTTTGTCTCCATCTATATATTTTCAATTTTGGATTGAAAATGCTCTAAGGTTTAGGTTTTAAAAGAATATAAATCCATAGGCGGCATGTAAGTCTTTCGTTTGGGGAGGCCATGCGAGTGCCAGAAGTTCCCTAGAAGTGAGGGGGGCATCAACACCCAGACGGTGGTCCCACCTGTGCTCCACCCATGCTTGGTCTTTTCCCCCCTGAGGTCCCATCCTCGCTCCACCTCTTTCCGCCCCCATTCTGCCTATATCCCTGAGCCTTCCCGCCACCCGCTATTTGCTCCTCTCTGTCCCCTCCCCCTCATCACTCTCTCTTAAGGCAGGGAAAAGTGAAGGGGCCATGGCCCGTTGGCCCCCCCGTTCTGGCACCCCTTAGCTGAGTTGCTCTGGCATCAGCATAGCAGGCGGAGTCGTCCCACAGCTGTGCCAGCAAGTGAGAAGTAGAATCTGTAGCATCTACCACCACAGGAGAAAGAGTCCTCTCTAGCCCTGTCAAGGCGGGACTGGGGAACACTCAGTCGCTCATTCCCTAGCCCACACTCTCCACATATACACATACTGCCCCCCTGTGTGTGTCTACAGTTCCTGCAGCAAAGAGGTGGAAACCTCTCCTTCTCACCTCCTCCCCAATGAAACAGGCAGCCAACTCAGACTCATTGTGATCAGCGGTCTGAATCATCTGAGCACATCCGGCTGCTTTAGCACAAATGTGTCATCAGTATAAAGAAAGACACTCAGGCATATTTGTCTTTGTGTTTTTATTTAAAAATAAAACCCTCCGGGGTTTGTTCTCCTGAGCACGTGTGCAGGTCAGAGTGACTGAGAAAACAGGATTCCCCTCAGCCTGATTCATGCCCTGATCTGTCCTCTCCCACCAGCCTGACTCTGAGTCTTCCTCGCT
The DNA here is from genome assembly GCF_011386835.1 of Chrysemys picta bellii. Lineage (NCBI taxonomy): Eukaryota > Metazoa > Chordata > Testudines > Emydidae > Chrysemys > Chrysemys picta. The sequence goes on along the minus strand of NC_088796.1, from coordinate 39,724,032 downwards.
GTTCTGTTGAATGTGAATGGAAAGGACAGGTACAGAAGCCAGACATGAACCAAAAGAGCAGAGGCATGCAAATTCCATGGGTGATTAAGTGACAGAAAGTCAAAAGAAGGAGAAAGTGAACTAGGGATGGCAGAATAAGCAAAGTTGTGTCTCGGTCTTTCTTAATAAGTTAATTTCTTACTTACCCAGGTAGGTGACACTACATTTTAACAATCACTAAGCAGCAAGTGACAAGTCCCTATTCAGAAATAAATCTATTACTTCTTCTTACATGTTTATTCTCCTAACCCTCCCCCTCCCTTTCCACACACATTCTCTCTTTCTCTGAGTGTCCATTTCCCCAAGAAACACACAAATTCCTTTGAAAATGTGCATTCAAATAATTGAAAGAAGTGCAAAAGACAAAACCCCCAGCACTGGGGAACAGACCAGCAAACACCTGAGATCTCTAATGCAGTCCCCCTTTCCTCCATGGAGTTTTATCCTGTTACAGTCACTGCAGCTCATCATCTGTCTCACAGAAGTACCAGAAGACAGAAAAGGTGTGACTATGCAAAACGAGTTGTTTGACCAACATGGTTCTACAAAATGCTGTCACCCGTGCCCTAAAATAAAAGAGAGAACAACAATTTGCTTAACAGTAATTGATGTGAAGAGTCAGAAGATGGTGGTGGCGCAAGAGAGGAGGAAATCACTGGAGACCATGGGTTAGGGAAAGCAACAGCAGCAGCACTGTGGTGTGTATCAAGGACTGGAAGAAGATTCCCCCCCCCCACACACACACACAGGTAAAACACTAAATTGGTGATTTTTGCAGCATACTCTGTGATTTCATGTAACGCCATCTTGTGAGAATTTGATTGCTGTGCCACTCACAGAGCCTACTTCTTTCAACTTTGAAAAAATGTCACTTTTCAGAACACTGCTTGTGTATGGCAGATTGTACATGTTTCTGAAGCTTTTGTCCTATACTTTTCCAGTCCCTTACTCCGTTTTCAATGAATGCTGGGTCTTTTGAACCACTGGGAAACTGTCTGCAAGGAAAACAGAAAACTGCATCTGCCTGCTTACTGTACTCTAAAAATGAAAATGTCTTGTAATATTCCCTTGTAAATGAACAATTTTGCTTACCAAAAGCAGCTTTTGGCAACTCAGGTATATGAGGTTGTAACGGTCCTCTTGCAGTTGTACCAAGGTCTGGAACAGGAGATTTAGTAAGACTGTTGCTGTCAGAAACCACAGTACTCTTAGGTTGCTTTAACAAGCGCTCTTCCCACCGATCAGGGCTCAGTATGTCACTGCAGGCAGCCAATGAAGACTGAATCTCAATCACTTATTTCCTTGCCTGGAATATCATTGTAATCTTTACATTTATTTCCAATGTAAGTATAATTTCTACAAACAAATTTCTCCAAACTGGGTTTTCTAGAGCTTGTGTCAATTCCCCCGCCCCCGAATATCCATGTTCTCGACTCACAGAGACAATACTTCCTTGTCAGGGGTGCCAGAACAGGGGTTGAGGGACAGGAAACCATGGCTCCGTCACCTTTTTCCTGCCTTAAGTGTGAGCAACGCGGGGAAGAGGTAGAGAAGAGTCAGCAGCAGGGGCGTCAAGGGAAGAGACCGAGCGGGAGCAGGAAGAGGTGGAGCAAGGGCAGAGCCTCAGGAGAAGAGGCCGAGTGGGCGTGGTGCCTCAGGGCGGAGCAGGGTCAGAGTACAGGCAGGGCATGGGCCAGGCATCAGAGCCCCCCCCCCACTTCTAGGGAGCTTCCAATGCTCCAAAGGCAGTGGGCTGTCACACCTCCAAAGGGAGGTGACCCATGCCGCATCTGACATTTGACCCTTGCATAGCTAGGTCACTTTCCCCACCTGTGTTGTGCTGTGAGGGAAAATGACCTGGATGCAAGAAGCCCTGACTTTGCTCCTGGCTCCCCCCTTCAGCTCAGAGGAGCAGCTTTTGAGAGAGGAGTGAGTAGCAATGCCAGATGCTCCATGCATCCAGGTCAGTTTTCCCATGCGGGTGCAGGAGGGCATGCAGGGGTTATGGGTGAAGGGGGCACAGTGCAGGGGTTTGGGGTGCAGGGGACACAGTGCAGTGGCTAGGGGCGCTGGAGAGGGGAAGGGTTAGGGACACAGAAGAGGGGCAGGGGGAAAGGGTGGGGGTTGGTGGTGCAGGAGGAAGGTGCAGGGGTTGTGGGTGCAGGAGGGAGGTGCAGGGTAAGGGGGGGTGGGGAGCCCATGGGGGCCAGAGGCAATGGGGGGGCACCATGCCCACAGGGCCCAAGGATGCCAAATTGCAAGTTTGCCCAGGGTACCATTTTCCCTCAGGCCAGCCCTGCCTATGGGATAGTAGGGCATTCAGTCCAGAACCATAGTTGCTGTGCATCCATCAAATCACCTGCAGAGTCAGAAACAGAATTCTGACACTATACGACTTCATGGAACTCAGAAGTATTCTGAAGAAGAATGTCCATGCAATCTGCTCTGAGATGTTTCCTGTACCACGAGTAAAGGAAGACAGAAGGCTGAAGATTCTTGAAATAAACCGCTGGCAAGATAAGTGATGTAGGGTTTGGTTTTTGTTTTGTGGAATACTGGTCCACATTCTATGGGGAAAGGGGGGCGTATCGTTTGGATGGCCTCTCCCCAATCTCCTTGGGGACAGGCTAGCTAAAGTGGCCAGAAGGAGGTTAAACTAATAGCAAAAGGTGAAGGGGTAAAAAGATGGAAGATATGCACACTCAGCACAAAATTGACATGTTGAGAACAAAATTAATCAAGGAACCAAAGTACAGAAAGAGAAAAGATCTTGAACTGTTTATAGACCTATGGTAGGAGCCTGGGTAACAAACAAGAGGAGTTTGAATTTATATTCATAAATAAGCAATTCCATCTAATTGATATTACTGAAACCTGGTGGGATGATTTGCACAACTGGAATGTTAAAATCAATGGTTATAATCTATTTAGGAAGGATTGAGAGGGCGGGGGGGGGGGGTGGCACTCTATGTCAAAAAAGACATTACCTGTTTATGAGTCATTGATAACTCAGAAAAAAATTATATTGAAAGCTTATGGATCAATGTCCTAACAGATAAAGCACAAGAGGACTTATTATCTGGTGTCTACTAGTGATTGTCTGTACCCCTACGTTCATCTCTTTTACAAGTCTATGTTAAATTTTGGACAAATCTTACTGTTCATTTGAACACTTACGATTTGCTGATCATTATTGTCCTGGTAAAATACATGTGGCCACATTGTATGTAAAGATATAAAAGGTATAATATTTCCAAGGCATGTTCCACCTTGTTCTGGAGGGCAGTCACAAAGGTGCTGGGCAGTACAAGATGCACATTTCTGGGGGAAAAGCTGGGACTAGGAGTTTGCTAGTGCTGCCCTGCAGTGTAATTCGTGAGTGGCTGTCTAGAGCACTCATACAGTATAACAGAGTGATTTACGTGCTGGAGGCTTTGTGTGAGCAGACCAGGAGTGGTTGCTGTCACAGCGAAGCAGTGTAAAAGGCACCTTAGGTTGGAGAATTGAGGGGGAACAGCTGTCCGTCCATCCATCCAGATTGTATCCTGGGTAACGTCACACTGCTAGAAACCACCAAATCACAACAGGGAACAGGATGACTTCTTATGCACCTGTCTATAACGTGTAGTGGAAAAAACCTGCATGAGCATGGGGGACTTCAATTTGAGTGACATATGACGCAGATTTGCAGTGTTGTTGTGGCCAATGATTCTCTCAGGATATTAGAGAGACAAGATGGGTGAGGTAATATCTTTTACTGGACCAAGTTGTTCTTGTAAAAGATATTACCTCACCCAACTTGTCTCTCAGATATGCTGGAGGTCTCATGCTCCCAGTACTAAAACATACGTGGCATTTCTAAATATTACAGATGACAATTTCCTAATTCAGAAAGTGTTGCAGCCAATTTATTAGACCTTGTCTAAGAGATAAATAGGAACTGATCACAGAACAAAAAATTAATGGTAGCTTAGGTACAAGTGATTGTGACTTGATTACATTTGTAACATACAAGTAGAATAAAGTCCAGACCAGTAACTTGCTGTTTTAATAGGGCCAGTTTCACAAAGCTGAAAACAATGATGAGCTAAATCAGCTGGGATGAAGAATTTAAACAGAAAAATGTGAATGATAATTGGGAATCATGTAAGGACAACTTACTAGATGCCCAAAAAGTCACAATCCAACAATCAAGGAAGAAGGCCATATTGGTTAAAATACTGACCTGGTTTAGAGGGGAAGTAAAGGCGGTTATAAAATTTTTAAAAATTATATATAATAAATGGAAGAAAGGGGAAACTGATAGTAATGAATATAAATGAGAAGTTAGGAATTGTAGAAAATTGATAAAGGAAGCAAAGGACACAAGGAGAAATCTATGGCCCACAGAGTTAAGAACAATAAGAGATTTTAAAATATATTAGGAACAAAAAGAATCCTGACAACCGTATTGATCCATTACTAGATGGAAGTGGTAGACTTATTAATAATAATGGAGAAAAGACGGAAGTGTTCAATAAATACTTCTGTTCAACAGTTGGGGAAAAAAAACAGATGATGAAGTCATGATAATGATAACACTCTTTCCATTCCACTGGTAACTCTGGAAGATGTTAAACAGAAGCTACTAAAGTTAGATATTTTTAAATCAGCAGGTTCAGATAATTCGCATCTAAGAGTTTTATAGGGGCTGGCTGATGAGCTGGTTGGACCATTAATTTTAATTTTCAATAAGTCTTGGAGGAAAGGGGAAGTTCCAGAAGGCTGGAAGAAAACTAACTGCTTGCCAATTTTTAAAAAGGGTAAACAGATCAACCAGGATGATCATTGGCCTGTCAGCCTGACATTGATCCTGGTCAAGAGAATGGAATGGCCGATATAGGACTTGATTAATAAAGCATTAAAGGAAGGTAATATAATTAATGATAATCAATGTGGGTTTGTGAAAAATAGATCCTGCCAAATTAATGACATCTTTTTTTGATGAGATTACAAATTTAGTTGATAAAGATAATAGTATTGATCTAATATACTGAGGCTTCTCTACGGTACCAAGGGTCATGGTCAATTCTCCATCTCTGACAATTTTTAAATCAAGATTGGATTTTTTCTGAAAGCTCTGCTCTAGGAATAATTAGTTGTAATTAAGACCTAGGGCTTGTCAACATAGCCCAGCAGTTCAGACTATAGGGGTGTAAATTGCAACATGTGCTAGCATGCTGTGCTGTAACTCCCCTTTTTGTTCACGCCTGCAATGTCCACGAAGGGGAGTTACAGCGCAGCATGCCCAGCACCTGCTACAATTTACACCCATATAGTCTGAACTGCTGGGCTACGCTGACAAGCCCTACGTCTTAATTACAACAAAAACAGCTGTTTCACTTGATATGCTCCAGCCACACTGATGTCCTCATTTGCCTGGGACCTGCAGTACAGATCTATTTTTTATGCCCCATTTTCTATTACAATATGTCCTGGCAGCTTGAAGGTTTTCATTAAGACACTTTTTTGCCATGGTTTGTTTCCTGTCACAGTGTTCAAACAGTGCAGGAAATTGTGAAAACGTATTTCCTGAAATCTTATACTGTGATGTATCTGCATCATGTCCAGATACATTATAGTATAAACTTACTGATTTTTTGTTAGCATTCATATAGTGCTTATCAAAATAGTATCTACTCTATTTCCTGCAGGACTCCTTGTGTATTTGCATGCTGTGGCCACTGTAAACTGGCCAAGTAGATGGTTAAAATGAGCTTATGGCTGCTTTGCATCACTGAAGCAGCACAAAGCAGCCAGATTGAAACTGTCATTGTCAATTGCCCTATACATAGTATAGGAAGGCTGGTAGCACTGCTTATTATTAAGGCTGCCCAACACTTCCCATTAAAGACTCTTTTTCAGTGAACAGGGGGGCATGGATCAGCGTTCTTCTTGTACTTCCAAGCTTGGGAAGCTAATGATCCAACTAGCAGACCAAATTCGGTGATGAATCCGGGTCATGTGCCACCTGAGGCACATTGTGCATACGCTAAGAAGAAGTTGCTTAACTTTTACCATTTGGGCTGAAATTTTCTATGAACATTTTCAGCCTCAGGCTGACTGTTCCTGGAAAGTTTCAGCCAAAAAAGTTGAGTTATTTCCAAAGAGGCTTCATTTCAAAGGTCTTGAAAAGTATTAGCATTCCCCATGCATTGGAGCAAGGACTTGAAAATTGACAGGCGGACAGCTGTGATAAATAGCAGTTTTCCCCTTGGCAACTGGGCTCCCTGTTCTTTGCAAATAACTCTCATCTCAGACCTGACAAACTCACTATATCAAATAGATTGCTTAAAGGGCATTTGTCTATAAAGGGTAACATGTAAGGTCTCTGCTGATAACTTGCAGTTTACTGATGTTTATAATTATAGCATGATGTGTGTACAGGTAATATTGAAGGAATAACATAACTATTCTTAAGTTTGTGCCCGTATGGTCTTAAAGTTCAAAAGAGTCACTAGGGAATAATATTACTCAGTGACAACCTATTCATGCAGGAGGGAGTTGCCATCTTTCCCTGGCTAGCTGGTGATGTAATGCAAGGTTCAATTGTCTTCCACTGCCCCACCACAGAACAGTCTGGAAAATTCTGAAAGACAATTGCAAACAATCAAAACCACTTGGAGGTAAAAAGGGACCATTATACCAGAAAAGGGATCGCTCTGTCTGTGAAGTGGAGAGAGTCACTCTGGATCCTTTCACAGGAGAAATCTTGTTGAGCAGAGCTATTTCATGAAAAATTGGATCCTGTTTCCTGTGAAGCCACGGACTGAACTTTCGGGATATGGGAAATCTACTTTATTAGATGGGAAAGGTAACTATTAATAAATGTAGGCCCTACAGTTGTGTTTTATGATTTTGGTTTTTATTGTATCCGTTTGTTTCCAGCACACTCTCTTCTTTCTAGTGGAATCTCTATTTTTTCTTAAATAAACCTTCTTTTGTTTCATTACTGGTGTTGTGCTTTATACGGGAGAGACGGGTCAAGATAAAACTGGTAAAATGGGGTATACTGCTGCTTTCTGGGATTTCTGTGAGTAGCCAGTGTCAGGGGCTGGGGTCAGGGTGCACCTCTTCATAGAATCATAGAATATCAGGGTTGGAAGGGACCTCAGGAGGTCATCTAGTCCAACCCCCTGCTCAAAAAGCAGGATCAATCCCCAACTAAATCATCCCAGCCAGGGCTTTGGCAATCCTGACCTTAAAAACCTCTAAGGAAGGAGATATATGTTATATATGTTAACCTGCAAGGCAAAGACAGGGCTGGCATAGCTCAGAGGTCTCCAGTGTAACACAGACACCCCTGGGGGGCTGTCTAAAGGCATGTCTATACTACAAACTTAAGTTGACCTACAGCCAACACACTGCCCTTCTTCTGTTGGTGGTGCGCGTCCTAACCAAGAGCGCTTCCACCGACTTAAAAGGGACAGTCTGGGGGGGCTGAGAGCCAGGGTTCTCAGCTCCACACATAGCTCCCTGCCGGGAGCCCAGCTGCCCCACTGGATTCTCAGCTCCCCCCTCCCCACCAGGAGCACGACAGTGGAGCCATGAAATTAATAAGAATGACAGACAGTAGCTGTAAGTAACAGTGTCCACAGGGACACTGCGTCACCCTAACTACACCTATATAAGCCTTACACCTCTTGTGGAGGTGGAGTTATTATGTCGGTGCAGTGGGGCAATTACATCGGCTGGAGCAAGGCTGTAGTGTGTACACTGACATAATTAGGTCGACATAAGCTGCTTTATGTCGACCTAATGCTGTAGTGTAGATCAGGCCTAAATTACAGTACTGTATCCTCAGGTTGCTCTATGGGCCTCAGTGCTGCCTGGAATCTGAAGTGCTGCATGCTGTGGCCCAACCCTTGATGGGCTTCTCCCTCCCTGTACCCCAGAGCTTTCCAGGGGTCCTTGGAGGACAGATTTACCTGTCTTATACAGAGCCTGCACCACAGGAATCTCTTGCACCCAAATCATTTTTAGGGTACCTTTACACTGTTCCAGCCTTCTTCCTCAGAGTAAATGGGCTGGAGCAAGAATGAGGAACTCACCATGAGTTATATCAAATATCTCTGTACAAGGAGTGTCCCTGGGTAGTTGAGAACAACATGCATCAATATAGCATCCTTCCCAGTAAAGCTAGAGATAGAGCTGGTTGGAATTTCCCCCCTCCTCCATGAAAAATTGATGACAATGAAAATTCTCTTTTGTCCAATTTTCTGCAAAAAAATGCAGATTTATTTTTAGAAACCCTCTATTTTTTATTTTTTCCTATGAAAACCTGAATACTCTTGTCAAGCAATTTTTGTGAAAAATTTAATTTGCAGAAACTCCATTTTTTTATTAAAAACTTAACATGCTTTAATTTGTGCACAGTGACCTTGTATCGTTAGTTGATTTGCCTTAACTTTCCTGTGCGTGCCCATGTAGACCTGCCCTGAGAAGTAAATTCCAGAACCAAACAACATAGCTATAGAACATTCCATCATCCTTTGTCAATATTACACCAAGAATAAAGAAAATATTTTTCAGACAAAGAACAGTTAATCATACTATAAGGCAAACAGAAATTATACATTATAGTAACATTCTTATGCATACAGCACATATTTTAAACAATTTTATAATTTCATTCAAACTTTTAAAACTAGTGAATTGAGCTCAGGGCTAGGAGTCAAGAACTCCTCAGCATTAATCTTGGGTCTGCCACCAAAGACCAGATCCTTATTTAGGCACTTAAAAAGTTCCCTGATTTTCAAAAGAGCTAAGCACTTTGCAGCTCCCATTACATTTTTGAAAATCTTTGTCTTAGACCTTGATGTCTTTGCCTGTTTTCCCTATGTATTAAAATCACAGAGATGTTATGAAGATTAATTTATGAATATTTGCATAGTACTTTGAAAATATAAAGTGTTAAGTAAGCATTTCCATTGAGAGAGAGAGAGAGCTTGTTCCAGCTTTTAGAGCCACAATGTACAAAAACAGCTTTCAGAAATAACTTTAAGTATTGGAATTTAAAAAAAAACTGATTCCCTCAAAGAATAAATTAATGAGGATTTCTAAAGAAATTTCAAGTCAGGTATTTTAGTAAAATATTCATAGATTCCAAAGCCAGAAGGAACTATTGTGATCATCTAGTTCAATACCTGTATTATACAGGTCACAGAACTTCCCCAAAAGAATTCATAGAGCAAATCCTTTAGAAAAACACCTGATCTTGATTTAAAAATTGTAAGTGATGAAGCATCTACCAGAATCCTTGGTAAATTGTTCCAATACTTAATTACTCTCATTGTTAAAAAATTACACCTTATATCCAGTGTGAATTTGTCTAGCTTTAACTTCCAGACATTGAAACATGTTATACCTTTCTCTGCTAGATTGAGAAGCCCATTGCTAAATATTTGTTCCCCGTGTAGATAGTTGTAGAATCTAATCAAGTCATCCCTTACTCTTCTGTTTGTTAAACTAAATAGATTGAGCTCCTCAGGTCTATCACTATACGGCATGTTTTCCTATCCGCAAATGAACTCTCACAGAAAAATGATAAAAAACTAAAACACCATCACACCATTGGGTAAACACTTTTCACAAAGTGGTCACTCCATGTCTCATCTGTCAATATTCATCCTCAAGGGAAACCTGCACAACACCTTCAAAAGTCAAACCTGGGAACGTAAATTCATAATGCTGCTAGCCACTAAGGATCACTGATTTAACAGGGACACTGGTATCATGGCTCATTACAACAATCTGTAACATACACCTGCCTGCTAACGCTTAATGGCCGACTTCAAATCCCTTGTGCATAGCTATCTAACTCTTACTGTTCACTCCATCTCAAACGACCTCCTACAACGTGTTAACTCTTATGCTTAACTGTCTGTACAAACTTCTGTTTGCCTCAGATGCGCTGATTTCTTTCCCCAGACCTGAAGAAAACTTTGTGTAGTTTGAATGTCTGTACCTTCCACCAACAGTGCTTGGTTCCATAAAAGGTATTACTTTACCTAACTTGTCTTTCTAAACCTTTAATTATTCCCTTGTCTGAACTCTCTCCAATTTATCAACATCCTTTTTGAATTGTGGGCTCCTGTCATAACTATAAAGGGAAGGGTAACAGCTGTCCTGTGTACAGTACTATAAAATCCCTCCTGGCCAGAGACTCCAAAATCCTTTTCCCTGTAAAGGGTTAAGAAGCTCAGGTAACCTGGCTGGCATCTGACCTAAAGGACCAATAAGGGGACAAGATACTTTCAAATCTTGGGGGGGGGAGGCTTTTGTTTGTGTTCTTTGTTTGGGTTTGGCGTTCACTCTTGGGACTGAAAGGGACCAGACATCAATCCAGGTTCTCCACATCTTTCTAAACAAGTCTCTCCTATTTCAAACTTGTAAGTAAAAAGCCAGGCAAGGCGTGTTAGTTTTCCTTTGTTTTCTCAACTTGTAAATGTACCTTTTACTAGAGTGTTTATCTTTGTTTGCTGTACTTTGAACCTAAGACTAGAGCGGAGTCCTCTGAGCTCTTTAAGTTTGATTACCCTGTAAGGTTAATTTCCATACTGATTTTACAGAGATGATTTTTACCTTTTTCTGTAATTAAAAGCCTTCTTTTTAAGAACCTGATTGATTTTTCCTTGTTTTAAGATCCAAGGGGTTTGGATCTTGATTCACCAGGAGTTGGTGAAAGGAAGGAAGGGGAATGGTTAATTTCTCCTTGTTTTAGATCCAAGGGGGTTGGATCTGTATTCACCAGGAGTTGGTGAAAGGAAGGAGGGGGAATGGTTAATTTCTCCTTGTTTTAGATCCAAGGGGGTTGGATCTGTATTCACCAGGAGTTGGTGGGAGAAAGAAGGGAGGATGATTAATTTCTCCTTGTTTTAAGATCCAAGGGGTTTGGATCTGTATTCACCAGGGAATTGGTGAAGGTTTCTCAAGGCTTCCCAGGGAGGGAATCCATTGGGAAATGGTGGCAGCGGACCAGAGCTAAGCTGGTAGTTAAGCTTAGAAGTTTTCATGCAGGCCCCTACATTTGTACCCTAAAGTCCAAAGTGGGGATACAGCCTTGACAGCTTCAGAACAGGATATAGTATTCCAGAAGCAGTCATACCAAAACCTGAGCTCAAGGCCCTATGGGATTACCTGCATGAGAATTTGGCCAAGGGCTTCATTCGTCCCTCCAAATCCCTTGGGATGGGGAGGGGGGCATCCTGTTTTTTAAACAGAAAGATGGGGCACTGTGCCTCTGTGTCAATTATCATGCCCTGAATAGTATTACCACCAGTGCCAAATAAAATAAACTCTCTACTCCTGCTCAAGATTCCCCTGTTTATGCATTCCAGGATTGCAGTAGGTCTTTTCGCCACAGCCTCACACTGGGAGCTCATGTTCAGCTGATTATCCACCATGACTCCCAATTTTTTTTCAGACTCACTGCTTTCCAGAATAAAGTCCCCCATCCTGCAAAATATAGCCTACATTCTTTGTTCCTAGATGCATACATTTGAATTTAGCCATATTAAAATGCATATTGTTTGTTTATGCTCAGTTTACCAAGATATCCAGATCACTCTGAATCAGTGACCTATCCTCTTCATTATTTACCACTCCCCCAATCTTTGTGTCATCTGCAAACTTTATCAGTGACAATTTGATGTTTTTCCCAAGTAATTGATAATTTTTTTAAAATATGAATGAGTTGTTGCAAATTCTGCATCCCAAGCCAGTGTACATAGTGTACAATTCATGATAGACCAAATAAATTGCAAATGAAAAAAAATGCATACTTTGTTATAGTGAGAGAGTCTGCAGCTACAGTCCATTGCCAAATTCAATCTGAGACAACAAAAGTGGATATTTATGATTTTGTCCAAACATCTATTTTCTATTAGTCTATCTTGATCCCCGTCACTGCAGTATGTGGGAGTATCAGTCAAAGATAGAAATTGTTGTTTGTTTGTTTTTTGCCACCATAACTAGTTGGACACCCAATAGCACTAAGGAGTCCAAAAGAACCTCAAGGTTGTTGATCAACTAACAATCAGATAGTCAAAGTGGGTGAGGCAATATCTTTTATTGGACCAACTTTTATTGGTGAAAGAGACAAGCTTTTGAGCTACACAGATCTCTTCCTCAGAGGGGAGGTGACCTCAGTAGTTGGGAAGACTATATGGGAGTTCAAGTTCTTTGAAGTAAACATAGATTTGTTAATGATTCCACCTATAAATTATTGTCAGTGTTTCTTTCAAGGTATAAAGGACAATCTGACTAAGATATTTCAAAGGTATTATCATTATAATGCCCAGGTGTTATATATACATACAATATTTACATAATTACTTTTGTTATGTTTATAGGAAGATGATTTTTAAAAGCTAGTTTATCACCTTATCAAAATCTGATTTCCGTTTCTCAAATGTACTTTGTACATGCATATATAATTATCCACATAAAAGTGAACTCTTGTACTACCATGTGTATTAATATGATAGTAAATAAATCCAATGATAAAATACTCCTATGGGTACAATTTACTCTTTCAGTAATAAACAATAGAGATGCCCTCCACTTTATCCATACCATATAACATACACAGATATAAATGAAACCAGTCATCCACACTTTTATTTAACAAGTTTAAATTAAGTTTCATTGGAGAACCAAATAGGAACAATGCCAAATTCATTTGGTAGGTCACTGAATATAACTCTTGAGACAACTTTGATCTCTAGTAGACTAAATGTATTCAGCTTTTATTACAGCAACAGCAATGATCTGAAAACAATGTGTCATTTGTTAGGTTTAAAGCTTAAGTGCCTAAACAGTACATCGTGAAACAGTTTTGCTATTGACTTTAAGATTAGAAATGATTAGATGGCTCTATTATTAGCATGTTAAGTCTACTCTCTTTCCATTTGATATACTCCAGTATACTTGGGTGAAGAGCAACCAATACCTCCTATTATAGGAGCAGCCACTTTGGGGGTATTTTATAATCTCTTAAGTAGAATTCAGTCAGACTGATTGAGACCAAGATTAACCAAAGACACAGACCGGAATTTGAACACCTTCAGATTTCAGAGATAAGAGAAGAGAGACAAATTAGAATACCCAAGTTTAACCCCACCACTTTGGTTTTGGTTATTGTCACATCCAAATGGGGAAGAGGCTTATTTTCTCATTATGACTTGACTGGCATCTCAAGTACATTTTAAAGAATTTAGGTAATATTTTTGGAAATCTCATGAGAACATACCTAATAAGTTCTCCGTCATTTGAACCAATCTCCCCCCACCCCCCCAAAATCACATTAGGTTTTGGCACTCTGGCACTCAGATCCAAACTTATACATTATCCCTTATTCACCCTCAAACCCAAACTCTAAGATCTAACTTCAATGTAATCCAGATCCAGACCAAACCCTGTTTGCCTTGATTTGTTAGTACTTGGAACCCATGGAACTTAAACAATCTGTTTCCGTTGGATGACTACATATGGTCAGGAATTCATAATTTTTCTAAAACTGCTGACTTTCATCATAAAAGTATGCCAAGAAGCATTAGCAAGATCAGAGAGGAAAAAATCAATATAAAAATAGTTTAATGAGCTGATATTGATAGCTGCAGGACAGTTAGCTGTTTTGCACTTCCTTACATAGTCCAGCTAATACATTACATATAACATCAATTGACCAAATGGCAACAAAACTGTCATATCAAGGTATTAAAGTAAGCAATATTTTAATTTGCTATTAATTTTGATTCAGAGGCACCAGGCAAATAATCCATCTATATAAATTTATGATCATTTGCTACTTTTAATTCTTTAATATTATTTCCCAACCAATCACTGAAAATTCTACCTAAAAAGTAATTGAAGAACAATATTTACATACATGAATACCACATAAAATACCACAGGCACCTTACTCGTGTCACTTGATGAATAGTAAGAGCAGCTTCTAGAGACAAGGCATATAACATTCTATTTTTCAACAGCCATAGCAAAATATAGCAGAATATGGTGCCTGATCCTAAATGCCTCCATTTGACCTGAAATACTGTACTTCCACTCCACGGTCTAATGTACTGGTTCAAGTGTATGTACTGTATACCATTTCCCTCTAATAAATAAATTCACTCTTACTCGTGTGTTTAATTATGTTGTTTTCTAGTGGCTGGCCCAAAAGAACCTATAATCATGATTGCTAAGTAGACTTGATTGAAACTCGAAGCAAAACTTAAGGATCCAACCCTGTGTATATGAAATGCAGAAAAGCTTTATTAAGCTCCCAGAATCAAAATTAGAGGAACTGAAACCTCACAACAAAGTTTAGAACCAACCACTGAGTTTTACCTGATTTTAGGGTAAATTCCAGCCATGACCAGATAACTATGATATTGTGACCAACACACCGTACCCCACATAAAGAACAACAAAGTGCTGCCTACCATTGGTTCATTACTCACCCACTGGCAACGAGAACTACATCCTGGCTCTCACTTCCACTGAAGAAAGTGTTAAACCACCTGACCTCCTAAAGACCCTTTCTAGAATTAGAGGAGGTAGTCACATTACCGGGCATAGCTCCCTGAAGAATCTGTAGGTGAGACGTGCCTATTGGCATCCCAATGAAGACCCCATGGAAGTTAGATAAATATACAGACTGTCCCCAGGCAGGGTGATGGTTGGAATAGGAAATAGAGCATCCATAAGGGCCTCTGAAAGAAATTTGCCTTAAAGCAGGCAACTACATAACTGCCAACTGCAAGATTTCTTGCACCTTCTTATGAGGTAGTAGGAATTGGTCACTGCTGGAGACAGGATAGTGGATGACATAGACCACTGGTCTCAGCCAGTATGGCAATTCTTACCTTAGTGGTGATGTATACATGGTGGGAGGACCTGAGTTATGGGGGAGGAAGGAGTGTTATGGAGTATGTAATTATGTAAACAAGGAGATGTTATTCTGTTCTCTATATTCCACACATTTAAATGCAGAGGTGTCTACCTGCCTGGTACAGAGGCAGCTGTGAGGCAGCTGACATTTTGTTTCTTGGTTCAGGTGGAGACTATTACAGAATTAGTCACTGTGATTTTTCTCTCTCATAGAGACTTCACATTTTAAAAGTATATAACTAAAAATACCTTGTATTCCTTAATGTGAAATAAGTCACCAGACTGAAAAATACATTTGCTCTTTACACATGGAAAATGTAACAAGGAACAGCTATAGAAGTAGAGGGAGTCAGAGTTTGGTAGAATTCACCATCTTTAGTCTCCAAATGAAAAATACCACCAACACCTATGGTCATTCATTTATAGAGTAAATCAACTGAATAACAGACATGAAAAGATTCTGTTTCTCTGACCATGGATTCTTATTTCTTTCTAAGCAGTTGAGACTATGATCTGACACCAGGCTTCTGCACTAAATTTATGCTTACATTTTATTGACACTTACACTATATTCTACAAGTCCACTATTAATGATCTCTTGTGTGCCTCAAATTTATTTGTACTAAAATACATGATCATTAATGCTACCATTAAAAATTACACGAGAGAGACTGTATGGCTTAGGGGATTAGGACAGTGACATTTTTATATATAAATCACTGGCTTGATTCCAGCTCAGACATACGAACAATGTTACTATAATCTCAAACCCTCTTGAAATCACAGTGGGCTCCTGGCTCCAGTACATCTAATCAGTAGAAGGCAGGGCCGGCCCACAAAATTTTGAAACCTGAGGTGGGGAGCTCAAATGACGCCCCCATGTCCTCTCGCTTGGGCCAAAACTTTGAAAGGTTTCAATTTTGCCTTCTTCCTGTTCTACTCCTCTCATGGTACTGCTCTGCTACCTACCCCAATAAAGGAGAACTAACAACTTAAAATGTCTTGTTCAAAAATTTTAAGTAACACTTAACTTTCAAATGCCTGAACAGCAAATGTAACTTTTCTTGTCTGCATAGTAAACACTGGCATTTTTATCTGTTTGAATAATCAAAGTGGTGCTTTCCGTGCCTTCTTGGTTGCAAAGATTTGAACTGCTTCCTGAAGGTCCACAGTCTGGGCCAGATCATGCTCTATTGAGATGGTTGCAAGGCCAACCAGCCTCTCCTGTGTCATTGTGGAGTGTAGATGTGTTTTTATTAACTTCAGTTTGGAGAAGCTGCATTCTCCACCGGCAACTGTTACAGGAAGTGTTAGAAGTATGCACAGAGCAACAAAAGCATTTGGAAAGAGGGTTGTCATCTTATTTGTGAACATATATTCCAGAACAGCCTTTGGAGTTGATCCTGCTGAAATGTATCTTGAAAGGGCTTTCAGTTCATCACCTAAATCACTCGCATCAATATCGCGCATGTCATCATGTGTCAACACTATCTCTAGTGCCCTGCATTGCTGGTGTAGGTCTTCTTCAGGTATAGTGAGGAGTTTGGGAATATCATACAACATCCCAAATATACTGCTGTGTTCCTTGAGCTGCATGAAACATTCTTTGACTGACTCTATTGCACAATCGAGCACCTGGTTAAAGAATTCAACTTTGAATTATTGTTTGGGGTCTCTTATGGGATTATCCCGTGCCTCGTAATCAAAATGTCTTCTTCTTCGGTGACTCTTGTATTCTTGAATGGGTGGGAAAATAGCTTCAGTGTGAATTTCCTCTGCCAACTTCTGTGCACCATTCAGAAGGTTTTGAAATCCCTCATCTGACCGGTAAGACTGTAGGTATGATTTTGCTTTATCCAGTTGTTCCACTGCTCCAGATATATCAAGGTCAACACCTTGGAATCACTTGCTTACAACATTTATTTCAAACACTATGTCATGCCACAACATTAAGCCATACAGAAATTTGAAGTTATGTATGTTTCTGGTGATTCCATCTCCCTCTGCCACTGTTCTCCCATGAACAGTTCCTGTCATAGCATTATCCTCCATAATGGCAACTATGGCATCATCTATCTTCCCAAGTTGGTGTTTGATAGGCTTTATTGCCTCCACTCGACTTTCCCATCGTGTGGCACTCAGTGGTTTCAGTGTCAGAGAGGATGTTCACAGATGTTGCTTCAAAACTTGCCATTGATGAGTTGATGCAGAGAAAAATACATAAATGCTTTGAATTACATTAAAAAATTCAGCAGCCTCACTAGAAGCTGATGCTGCATCACTGACCACCAAGTTCAATGAATGAGAACTGCATGAGACAAAAAAAGCTCGAGGGTTTAACTCTCGGATCCATGTCTGCACTCCTCTGTTCTTTCCTCTCATGTTGGCACCATTATCGTAGCCCTGACCTCTGATGTCAGCTATCGCAAATCCTGTATCTTCCAGCTTTTTAAGCAGCACATTTGTCATACCAGCTCCTGTAGTACCATCAATGTCAATAAATTCTAGAAAATGCTCTCTGACAGTCACCATTGCAGGGAAATTTTCACTAGGTTCTGTTGTTGTTACAAAACGCACCATTAAAGTCATTTGTTCTGTATGGCTGATGTCAGGTATGCAGTCCAGAATAACAAAGTAATATCTTGCTGACTTCAGATCTGCCACAATCTTCTGTTTGACTTTTGTTGCCAGTAACTGTATGATCTCATTTTGAATTGTTTTTCTAAGTTAGTGGTGTGTGTACATTTCTTGGATGGTGACTGTTCTTAGATGCTCCTGGAGTACATCATCAAACTCAGCCATCAGCTCCACAATTTTAAGGAAGTTTCCATTGTTTGGCACATACAGCTGATCTGAAGTGCCATGCAGTGTTAGGTTTTGGGTAGCAAACATTCTACAATGGCAACAAGCCTTTTCAGAACATTTTGCCAGTAAAGTGAGGTTTTTACTCACGAAAGCTTATGCCCAAATAAATCTGTTAGTCTTTAAGGTGCCACCAGACTCCTTGTTGTTTTTGCCAGTAAAGAGACTCTAATGCAATCTTCTCTTGATGCTAATCATCTATGGCAGCCTTTAACTTTAATCTCAGCTCAAGCTTTTTCCACTTATGGAATGCTCTCTGTTGATTTGTTGCCTTCTCATGGCATGCCAGATTTCTAGCCAGATTGTTCCAGTCCTTTGTTGCTGTAGAACCCAATGTGGCTGGAACATTAGACTGGAAAAGTTTGCAACAAAAACAGTATGCAGCATTCTGGGTTTTTGAGTACATAAGCCATGGCATCTCCACTTTGTCGCCATTGGGGATTTCATGCCAGTAATGTGTTGGATGGAAACTTCTATTTTCATTGTCTTTGGGGAACATGACATTTTTCACTTGCTGTGGCCCATGCAGTACAAGGAAGTCCCTCAGGCTACTGTTCAAGTGGGTCCATAGTCCTGGATCATCTAGACTTAAGAAACTAAACTCAGCAGCAGCTGTTTCTTGTGCCTCCACCACACTCGTCTCTGATCTACACTTTTCTTCAGGAATGTACATGATTACATCCATCTGAGATGGAGATATGGATGCTGCAGTAGCTGCCACATCACCTGCACTCTAACTGGAAGATCAGGCATCTCCTCATCACTCACATCCTCATTGGGGCTGGAAGGCTCACCTTGAACATTTGTGTCTATGTATCTCAGGAGAGCTCCTTCCTGCTTAGATAGAAAAGCTTCCTTTGCTTTCTTTCTTTTTCTGAATGCTGCCCCAGAGGGGTGTTTTCTTCTTTCACTCATGACTGCTGTTCTGTGCCAGCTATAGTGACTCTCAACACTCAATTGAAGGGAATAAATAAGCAGGCTGGTAGCAGGGCTTGAGTGAGGGAAGATATCAGCGTCTTAAGGGCCTAGCTGGCTCCTACTATTTCAGTTGACTGCCTGTTCTCCTCAAGTGGGTTCAGGGAAGCAGCAGGAAACAGGAAGCTCCCTGAGAAGCTGGTGTTAATCAGTCCAGGCTCCTGGGGGTGCTAGAGAGGTACATAAGAGGCTCCTCCTCCTCCTCTCTCCCTGCAGCTCCTGCTGCTTTTTGTTATTCCCTCTCACCTTTTCTCCTGCCTGCCTGTTATGTCTCTTGTGCCCTCCTTCCTCCAGCACAGCACTCCACCATCTCTGTGCATCTAGAGCAGAGAGAATACATATGCACCAGCAGGAGACACAATTTTCTACATTCTGGGTCCTACTTGTGCCTCCCCACCCCCCACAGTCTGGCACCAGTCCGCCTCAGTCCGCCTCATGGTTAAGGCCAGCCCTGGTAGAAGGAATGTCAACCAGGTACTCAGAGCTTTTGAGAAACTTGGTAGTAGGATGCACAGCCGAGCTTCTTCCTGCTTATAAAGAGGTCTGGTTCTTAGACTGCTGCCCACTAGCAACTGCAGATTGTTTAAAAAAAGTCATGACCATTGCCTCTTTCCCACTGCCTCATATGTTACTTTAAACAGAAGGTCCAATTTGCTTTTCTAACAAAAATGGCTTTAAAACTTCATTTTTCAGAGAACACAGGCAGTGATTCAAAACTTGTTGCCAGGTTCATGTCAGTTAGTTAGATGTGAATGTACTTGACAACATTCAAGCAGCACAGCTTTTTGAAGGGCTATAATTTTACCAGAGTCAAAAAGTTACTTTCGTATCCTTTAGGCAGCATGACATATATTGTTGTGGCCAGAGGCAAGGTAAAGCTTTTTTTTTTTAAATGTGGATGTACATTCAAATGGGTTAACCTTTCTGGCAATAGGTACTTTACCTCTAGCATTCTGTAAATAACGGGTCTACATAACTATTAGTTTCACTTAGGACTCGATTTTGAACTTTCTTTGAATCCAATCCTCAAATTATTCACCAAAGTAGTTTTTTTTCTGGGTGCTGTTAAACAACTTCCATTTTGATGTATTTCTGTTGTAGACCTGCGTGAGAAAATTTTCAGACCTGTGCTTTTAATAAATATGGTCAATATATAATCTGTGCCTAGATATCAGTGTATATTTATACTTTTTTGTAACAGCCCAGGCTGTGCCTTTTGATGGACTTCTGAAAACAAAGAGTGGCCTGCAAAGCATGTCATTATTATGGCCTTCTTTGGCATGCTGAGCTTTTGCCAGGTGGTTAGCAGGTGCTGCAGCTGCTGTGAATCTCTAAACAGCTATCTGTTTCCAGCACTAGGCATCTGCACTGAGGTGTTGGTCAGTGCAGCTGCTTTATCATTGCCTGACCAGGCTATGGCCATGACAGGTGAGCCAAGAAGGCAGAGAGCAGGAAAGGAGAGTTTTATTACTGAAGCAGCATCCAACTACCTCACAGCATCAAACAAACAGCAAAACTCAAGGATCACAAAATAGTACCAAATGAGCTGGCCAGTAGATTTCACCAAAAGTCATGCAGACTGAAACTGAGAGGTTATGCACAGTCCAAGGGTAACAAACTGGGAAAAAATGCCAAGAGATTCTGATTGCCTCTAAACAGTTAAATCGCAGCCAAAAGGTACCACACCCACCAGCATAGCATTGCGATGCTGAGGAATTGGTTCATTATTGATTCAGGGGGCACTGAATCAATATTGAGCGACCAGTGCCTGCAACACCCTAGTTTTCCCATGGTAGTTATAGGAGACAGACAGCAGAGTGGAGTGCAGGACGTTGTTGTTGAGAGCAGGCATAGTAAAATGCGATGGGCCGAGTATATAGCACGGCTCACTGATAATAGATGAACTGCAGCTGTCACTGAGTGGTGAACTAAAACGGGAACTAAAATGACCACTCAGCCGACCTCCAAAGAGATGGGAAGATGTTATCGTGAAAAGACATGACCATACATGGAGAAGGAAGGCCAGGATACGAGAAGAATGGAAGACGTGTTGTGATCGGCGCAATCTATATGAGGGCTGAAGGACCGATTGATCGATCAAGTTATAGGAGATCTTCTCAGCTAGTACAAATGAATTCAGAAATAAACAATTAATTTGGAGCAGAAACAGCAGAGGGGATGGAGGAAATTAGTATAGCAAACATATTATGCCGTGACCTAACAGCCATGTAAGTTACCAAACCCTATAGCATATGATACAGTCTACTGTGATACTAATGACATGAGAATGGCATAAGCTCTGGGACAGCCTTCAGATTTACCTTCAGAACAGGCTCTTTTTATGCAAGATAAATCGAAGTTTGTGGCTGCATTTCAGTGTGGAGCTGGGAGTAGTGCCGGATACTGCTCTCTTTCAGGACACTTTTTGTGAAAGTCCATTTGTAAGCCTAATTGGGGGGGGAAATGGCTCTCTCTACCATTGGGTCTTAGGGAGAGACTGTGAAAGGCTCCTTGTGCCCATTCCCAGGATTTACTGTGATTGCACTCATTCAGAATATGCAGTAGTGGTAGTTGTAGATAATGATAGGTGATGTGGTGAGTCACTTATTGTGGGGAGTAAAACCTGTGGTTGGAGGTGAGACAGTGATTTGATATCTGAAGACTGTATGAAGGCCCATTTGGTTGCTAGGAGCTACCATGGAATGTTTGTTCAAATGCCAGCTCCTGGGTAAGGACTGATGGAGTTGAAGTTTGCCAGCTGGAGGTGGAATTTTCTGGAATGTGGGTGAAGGTGCCAGAAATGTACTCTCAGGACACCAGAGACTAGTCCATGAGGATCTGTTGGAGTCTGGGCTATTGGGAAGGTGGCATCGAGACCAAGTTTGGAAGTTATAGGACCCAGCACCTTCTGAGAAAGAAGTCTGATCTGGGATCTGTAATAAGACTTTCCCGTGGTTGAGAGGGTAAAGCTGAGAGTCTAGATTGGGGTGGGCAAACTACAGCCTGGGAGCTGCATCCGGCCCTCCAAATATTTTAATCTGGTCCTCAAGCTCCTGTTTGGGAGTGGAGTCCAGGGATTGCCCCACTCCGGCATTTCAGCCGGGGGGCGGGAGCAGGATCGGGGCTTGCCCCGCTTCTCACGGCTCCCAGAAGCAGTGTCAGGCATGTCCCCCCTCTGGCTCCTATGCATGGGGCAGCCAAGGGGCTCCACAAACTGCCCCCACACCAAGCACCGCCCCACAGCTCCCATTGGCTGGGAACCACGGCCAATGGGACCTGTGCGGGCGGCGCCTGCGGACAGGGCAGTGTGCAGAGCCACCTGGCCGTGCCTCCATGTAGGAGCTGGGGGGGACATGCCACTGCTTCTGGGAGCTGCTTGAGGTAAGCGCCGCCTGGAGCCTGTACCCCTGATCCCCTCCTGCACCCCAACCCCCTGACCCAGCCCTGATCACCCTCCCACTCTCCGAACCCCTCGGTCCCAGCCCGAAGCACCCTCCTGCACCCCCAACACCTCATCCCCAGCCGCAGCCAGAGCCCTTTGACAAAGTGGGTATTCACCCACGAAAGCTTATGCTCCAATACGTCTGTTAGTCTATAAGGGGCTACAGGATTCTTTGTCGCTTTTTACAGATCCAGACTAACATGGCTACCCCTCTGATACTTCACCGTCCCACACACCCCAAACCCCTGCCCCAGCCTGGAGCCCCCTCCCACAACCTGGACTCCTCATTTCTGGCCTCACCCTAGAGCCCAAGCCCTCACCCCGTCCCGCACCCCAACCCTCAATTTCGTGAGCATTCATGGCCCGCCATACAATTTCCATAACCAGATGTGGCCCTTGGGCCAAAAATTTTGCCCACCCCGGTCTAGGTGAACAGTAACTGAGTTCATTCATGGGTTTTCTTGTAAGTTATAAAGTAAGAATTTGCTAAGCAATTCTGGAGTGGAGCAATGGTGGCTGGGTTTGCAGTGCCTTTGAAAAGCAACTACCATATTTTTCAGCAAGGATCCTGCTCCAGGGGATAGGGTCACTGGAATAAGGGAGCAGAGTGAAGGGTGAGATGACACAAAATTTCCAAGTGAAAAGCCTGGTGGTGGCAGCAGTTGCCTGAGCCCAGGGCATAGGAAAATCTGGGGTCGTGACAGTGGTGCTCTTTTAAAATGCTAAGTGCCAAGATGTTTTAGAGGCTGGATGAGTGAAATGCTGCAAGTGGGTTCAGAGAGCTCTTTTACTACTCTAGCAAATGACTCAGGATCTCTGTTGCTTTGGGCCACTAATTATAGTTATTCAAGTGGTTAATGGAACCCCTAAGCCAATTTCTCCCCTCAGTTACACATGTGCAATCTCATTTACCTCAACTGCGTTAAATGAGGACAGAATTCTAGCCCTTAGCCTTTAACGGACATATTTATATTATGAGTATCTCATAATGGATCTTATCTAGTGTTTGCTGACTCTATGTTTGAGAATCTCTTAAAAATAAAACAATTTTAGTCCCAGATGTGTTTGTGTTCCTGCTCGGTGCATCTGCAATTCATATATATAAATAACAAGAAACAGAGATAATACATTTATACCCTATTTGTGATTGCCACAAACAAAAGTTACCTGTAGCCCAGCAATATTATATATTCCTCTAGTATGAACTGCTGTATTCTGCAATTAGAGTTAAAATATTTTGTAGCATGCCTCTTCATGAAATAAAAATCATCTCACAAGCTGGCTTTTTGGCTCTGATATGTCACTAGACGCGAGCATGACTCAATCAAAAAGAACAGTGTAACACGTCTTTCACTTCACTGGGAAGGATGCCACAAAATGCAGCAGGCCTGTCTCACTTTTTATATAAGCAATTTTCCTTCTGCTGTGCTCTGATACACACTGTTCTGAAACAGCTGACCAAAATACATTAAACTGTTATTAGTACCGTGTATTTGTTTTTATATCACTCCTTTAAAAAGTATTTGTCAAGGTGAGAAAACTACAAATGGATTGGTGTAATCCAATTACTGCTTTATAGACCTTTAGTTACCAACCCAGAAAGTGTCAAATATATGTTACATTCTTATAAGTGAAGGATTTTGCACTTGAATATCTGAGGGGGCCAGGCATTTAATCACATGTAGGCAGACAACATTTAACTGCTATTTGAAATAATGCAATTTAAGAGGCTGTTATGTCTTGTTTATTCCAGCAAGGATATGGAAAATATTCAGCCACATCCTTAGCTTGTGCAAACTGGCATATCGTCATGGACTTCAGGATCTGGTCCATTGTGTTTTTTAAATATGCATGAAATGAAATGCTATCTTCAGAAATGATTATAAAAAAGATTGATTTTGTACGGCTAACAAATTTTGGTTGTACCTCACACCATTTTCAGGATCTTCAGGGCATTCCAGACATATCCAACTGAAAGCTTTTGAGGAACTACAGTACCTCCGTGGAAAATGCATACATGGAATTTGTAGCTGATCTTGCCAATGCAAAGATTATGTCAATTTCTGGTGCTTCATATGCTGAACAATGAAATCAGAATTAACCTCTAAAGTGATTCACAGACAAAAATAAGGGATTTTCAACTTTGTTTAAATGTTCATTTAAAGCAATATGCCTTGACAGGATAACTGAATTCACTAGATATGTTTGTCTAGAAAAGCTTTGCTTCATCTCTGTCTTTGGCTGTACAGCATTTTAAGAGAGATTTAATTTTGACTGAAAAGAAATTAGCAAGACCACATAGAATACATCTCTAGAAAACTAAGCAAAATATGTAAGAATTGGCACTGCATACTAGGATGATGCTGGAAGAAGGCCGATACTTTGCCAGTTTCAATAAGGAAAACAGAACTTCTGCAGAAAACTATAGGCTTTGTAAGTCTAGCATCTGTGCCAGGAAAAGTTTTAGAACCACTTGTTCTAAATGAACCATTTAGCTTCTCAGTTACACAAAGTAGGTGGAGCAGTAGCCAGGAAAAGTTTATGAGAAGCAGATATAACCAGAAAATTCTTTGTGAGGATGAAAGTAGAGAACTGAAAAAGGTCATTTGAAGTACTTAGATCTTATTGCTTTTAATAATGTTTTACATAACAAATCTTCATCCTGAATTAAATACATTAAATATCCAATTATTATTAGGGATGGACACACTAGTTTTCTCCAGTTTTGAACCCTTTCAAAATGTGGTTTTGAAAGCATGCAGTAAATACATGCACTACAGAGTTTATGTTGTGTTTCGTTGCTTGTGGTGTCTGCAATAGTCCCAAGCTAGGAATGCAATGGTGTTCCTAGAAACACATTTTCTCCTGATGGGGGAAAGAAAAGGTTCCTAGCTCTTCTCTTCCCAAGTGCTGGTGCAGTGTGAGAGACAAAGAAGACCCACACTCGTAAGACGAAGCAAAGAGGCAAACATATTTTGGAGAGATCCCACCACCTCAAGAATCTCTCTCCTGTGTTCTTATCCACTCCCTTCAGGACTCTTCAGAGGCTCTTTGGGCATGCCTTTCCTTCCCCTCACTAACCCAGGTAATTATCAAGACAACCTGGGTAATTATAGACCTGTCAGCTTGACATCCATCCCAGGCAAGATAATGTAGTGGTTGATCCGGAACTGGATTACTAAAGAAGTTAAGGAGGGTAATACAATTAATGCCAATCAATACAGGTTCATAAAAAATAGTTATTGTTAAACTAACAATGCCTTTTTTGATGAGATTACAAGTTTGGATGATAAAGGTAATAATGTGGATGTTACATACTTAGACTTCTGTAAGGCTTGTGACTTGGTACTTCACCACATTTTGATTAAAAAACTAGAACGATACAAAATAAACACATCCGGGTGCACATTAAATGGATTTAAAAAACTAGCTAACTGATAGGTCTCAAAATATAACTGTAAACATGGAAATAACCATTGAGCAGGGGTGTTTCTAGTGGGATCAGTTCTTGGCCCTATGCTATTTAACATTATCATCAGTGACCTGGAAGAAAAACATAAAATCATCACTGATAAAATTTTCAGATGAGAAAGATTGGGCAGGTGATAAATAATGAAGAGTACAGGTCACTGATACACAGCAATCTGGATTGCATGGTAAAATGAGTGCAAGCAAACAATATGCACTTTAATACAGTCAAATGTAAATGCATACATCTAGAAACAAAGAATGTAGGTCATACATACAAGATGGGGGGCCCTATCCTGGGAAAAAGTGATTCTGAAAAAGATTTGAGGGTCAATATGGATGGATAATCAGTTAAACATGAGCTCCCAGTGTGACACTGTGGCCAAAAGATTTAATGTGATCCTGAGATGTATAAATAGGGGAATCACAAATAGGAGTAGAGAGATTATTTTATCTCTGTATTTGGTATTGGTGCAACAGCTGCTGGAATACTGGATCCAGTTTTGGAGTGCACAATTCAAGAAGGATGTTGGTAAATTTGAGAGGGTTCTGAGAAGATCCAGGAAAATGATTAAAGGATTAGAAAACATGTCTGTCTTATGGTTAATGAGTTCCCTATATCAATTTATTTATCTTAATTAAGAGAAGGTTTAAAGGTGACTTAATTACAGTCTATAACTATCTACATGGGGAACAAATATTTGATAATGAGCCCTTCATTTTAGCAAACAAGAGTGTAACAAGATCCAATGGTCGGAAGTTGACAAATTCACACTGGAACTAAGGTGTACATTTTTTGCAGTGAATCTATGTATCACACTGTCTGGAGTGGTTCACAACTATGAGTGCCATTCTCAGATTGTCAGAAAATAGGGCAGACACCCCAAACTGATGGCATATTCTATAATTAGACTTCACCAAGCCAGTAACAAATGTGCAGTCCTGGATCATTGTACCAGTACTGCCATGGAGTCACAGACAGTTCCCTGAGGCTCTCAGCCCATCTTGCCACGCAGACAAACTGGACTTTGTGATAAAAGATTACATAAACAAAAAATCACATCACATTAGGGTTATTCCCAATCCCAAATCAATTGGTACTCTGGATCTTAGTTTAGACTGTAAATTCTTTTGGACTGGAACTTACTAGGTGTTTGTACTGTACCCAGTAAATATAATTCTCAAATAGAGAACTGGTTATAAACTGTGGAAGATGGTGATTCCACCATATAAAACTCCTTGTCTGGTCTCATTTGGAACACTGTCAATAGCATTTTATTTTCAGATGTAGAATCAATAAAATGAAGTAGGAATGCATATTTCCCTATAGGAAAATTTGTAGCCATTATTGTGTCATCTTTCAGGTCTGACAAATCTTCCTGCACTGGTGTCTGTGTTGAATCTATTGGTTCTCACTCTAATTTTTCATTTGGAGTATCAAGTAGCTGACTTGTGCATTTAGATCTGGCTGGAAGAGCATATCCAGGACAGAGTGTTTCAGACATTTCATTACATTGTTCATTTTGTGCTACATTAAACGTGATGGTAGCAGAAAAGAATGTTGCAGCTTTCCTACTAAATTTCAAGTCTTTGCCTTTCAGTTGTTTTTATGCCATAGTCACTGACTGATCTTTGGCATTTTAGGGTATGGAAGATGAATGGATATTGCTCCTTAATGAAACTGATGTTGAAAGGCCTGAAACAGGGAACTGGGCACTCAAAATATGAGACTTTCAAGATCAAACTCAGCAATAACCAACTCTTACATTTCAATAATGAAAGGTTCATTCAGTGGTACATTTGAGTTTTAAAAAGAATGATTTTTCTGCAATCTGAAATGAAAACCAATCCTTCCTACCTTGTTAACAAATCTAGACAATATTTACATTTTTTTTTAGAAAAAGTAGTTTTCGTTATTTTGGTCTATTCAATCACCTCTTGCCTGCCAATTTGTTCAACTTTTAGACATGTTGAATCATTTACATTCACAAACTGATATTTGGTAATCACTCATTTAAATCACCCATCTGAGTATTGATCAGCACACTTTCTGCACCTCTGTGAAAAGTGGGCACTGCCACCCGTTATATAAAGCATAAGTCACCAACAGTGAACTTTTAAAAAGAAAGGTTTTATTTTTATAATGGGGATTTAGAGATAATGGTTTCATAAACTCTTCCTTTTTTCTAGTTGTTACTTTTCTTCTGTCCTCCTGTCCCCCAATATTTACCCAGAAAACTGTGAAATTAAGTCTTTGCACTGATTTTCTCCCATTTTTAATTTTTGTAATGAACACATGAAAATTCCCAGGGAATTTTAGACAAAATAAAGACCAGAATCATATAAATCAGATAAGCTAGGTAGCTTCATATAGAGCCACATTACTGGATGCTCTGCCAACCTTCCAGAAGTTTCTAGATTTTAGTAAACCATGTGTGACGCTACACCCCATATTCTTCATAGAAATATTGTTATGATACGAATATGGCATAACTAAGATATATTTTATGCAAGATGGGTCATGTAAGATATCATTGGAAAGGTTATGATTTGCTGAATGTGATTATCCAATTTGTATACATTTATCATTTCTGTATCTGAAGTTAGGACTGTTGACTATGTATCAATTACAATTGTGTGTGTACTTGGAGGAACGCTCACCAGACAGTAGGCAATCAGCCTGAATGAGCCAATTAAGGACAATAAAACTTTGAGGATACTAATCTCCCACCTTCCTGAGGAGCTTCCTGGGATGTTGCTTTGACCTGGTACGGAGTACCACCTTGGACACTGCTGGTATATTCCCACTGGAAACAAAGGATTCCCACCTTATGTAAATCCTACTTAAGCCTGGGAAGTGCATCAATCAGGGCTCTTCTCCATTGTCTCCCCACCCAAGAAGGAAGACTGCTGAAAGCACCTGAAGAAATAAAGGAACTAAGCTGGGGAAAGGCAAGGGCTGAGTCCAGGCTGGTACAGGGGTCTAGCCTGCGAAGAGAAATAACTGGAACTCTAAGCTGCAGAAACTCTGCAACCTGCCTAAAACAACATTTAGGGTGAGAAATTTCTATTGGTAACCAGACAAAGAGCTGTGCATATCTCCCTACACTTGAGGGAGGGGGCAATTTTTATGAGCTTGCGCTGTGCAGCTCTCTATATACAGTGCAAGACAATATTATTTTGGGTTTACACCCCAAAGGAAGTGAGCATGTGAGTGCTGGGCAATCCCCTAGCTGAGTCCTCCCACAGAGAGTTGCTGGGACAGGTGGGCTCAGTGGGATCCCAGCACAGGGATTTCCAACCCATCACACCATGACCCCACCATAGTCCATGGTTGCGCACATTGTCCTCTCTTCAACATCCAGGGTCAGTCAATTCCACTTACTAGCCACACTCTGCTCTCCAGTCACCAATGATTCCACCCCTTCCCTTTCTCTCTAGGCATCTGAACAGCTTTTGTTGTTTCCTAATAAATATAACGGGTATAAGAAGAGTTTTGATTTCCTAATCCCTTGATGTTACTTTTAATGTTTTGGAATAGTTTGTTTCCATTCACAGATTTAAATTAGAGCCTACTGTTTCTAATTTAAAAAAAAAATTAAAATGTTACATTGTAGAGTAATGCAAAAGATCAAAAGGGGAAAAAAAGTCAGAAAAACCATATAATCACACACCCACTTCCTGCTTCCTTCCCTCCCAAACAAACAAAAACACCACTGAGTTGATCTTTGTTCTTCTGGAATAGCTAAGTTTTTCCACAACATTACTGTTTAATACCAGAACTTATAGCATAAAGGTAAACCACTAAGGAAATATGTTGGCACTGTGTGTTACAAATTGCTCTGCAACTATACAAAGCACACCTGGCAGCTGGCGATTAGGTCACTGACCGATTCTTGAGCATCATTGCCTTTCCCTCTCTAATTTAACAAAGAAGACACAGAGTTTCCTTTTGGGAGGAATGCAATCAGTTACCACAATCTGTTAAATTCCAGCAAAAGCAGTCACTATATTAACAGTTACACTTGGTAGGGAATTTGTAGGTAAGCTGACATAAATCTGTTTTATCTGTGTGTGTCTAAGTTTCTAGTTGCTTCTCAATACTCTTTGATCCAGACGTGCGAGAAAGAAGTCCAGTGATCCAAAGTTAATTTCTCTGCTGTACTAGGCCATGAACTGTCCTTTATTTAGAAATTAAGAGGAAAAAATATCAAACATTTAGTGGTTAGAAAGAATTTTCTGCAATATTACAAAATAAAAGGTAATCTGAGGTAAAAAAGAAAGTTGAAAAAATTCCTCAGACTTTACTTAGGAATAGAAAAATTAAGCAGGCTTATTTTTTCAATGATGTATTTTAATAAAAGTACCTGTAAAAGAGGACAAATCCTCAAAATCATGGATAATATGGATATTCTACTTTCCATATCTCAGCTAGCTGAGTGGAGGAGAGGGGAAAAAAAGACCTTTTGGTTTTGCTAATATGTTCAGAATATGGGTTTTATACTATGGCTGAGTGTTACAGAAGGTGCCTGCTCTGTCACACCCCCAATGGCCATATGTAGCACTGCAAGCACTCCCTGACTGTTTCCTCCTCCTTAAGGTTTTCTGTCTCCCCTGGGGGTTTCACATGACTCAGCCCTCCGGCCGAGTCACTCTCAAAGTTTGATCCCCTTTCAGAGTAACAAGCCCAAAGGAAAGTCCCAAACAAACAAAAGATTATTCTGCTGGACTTGGACTCTTCAGCCCACTCTCTGGGCTCAGTCCCAGCCCTTTCTGGACTTCCTGTGAGTTTCTCCGCTCCAGGATAGAACGCTGACTTCCAGGCTGCCTCCCTGAAGTCCTCCCAAACCCTGCTTCAGGGCCTTCCAATATGAGCCCATCTTGCTCCCTGTGTTTCCTCTCTCAAACTAAACTTCCTTGGCTCTTTTAAAGAAATCACCCAGCTGATCAGGACTATTGGGAGAGTTAATCTGGCACAGGTGTGGCTGAGCCCACCTATCCTTAAAAAGGCCAGCCAATTTGTGACACGAAGTCTAGATCAAGGGGAAGATGAGATGAGTAAATTAATAGGATCAAAATCAAGGATCTAGTCAGAGGTAAGAGTTGGGAAAGAGAAGGATGGAAAACAAAGAAGGGGGAAAAGGTTAGTATCAGGTTAAATGGCCACAAGACATAGCATGTTATATTTTAAATATCCATTTTGGTATTGTTGTTTTTTAATGCTAATTGATATGCTAGTTATTCAGGATAGGCTCCCTCCTTCTCCCATTCTTAGCATTCTAAGCTATTGTTTATTTTAACAAACCATGTATTCCAAACAGGAAGTAACAAAGACAGAAACAAAAACAAGTAAAGTCAGGCTGCTTCTTCATTTAGGGTTACAGTGCTGAGCATTCACACTGTTCTTTCCTTTAGTATTCCCCTAACATGTACCCTGTGCTCCTTGTTTACATCTAACTACTACCCAATTAAGGACAAAATCCAGCCTTTGTTGCTCTGCGTTGTATTGGGTATGAGAGTATAGACTAGCAGCTGTCAAATGGAGGATCTATGAGCCACCTTGCCAGCACAGCACAGAATGGCTCCCCATGACCTCTTGTTTAATCATCTGCCTGAGGACTGGGTTGTTCTAGTATTTTATAGATGCTTCAAAATGCACTTTGTTTTTCCCTGCAGTGATCAATAGAGGAAGCAAGACATGAGAAGTAATTCTTCCCCTCTACTCCGCACTGATTAGGCCTTAACTGGAGTATTGTGTCCAGTTCCGGGCACCACATTTTGGGAAAGGTGGATGAATTCAAGAAAGTCCAGAGAAGAGCAACAAAAATGATTAAAGAAGGTCTAGAAAACATGAGCTCTAACGGAAGATTAAAAAAATTGGGTTTGTTTAGTCTGGAGAAGAGAAGACTGAGAGGGGACATGATAACAGTTTTCAAGTACATAAAAGGTTGTTACAAGGAGGAGGAAGAAAAATTATTCTCAAACTCTGAAGATGGGACAAAAAGCAATGGGCTTAAATTGCAACAAGGATGGTTTAGGGTGGACATTAGGAAAAACTTCCTAACTGTCATGGTAGTTAAGCACTGCATTAAATTGACTAAGGAGGTTATGGAAGCTCCATCATTGGAGATTTTTAAGAGCAGGCTGGACAAACACCTGTCAGCGAAGGTCTAGATAATACTTAGTCCTGCCTGGAGTACAGGGGACTGGACCGGAAGACCTCTTGAGGTCCCTTCCAGTCCTACACTTCTACTTCTAAAATTCCACTTTAGTGGTGGCTTCTGGCCTTATCGGCCAATGGATCCCATTCCAGACTGAAACTTCACTAGACAAGGACTTGACAATCCATGTCTTTAAAAATCTAAATTGTTTAGACACATTACTTGCTAAAACCACTAAAATTACTCATGCCACCAACTGCTGCTTCCACTTATTAAAGTATCTATATTTCTGTATATTACTGTGCCAAAAAGCTTCAGCAAGACAGCTCTATGAAGCAGTAAAGAAACTCTGAGGAAATAAAATATTTTTTTAAAAGGCAGTAACACAACATTGAGACATAATGCCTGAACAATAAAATAATGTTACAGTTCCCATGGCATCTTTGACTCATCACTGCGTTAGCATTTCAACATTCAGTGGTGGTAATACAAGAAACTGATCATACAATGTGAGATATAGTACTAGATAATGATATCAAGTGCCTTATTTCAGTTGGAAATGACAACTGTGTTGACCCAAATTAAATGTATTATTTATGTTGCATTATTAGGTGATAACAGCAAAAATATCTCAAGTCACCACTATGTTGCACATACAGTTACCTGTACTATTTTAGCACAGTACATAGTGTACTATGCAAGATGGAATCCTGACAGAGAGCCGTGAGTGTTATTACCCCAGTAGATAGCCAGTAGAAGGGTTTTACACGGCTTGTTTACATA
Source organism: Chrysemys picta bellii (assembly GCF_011386835.1). NCBI lineage: Eukaryota > Metazoa > Chordata > Testudines > Emydidae > Chrysemys > Chrysemys picta. The sequence goes on along the minus strand of NC_088796.1, from coordinate 39,691,368 downwards.
GGGGAATTAATTCAATTGAAGGAAGGGTGTGATTTAAAGTGGAATAGCTATTCTGGATGAACTCCCAGTATGGACGTTGTTATACTCAATTAGTTTAATCCACTTTGAAGTGGATTATGTAAATTCAGAATAAAGCACTTTTATTCCAGAATAAGAACATCCACATAGCTATTCTGGAATAATTGGTCATGTAAAATCAGCCCTTAGCTATTGCACAGACTCTGCTCAGGGATTGATTTCACCTTGCATGAACTGCAAAGCCTCTTGACAACAAAGTGAGTTTAAGCAGTTCTCATATCTCAGAACCTCTGGCTCTTGTGGGTTTCTCTGACTTCTGGTGTTGTTTATAACAGATTTTTGGGAATATATTTACACTGAAGTTCCTTAGAGAAGTTAAGCAAATTAACAGAAGGTGTGAATTTAAAGTGCATTAAACCACTGTGTGGACACTCTCATTCAGAAGCAAAGTGAAAGTTTGCTTTAGCTTAAGCACTTTAAATTTACATCTTGAGTTAATGCGGTTTAACTTCCTATGTAGACAAGATCTAAAGCTGACCACTAGACAGTTCTCAGGGGTTGCCCTAAGGATTACAGCTTTGGCCTCATGATGTTCCCATGATCTGGTCTGTCTCCACAAGCTCCAATTCTCTAATTCCTGATGAACCATCCTATTGACCCAGAATTTAGACTCTTAAACTTTGCTCCTTTATAGGGGCAATGCAGCCTGTACATCATTTGCTTGAGAGTTTAATTACACTTAATCCTTTCTTCCCTTCACTCAGAATTTAAGCTAACTCAAACTAAGTGTGACCAGGTGCCTGAGATAGACCACACTGATAATGCCACACTCAGGGCAGGCTTCAAGAAACAGGGCAGGCAATCCCCAAAGCTGGGGATACTCTATAATTAAATTCACCAAACCAGTAACAAAAGAGTTTCTGCAGCACCACACTGGTTAACTAGAAGTTGAACACAGTCTCCTTTAGGCATTCCAGCTCTTGGTTTCCATCCAGGTATCCCAATCTAATACAGTGAGAGGTTATTGAAAACCCATTTCACCATATGTGAAGTTCTTTCTAATCCCAAAGGATCAGAAACATATCCCCAGGTCAATATGAATCTCGGATTTTACCCAAATACTGCATTGTCAGCCAATCCTTAGAAAACTAACTAAAGATTTATTAATAAAAGAAAAGAAGATAGTTATAAATGGTTAACAGATCATATACATCAGGGCCGGCTCCAGGCACCAGCCCACCAAGCATGTGCTTGGGGCAGTGCCTGGAGGGAGGCGGCGCGGCGGGGCGCTCCGGCCCGAGAGCGGGGCCGCGACTGGGCTCGCCGCCCTCCCCGCGGCGCTCCTGCCGCTGGGGAGAGCGGAGCCGCAGCGGGCTTGCCGCCCTCCCCCGGGCGCTCCGGCCGGTCGGGGAGAGCGGGCCCCGGCCAGGCTTGCCACCCTCCCCCCAGTGCTCTAGCCGCCGGGGGCTCGCCGCCCTCCCCCTGGCGCTCTGGCCGCCGGGGAGAGCGGAGAGCCCCGGCCGGGTTCTCCGCCCTGCTCCCGGTGCTCTGGCCGCCGGGGGCTGTCCGCCCTACCCCCCAGCGCTCTGGCCGCCGGGGAGAGCGGAGAGCCCCGGCCGGGTTCTCCGCCCTGCTCCCGGCGCTCTGGCCGCCAGGGAGAGCGGAGAGCCCCGGCCGCATTGGGGGGGGGGGCGGCGACGGGTGGCTTTTCTGCCTACGGCGGCAAAAAAGCCAGAGCCGGCCCTGATATACATACAAATGCTTGCAAAATTCTTATATCAGGTTTGTAGCAATAGTGGAATAGACTGCTGGCTTGTAAAGTCTCTCTGGTAACTTCCAAAAGATTGGAAGGTCCTCTGTCCATAGTTGAAGATGCTCCTTGTAGTTGTAAATCCACAGTCCAGATAATCAGAGCAGGAAAGAAACAAAATGGAGATATCTCTGGGGTCTTTTATGTCCTTTGACATATGCCTGGAAATTTACTGTCTCAAACAAAGCCCACAGCCCAGATGCATGGAAAATTACCACCCCAAGATGGAGCCCAGGGTCACATGAGCATGTCACATGTCCTTATACCCAGTCCAGGTTGAGAAAGCTAATGATCCAACCAGCAGACCAAATTCAGTGAAGGCAAATTCGGTGTATGTGCAACATGCCTCAGGTTTGCTGAATCACAGGGGGTGGCCACTGGCTTCTTGCTGTATGAGGCATCCTCAGGAATTGCTATCTGGGCAGAATGAATTTCTTCTATGGCCTGTTGTGAAATTAGAGTGCCCTTGATGGGCCATCAACACATAGATTTAGATCACAGGTTTAAGATACAAGCACATAACCAATATTCATAACTTCAAACACAAAGATGATACATGGATATAAACAGGATAATCATGCTTAGCAAACATAACTTTTCCATTGACAACTTACATGACATTTTTGTATAAGATTTATGGATTTATATTTATGATATAAATGGTCACCTTTCTTATACATAGCATCACACTAAGCCCCCTTTATTTCTGAATGAGAGCATCCACACAGGGGTTTAAATGTGTTTTAACTAATTCTCACCTTTAGTTAATTTGATTAATTTGCCATGTAGATGAGCCCTTAGAATTTTGGTCATAAAGTGACTTGCTATCAAAACAGGAATATATAATCTTACCCTCTCTCCTTACTACACAACTGCAGCATCTGTTTATTTTCCATAAAAAAAAATGGCCTTGCTGATACCCAATTAGCCTAAGACTTAGATAAAGGAAACTCTCTTTTTTTCAAACAAGCTACATGAAGTTGTGGTGTTGTTTTTCCTGTTTACTGTAACTAGCACCAGAACCAGAACACTGTCGCAATAATGATTACAACTGTAGACCACTAACATTTATCCTCCAATTCAATCTTTCTGCTTTGCATTAAAAAAGACTAAATACCAGTCCAGGGTTTTGCAGAATTATGCACAAGGAATAATTTAATGTTACCACTCTGCTGCTGATATCCATGGTTACTTGCTGAGTACAAAGTGTCTCCATGGATCTCAAAGGTTTTTGATACTTTCCTGGTTCTTGGAAAATATTCAGCTGGACCAAGCTTCACTCACACCAGTAGACTAACTCTATGGAGCACATTTCTCAGCACTCCAAAACAATAAACAGCTGCTGAAGTTTTAAACCTAAATAAAAAGTTTAATGGGGAAGACAATTAATGACTTGGCTGGCTACTGGGCCTGAGATTAGAAGAGCCCTGAGCTAAGGGTAAGGCAGCGGTGAAGGCTGGGTCCTCGGGGAAGTGGCCCAGGGAATTGAAGGCAGTATTACTAAAGGGACATAGTGGCGCATGGCTGCTATTCATAGGGTTCCAGGGCTAGGACCCTGAGTAGTGGGAAGGCCTGGGTCCCCCCCATAGGCCACTGGGAAGGGGCCTACAATTGGACATAAGTAAACCCCCAGAAGGGGACTGAACTGTCAGAAGGCCCAGCTGAAGACTAGGGCCAAAACAGACTAAGAGGGGAAAACCATTGCCTCCAGGGAGGAAGCCCTGGGGGTATGGCCCGATGGAAGTGCTGGGACTGATTTCAAGACTGTGGACACATCCAACCAGAGGGGGCGCAAACCCTGTTAAAGGGGACATTTTATCTGTTTGTTAAATAAAACCGAAACTCAGCAGCCCTACTAATCAGCTATATTTTACAATGCCATTCAAGAGTCAGCCAAGCTGCTACTGAGTTTGCCTAAGCCTAGCAAGCTCTAGAATGTTCTTTTCTGCCAATACTGCTGATTTGACAGTCTGATATCAGTCTGCATTCTAAAATCAACAACTAGGACTACAGCTTTACTGTACTGTCCTTTCAACATCTATCTTAGCAGGTACAATTATTTAAAAAGTAGTAACACAGATCCCCAACATTATACATCATTACCCTTGATACCATTCGGTTCTTATGGTTACCAACATGCCTCAAAACTACTGAATCACAAATTTATAACCTTGAACAGGAAAGTAGATATCTGTAACTAGATAGCCGACCCATTACAACCTACATGTGAGAGGAATATAACAGCCCAGGAAGAAAGGAATAGATGACAAAACTCTATGAATTCCTTCCAGATTGTCTAAGATTACGAATTCCTTGTCTGGAAGGTGTGAGTCCACCATACTTTACATTTCATCTAATACTCAGCTATCTGACTCCACCACCATAAGAGAAAATAACAATAGGCTGGGATTTCAAAAGAACTTCAGGGAATTCAGCACACAATTCCTATTGATTGCTCTTTTGAAAATCCCTTCTAAAGTAATCTACATCTCTTCAGAATGCTCTATTATTGTCAAACACTGAGAGCTCTACAGTAAAAAGCAGTTCAATTGAATAGTTTGAATTGTTTCCCCTCATGTTTCAGGATTATTCAGAAGGCAATGAAAATTGCCTTTCTGATTTAATAGACTATTTTATAACTTGTGCTACAACAAAAAGTGTTTCAACATGTCACATATGGTCTTGAGTTTATTAAAGGACAGAAAACAAACACTACAAGTTGGTTTAGAGATGGTGACACAAGAATGCATCCGTAAAAAATAATATACCATAGATAAATTACAGGGGAAAAGAGTATTATATTCTTCCACAGCTATTATATATGCATATATCCCAGCAGGAGTCCAAATAAATTAAGTAGCAGCACATAGCAAGGTAAGCCTGGCATTGCTGGAGGTGTGAGTTTAGAGGTGTCGAGTATGTGATTCAGCACAGAAGTTAAGGGACCTATTGGTCCTGGCCTCTACATGTTTGTGTAATGAAGGGAGAAGGAACAGGGCATTGAAGTTCACAAATAGGATTACTGAAGCTGTCAGCTTTAGATTTTAGGAAGGGGGGGAGGACAAGATGTTGGGCTATGGCCCTCTCCCCTCCTCAGAACAGAACAGAGGAATAGATGTTCCATCTTCTTCAAGGGTACAGCAAGCTGACACATGCCTCTTTGAATCCCCAGTATGGTAGCTCCAATGCCATATGCAGTGCCTTCTGGAGCTCCCACTGGTCAGCATGCTTCCACACTGCTCCCAATGCACAATTGTGGCTACACACCACCATCAAATGCTCAGAGCCATCTAGTAAATAAGTAAAATTTTAGCAAGATGGCAATAAAAGTGTCATCCCTTTTCATAACCCCACCATGTTATGGGCATGATTCTGATACTATTGAAGTTGAAAGGAAAATTCCCATTGACTTCAATGTGAATGGGAACAAAGAGGAGAAAAGTCTTAAGGATCAGGTCAAGTGAGTAATTTATCAACCAATAAAGGCCGCAGTTTCATTCATTATAATATAATACCTGGTGGGGGGAGAGGGCGAATCAGATATAGCACAGATTCTGAGATGAAAGCTGGATGAAAGCACAGCTCCACTGAAGGTTAGTAATGAACACTGTGCTGAATTCTAGAAAGTAGTAAAGCCATACAAGATTATGAAGCTGGGGCATAGTTCAAGTGAAGATAAGTGCTGTAAATATATTCCGGGGGGGGAAGAGAAAGTCCTGAAATAGAATTCTGCTGTAAGTATTTGAATTATTCAGTCTTGGTCACCTATAATATGGTGTTGGAAGGTAATACATTCTAGTTTACTACTTTCTCACAATAAATACAATATAAACATTTTAAACACTAATAATACCAGTCTATGGTTCAAAAACTTTGTTAATAAATGGCTCAGCAATGCAAGTGCTATGTTTTGCTTGAATAATTGTTCAGAACATGGTGTCCAACTGTTGTGCCACAACTTTATCCCTAGTATAATTCCACTGTACAGTGTAGCTATAGCCATATTTAAAGATTATGTTAAATGTCAAATGCATAGAGTGTAAACATGATAAAGACAGAACAAACTTAGTCACTTTGGTGAACAGTTTGTCCTTTGAATTAAGAAGGCAAGAGTAAATTATGTATACAGTGCTTCAGATGTGCATAAGTAGACACTGCAACAGTGTATGTTGCCATATTGCTATCTAGTAGTGAATATGGATAAGGGGACAGTAAATAAAAAAGGCTGACTAATCAAATAATTTAGGTTTGGCATGCAAGGGATTTGCCTCTTTAATTAGTTTTCACATTATTTAATATACCAGGTAAATCCTCTGAATATGTATCTTCAGTGCAATGTGCCTGAAATATCTAGACATTTGATAGGAAACTGTTACCAGGACACTTGTTCTACTATTCATAAAGTTAAAAGGATAAGAACTAACTTTTGGTACCACTCTTTTCTAACTTTATATGAAAGACTTCCCAATTTCTGCTAATGCCAGTGTTCGCTCCATATCCAGTCAAAATACACCAAAGAAGTATCAAATTAGAAACAGCATTAAGCAGAGTTTCTTATAAATGTAAAACTGGAAGGATCAACATTAAGTCAACACAGATTGATTCTCCAGATTTCTGAGACTGATGACCCATGAAAATTGTAATGATCTACACAAGTTACCAATACATCAGAACTACAGGCAGGGCTTTAGCTATCAACCATATTCATTATTTAACTTTTTAAAAAAATCTACTCTTGGATCATTTGGGTTAACTATGTGAATACATTTCTAATTTCATGCAGTTAAAATTCACATTAAACCATAAAAACACATTAGAAGCAATATGAACTCATAAAAAATGTCAAACTGTGCAATTTGTGAATATTACATTACCCAACTCAAAATTAAACACAGCAATGGTTAATGTGTCTGCAATAAATTAATGTTAATTGAGGGGTGGTAGTTATTTTCTGTAGCATATGGTTGCTTTGTTGTGTTGCAATCTACTGTAATAGAATTTCATAAGTACATAAAATTAAGTATTCATATGTGCACTGAAAGTAAACATTTCCCAATTATCAGATAGTCAAAACTTGTAGACGTAGGTTGCTGTTTCATAATTTAACAATAGACATTTGGTAGAGTTGGCTGAATGGATTCTACCTACAAAACACAGAGCCAGATTCTGTGACTTAATCACTCCTTGTAATACGTACTGAGAAAGGTGGTATAATCTGGCCAACAATGGTTGGGAGGGAGTTTTCTGACCCATTTGTGTTCCTGTTTGGGGCCTGTTCTATTTTGTCAATTACCACCTATTAAAAAGCCACATGAAAATGGGGAGTAGAAACATAATTTTAAAAATCCCACAGACCATGTTTTCATACTAAAAAAAAATAAAATGTAGTTTAGCTCAAATTCAGCACAAAGATTAATCTCAGTTCTTACTGCTTATTTTATCTGCACCTGTTCTCCCATCCCTAGCACTCTGATTACCTGACTATTTTGCACAGATAGGAGTTCTCCATCTCTTAAGCCACCAGGACTCAATCTGGTACTTCCAGAAATATCATCAAGCAATACCAATTGTTGTAACATCATTCTTGGACATAGGACTCAGTCCCGCCATTCTTACTCAGTTGTTGGAAGTTAATAGTTTTACCTGAGTACGGCAGGCACTGCCAGACCCTTTGGAAGGTCATATTTCCAAGAATGACAAAGATTATGTGAAGCATAATTTAAGTGTTTTCCCACTCTTATTTTCTGAACATAAATATAACTTTATGTGGGCTGGCTTTGAATTTAATTGCCGTAATCCTTATACTATTTTAATCATAACACAATAGCTTGTAACTGCTGCAAATGCTGCCTGTTGGCTTTTCAGAAGAAAATAAAACTTGCCTTATTCAACATCTTCATCGCAGGACCTCAGGTTGATAAATTAAAACTAACAGCACCCATGTGAGGTCAGTGCTCAAAGTGGGATGAGTGAGCAGGGGAATTGTTGGCATTGTCCCACACCATACACATAATTTTAAATAAAAGTACTATAGTTTTCTGTAGTTACAAAACATTAGCCATACTGCAATATTCCTCTTATGTGTGGAGAAATTGAGACAGAGTATGAACGGGTTAAAAAAAGAGTTTAAAGAAGAGATTGGTAAACAAAGGCATCTATTTCTGCACTTGACATTATAGGCACAATCAAAGTGATAATTGTCTAAGTATCTTTAATTGTGCCTGCACATATATTGTGGACATGAAACAGAGGCACTGTTAAGGCTGGGTGGAAGATCTATCCCTAAGAGCCTCATAAAAGGTTTCAATGACTCCCTGGCAGTTCAGGAACACAACCTGTGATTCCTGATTCACAATCCCCTGCTTTAACAATTCAATGATGCCACTTGGTTCACTCAAGCCTGTGTCTAATTTGCAAGTGTTTTAACAGATTCATCAGGCAACAGATGCCTTTCTGCATATAAACTCTCCAAAACAGCGGAAGGAAAACCAAGCCATAAAAGAAATAGAGCTAGGCTAAATTTTTGGGCCAAAACTTTTTCAGCAACAAATTCAGATTTCAGTGACACCAAAAAGTTTTATGAATTCATGCTAGTTTCAACAAATTGTTTCGGTAAAACGATTTTTTTTTTAAATCACCACATTTCATTTTGACATTTTCAAAGTAAAACATTTATATTTTTCTGTTGAAAATGACTTTAATTTTATTTGTAAAAAAAAAAAATCAAGAATATTTACAAATGGTCACAGTCAAAACAAAAAACATTTGGTCAATTTTGTTGAAATGTTTTGGCCAACCTGAACCAATTGTTTTCCAATTTTTCGGAATTGCCAGTAAAACAAAAAATCCATTATTTGCCCAGCTCTACAAAGATTTTAGGCTCATGTTAGTGAATGAAGTGCAAGTCAATTCAGCACCTCACAAGCGTTTCAGAACTGTAAATGCCCAGCAATCATTTCATTGACTTACTTACATAACATATTAGGATTAATTAGTGTCTAAAATATTTTTAAAGATTAAAAGTGCTATAGAAATGCCAAGTAGCACCACTGTCTTCTTGGACAGAGGGAGAAAAGAAGGTGGCATAGTCACAAGTGCAGGGTGTGACACATTGGCCCATTGGTTGTTCACTATGCTGTGTCAGCAATTCTTGTCAGGTCTGAAATATTCACAACACCTAACACTGTTGTCATGATATAGACCCAAAAGATGGCATGTAATGTATAATTGGAAAACTAAAAACTCACCGATCATTAAATATTCTTGCACAATTGTATGTACAGGTGCTTACAAAGAGTTATGGATATGTGATATAATTATGTTTTTAAAATGCATAAGCACAGTCTGTTGAGACAAAGGAACCTGTACTTGTTTGTCTGACTGGTCTGGTCATCAGGCAGAGACAATGGAGGTTCATTTACATAAAAGATAAACAAAGCCATCAAGCTAACAAGGGGAGGAGATAACTAACACTTCATCCCATATTCATCATAGTAATATTATGATGATATGATTATGGCATAATTATGATGCATTTTGTACAAGATAAGTCATGTGAGGTGTAATTGAAAAAGTTATGATTTGCTGAATATGATTTTCCTATTGGTATGCATATATCATTTTTGTATCTGAAGTTATAAATACTGACTATGTATCTGTACTTCAAATGTAGTTACACCTGGGTAACGCCCACTGGACAAGATGCTTTTAGTCTAGATAGCTGGTTGGGAAGGGCCTATTCAGGGCAATGAACCATTAGGGAAAACAATAGCTTAGGAGAAGCTTATCTCCCACTTGGTGAGCCTTCCTGAGAACACTGGAGACTGCCTGTAAGTAATGACTCTACAAGGACATGTGACCAGGCCACATGATTCTGAACTCCATCTTGGAATGTCAGTATTTTTCCAAAAACTGGTCTGGGAACCAAGCTTTGAAACAAAGGGTTCCCGCCATATGCTAAAGCTATATAAGGCAGGTAGTGACATCATCTGTGGTTCTTCAATCCCCACACAAGAAGACATTTGGAAACACCTGAGGAACAAAGACAGAACTGGGGGAAGTGCTGGACCCAGGCTAAAGGGATTTCTAGCCTGTGTATGAAACACCTGGGGATTTCCAAGCTGTAAAGCAAATGCAGCTTTTCCCATAAGAATCTGCAGCCCGCCTGTCTCATCAGCCAGGGTGAGAATTTGCTAGTTCATATCCTATCTTTCTAGTATCTTAGACTTCCTTTGTATTTTGTTTATTTACTAGGTAATCTCCGTTGATCTGTTTGCTATAATTTATAATCACTTAAAATCTATCTTTTTTAGTTAATAAACTTATTTTATGTTTTAATCCAAACCAGTGAGCTTTGACTGTAGTGCTTGGGGAAAATCTCTGCTTGGTTACCAGAAGTGTGCATTGTTCTCTTCACATTGAGGGAGAGGCAGACCAGGTACTAAACCCATATACTGGCCAGATTTGACCAGGGCAGGACGGTATTGCTCTGGGGTCCTAAGATGGGAAGCTGGTGGTTAGAGAGCCTGTGTGTAACTGCAGCTGGGTGTGTCCCTACCTGTGTGAATGCTGGTGAAAGTGCAAGCTTGGAGGGCTTTGCAGCTTGTCACAGCAGCACAGTGTGAGAGGGGACCCAGGCTAGTGGGGCAGAGGGCTCAGTGGTACCCCAGTTCCAGGTGGCACCCCAGGGGGAACCCGTCACAACTAAAATGTTATTATCTCCAGGGCAGGAAGGACCAGCATGAAGTTGCCACCAGATCTATGGCATCTCTTCTTAGAAGATGAAAAGGAACTTTAGCTGAGAATTTATTTCAATGGTTTATTGGACTATAAATACAAAGGGTCTGAAACTCAAATGATAAGTAAATGAGTCAGTTGATTGTATACAATATTACTATATTATAAAAGTGCATCAAGTAAGGTCTTTTATGAAAGCTAATGACACACTGGTGATTAGTATAATTGTAATACATATGTATTAACACTACATGAGGAATTATGAATACTCACTGACATTATGCTTTAAAGTCTGTGACCAAACAAAGGGAGAAACAGGTTTTCTTTCAGACAGAAGGGAAGACATCTATCTACCTGTATCCAATGAAATTAAGCAAGGTGTGGTCAAAAACAAGATAAGCCCCATTTATATATGAATCAGCAGGGGGATGGGAAATCCACAGGAAGGGAAGAACAGTATGAGGTTATCTTGAGTCTGGGGACAAAACAATGAGTTTGAGAAGAGATTAGAGAGATAAGAAGCCATTTTGACATTCTTCATTGGATAGATAGAAGGGGCCAGAGCTCTTGTAAGCCAAGAAAGATGGATTCTGCAACCAAGAGTTGAAGCCTCTGGGAACTGAATATAGGTAAGAAACCTGCTTAGATAAAGATCTTTCACCTAGGAAGACAAGGGAGGCCAGCATCTTGTACTTCTGTGAAAGGTCTTGATTGAGAGAAAGTCAGAAATAGCTGGAAAGAAGTCTACCTTGAACCAAGGCTGTAGCTTCTTAAGGCTTATAAACTGGAAAGCATATTTACTTTTATTTGCTCATCACCATTTTGTCTTGATCCCTACTATTTGAACTCATTTAAAACTCTCTTCTTGTTAATAAATTTGTATTACTTTTAATCTAAACAAACCCAGTGCCGTGTTTGAATTGAAGAGATTATTAATTCCAGATAAAGTAATAATTTTTTTTCTCTCTAATGTACAATACACTTTATTAATTCCCTGAGCACTGCAGGACAGGGCTGGACACTTCAGGGCAGATGGTTTTGGGGAAATTTGGTACTGGCAGCATTGTGGGATCACCCTACAAGTAGTAACCAAGGCTGGTGGAGACCAGGGTGGAGCTGTTGTGCTGTAGGCAGGTTGCATGGGTCAGAGTGCTGAACCAGAGCTGCACAGCACACAGACACTCAGAGAACCACATGCTTGTCTTCTGGCTGATGGTGTCCAGGCTGTAAGCCACAGCAGAAGAGCATTTACAGTACCCAGGATTACCGGGCAGGTAATGACAACCTCTCACTGCTCTAAATTGCACCCCAAAACATGACACAGGGCTCCAAGGAGGAAACCTGATGTTCACAAAACAGCTGCAACTTCCCCTTGCCGGAAAGGATTGCAGTCATCTTATGTCACCAAAAAAACAAGCAGTGCTGCTGACTGGGGAGACAGTGTAATTAGGTTGGCTGGGGTTGTGCTGAATCAAGATGGTACTCAAGGATATTACAACTTTCTTCTGGAGCAAAGAGTGAACATGACCTAGTATCTCTAAGTACAAAGTCATTTACAGTGAGTCAGTGTCCGTAAGTACTGGAGAGTCCGAAAACAAGTGAACAGTGATATTTGGGAACAACTATCTTCGTTGTTATCTTAGTTCTTTGTCTGGAGGGTATATGGGATAGTGCAGAGGAATTGAAAATAATTCTATTCACTCACTCTATATATGAGGGGTCTGAAGCACATGACTTATGAGGAGAGGCTGAGGGAACTGGGCTTATTTAGTCTGCAGAAGAGAAGAATGAGGGGGGATTTGATAGCTGCTTTCAACTACCTGAAGGGGGGTTCCAAAGAGGATGGAGCTAGGCTGTTCTCAGTGGTGGCAGATGACGGAACAAGGAGCAGTGGTCTCAAGTTGCAGTGGGGGAGGTCTAGGTTGGATATTAGGAAACACTATTTCACTAGGAGGGTGGTGAAGCACTGGAATGTGTTACCTAGGGAGGTGGTGGAATCTCCTTCCTTGGAGGTTTTTAAGGCCCGGCTTGACAAAGCCCTGGCTGGGATGATTTAGTTGGGAATTGGTCCTGCTTTGAGCAGGGGGTTGGACTAGATGACCTCCTGAGGTCCCTTCCAACCCTGATATTCTATGATTCTATGATGTGTAGAAAATCAGAAAATTAATTCCAGCTTTCTTTTACAATCCATGGCAAATTCCTAGCCGTGATAGGCAAGACCTGGAGGTTTGGTTTGGTTTGGATAGGCATCCAAAAAAATCTTGTAATAGTAATATATTACAGAGTCTTGCATATATAGCTCAATGGAGTGAATGCAACCCATGATGGGAGAAACCAGAAGATGTTACCAGATGTTAAAGTGTGCCAGAATGCAGTTCCAGCTGCTAACAAGAATTAGACAGCACGGTGCCTACAAAGTCACAATAGTTCGTTGCAAGAGCCACAACGATACAAAGCATCACAAGGTACAAACTATTTGTGATCCATCTAATTTTTGGAAGCAGTTTAGCCAGGCACTTTAGCCTTGGATAGTTTAGTCATTGACATTTGGTGCTAGACCAAATTCTTGTTGGCAGTTTCTCAGACTAAGAATTGAATATGGAGAGAGAGAAACAAACCAACCCTCACAGGGGTAGCATTGTCACACATTTGGTTGGGCAGCGTGTGGAATAATTGCACTGCTTCTGCTCATTTGATACCTGTATTCCATGGCTAAACAGACATCTTTAGTGTGAGAAGTATGAGGAGAGTCAGATTTCATAGGAAGTTACAAGCGAGAAATAACGTTTTCTAAAATACGATTTTATAGTTATGCAAGTCAAGTTGAAGTGAGGGATGTGGTCTCATAATACTATTTAAAAAACAAAACTAATAGACTACTTTCTATTTTGAGCCATGAAAAAAAATAAGCTCTTAACTCCTGGGTTTGGACAGTTTTTCCAAGGTTAGATCTATCTGCACTCTTCCTTGACAGGTAGGTTGTACAGTGGTGAGGTCATAGTTGCTGCGCATACATATAAGCCATTCTTAGCCTCATCCAGTCAAATCTCTAATGACATTCAAAGTACTGAAATAAACAATGGCTGATGATGGGTGAAGTAATGAAATCACCCATTTATTGTAATTATACATTGTAGAACAGGGGTCGGCAACCTTTCAGAAGTGGTGTGCCGAGGCTTCATTTATTCATTCTAATTTAAGCTTTTGCATGCCAATAATATATTTTAACGTTTTTAGAAGGTTTCTTTCTATAAGTCTATAATATATAACTAAACTATTGTTGTATGTAAAGTAAATAAGATTTTTAAAATGTTTAAGAAGCTTAATTTAAAATTAAATTAAAATGCAGAGCCCCCGGACCGGTGGCCAGGACCTGAGTAGTGTGAGTGCCACTGAAAATCAGCTTGTCTGCCACCTTTGGCATGTGTGCCAGAGGTTGCCTACCCCTGTTGTAGAACTATGCAGTGAGAAAGACAGTTCTATATCTTAACAGAATATGCAACTATGTGTATACAATCACCAATACAAATAACTGATTATCATTATAATTCATTATTTTTCATTTTCTAACTGCAGAATGGATACAGTGCTCAACAGAGGACAATTAAATGATCTTGACCTTAACTCAAGTAAGAATTGCAAAGGATGCACATTTCTTTAAGTAGTATATGATAGTTTCCTTATACATAATGTTGAGCAACCACTAAGACCAGAGGCTGTTTGAACAGCTAGAAAATGTGGTGGATATTATGATATTTGAGTGTTAATAGCATGCTTACCACTATTAGAAGACGACATGGGGCGAGATTCTTAGCAACTGTAAATTGGCATAATTGTGTTGAAACTGTTACAGCTGTGCTGATTTACTCTGGTTGAACATCTGGCTCAAGGAGTTCACAGTCTAATGTAAAACTATTACAAAAATAGTGCATTCCACACTAAAAGCTACTTTAAGCAAACATTAAGGTTGCATAAATCAAGCACTGCAAAATCAAGAATTGCTAAAGTTAAGGTCACACATGCAGACTTTACTTTTGCTATTTCCTTCATACTAAAATAAAATAATTTCACACTGACGTTATCTGGTTGCTGTTTCTGCTGAGCAAAACATACTAGCTTTTTCTGTGATCATGGAATTGTATAATGCACTGGACTATGGTCATAATCTGGGGTTTACAACACTTTATTCTGTTGCCAAGAAAGTTACTGGTGTCGTGTTTCTCTTTACACTTACCCATCATCATAATGTGCCTAACTTTATGACTTCATCAGCATATCAAATAAAAGGGGTTAATAACTAGTAGCGGAACTTAGAAAAACATCTTTAAAATCTAGTCTACATTAAACTTAGATCCATTTACTTTTCATGTTTTAATAAGCCTAAAACTGCTAAAAAGAAACTTCATTTTTCCGCAAGCCAACTTTTCATAATTCCTCCTCACTGCCTCTCATAATTTCTCAGTCATTTTCTCATAATTTATCCATAGTGTCTCCATACACAAGTTATATTGATACCTATGCAAATGCAAACTGACACTTAATTGGAAAAACAATTATGAAGAGCCTTTGGAACATCCTTAGAGAATACAAACTTGCAAAAAAACAAACTTCTTCGTGGATTTAGCCATTGCTTCACAAGAATGTGACTACAAAAGTATTTTTCTAACTAAGCATTCCATTACCAGATTGCAGTGCACCTACTGAGCTTCTGTTTTAAATACTAATTGACTATTGCTACTCATTATTTACAAGCTTCATTAAACATAGACAAGAAGCTTAAAACTTTAGATGATACTTTTAAAATAATAAATACCCAATATTTTGATTTTCCCCAGCATGGCATTTTCTAATTCCATTAGGAAAGGTAATAGTTTAACCTGTACAATCCCTCAAAGCATTAAAGGATTTCCCAGAATGCAAACAACCTATACAAATTCTCATTTAGAGATGTGCTTCTCTGTATTAATAAAGTAGCTCTATAATTAAGACAAGTGTAGGTCCAATCCTGCAGCTAGGGTTTGCCAGAAAACAAGAATTTTATTTAGCCAAAAATTTCAAGGTTTCAACATTTATTTTGAAAAATTTTGTGAAGGAAAAAAAAAAAAAAACCCTAGAGCACACATGCCTCAGAACAGTAATAGCCCAAGGGTTAGGGCAGTCACCCGGAATGTGGAAAAGTCAGTTTCAAGTCCCACTTTGCCCACTTCAGACCAGAGATTTGAACATTGGCTCCCAGAACCCAAGTGAGTGCCCCAACCACCAGGCTGCAGAATCGGTCTCTCTCTCATTCTCTCCTGTTGGAATTGTTCCATGGTGTATAAATATTTAAATATTCATTGGGCCAGAGCAGGAGAAGAGAGACTGACTACACACCTCAATCAAGTCGGTTATCTGAATCAGGCAGAACACAGACTTGAAGCTGAGTCTGCCACATCCCACATGAATGCCCCAACTACTGAACTATTGGCTCTGCTGGGCTCGCACTCTCTCTCTCTCTCTGACCAGATATTCCAGTCTGGACCTGAGAAACTCTCTCAGCAATACTTCCATGAAAACTGGTACGTTTCCACAAGTTTCAACAAACCAAAATTTTCCATAAAAAAAAAAGTTTTGTTGAAAAGATCCCGACTAGCTCTACCTGCATTGTGATCTGTTAGCAAAGACCGCTGTGACTACATGAAGTCAATGTGTCTTCACAAGGGTATAAGGAACCACAGTAGCAGATTGAATTGCAGGACTGGAGTCTTTCTTTGTCAGTCATAGGGAGGAAAAGCTGTAGAAGGACTGTAGAATATCAGAAGTCAGAAGCTAGATGGTAAGTCTATGTTTGAAAATTGATAGGTTAAATCAAATCTTGGATGAGTTTTTTGAAGCCCAAGATAATTTTGAGGAAAATAAAGAGTCAAATCTCCATGACCTCCTGGGAAATGTAGTCATTTCTGCAACATACATACAAAATGGAGGCCAGGCTGAACAATAAAAACCTCATTCTTATCTTATGATTTTCTGACTCAGTCCTATAAATTTGTTGCCAAGCATTTCAAGAGGTCCAGGTGGCAGTGGAGTGTATTCTGGCAAAACATATGGAGAACCAAAGCCTGAGATTAAGGGGTTATGTACACAAACATTTAGTTCACAGCAAGCTGGGGTGTGAATCAATTGATTAATTGCCATGGATTAATTGCCCAGGTGGACCCTGCAGATGTGCATTAGCAGTTCATCCCATATCAAAGAGGACTAGATCAAAGCACATTTAAGAATGGTTAATGCACGTCAGCAGGGTCCATATGGACAGTTAGTCTGTGGGAGTGCAGAATAGATTCACCCCCCTGTTTGCCATGAACTAATCCATATAGCCAAGTCCTAACTGCTAAAGGAATTCATGGTACAACTCTGTAATGCAACTCCATTGCCCCCAGTGCCGGTATTAAACTGACACGAATTACATGAAGTGGACTTACTGGTTAGAGTGCTGGGTTTGGTCAGGAATCCGTCATAACTACGGTACAGATGAGTGGGACAAAGTTATTCCTGAGACACGGAACAAATAATAGTGGCTAAAGAACTAAGATGAGTCAGGAGACAATGACAAGGTGAAACATAGCAGAATATTAAGGGCTGGCTGCCTGCCGATCACATGACTCAACAGGAGATAAACAGAAGAAGCATGTCCTCTTTTGGGGGCTAAGAGAGAGAAAGGGAATGACCTCTGGGGACTGCAGCCTGCTGTGGTCAGGGGAATCACTTTATTTTATGTTACTTTGGAGATTTGTGTTTGAATAAATTGTGCCCTGAGGCAAGGACCTCAACCACACTTGGGCATGGCCCTGGTTCTTTCCTGGGCTGGTGAGATAGCCGCCACTCCATCCCCTCAGTGTATAGAGACTTTTCTCTACATCTGGAAGAAGCTATCCCAACCACTGCAGCTCCAGAAAACCAGAATACAAACTCCACTCAGTGTGATAGAATCAATCACACTGTGGAAACTGGCTACCCTGAATAACTATTGACCAGTGGGACACACGTTTGGTATAGGGCAGTCCACATAGTGGTTGCTTTTGTGGAGAGAGTATACATGACAATATAGGCCACATGTGATCCAGCTGACAGATGTGCCCAAGATCACTTGAGGTATTTAAAGAGTTGGGTTTTGTGTACAATGCTGGGAATATGGAGTGTTCATTCTGTGTCCACCTCTTCAGATCAGGAAATATGCCAACAGAAAAGGTCATCATTTCATGATCATACAAGCTTTGGTGGATTATCACAGCTGGATGTACTCAAAGGATGGAAAGACAGAATGAAAAATGCCATAATTTTTTTTTAATTGGAATTTTCAGGAGCAGACTGCACGGCATACTCTTCTTAGCCCAAAGCAAAGATGTTAAAAAGCTCTTCATCTGCACCTTGACTCTTGAACGCCTCTATTTTAACATTATGTGGTATTGCAGAGCTAAATCTCTCTCTAAAAAATGCAAATGATTTGAACATTTGTGATAATAGATAGACTAGAATGGTACGACGTATTATTGTGTATTTATGATATTTACAAAAAATTCAAATAACTCTGCTACAAAATAGCTATGGCTTGTTAATTCACCTCACTGCGCCTAGGCTCTGTAGCACAGATGTGACATTGGATGTTATTCCAAAGTAATTAGAAGATTACTTCTAACCATGAGTAGAGCGAAGTTCTGGAACAGTGTCCCAGTAGGAGTAGTGGATCAAACAATTTAACCAGTTATAATATGGAGCTTGATAAATTTATGAACAGGACTATATGATGTGATTGCCTACGATATCAGAGAACATGACGCAAGAGGTCCCTTCCAGTTCTAAGTCCTCTTTTCCTAGGTTTAAAGCCCATTCAATAATGTGCTATAATGAGGTGATTTAAGAAAAGAAGGCCATCCTCATCCTTTTATTTCTTTGCTGCTGTGGATTTAGGTCAGATTTTTGTTCTTATTTCCATTATGTTGCAGACTTTTTTGTAGATTAATCTCTCATATATTTTAATGGATTAAAAAACACAGGGCTTTCTTCAGCCTTGCCTCATTCTGGCTTCTGTTACCTCCCTCCACAGGCCAGGACAAGGGGACAAGGGAGGGAGCACCAGGCTCAAAATGGAGGCTAAAGAATGTGGGGCTAAAAGGTCCCCCGTCCCTAATCCCCCCCACTTCCCTTGCAACCTACCCCTTTTGTCACCCCTCCCAGCCTCTTACCCAAATTTCCACCCCCCTGCCCTTGGCCCAAAGCCTCTCCAACCCATCTCCCTTCCCATTAGTCCCCCCCCCACCAGCCATTTGCCTAATACCAAAGCCCCAAACGCTTCTCCACTCATTTACCCTAATTCCTCCACCTTCTAATCCCCTCTCCCCTCCCTGCACCTCTCTAACCCCACATCCCCTACGCTGCTTCAACACCCGCAAACATACTGCTGTGGCCCCTCCACCCCCCACCCCCCATATTCCTTAGCTCTGCACCAAAAAAGTTATAAGAATCTGAAAATATTATGAGAAGCTCATGTTAGGGGGACTGTGTATCAGGACCTCTTTTCTAAGTGACCTAACTACAGCAGAACCTCAGAGTTGCAAACACCAGAGTCGGGAATTGACCAGACAACCACACAAATCATTTGGACCTGGAAGTATGCAGTCAGGCAGCAGCAGAGACCAAATAATATTAATAATAATAAAAAAAATACAGTACAGTACTCTGTTAAACGTAAACTACAGAAAAAAATAAAGGGAAAGTTTAAAAAAAGAGTGACAAGGTAAGGACACTGTTTTTGTGCTTGTTTCATTTATATTAAGATAGTTAAAAGCAGCATTTTTCTTCTGCATAGTAAAGTTTCAAAGCTGTATTAAATCAATGTTCAGTTGTAAACTTTTGAAACAACCAACATAACGATTTGTTCAGAGTTATGAACATTTCAGTGTTATGAACATTTATTCCAGAGATATTTGCAACTCTGAGTTCTACTGTACTTGCTTTCCTTTGATCACACCCAGCTCCACTGTTCAGAAAACATAATAACATTATCCTGATTATCTTTCGTCATTCCATTTAATAAATCATTTAATCAACAATATTCCTAAAGTAAAATCAGAAATCCTTCTATATCCTGCTTCTTCAAAGACCTCCATCACCTTGCCTGAGTGCTTCTTCAGTGGAGAAATCCACAACAGTTCTAATGTCTCCTCTTCCACAGAGTGAAGACTGCATTTTTTATTCCCTAGCACTTCTTTCAGCATGCCTTGCAGCCGCCTACAGTCAGCAGACCCCTGGCACTATACATCCCAAAATGCTTGTCCTTAAAGGGAGAGAAATTAGAGCAGAGATCTGCTAGCCCAGACATGTCCTTAAACAGACAGCACACCCTTGACACAAATACTTGAAATGACAAATACTGACAACTGAAACATACATTTCCCACATAACAATATCACCTAAATAATAATATTAAGATACTAAAATTGAGATAAAAATAAATAAACAAACCATCTGTGTTGTGATAAAATGGGACTTGATTCTGCATTGTTACCCCAGTTTTATGCTTCAGTGTAGTCATACTGCTGCAAAACTGGACTAACGGAGCAGAGAATCAAGCCCAATGTATTTGCTTATTATCTAGGCAGTATAAGATTTATGATTTCCCTGACTATTCATTTCCTTGCTGTTAAGTGCTTGGGTTTTATAAACGACAGAGAACTGCACAATTGTCAGTGAGCAATCTTCATTGATTCTGAAATAAAGTTTTATGTATACACAACATTTTGACCAGACTTTCCTGAGTTCCATTAAACAGTGAAATGACACAGCATTATATTTCACTTCGTTGCAAGATGCCATATTAAAATGTCAGCCTCCTGAGAACAAGAGCTTAAGGGACTTACTGGAACCAATATCAAATGTTTTCGACTGTGGGTTTGCAGTGGCAGACAACACAAAGAAGTGCTTGGTAAATCAGATGACAATATAGCTGTTATAATAGCATTGCTACCCAAAGCTGAAAGTCTGCTATTTAATTTAACAGGTAAATCTCAATTCAGAATTCATTTGAAGTCCCCTGTGGATTGAAGTTGACTATTTGCTTTTGATTAGAAAAAGGCTGAACTTCTTCAGAAAAATTTATGTATATCTGAATCTAGGGGTGCCACCTTCATGGTGATCTGAAAGGTTCACACTATCTACCCAAGTGCTCACTTAGTCAGTAAACCAGACTTCTTTCAGTGCCCCCATAAGGTAAATGAGAAAGAGCAAGAGAAAATTAGCTACAAATCCATTTATAATGAAAAGCCACTTTGAGTGTTCATCCTTTTTAGTTACAGTGCATGTGCCTTGCTGTCCTTTTAGGCAATGCAGTGATTTAGGTATAAGATGGGCTCCTCTTCTAAAGCACCCAGCTGGCCACTTCCCTTTCATAGATCAAATAGTGTGAATGAGCTCAAATCACACCTTAGACAACTTTCTCAGAGTCAGAAGTGGAGTTTCCTTGAAAACAAACCTTCTGAACTGGCTGCTTGCCTACATGCATCAGAGAACTGTTCTCTGGGCCCCATGGTTACAAGCTAAATGGTGGATAAAGTCAAAGCAGGCCCCAGGCACCAAGGAGACCATAATATTCTGGGACTTCCACCACAAATCTGCGAGTGGACTTAGTAGTTTGCTTTTTTGCACAGGTCCCAAGTAGTGAGAACACCCAAAATATTTAAGTGGATTTGAAGAACTGAGTTTTTGGTCAGCTTCAGGGCACATTTAATCTTAAGTGGTCCTTGAGCAAACTCAAATATATTATGGTATGTTTTAAAGTTCAGAAAACAAGTATCTTGTGACTGGAAAAAAATGTTACTTGCCCATACAGTAACTGTTGTTCTTCAAGATGTGTTGTGCACATATATAGTCTACTGTAGGTGAATGTGAGCCTAATGCACTCAAGTTGGAGACTTATCCCAACAGCATTAGCATGTGGCAGATGCGTCCCTTCTATCCTTGTGCATGGAGCTCTATTTCTTCACATGGCCAGCTAGTGAATATTCGAAGTAGTGGAGCAGGTGGGAGGGTTGTGGAATGCATATGTGCAGAACACATAAAAGAATAACAGTTACTGTACAGGTACGTAATCACTTTTTCTCCTTTGAGTGATTGTGCACATACACATTCCACTGTAGGTGATTCATCAGTAGTTTCCCTGCAAGTAGTGGGACTTTAGATTATGTGAAGAGACTGCAGCACTGACTTGCTGAAATTCAAATCATCTCAGGAAACTTGAGTAATGGTGTAGTGTCTGAAGAAGGTACATACGTACAACCATGTTGCTGCTTTGCAAGTGTCCACTATATGAATGTTGCTCAAAAAGGCTGACGAAGTGGAATGAGCCCTAGTAGAAAGGACCATTATCCTCAGAAGAGAGACCTTTGCTAGATCACAGCAAAGCTTGATACAATCACATGCCATGGGATGTACATTCAGCTGAAACAGGTTTCCATTTAATCCTTTCAGCATAGACTACAAAAGGTGTAGGAGATGATCTGAAAGCCTTTGTGCCATCTAGGAAAAAGGACAGAGTCCTCCAAACAAACAAGGTATGAAGCTTTTCTTCAGCCTTGCTAGAATGAAGCTTCAGAAAGAACACTGGAAGATGAATGGTCTGACTGAGGTGAAATGCTGAAACAATCTTGGTCTTAAATTTAGGATGTGGCCTAAAAGAGACCTTGACTTTGTGGAATATCATGAAAGAAGGCTCAGCAAGGAATATTTATGCCAGAAGGTCTGACACCATCCCTGCAGAAGTAACTGCTACCAAAAATGTTTTCATTGATAGCAATGGTAAGGATACTTGATGGAATCTAATATAATTAAAATGTGTATAAAAGAGAAGTCAACTATAAGTGACACAGCTTCAGGTAAATAATTGTAAATTTTAACAGCAAGGTTTACTTCATGGACAATCCTGTTAGGAAAGAAATGGGTTGCATTCATATGGATTTCTTTTAGTTTAAGTGATAAAGTGAGGAAATAAGTCTATTGTTTGCAATTAAGCAAACTATCAAGTTAATGAAATACACCTGGGCATAAAGAGGCACTAAATAAAAGGAACTGAAACCAAATAATGTGTTTATAAGGACACTTGACCACAGAGTAGAATAATCAGAAACTGTTTGGTTAAGAATGGACAGACTCAGCTCAGACATACATACCAAGATCCTACCATGGTTGTTAAAACAAGAACAACAGAAATGGAAGATTTATACAGCTGTTCTGGCCTACTGGAAAACAACAGTTCTTGAAGTGACTTTGAATTGTACAATGGATTTTTAAAACAAGTTTAAAGAGCATTAAAGAATATGGATGGACTTTGTATAAATTATATGAACTTTAAACTGGACATTTCAGCGGCTAGCAGATTGTTGATGGAGAAACTTCAACTTGAGCAAGTATATCTGCAACACTGAGCAAGGGATGCACCACAAGGAGCTAACAGATAGTGACTCATGGAGGTATGTTGCTAATCAGAGCAAACCAAATGGTGTTCAAGGTATGTGCCAAGATGCTTATACCAACAGTTATCACCTACCTTGTTTTAGACCGGATGATGTGACAAGCTTAAAAAGAAGCTAAACTTCCTCAGAAAAGTTTGTGTATATCAGAATCTAGGGGTGCCACCTTCTTGGTGATCTGACAAGTTCATACTACCTACTCAAGTGCTCACCTTGTCAGTATACCAGGCTTCTTTTAGTGCCCTCTATAAGGAAAATGAGAAAGAGCAAGAGAAAGTTAGCTACAAATCCATTTATAAAGAATAGCCACCTATAGATTGGAAAATTTCAGTCCCAGTTGCAAGAAATCAAAAGCTCATGTCTCATTCCCTGACTGGATGGTGATATAGGACAATTCATTCTGCTTGGACATTTCAAATCTTCAAAAGAAGTATGAGTTACCATCTAATTGCTCTGTGCCAGCAACTCCAAGAACGGGAACCAAGTTGGCCCACCCAGAAGAAATAGGATAAAATGGCCTGTCTCCTTCAGCACATCTCTTCCCAAAAGCCAAAGAAACCTGAAAGGGAGAAGACTGAGGTTCTGGGCCAGCCACCTATGAGTCGTCGTGGTGACATCAAGTACATATCAGGCTTTAATTGTCTCTTTCTATTTTCTAGTAACTTGGGTTTTGTGCTAGCGCACTGGGAAAAGACTATAGTCATGTCTGTCCTTCACTTCACCTGTGTTTGCACTGTCAACTCCTGCTGTGAATGGTAACTGAGCAGAAAGCTGATGGCTGAGCAAAGATTTGGTGGTAAGTAACACAAAGACATTCTTTTGGGTGAGGACCCAATCAGTCAATCGACCACTTCCTGAAACTGAGTATCTAATTAGTAAAGAAGTATACATGCTTGTGTGTTTTAGAGATTGTCACAAAATTACAGTGTGTGTCTGTGTTTTGTAACAGGTTCCAATCATGATTGCTATAAACTAGCTTTAAATTGAACAAGTTACTGTTAACTAGGATTACAGAATATTGTATATGTGTCTACCATAGCTAATGGTTTCATACTGCCTTTCAAACTCTCGTGTGTACTGACGTCAAATGAGACCAAATGTGCAAACATTTTGAATTGCACTCAGCATATACAGTATGTCATAAGTGTAGGAGTTTGTTAGATACTTAGGAGTGTTAGTCAGATCCTGGGACTAATACCATTCACTGGGAAAGCTAGGTTTTGGATTGTTTTTCCTGAGTTGTATTAGCAACAGCTGAATTAATGACAACCAATTGGCACAAGTGATGCCCGTGGGACTCGGATAAAAATTGGAACAAAATCACCTTCCCAAGATAGCAATTGAGTATAAGTGCCATTTCCTATTGTGGTTGTGTGATTTGATTCTGAAAACCTGATCAGTTATATCAACCAATTTTCTATTTTGCATTAGCCAAGTCATAGTCTAATACCCTTTTTAGCTTCTTATATCCCACATTATTAGTTGCTGTTAGGGATATTTATTAAAACTCTATAAAAGTAAATTCAGTGCGAGTCCTTTTCTTTAGTTAAGCAATTGAAATTAGAAGAACCTAAGAAAGGTGGTACCAGTCATCAGTTAAGCAGTTGCTTAACTAAGGTTTGTTTTATACCCTAACTTTCTTTATAGACCATTCATGGTATTCTATTAAGTGTCTGCCAAGAGTGTCAGCTCTAGTATTTCTCGCTCCTGGGAGGGTGAAATGCCCATAGCAGAATAATGTTCTTTATGGAGAAGGGGATCACTGAGTTGACCTTGCTTGTTCAGATAAAAACATAGCAGTGGTATTGTTGGTAAGAATTTGAACCACTTGATTCCTGATGATAGTGATGAAAGTCTCAGACCCGGTGAATGGCTTAAAGCTCCAATACATTTACATGGAGGGTAGCCTCCTCTGATGTCCATAGTGCTTGAGCCTGAAGTTGCCTCAGATGAGCACCCCAATCCACAGTGGATGCATCTGTTACAGGAGTTATTGTTGGCTCTGGGGGTAAGGAAGGAACCTCTCTGCAGACATTCTGGGAATCTAGTCACCAATTCAAGGACTGAAACTCTCGTGCAGGTATGCAAATCAGTATGTCCAGACAGGATATGTCTAAGTGCGTCTGACCCACTGGCTAGCCAGAGCCACTACCCACTCTGCAACGTCCACACTGCTATTTTCAGCATGCTAGCTCTAGGGGAGCAAGCATGAATCTACCTACACAGGCTGGGAGTCATGCTCCCAGCTGCAGTGTAGACATACCTAGAGTGTCTGCTTGGAGGGTATACTGAGTGAAGCCAGGCCTGCAGTTGAACTCTGACATACTCAGCCATGTAAGTGCATGAGGCCATGTGTTCCAACAGCTGAAGGCAAGAATGCACTGTTGTCCTGGGCTCAGACTTAAGATTTTCACAAAAGATGACCGGATGATTGTTTTTCCTCAGTTGTGTTAGCAACCTGTCTGGCGGGAGGTTAATCTCAGCAGTCTTGGTGTCGAGATCTGCCCCTAGGAAATTTATTTTTTATGTTAGTCGTAATGTCAATTTCTCTATAGTTAACTTTAGCCCTAGATGAAAGAACAGATCTGATTATGAAGATAGTGTTTTGGACCCATCCCTTTGACGTTCCTCAGACTAATCCAGATAGGGAAATATTTGAATTCTGGAATTATGAAGATGGGCCACTACTACTGTCCTGCTCTTGGCAAACCCCCTCTGGGCTGAGGACAGACCGAAGGGCAGTATTGCATATTGGTGGTGCATGTTCCTGACTACAAGTTGAAGATACTTTCTGTGGGCTAGCTGTATTGCCACATGAAAGTAGGCATCCTGCAAAGCGAGGGCAGCATAACAATCTCCAAGGAAGGGTAAATATATGCAAGGATGACCATCCTGACTTTGATTTTCTTGATGAATTTGTTCAGCTTTCTCAAATCCCAAAAAAAGGCCCTAGACCATCTCTTTTTTGGGGAAATGATGGGAATAGTAACCTTTTCCTCTATGCTGGCAAGGAATTTTCTTTTCTCTGCTGCTCCCAATTTCAGAAAGAGACTGTACTTCCTGAAGTAGCACCTGAGTGGCACTGTTACCCCCTGCACGATGTCAGAACACCTGGAGTGCAGAGCCAAGCCCAGCCAGCCTCACAACCCTTTGACACATTCTGGTGACCCATTTTCAGGTTATGACCCACGGGTTGAGAAACTCTGCCCTAGTTTAAGCAAGATGCTTGCAATGTTGAGAACACTGAAAGTCATGTCAATTAAACCTCCTGCTGAGCAGCTGTAGCACCAGTGGCATTTTTTATCTAGTATGGCTGTGGCCTGAGGTCTAACTCCTGGTACTACATAGAAGCAAATTACCTGAAAAGTCAGGGATGGCCTGGGAGGAGGTAGGGCCCTAGCTCCTCCACTTTGCTACGTCGAATGTTCTAGTTCACTCTGAGGATGAAATCTGCACCATGGTAGTGGAGAGAGCAGAGTAAACCTACACATACACATTGAGCAACCCACGGAGAGGACATGTCTGCATGTTCCACCAGTTTTGAGTCTACCATCTCTAATGGGAAACCTGATTTTAAGAAGAGAAAATACAGTATCAGGAATCTGAAGAATCTTTCAAGTCAGTGGTATTTCTTAAGTGTATTTTTAATTATTCCATGTAAGGTGTGAAATTAAAGTGCTCTTTCAAAATTTCAGTCCATGCTCTGAAGCTAGAATTTGTAATTGGGGACCAACATTTCAAAACATAGGCTTTATTCATGTGTGTATAATTTTTATACACATTCTCATTGGTACACACAATAGATTGGGATGGATTCCATTTGCACATACAAAGTAAAGGCAAATTCAGTTTGATTGTGTACGTTATGAATGCCAAGGTTAGGTCACAGAAATAGAGGCTAAGCTGAAGTCCTACTGAAAAATTGGCTCTCCCTAGATCTCTTTGGTCTAGTGTATCAGCTGTAACCAATAATTGAGAAATGTAAAGCTGTTCTGCAAAAACAGAGGATTTATTAAACTAGATCTTCATTGGCTCAAAATAGAGTAATATGTCTGGAAGTAAAAGAGACTCCAAATAATATATAAAAGGACACCAGCAGCAGGTCAGCAACAAGCGCCATTAAAATTTTGTTTCTCTATATTACACAGAGACTTGAGATTGCTTTTGAGTTCAGCGCGACTAATTACAGTGCATAAAGTGAAGGCTTGCCTAGATCAACCAATAGTGCAGGATAAGCTAGGGTGTAAATCCACAGCGCACTAGAGTGCTGCTCACTAACTGTGCATGTGAACCCTGCTACCCCCACATTAAAAGTCCCCCCAGTGCCAATTAACCTACTCCCATTTGAAAGCAGATCAGATCAGAGCACAATAGGGAACTTTCAGTGCGCAGTAGCAGCAGGGTCCACACAAAGAGTTAGTGTATATTTATACCCCAGCATTAACTGTTCATTTAGACAAGCCCTCAATCATGTGGATAAATCTTTGCAGGATTAGGGCCATAATTTTTAAGATAGACTACAGTAGTGCAAACCCCACACAATCATGAGCCTGGAAACACCCCTCCCACCTAAATCACAAGACTAGCTTAAAAATCATGGTTTTTAAAAATAGCACATTTTGGATGCTTTTTATTTACCTTCTGGCTTCTGAGGAGGGTTCATGTTTTCAAGCTTTTTATACAACTATGAGGGCTACAAACTTACTTTTGTTGTTGTTGTCATGAAAGCTGAGATTCTCATGTAACCACATGACTGAAAGAGCTGGGGCTATGAGAAAAACGCCAAATTCACAAGACTGACATTAACATTGAAAGAGTTGGCAACCCTGAGACTATGCAATACCAATATATAACAAGAGTGTCTATCCTAAAGCATCTGTTGCTTTTCAGCCCTAAGGGAACAGGAATGGATTATCCTTTCCTTTGTATATCAAAAAAGAAAATCAAAGATTTTTATTTTTCACAGCACATATTTGGTCCCAGGGCTTCAAGGGTATCACTCCTGTGGTGGGTCAACTGACACCCACTTTCAAATGGGACTTCTAAAACAGCACTCGCTCTTTGTGGCTGAGCTGCCTTCAAGGAGCTGGTAGATCAGATGGATTAATGGCAATAACTCTTAAATCTGTCTTGAGCTGAATGGAACAGTTAGGGTAGCCGGCAAAAAATTAAATTAAGGACATACAGCTACTCCTTTAAAAACTGGGAATGTGCCTCTCTCTCTATGCATTTACACTGCATATATCACCATGGAATCTGAGTCTAAATCATAACATCTGGCAGGATCTTGCATGATTTCCCATGAGCTCTGGCAATGGGCTGCGATGCTCTGAGTCCCTTTAAATATCACCATTAGGATTCATTTATTGTGGTACTTTTTCTCATCACCAGTTTATTTCTCCAAATAATGAAGTAAGCCAAACATAAAAAGTGTTCACTGCTAATCTCCATACTGAATCCTATTAAACTGAAAAGTAACTTGAAACTGGAATTTTTCTGTTACTGGGCAGAGATCTCATCTTGAATAACATTTCTGTGAACTTGATATTTCAGGTGCTGTAAATACTTTTCACAGCTCTGAATACATATGGGGAGAGATGTGCAAAAAGGCCACTGTATGTGCTTGCATTTGCCTCTCAATTTGCTCCTTAACTTCACATCACCAATAATTTCTAAAGAAAGCTGGGACTGAATTTTACCAAACTCTTTACTATTTCCTAAGCCATCAATTTGGGTCTTTCATAAGAGAGAGAGAGAGTGTACACATAAGAAAAATTAAAAGTGATTGTGAGGTTAAAAACTATTCAGCAAAATTAACAAAACTTGAAAAGAACATCCTAAGGTGGCAGATTTGATCCTTCCTGTAAACTGAATTCCCCAGGTGCCCCGCCCCTTCTCAAATAAAATGTGGCTGCTAATGATTGCAAATAGCTTAGCAGGTGTTGTGAGGTTTTTTTTTTTTTTAAACTAAATTGCTGATGAGGATTTCTTTGGTTCCTAATGACACATTTGTGTGTTTGCAGAGACTAACAGTGTTTGAAAATATATCTGCTGATGCCAGTGTAGCTTTGATTGGTCTTGTTTGATTACTATGTGTGATAACCTTGGTGGCACATTATGTGAATTATACCTTATTTCCATAAACTTAATGGGCTTTTCTCTCTCCTCCCTGCCCCCGTCCCAATCTCCTGCAGAAAATGTGAGCATGAGATGGCAATCCATGCCTCTGTAAAAAAACAAACAGATAAAGCATCACAGTTGCCAACCAAGTGCCAATGGGAGTCTTTCCATTGACTTAAATGGACTTTAGATCAGGCCGCAACAGCTTATATTCATTAGCAAGAATCAGCAGCAGTTTACATACTCAGAACAGTTGGTTCAGCAACGGCAGGTTTCTGCTAAACTAACTGAAAGAACTCCTTCTTTATTTTAGACTTCAGCTAATGGAAACAAATGTTACCTGAACAAATACAATGTTCCAGAGACTCAGAGATCCCTATGCATATAGGAAGAGCCAACACATCACACATCATCATTTTTAACTGAATTGCTAGTCTTTAAGTCAATTTTATAGAAATTAGAAATGGAAAAGAGCTTTCAGGATAATTCCCTACAACAATTTTTGTAGCAATCTGCCTAATAAAGTTTTAATGGTCTTAAATGATAGTTCCTGGATGTTCCTTGGAAGAATATGCCTCAGCTTCCTACAACTCACCGGTCAGACATTTTTTCTAATACCCAGCCTAAATCTGGTTTCATTCTACTAAACTTATTTATACTCCCTTGTACCACACCGCACAATATTTCTCCATTTGTATTGTTTATACTCTCAAATATGTGGGTATTGTTTACACCCTCAGTATAGTTATACATCCCATTACCAGTCCCTTGAGGAGTCTTGTGCAACAGGTTAGTATGGTCCTTGATTTTGAACCAAACCTCACCCTTATCCCTGATTGGGACCCTATCCAACATTTTATTTCCTATGACCACCAACATTCTGACGGGCTGCCTATGGAGTTTGGCCCTCAGAGAGCTGTACACTTCTAACTGTGTATATGTATTGAAGCTTACATCTGTTCTATACCATATTTAGCTGAATGCTAGCTCTCTTCCCTCCCTGCAAAATCTGAATGCAACTGTTCACTAGAGATGAAAAGACAAAGTGAAATGTACCATGGGACTAAATAGGTGGGGAAATTCTGAAGTGAGTTTGAACTGTGCAGTTAGCCTACAGCCCAGCAGAAGGACCAGAAACTGCTGAACTCTGCCATTAAGACTTCAAAGTGAGTTGAGTGTGTGTTGGAGGAAGTACAGAGCTAGGGAATAGATAAGGAGGCTATAGGATGGTTACATAGAGGAAAGGATTCCAGAGAGGAGAAGAAAACATGCTCTTGGAGATCACAGAAGAGGGAAAAATCGAGAGACTAAAAACATGTATTGAAGGTGGGCCAGCTGCATGACAATCTCACTGGAGAAGTCAGAAAGGATGAAATAGGATGGAAGGGAGGAAGAAAGGAAAGGTACAGAATAACATCTGAACTTTTGGATAACTCTGTATTCTCTGAAATCTCTGAAACTTGCGTTTCATCCCTCATCAGTTGCTCATTAACCCGCATGTCCCTAAGGTTACTGTGTCAAACCAAAGAGTAAAGGAACATGATTTGCACATTATAGTAACAGGAGAACTCAAGTCATTGTGAGAACATACTTGCAAAAGCAGCTTTCTCCCAACATGATGAGAATTATATGAAATCTCCCAGGATATTGTATCCCCACCTGGGTAAGTTTAGCTTAGTTAGTGTTGTGATGTTGCACTCTATATGATTTTATGAAAGTATGCTGATGAGTGTGAATATAACGTAACTAAAGTATGCTTCATGCAAGAGGTCTCTTGTAAGGTATCATTACAAAGCTTATAATCTACTGTGTGGTCATCCTATTTGTATAAATGTATCACTCTTGTATCTGAAATTTAGAAATATGAAATATAATCTGAGGGCCTATTGTAATTATGCAAAGTGTGGGCCATTAATGGTGGTTTGGAATCTTGATGGCTCCCATTAACTAGGACAATTAACTGTAGATGGCTCTGTTTTACTTGTAAGTCTTCCTGTATACATGTGTGCTGGCAAGCGGGTAATGAAGTCTTACAGTGACATGTGATCATGTCATCTGAACTGGAATCCATCTTTAACCTAGTGCTTTTCCATTTAGAAGGGGGCGGTGGGGACCCAGAGAGACAAAGGATTCCCACCTTATGCAAAAGATATATAAGTGGGTGGAACAGAACAAAGGAGGCTGCAGTCATGAGAAATTCCCTAGCTACCACCTGAGCTGGAACAAGGGCTGTATCAGGGGAAAGGATTGTGCCCAGACTAGGAAGGCATCCAGTCTGTGAAAAACTTATTGAAACATCTCTGAGGGAGAGATCTTATCTGTATTTAATTTTATTACTGTATTAGGCTTAGACTTGCTGTGTTTTATTTTATTTTACTTGTTAATTCACTTTGTTCTGTCTGTTACTACTTGGAACCACTTAAATCCTACTTTCTGTATTTAATAAAATCACTTTTTACTTATTAATTAACCCAGAGTATGTATTAATACCTGGGGAGGGGCAAACAGCTGTGCATATCTCTCTATCAGTGTTATAGAGGGCAAACAATTTATGCGTTTACCCTGTATAAGCTCTATACAGGGTAAAACAGATTTCTTTGGGGTTTGGACCCCACTGGGAGTTGGGCATCTGAGTGTTAAAGACAGGAACACTTCTTAAATTGCTTTCAGTCTGCAGCTTTCTGGCACGTGGTTCAGACCGTGGGTCTGTGTTGGAGCAGACTGGCATGTCTGGCTCAACAAGACAGGGTGCTGGAGTCCCAAGCTGGTAGGGAAAGCAGGGGCAGTAGTAGTCTTGGCACATCAGTTGGCAGCCCCAAGGCGGTTTCTGTGATCCAACCCATCTATGAATAGAACATGCATGTCATTTTAAAAAGTCACTTAGATGGGAATCAAAGCCAGTGTCACCGAAGTAGTCACTGAATAATGTTCAGACTATGGTTATACATAGACTGTTTGACTTTTGCTGTTTGTTTTCCATGGTAAATAAGAATTGCCGTGCTGGAACAGTTCCATAGTCCATCTACTCCAGCATCCTGTTCTCTGACAGTGGCCAGCACCAGATGCTTCAGAAGAAGATGCAAAACCCCTACAATAGGCAGATGTAGGATATTAATTCCTAATAAAGACTGGCTTACATGTAATGCATGAGGTTTCTGATCCCTTCCAAAACTCTTTGTTGGCAGTAGTGTTATTGTCACCTACATTTTCTGGTGTTGTTTATACTCCCTGATTGGATGACTGTTTTTTAAAAGGAATATAATGATCAGTGACTAATGCATTTCCTGTACACATATTTTGAAAAATACTATTTCTGGTAAAATTATTGCAACTTTTGGGATTTAGGAATATGTTCATGAATGCGTAGCAGTTGCCTGAATACTCTCAAATAACAGATACCATGGCTTCACGACTCATAGCAAACCAAACTCGGTGCTTTTATTAGCAAAGATATTGACAAATTAGTTATTTAACTATTTACTAGCCTTTGTAGATATAATGGGTAATATTAGTAAAAACGTGGTTATTAAACACCCATTGCAGAAGATGTATGCATAAAGGACATTTATTTCAGTAACAAGAACATTGTGAGTTAGAATAGCAAAGACCGGGGAGGGGGAAAACACAACCAAAAAACAAGGGATATAAAACTACATTCTCTGGGGCAACCTCTGATTAATGGGGACTAAGAAGATACATCTCTGAGCAGGTTATTCCATCTCTGCCTACAGAAAGGTTTCTTGCATCTTCCTCTGAAGTAGCAGGTACTCTCCACTGATCTGACCTAGTATGGCAATTCCTATGTTTCTGGTCTGGTTTGAAATGTGTTTCTAGACTAAGGTTACTTGGATAATGTATTTAATTTTAAATAGATGTTGGTCTAATTTCTCAATCATTTTAGGATGATGTTCTGTCCAATTGTATCAGCCTGTTTCTTGTGTTGATTCTCACTAGAGCATGAGACACTTTACAAAAAATATTGATCTGTGGTTGCCTTTTTGCTAGTCAGTTTATGGAGTCAGACAGCTGGTTATTCACAGCCAGTGTAGATCATCAGAAATGATAGCCTGCCTGTTTCCAGAACACATGAGTGTGCATTATTCTTTGACTAGAAGTTTAATTCTACTACAATAAGGCTTACAACCTTTGTCCTCAGACACAGACTGTATATCTAACAATGTACTGAGACAGCCAAAAATCAATTTTTTGAGACTATTTCAACAGATTTTTTTTTTAAAGAACTATATCCTGATAGTCCGAAAAGATGAGGACTCTGGCAGAAAAAGGTCAGAATCAAAATGCATCTGTCACAGGACTGATTCATTGACTCCACCTCACCCACCAGGCCACAGTACATGGATTCTTCTAAACTGTTGGGTATGTCTACCCTGCAGCTGGGAGCAAGCCTGGGTAAACAGACTAGTGGGGCTTGAGCTTGCATGCTAAAAATAGTGGTGTGGACGTTGAAGTTGGAGAGTTGGGAGCCACTCGAACTCAGACCTGCGGGGGGCGGGGGGGACGACACCTGAGCTGCAACATCCACATTGCTATTTTTACCACATTAGCCCCCAAGCGCAAGTCTGTCTACCCAGGCTGGGAGGCTTGCTCCCAGTTACAGTGTGTCTGAGCAGCATCCAGGCACTGTCTTTGGCCTCTCAAGATTACTTCTGAGGTACGGTGACCATATGTCCTGTTTTGGCTGGGACAGTCCCTTTTTTAGGCCCCGTCCTGACCATCCCGACTTTTTTGACAAAACTGGGCATTTGTCCCATTTGCTCTTGCCAACTGATCATCAGCTAGCAAGAGCAAACGGGACAAATGCCCAGTTTTGTCAAAAAAGTGGGGTGGGGCCCCCAGTGGAGAGCAGAGGAAAATGCAGGCGGTGGTCGGGGCAACACCAGCCCTGGCTGGAGGGAGGGCTACGGAGAGTGATTTGGACCAACCTGCCCCGCATGCAGGAGGGAGAGAGGGCCTAGGGCGGCCCCACACACAGGTGTGAGAGCGGGGCCTCGGGCAGCCATGTGTGCGGGCATGCAGCAGGGGGGCTCAACAGACCAGCCCCATGCATGGGTGGCCTCAGAGTTCCAACCCCCATGCACAGGAGGGTAAAGAGGGCTGTGAGGGGGGAGGAGGACCACGGGTGGGGGGGCCTCGGGCTAGCTCCAGACACCAATGAGGATGCTGGCCCTGTGTAGGCGGGAAGCAGGGAGGCCTTGGGTGGCCCTGTGTGTGTGTGTGTGGGGGGGAAGCGGGGCGAGGCGGGGCTGATCCATTTCCCAAGCACTGAACACTCCATGGAACAGTTCAAATGTACACTGCACACACTTCCATATCTGTTCAACTGTGTCCCATATGTGTACAACACCCCCTAAAGGCCAACTAGAACAGGAGGATAGGGACACACAAACAGTGAAACTGCTAGGGTGGCAGTGTACACAGTTTGACTGTTTTGCACTTTAGCTCATTTCATTTCTTAATATGCACTGTTTACTGTTTTTGTGTCAGCTGGTCTGCCTATCAGGTTTTATATTGTTATTTATTATTTACATACCATGTTTAAAATAAAGTGTTCAATTTGCACAAGGTTATATAAGCAGGTTTTATTAAATTTATTAAAATGGAACTTCATCACAGTAATCCACAAGCTGTGTGTTCAACAGTGGTTATAAAACGCATAACAACATTTCATAAATAATAATCTTCCTGAGAGGCCCCAATCACAGAAATAGCAGGATGAGTGTGACATATATTATATCATTCCCCCTCATTTGTGGCACCATAGCAAACCCATTATGTGGATACACAAGGCATCCCTGATTTTTGCTGCATACGTGGATTCTTCCCCAGTAATTTTCGGGTTGTGTGAACAATCCAACAGTGTATTGGGTCCACTCCTAGTAAAATCGCTCATAGTTATCCTTGCAGACATTGCACAGTGCACAGCAAGACACAATAATGTGGACAACATTGGCATCTGAATAGTTCTGAAGGCAGTGCCATCTGGATTTCACTCTGCCACGCACACATTCAACCATCATCCTACAGCAACTGACCATGTTGTTAAACCTTCTTTTGCCAAAACATTGAGATTAGGGTATTGTTTCATAAGCCATGGCAAAAGGGTGTACATGGAGTGCTCTAGAATATCAGTGGTGACAGTAACTCCATTTATAATGATGTTGTTTGGTGAGATAAATGTCCCTGCTTGTCCATGAAGTTTGTCTCTGGACAACCTTGGCATCATGCACCTTGCCAGTGCATCCCAAGTTAGTATCCATGAATATGCCTCTGTGGCTGACCAGGGCTTGCATAGCGATGGAGTAGTACCTTTTGCAGTTTATGTACTCATGTTCGCCTTGTGGAGGACAAACTCTGGGCACATGATAGCTGCACAGAAGTTTGGAAAACCCATTATCTCAAAACCAGCAGTTATTTCAGAAATATTGTTTATGCCCACCACTCTTAGATACATTACAGTCCTGATGACCTCACAAACCACCACAACTGACTTGCCACTTTAAACTGGTTAGCAATGGACCTATAGCAGTCTGGGGTAGTCAGCTTCCAGATGGCTATAGAAACCTGCTTCTGGACTGGGATGGCCTCCTTCGTGCAGCTATTCTGATGCTGGAGGGTCAGAGCAAGCTGATCACACAGATCCAGGAATATCTGTTTCTTTATGCAAAAGTTCTGGAGCCACTGCTGGTCATCCCAGGTTCGCATGATTATGTGATCCCATCAATCCCACATATGCTCCAGAAGTGCTGGTTTATCTATGGGGAATCTGCAGTTATGGCAACAGGCATGATCAGCATAAACTGGGTCGTAGCTGCCATGTTTGTACCTCCCTCCAAGAGTTGCTTTCCTTAGGATAAATACCACTGCTGAAATGTCCACCAGCATGTCAAAGATATTCTGCCTGATTCCTAAAACAGGAGTGAAACCACAAGCACAAATTCTTTCACCAGTGCCAGATCCATGTTGCTGACTCCAGTTGAAGGGAGTTCACAAACTCAAAAATTGCTCAGCAAGATGTGTTGGTGAACTAAGACAACTTCACATCAAGTGCCACAGGATGGACAGGCAAGTTCTCCCACAACACACCATGAACCAAGCCCTAGAGCAGCTACCGCTAGCAAGGACACTAAGAATCCTGGGATACATCCCCAGAGCCAATAACATCTGACTCAGATATGTATAGTCCAGTATGGACATGTTGGCATGGGTCTGAGGCTCGCATAGCAATGCAATGAGGATGCTCAAGCTTAGGCCTTGGCTACACTTACCGGCAAGTTCGACGGCTGGAAATCGAACTTCTGGGTTCGACTTATCGCGTCTAGTCTGGACGCGATAAGTCGAACCCGGAAGTGCTCGCCGTCGACTGCGGTACTCCAGCTCGCCGAGAGGAGTACCGCGGAGTCGACGGGGGAGCCTGCCTGCCGAGTGTGGACCAAGGTAAGTTTCAACTAATTCGAAATAAGGTACTTCGAACTTCAGCTACGTTATTCACGTAGCTGAAGTTGCGTACCTTAGTTCGAATTAGGGGGGGTAGTGTAGACCAAGCCTTAGAAAGAACACATCTGCAGGTGTGGATCCCACAGATACAGGTTTACTATGCAGCGTAGTCATACCCTGAATGTTAAAAATGTAATCAAGGAAAGATATTTTACAAAATGCACCAAATCAATTCCTGGTGTACCTCAGCCTACAACAAAGGAAATACAATAACAAAGAACTTGATACAGTACTATTAACTGGATGTAAATATAACTAACAAGACAGTATTTGTAGGGAAATTATTACATATTCCTGCATGCCTTTCTTCTACTTAGACCAGACTTTTTGTCAGGATGTTTGTTCATCCCTGAACCAAATAGCTGCATTGTTGATATTCCCTGAAGCTCAACCTTTCAGACATTGTACTTTTTGCAATGACACTTTTGTGCCCTATAGCTAGCTTTTCTGTCTCCATAACCTTTCCAGGGGCGAAGAATTTCTGCCTTTGGGTAGGAAATGAAGTACTTCTGTGAATGAGAAGGGAAAAAAATTGCAATGCTCAAAGCAAGTAAGCTGTGGTCTGCATAACGGCCTTCCGAGGGAAACGGTGGGGGCGAGGGACCTGTCTGGTTTTAAGATTAAGTTAGATAAGTTTATGGAGGGAATGGTTTAATGGAAAAACATACTAGCCAGGGAATACCAAGCAATGGCAGGTAAATAGTATAATGGCTAACAAGGGTCAGGCTGGAGACTCTTGCCTACATGCTCGGGGATTTACTGATCGCCATATTTGGGGTCGGGAAGGAATTTTCCTCCAGGGTAGATTGGCAGAGGCCCTGGAGATTTTTCGCCTTCCTCCGCAGCATGGGGCAGGGATCGCTAGCAGGAGGGTTCTCTGCCAATTGAAGTCACTAAAACACAGGATTTGGCGACTTCAACAGCAGAGTCAAGGGAAGGGGAGGGACGGTTTTGTGGCCTGCAACATGCAGGGGGTCAGACCAGATGATCATAATGGTCGCTTCTGACCTTAAAGTCTATGAGTCTATATATGAATTCTGTCTGAATAGCTACAATCCAAAAGTAACTAGATTTCTCTGAAATGTCAGGGTCATCTCCCAAACATTTTAATGTTTCTTTTTGTATTTCTGCCAGAGTATTTTGTACTTTTATATGATCAATGAGCTACTATCCTGAACTGATCACTAGTAATCAGCAAAACTGATTACAGTATTTTTTAAACCTCAAGACAGATTGGCAGCATTTAATTTTTAATATAAAAAAACTTATTTAGGTAAAAACAATATTATCAAGATGCCTGTAAGTAATCTATTTGTCAGCAGAACAATATCCGCTAACACAAGATAGAAACAGATGGATTAGAAATGCATCTGCTACTATAGCTCTTACCCAGTTGAAGACAGATTTTGTCTTTTGTTATAATGGATAACTACATAGAATAAATGCTTTTCTTACATGCTCTTTGGATTGATCTATTACCAGATTTAATTGGGATTTGCAGTTCTTATCTAAGAGGCAGACATCTTGCTGAACTTTATCTTATCCTTGCATGCTATTTTCAGTTATTGAAAAAGAAACACAAAAATCATACAGGTATATGGTGAACAAGGTTTAATTAATCTCCATATGTAAGTAACTTTAGTAGGCAAACTATCCTAAATAAGATACTGGACAAAATACAATTCATATGCTTATAACTTCTCTTGTGATACAATATACTGTTAATGCTGCATCACTATGAAGAGATATAATTAGCAGAATTACAATGGTGGCCTTCCTTGTGCTTTTTAAACCCTTTCATGCATGTATTTTTTTATATTCAGGTTTAATAACCAAACCAGACCTGCCACTAGCAGGCAATCTGCCTATTATTATGGCATGCATGCCCATTACAACAAATCACATTTTCTTTCCCTAGTCTGAGGCCAGGTAGCATAGTATTTCCCTCCACCATCTACTATTTAATAGAAGACCACATAATAAACTCTTACCACTGTTTTGTTTCAGGTGGCTACTGTGAAATAAAATAAGTCAAAACCATACTCCTATACATTATTTAACAGCATGCTAAGAACTTTATGTACAAAAAAAAAATCCCTAGAAAATTTCTTGAACAAAGACTAATTTGGTTCCTTAATGGCTTGCCCTTTCCTTGAATAAATTTGCTTTCAGATAACTTTAAACAAAGGACCCCCTCCCACCCCCAAAAAACCCTCAGAGATGGAAATATCTTTATTAATTAAGCATTGAGGTGAAAAATTTCAAAGCTGAGAGCCTAGTAAGGCTTCTACATCTACACTTAGGCATCTTAATATAAAGTTCTTAATTGGAGCTGCGGTGCTCAGCATCTCTAGAGATCAGGCCATGTCTATTTAGGTACCTAAATATGACTTTATGAGCCTAACCTGCTTTCAGAATTTGGATTAATTTTTTAGTTATATATTAGTTTATTTTTACAAGAAGTCTCCTCTCTTTTTCGATACCTATCCTAGCAAATAATATTTTCTCTTGTGATCTTCTTCATTATCTACCTCAAAAGTCTTTTTTTAACATAACCAGCTAACCACTGCTAGTTTTGATTTCCACATCTGCCAGAGAGTTGGGAAGCCTTCATGCTCTATCTAATCAAAGTCAGTTTCAAGTAAGATATGACTATCGGTACATGTCAACAAAATAAAGAAAGTATGCATATAATCAAATCTATCCTAACATTAAAATTGACATTAAGACAACATTTAACTTGTGCGAAACTCTCACAGGATAACATATTAAAATTAAACAGGACTGTTTCAGCCAGTCAGAGTGCTTGAAACCTTAATTCACCTCTTGGATCAAAGTGCTTTATGATACGGTTTTTAATTCCATGACTATATACTGGGTTTTCCCCAGGAGCCCTGCTTCACTGAGTATACAGGTTGGATGCGTAAGGGGACAAAGTACAGATTTCATGTACAATTGTAAATCTGACATTTTGTAATTTTCCAAGTGCTTGACTTTGCAACTTAAATAACATACTTTTAACATCATTTTGTATGTAATTATACAGAGAGAGCCATAGGTACACACCGCACAGTAAAAATTAAGACACACGCAAAGATCTATTTCTTTATAAACCCATCTAGAGGTTTCTTTTTTGCTACATGAGGGCTGATGCTACAATGAATCTTTTTCTAACAAATAGCATTATAGAAATGTCCATAGTGGGCGATAACAATGGTCTCTCTCTAGTATCCTGGACCTCTAAAACATGGGCATTTTTTTTTTCTGAAGTGGGCATATGTTTCTTTTTTGGTGTTTTTAATTACGTAGCCTGCAGCCCACTGGCATGACTGCAGCCCAGACTCCTGATTCCAGAGTTGGCAAAGCGAAGCCAGTTCTGGAACTCAGCTATGAAAATACCCTCTCACCCTCTTTGGCCGGACACGAGGAATGAGGGAAGACCAAAATGCACTGTGCGGGTCAGGGGAACGAAGAGCATATCCTCCCATAATCTCCCCCCTTTTGTTCTCTGCTTGGCCTCTGCAAAGAGGGATGGGGCCAACTGACTGGCTGCTGTGTGTCACCCCTCTCTTCCCCTGCCCCCATTGCCTATTTAAGTTAAGTCTCAGCTTTTCCAAAGCCTCTTACTCTCTGGTCAGCTGGAAGGGAGCAGTTGCTATACAGCCATGCCTGGAACAAGAAAACGCATGGGCATGCTGGAAGAATCATGGGAACAAAACCAGCCCATGGATTCTTTTGGGTTCCCAGCTCCAGGATTCCAGGACAAGGAAGAATCAAGGTGACTTCTGCTCCCAGGATATACAACACCTGGAGGGAAGGGAGGAGCTCTGGGACCCCCTTCCCGCTTGTGGGGGGGGTCACATCTCAGTTCCCCAACCTTGAGGAATAGCCCACTCAAGGAGCAGGAGCCCTGCTTGGGAGGGAGGCAGCTTTCTTCCAGAGCCATGAAAAATTCTAAAAATTCAGACACAGAGGGGCACTGCTGCCCAATTTTAATCTCACATTTCTTGTAGATAGCAATACAAGGTATCCTAGCCACTGGGTACTTTCATGGGATTACCTGATATGCCAGGGGCATCAGATAGTCTCTGTCTCACACAGATTCCAGGCCTTTCTGGAATCTGCTAGTGGAGGAGGAGGACCACCACCCAACACATCTTCCCCATAGACAGAACATCCACATGCACATAGTGCAGGAGTTTTATGAGATAGCTCATTTTCTTTTGGTACAAGGCACAGTGAATGGAAGGATATCCCACTAAGGGCTCTCTCGGTGAACAATGCAGCATTACCAAAATAGGAAGCACACTTATTCTATGAAAATGATGTGGTTCTGTTTCATGGAGCTGCAGTTTAGAGCTGTTTGAAGTGACATTTCCTAGATCCCAGTTCTTGCCGAAGTGGATACATCCTCTACAACTTATCCCTACCAACTCAGTTTGAGGAAGGAGACAATGAGTCCAGATTCTTCTTGAATGAGCAGGAAATAGAAAAAAAAATCCATGCCATATAGGTCTATTGTTTGGGCCCAATAAATTCAGATAGACAAGAAGCAACCTAGTCACCCAAAAAATTTCAGGAGGGGCATAAGGTCACTCGGCCCACCCCTAAAAGGCTTGTAAAATAGGAGAGCACAGATCATGTTGATGTTTTGGTGGGGAGATGTGTAGATATCTACTGCACTGGTAGCACACCCAGGTGTGCACTGTAGGAGCAGGTAATGGCATTATGAAGGGATATGAGAGGCCCATTTTTCAAAGCAGCTTCCTGAGCTGTCAATGCAGGGCCACAATTTAGTGTGCACACATGCACTTAAGCACACAAATTAGGTAACTGCCTACTTAAGCACCCATTTCTACTTGGAAACATGGGACGCACACAGTCTAATCAACCATTTTTGAAAACAGGGTTCCACAGCCAAACTATTCACATTAATCATGCACTGGTCATACATTCAGTCAGCTGGTTTTCATGATTTTTTGTAAATCTGAATACTTTTAAAGCTAATATATATTAAAACAGAAAAAGTTAAGGGTGGTGAGTTGATCCTTTTAGTTCTAAAAAATGCCAACATAAATATGCATTCTACGAGCAAAATTTTCTGTTTGTGCTTGTCAATGATCCACATACACCATAAGGAATGTTATGAGAGCTTGTGAACATTCCTAAGCAGAACTTTCTGCATTTTTTGGTAGACTCGTCTTTTTCATTCCCTCCATGAAAGAACATACAGGGTTTTGTCACTCATCTTCTACAGCTCTAACACATCAATCTTCTTTACCATACTAAAGGCTTGTCCACACATGGCATCCTACCAGAACAACTCCATTAAACCAGAACAAGGTACTTTTATTCCAGAGTAAGAGTGTCCACAGATGGAGGTTATTCAGGAAGAGCTAACACAATTCAAATTCATGCCCTACCAATATTAGCTTTAAAATACAGACAAGCCCTGAGTTAATAATTGTAAACACAATCTAGATTCTATACAATGCAATCAATCTAATCCAGTATCATTTCCAAAAGTGGTCAGTCAGACATTTGAGAGGAAGGTGCAAAAATTCCTTTAGAGGATCATTTTGGAACAACATGCCCATAAGATAAAATTTTCCCTTCTCCTGTCCATTAGTGGATGGTTTAGGGACTGAAACAGATGGATTTATATCCCCTGCTCTTTTTATCCTATCTATTATAATTAACTGCATGTTTTCATTACCCATATGACTGTTTAATCCTTTTATAAATCCTGCTTAACTGTTGGTCTCACTGATGTTTTATGGCAGTGCGTTCCACATACAAATTAAGCATTACTTTAAAGCATTTCCTTTTATCAGTTGTAAATGTATTCCCTTTCAATTTCATAGGACGTCCCT
This sequence comes from Chrysemys picta bellii, assembly GCF_011386835.1. Lineage (NCBI taxonomy): Eukaryota > Metazoa > Chordata > Testudines > Emydidae > Chrysemys > Chrysemys picta. The sequence goes on along the minus strand of NC_088796.1, from coordinate 39,648,796 downwards.
TGTATAAGAGAAAGTGCAAACAGACACAGCTAGAAGAAGACCATGCACCTTTTTTTTCCTTTGAACAGATAATCAACTAAATGAATGATGAAATTTTAAATGTCACACACTGAAGGAGTGGCTTTTGTGACAGAAGAAATTGATATAACAGATTAGAAAAAGACAGTTTGAAGGTTGCCACCTGCTACACGTTTTGTGGAATCTTTATGCCATTACTGAGGCTGACATGTTTTTCTTGAAAAATAATCTTGGACAGATGAGATGTTATAACATTGTGTCATGAAATTATTACATTTTTTCATGCCATCATATTGCACAGCAAGGTCCTGGACATGGTGATACATATTAACTTGTTTTTTTAGCGAAACTGGAAAAGAAGGCTAGTAAACCTTGACTTCCTGAGAAGTAGATGACTAAGAGCAAATTCTGAGGATATATTAAGCTACATCTTCAAAGTACTCTAGCTTTAATGATTTTCCTACAGATCACTATGCTGGCCAGCAGCAAGCGACTGGCCATCTCAGTTGGTTGGTTTTCCAGTAGTGGTTTGGCATTTTTATCACAGTATGCTTAGTCGGCTAGATCAGCACACGTTGGGTGTTCTGAGCTGCTCAAGCCCCGGAAGGTCATGGATTTTTGCTCCACACTGGGCTGACTTATCCAGAGGAAAGGTCAGCCTTCCATATATTCTGAAAAGCTGTTCAGCAGGGAGCTCTGCAACTGTTCAGGTCAGCAAAGCTCATAAATGAGCTCTCCGTTTTCTAACTTCAATCTGTCCATATCTCCAGGGGGTTCACAATGCTCAAGAGTTATGGATTTAGTTATCCCTCGCTTGCACATGGGTGAGAAGTTCCCTCAATCTAGTCCATATGACATGAATTAACAACAAAACAAAACACACCCAAAATTGATGTTGTCTTGCCCACTCCACAATTGCTATTTTGCTGGGGACAGTAGTTGTGCTCATGATCCCTATTTTAAGGTGACAGTATAATGTTTAGGCTGCATTTTAGTTTGTTCTTCTCCAAAACAAAACTGTTAAGCAGCAAAACCATGGCTTCTCCAATATTAAAATTCTCTCTTAGGTGGCTGGCATTCAGGTAGGCAAACAAGAATGCAAGGATACAATGGAACTTTAGAATTCCCATGCCATTTCTTTATACCCAGTGGCCACACAGGTTGACTGAGCTAGATGGAGTCATAGGCTTCACCCCTAGGGAAGGGCTAACTTCCACATGTCTAACACTAGTTCTGCAGCCAGTAAAGGAGGTTATCTTTTGTATCATAATAATCAGGATCAGCAGCCATCTACCAGCAGTCCTGGAAGCTCCTTTCGCACACTATGTAAAGACAAAAGCAGGGGTTGGCACCACCATGTTGCACGATGGACACTTGACAAAATTACCATACTTAGTGATGGACATTGGGGGGGGTAATGTCTTTCAGTCATTCAATTTTTTGAAAAATTATGATGGACCTCAAATTTTTTACATGGACACAAGTGTCTGTGGTACGGACATATTGCTGACCCCTGGACAATTTTTATGCCATCAAACACCCAAAAATGTGGATGCTCATCCACATCTTAGGAAATGAAACAATGTGTATTCCAGAAAGGGCAATTTATGGAAGCAGATAGTGAACAGAACAAGTACCGTTTTGCTACTACACATCCTGTGAATAAACAGTGCAAGTTATTTATATATATTGCTGAGCACTGATCTGAAGTGAAGATATTTGGTATCTGGAAAAACATCTCATGGGATCACCCACTAAAATGAATGGGACACTCAGGACACATCCATGTCTTCTAGCCCCAGGAGACCCTGCTATTTTCCAGTGGTCCTCAATCTATGAGTATCAGAAAGGACAGAAATACAAGCCTCTTAACTTAAGTCAGAAAGCAGATAAATGCCGTGACAGCAAAATAAGATGACAAAGTTGGCAAGTATAATACTTTTTAGAAGACTTCAGAAAAACTAAGACGACATTTTTGACATTTCAGCTAGCAATACTTTACAGAATTTTTTCTATCGTCCCCCTTACTGTCCAGCTTTATCATGTGTGAAATGATCTGTGCAGTTCATCCTCGTTTTATGATTTAGTATGAGTGGCTTATATATTGTTTATTTCTTCTTGTAGCATTTAATTTCTTAAATAAATGCTCGCAAAATATGCTTCCCCTGGCAAGGATTTCATATCTATGGTCTTCAGTAGTTCAAATACAACACAATGTTTTCAGGTTCTCTGAGGAATTTGGTGGGGGTTTTTTTATGCTAGTCTCATCTTTTTAATTCCCTTCATGAAAAGGAACTCTAAGTTTTGTCATCTGATCTTCTGTTGTTCTAATGCAGCATGCAGAGCTGAGATATATGAAATACTCTAAATCTGTAATTCAAAACACAATGTAGACTCCAGAAAATCCAATCAAGCTACACGGGATGGAAAGAACCTTAATTTACAGTCAAAATATGCTCATGGCCTTGTCCTGATGCAAATACAGTACAGTCTGCAGTTAAAGGAAAGCCATTTCTTTTCCTCCTTTCATCATTTGTATCTGTTCATTTTATTGTCAGCTGTTTACATGACATTCTGTGCAAGATGTCTTGGTGCTAATAGAAACTGGTGCAATTTGGTTTAATGGTTAAAACCATGGGCTTCAGGCACAGTAGAAGTAGCAAGATCCTGTGAACAGCTGAATTTTTGAAATGTATTGGGACTGAAAAAATGCAAGTACCATTGAAAAAGGAAATTATCAATACAGGTAGCTAGAAATAATTATCAACATAGCATCTAGACACAAATGTTTGTCCAGAACACTGAGGATAAATTACACCAGTACATCTTTTGAACAATCTTATGTTAATAATGCATTTACTAGTCTAGGCAACAGGATGTTGACTGGCAGTCCCAGCTACTCAGTTTCAGTACTACTTTTACTTATTATAAATAAGTACATAGAGAAGAGATGCACATTCTGTGTAGTATATTGGAGTGTGTGTGGGGGGGGTGTTAGTCACAGAATGGTACGGAATATATCTATTCCAGAACCTGGGTTCTGTGAGAAAGCATAAAACATGTTGCAATCTGAGCAGAAAGGGGAGCAACACATTTCACTCATTTCATTTACAGTACTGTGGCAGATTCCACTACAAAATATGGTTCAAGCCTAACATGAGTTTCAGTTACTAAGTTTAATGTACCTAACAGTGAAATATGTTTAAGAAAAACTTAATAGTGAAGATGCAGGGCTAAACCCTTGAAAACTATTGGGTATTTTCCCAAATGACTCCTTGTCAATGACAAGATGTCATGTATCTCCCTACAGAAAACTACCAGGAAGTATAGGTTTGCCAGACCTATGACATAATAGAATTTTCCTTAGCCTACATCATCACACTTTACTTTGGTCAGTAAATCAATATACATGAGGCACAGCAGTGGGGGAGCACTAGGAAGAGATTAACATGGCTCAGTATGGATATTTTCTCCCCTCGTACATACCTGCAGATCAAGGGCAACTTCTCCTTCTACCTTCCAGTTAATAAATAGTGTGGTGCGAGGACTCCAAGAATATTTGCCTTTGTATGGCAAGTCTGGTGTAGGGCAAGTTAATATTAGCATAATAAACATTTGCAATGTGCCTTTATTTAGAATGGTGGTTAACAAAGATTTAAGAAAACATGGTCCCTGCTCCCAGAAGTTTACAGTCTAAACTAGACAGACAGCAAACACAAACGACAAAATAAGCTCAGGAACAGAGAGTTGAGGTTTCAAATACATTAAAATACTTGAGTTATATTATATGGCTACTCAATCTTACAAATGCTGACATTTTGAAATGGAGGTTGAGGCAGTACATTAGGAGAGGAGGAGGAAAAACACGAGCAGAATCATTAGTGGAAAGAAAGGGAAGAAAAGTTAGATCTATGGGAGGGGATTAAATAGTGGAGAGTGAGGATACCTGGAACATAAAAAAATGGCTGTTTTCCTGTGATAATCATAGAATCATATGACTGGAAGGGACCTTAAGAGATCATCTAGTCCAGTCCCCTGCACTCATGGCAGGACTCAATATTATCTAGACCTTCCCTGACAGGTGTTTGTCCAACCTGCTCTTAAAAATCTCCAATGATGGAGATTCCACAACCTCCCTAGGCAATATATCTGGAGTAGTGGTGTAAAACAAAAAGGCATAAAGTCAAGAGTAGGAGGACAAGACAAAGGAGATTAGAATGGGTAGAGGGCAATGTGGAGAGACACAAAAGATGAGATGTAAAATACAAATAAGTTGTCTTTTCCTATCCCTTGCTAAGGGTATTGTTGTATAAATGTGTTTAGCATGTGCATGCACCTGTGTGTGTGTGTTGGGGGGTCAATGTCATGGGCAGCATATTCACTATGCCTGGCAGAACTGCATGTCAGGAAATGTCAGGAAGACAGAAAGATTTTCAGAGGTACAAAGGGTAGTTTGGCACTCAGCTCCCATTGGGCAATTCACTTCCATTTTGTCCCTTTGAAAATCTCCTCCTACTTAACTAGAAGCACTGCTTCTGCTAGACACCTCAGAAAAGATGCACTCATAAGCCCACCTTCTTCACCTTGTCAAAGGATAGTGCGGTGACCCCTGCATCCCTGCAACCAGCTGTGTTTGGGTACAATGCCTCCAGGAGCTCTGGTTGAGGCAGTGCACAGTCCCTTCAGGTAGCCCCACCTTCCTATTGGTGATCAGGTGGAAGAGCATGGGTTAGAAAGTAGCTGCTCCTTCCAGCAGGTAACTATAAATCTCTTGTATACCCAAGGCAGGGTACAACTGCAGGTGCAGTCTTGTGGTGCTTGAAGGACATTGGCACCAGTACAACAACATACATCCATGGCTAAATTCATGTTGCTTCAGAAACCTTAATCTGGAATTTCAGTAGGTGACTTCACAACCCTAACATTGAAGGAATACTAGTTTCTTTTTTTTCTCCCTATATCTGCTCTGGAAAATAAAGTAATGCTAATTGTAATAACAGTATCTGAAGTATTACACTGAGATAATATACAGATAATCATTTCCAAGGTAAAAGTATGTTTATTTTCTCACTAGCTGCAGCTTCTGTGCAAAAATACTTTTACTGTGAAAATGAGCAGTTTTGCTGTGGCTTAGAGGGAGGATAAAAATGCAAAAAAAACCTTAATTGGTTAGATAAGGCATTTATTGCCACATCTGCACATTGTGTGGTGGGGTGGTAGAGGAAGGAGAGGGAATTAACAGCCCTACATTTTCTATTTCACCGACTTCTATTGGCACCTAGCTGGCTTACTGTAGCTCCACTGATGAAGAAAATGGTCAGAAAAAAGTAATTCAAACTTCCCGTAAGAAAGATTTAGAAAATCCAACAAACTACATTTTAATCTTTTTCTAAAATTAATTTTTGTTTGTTGTGACAGCAGAATCTTTCCTCCTGACGTGACAACGAAACGATGACACAAACATGCTAAACATGTGGGTACCAAATGGGTTACTTAGCAACAGTGGCCTGCAAATAGCTATGAGGGTTTCGTTTCCTTCCTTTGTCTGGTGCTTTCATATTTCTCCCTGCTTATAATGGGCACAACAATTTCTGCTCTAGTGACAAATGCAGAAAATGTGATAGAAATATAGCACCAGATCTTAGGCTCAGCTTTGACTGATTCAAGCACCCAATATGGTAAAATCTTTGGCTGGTGGGATTCTAGCTGCCACCACAAGGAATGTGGCCAGGAGAAAGGGATATGGGATAGTATGTGTAAATTAGAGCAGCGTACTCTAACTTATACCAGGAACTGGCCAGATATTAGGATGACCCCAGGACTGGGAGGGCGGAAGGGGGAGTGTGTAAAGGTAGCTTCCAGTGCAGCTCATGATCTGGACCACACTATTTGGGAAATGGAAGGGGAAGAGGGTCCCAACTCTGTGTGAGTGAAAATGTACCTTAGGGGTTTAGTGAACCTGTAAGATACAGCTCTATGTGGTGGAATTGTACTGTCACATGGGGAGATCCAGGAAGAATTCTCTCTCAGGGAAGCAGATTTGCTCCCTGAGCTCCCTGCCAAATAAACCAAATATGCCTCCTGCTGCCACCATTGAGAGGATGCAGTATGCATGCTCAGCTGGTTCTGCTAACGGGGAAATGGGTATGTGGGACTACAGGCTCTTCTCTTCTCCACCTTCTTTGAGGGGCATAGAGAGAGCAATCCTTGCGTCCCAGGGAGTGCAATGGTGTCCCACTGTTGCTTAATGGCATAAAGAAGGGAGCTATTTGAGCACTACCAAAGCAGCACTGGCCCTAATGTAAGAGCTGCTTAAACTCATGCCCAAGAGCTCTGTTTCTTGTCAAGACAAATAAGATATTTTTAAAGAAAGGTTTACTTTTGTGAGCTTGTGAGGAGAGCACAAGCTTTCTTTCAATTAAACCTGCAATACATCTGCTTTGGTGTTTGTGTGAGGCTCCCATACAGTGAGAATACTGGCAGTTATTATGGTGAAAAAAAGTTTGCAGTCCTGTGAAAATACTTTGTAGGCTAAAGTTCTGCAGCAACTCTGTCAACTATGACTCACTCTCTTTCGCTATATCCATCTCCTTACTGAGGATACTAACAATGTCCATAACTTCTTAGAATTTGTCCATAATAACTACTAAAATTTCTTGCACTATGACCATTGAAAACTTGACTTTTTTTTAAGTCGTGAAGAGCCCTAGGCCTCAGAACACAAGCATCCCCCCTTCACATCTGACACAGAACTAAATTCTCAGGTTTTCTCAACCCCCTTCTGTACAAATGTACAAAAAAAAGCATCCCCCACACACATTGTAGGCACTTTTGCCATAAAATGTAAAAACAGATGATCAAATGCAAATAAACCCTGCAGCTAATATACCATAACCCCAACCACACAGAGCCCTAACAAGACTCCCCTCTCCCACAAAAATTGGCTCCCATCAAATCACACTCTCCTCAAAAGCTTGAGCAAATACATAAATCTTGTAACGTGCCCTGAAATTTAATCTCAGGCTACTCTGAACTAAAGAGGGTAGTAGGCTCCAAAGCTGAGGGCCCTCAGAGAAAGTTCTTCCACCAGCGGATCCATCTTGAGTATTTCCGCTTAGTGTAACTTGCAATATGGCCATTATTCTCCACAACTTTGTTCTATAGGAAGCCCTATTTCCAACAAGCAGAAAGAGATGCTTGCCTTTTTCAAAGAGCACCATCAATGCCACTCTAAGTTGGCCAATGTGCGATGGTGAGCCTACCGGGTACTTGACACAACCCAAATGCACCACCTCTGAAGTATATCCAAACTCCTCAGGTTCTGGCACAACAATCAGCTTAACACATTCAATTATCTTCAAAGCACAATGGTTTGTCATTATCCAAAATGAAAGTGCGAACTAATCAGTAATTAGTGACAACTAGAGTTATTTCAAGTGAACAGTCAAAGCAAGAATCCCATGTGATCATGACACTAGTGAAGATTTACCTGTCAACAAGCAACACGCTATACATACAGTACAGTCAAATGCCAACCTGTTACCTTCTGCTCTTCCTTCAGTAATTCTAATATATTGCTGCTTTACAATAATCCATGTCCCATAACATCACACACAGACATAACAAATTAAATTAAATCTAAATTAAATTAAAAATGGTTATATCAACCAAAAATAACTTACTATGTACTTAAGTCAAGATGAGCTTTAGTTGAATCCCGCTCCTGCAGATGCAAAAATAAATACAACAAAACACAACAGATGACCAAGGGAAGATTAAAATCTTCATTACCACTATGTATGAGAGGAATGGGTTTCATGGTTCGGTGACAGCTCTTTGCAATAAATCATCAGTGTGCTGAGCAAGGAGATACAAGCTAATGCTCATGGAGCACAGAACACGGTTCTTTTTCATATCGGAATTGTTGTTGTTGAAACACTCTGCTCTTAATTTTCCTTATCTGTAAGCAACAGCTCCATGGACCTTCTTTGCATTTCCAATTTATTGCCTGGCTATTATCGCTGTTGTTCCACAGCTGGAAGGAAAATCGTTCCCGGTCTTGTCATTTTCACTGCTTTGAGCAAGGGGGAAAAAATGGGGATTTCTCTATTTTTTATTTATTTATTTCTGTCTAAAATTTTAATTAAACTGAGATGAGTTTATGAAACAAAAACTAAAGGCTTACATCTCTCAGTTAATGTCATTTTCTGTCAGGTTACTATAGGGTCGAAGTATAATTCACAGTATACTATATACTCAGTTTAATGTAATGTTATCAACAAGCATAGCCAGCATTGCCTTTTGACCCATTTGAAGAACATGTAATTTGGTCACATAATTATCATAATTAATCTTTATCAATCCTCTAGCGCCTTCCCATCCCCATTCTTTCTTTCCACTGGCAGCTCTAGGTCAATATTTACATGACTTAGCTGTACATATGCTCATTAAAGTCCCAGTCCCACACCCAATGAAGTCAATAAGCAAACTCATGAATTTCAGTTGAAGGAGGACTAGCCTTAATCAAGCAATCTTTTCAAAGTGCCTGTCAGTGATCTGCTGTGGCTAACAAGCTCTCCTGTGTCGGAGGGGAGCTCCTCGTGCTGGACACTCACCAGACTGCTGCGTTTAGATGCAAACACAGGATGCTGCATGCTTCAATGCCTCCCGAGTCTGAGCAGTATCCCCAGGTGCTGTCACTGGCTTTTCAGGCTCAGTTCCAGGGTGCAGACTTCCTGTCTGGCACCCCCTTCTCAGAAGTCCAACTGCCCCAAGACCAGTACTGAACTTCTCCCCACCCGCAAAGTCTGACCTCCTGCACGTTGCAGGCCAAAAACCTCACCCACTCACTCCTGTAATAGATCCATAACCTCCAGTTGAGTTACTGAAGTCCTCAAATCATGATTTAAAGACTTCAAGTTACAGAGAATCCACCATTTATACTAGTTTAAACCAGCAAGTGACCTATGCCCCATGCTGCAGAGGAAGAGGGAAAAACCCATCCAGGGTCTCTTCCAATCTGAGCCAGGGGAAAATTCCTTCCTGACCCCAAATATGGCAATCAGTTAGACCCTCAGCATGTGAGCAAGACCCATCAGCCAGGCACCTGAAAAAGAAACCTCAGAGCCCTCCCCATCTAGTGTCCCATCACCAGACGTTGGAGATATTTGCTAGCAGTTGCAGATTGGCTACATGCCATTTTAGGCAGTCTCATCATACTCAGTGGTGCAAGAAAGCTGGTAGGGTCAGGTACGCCGTACCATTAAGACATTTATTGCTGGTATGCCGTACCAGAAAGACATATTTTTAAGAATGAATTTTAAAGCCCTGTGCAGATACAAATTTATACCCGCAGATAGAAATCAGTATCTGCTGAACTGCAGGGCTCTCCCAGGAACTGCAATGGCAAAAGGAGAAGAACATGAGGCCACTGCTCTCAAGAGCCAGCGCCCTGCGCCAGCAGCTCCTCCAGTGCGGTGGTATCGCCCCCCAACCCTGTCCTCCAGCGGGGCTGTACAGACCCCAGACAGGAGACGTAGCTGCTTATATATTACTGGAGACAGCTAGTCAGTAGTGGTTATTTGAATATTTCTCAGTAACATAGATCATGACTGCATGGTCCTCAAAGACTTATATTGGCATTACATGAGTTTATTATCTCAAGGATAAATTGCATTCAAGAGAATGGTGAATTAATTTTACAAAAATATTTCAGGAAAATATCTGCTGTGCATAATCAGTAGTTACTTTTCATACGTCATTTCAAAACACCAACAGGTTCTAATCTACATTAAGAACTTGTTGCCTGTTTACAAGTTGCCTGCCAGATTTCAGCCTACTGCAGCTTGAAATATCTTACATAATAAACATTGAACTCCAGGTTGTAAATGGAACAGCCAATTCAACCTGAGGTCGAGCTATGCTGCTGGCACCTCAGTGATGAACCAGAAGGAAAGTACAATCTGTTTTTTCTCCTCAATCTATTTTTGGGAAATTTGCTGATCCAATAATGTCATTCCTATATCCTACTTTAATGAAAACTTCAAATCAGATTATTACGGACATATATGGACCTGTCTATATTTTATTTAACTCATGAGTCTGAGTCCATTTTCAAGGCCCAAGTCTTGACAGCCTTTGACATTGCTGGTTTCACATCCTAAATGTATAGCTATTCATACATATCATTACTACTCCTTGTTTCTTATTACTTCAGTTAGTTTCAGGATGCTTTAAATCAATCAGTAATCAGGCATTCTTAGATCGCCCTTGTGTGCATAAACATTTACTAGCCTTTCATTAATGTTCTGCTTTTGACATTTCCAAAAAATCCTCTTCTGCTAATTAAATGCGTCACCTCTGTCCTTTTCCTGTTTTTTCTAAGAAGTCAGCAAAGGAAACTGCTTTCTTTCCGTCCATCCTTGTTTTGCCACACACTTCCCTGTCCTGCAGAGTTTATACATCCTAGGGTTACCATATTTTGTGCCTCCAAAAGGAGGACACTCCACGGGGCCCCGGCCCCGCCCCCAGCCCTGCCCACGCCCCACGCCCAACTCCGCCCCTCCCCAAAGTCTCTGCCCCCTCCCCTGCTTCCCGCGAACATTTGATTCGCGGGAAGCCTGAAGCAGGTAAGGGGGAGTGTGGGGGGAGGAGGCGCAGCCCAGGCTGGCCCCCTGGCGGCTCCGGCTGGCCCCCTGGCGGCTCCAGCCTGGGTCGGCTCGGGCCCTGGGGTGCCGGCCCCGGCCGACCACCCCCGGCCCGCCCAGCACTGCCGGCCCCCGGCAGCCCGGCGCACCCCCCGGCTCCCGGCTCCCAGCCCCACGACCCCGGACTGGCCCCCCGGCCCCCCGGCTCCGCGCCCCCGGCTCCCCGCCCGGCCCCGCGCCCGGCCCGGCACTGCGACCCCGGCTCCTGGCCCGGCCTGGGCCCCGGCCCGGCACTGCGCCCCTGGTTCCCGGCCCGGCACCGTGCGCCCGTCCCGGCTCCCGTCCCGGCCCCATGCCCCCGGCCCCGCGACCCCGGCCCGGCCCCGCACCGCTGACCCCAGCCAAAGAGGCCCCAGCCAAGCACCAACGAGCCCTCCCTTCCTCCCGATTTTCCCGGACATGCCTGGCTTTTGGGGATTTCCCCCCGGAGGGGGATTTGAGCCCCCAAAAGCCGGACATGTCCGGGAAAATCCGGACGTATGGTAACCCTAATACATCCTAGTATTAATCATTTCAAGGAGGGATATGTGGGACTGTTTCTCAAATGTCAGTTTCATAACTTGTTTTACTCAGAATAACCTCATTACACCCAGCCTTTGCAGTATCCCATATTCATAGTATCTGAAGCATCTTGTTGTATTGCCCTCTTGGAGTGGGTAGGGCGCTCAGGCCCACCCTCTCCACTAGGGTCCAGTCCAGGGCCCGATGGTGGGCAGCTACACCCAACACCTTGGGCTTAAGCTTCTGCACCCTTGGACCACTTCCTACCCTGATCTCCTTCAGCTTCCTAGAGTAAGCCACTCCAATAAAGCTTCTGACCTGAACACACTGTCCCTGCTTCTCCCTTGTGGGTTTGCACAGTCTGTGTTGTCAAGTCCCAGGCACTGAGCTCCTGGCAGTACTTTCCTCCCAGAGAAGCTGTCTGCTCCCTTCTACTACCTGCTTCTGAACTGTTCTGACCCCCCTTTTTAAAGCCCTGCCTCCAGCTTGTGCAGGCTTTGCAGGCGTTGCTGGGTGTGGCTGCCTGGGCCCAGATCTGTGCCTTAGCCTCTTGTTCTCCAGTGTGAGATTTGTACACCTCATCACAGCACCTAACTCCCAATGAGTATCTGGGCGTTAGTCTGTAGAGCTGGGTTTTACCCTTATTTTTTTCCTGAAATGTAAAAGAAAAAAAATTATTAGGAACACATGCACAATATTTAAGAAAGCCATACTATGATTTTCTCCCTGCTGATTACATCAGGCACTACAGGGCTCAAAGGGAAGTGAATTTGGAAAAGTCTTTTACCTCAACGTGATAAGAAAATCTTCTAGGCTTTATTCCTCCCCTGTGGTATGGCTGTTTGAGAGGCTCAAGTGGGCCAACCCAGCTGGAAACCTGACTTACCCAGGCCCCACCAGTAGGGGAAATCCTGGGTGGCATAGAGACAGCACAGTGACTCCAGGTTAAATACCCTCCCAAACCCCAGTATATAGGGAATGGCTAGAAGAAAGGTGCTATCTTCAGAGCGAAGAGAAGTTCTAGCAATCCCTAGCAGGGGCACCCGGGGCGGGGGGGGGGGGGGGGGAAATGGGGCAATTTGCCCCCGGGGCCCCCACGAGAATATAGTATTCTATAGTATTGCAACTTTTTTTTTATGGAAGGGGCCCTTGAAATTGCTTTGCCCCCTGAATCCTCTAGGCAGCCCTGATCCCCAGCTTCATGCACAGTTTTTTGTGGCCATGGGCAGTTGGGTTGTTACAACTCTAGTATGATAGTATAGGGCAATGTCTAGGAACTTTAGAGAACTCTACTTCCAGGAAGTGCTGGATGAGAGAGGACAGCATATATGGCGGAATGAATAAAATCTGAGTGTTGCACTAACTTAGCTCTCTCTTTTTATGCTTGGACACTGAATATGATGTCAGAAATGGGGTAGCTCCTGCAAATACATGAAATCAGAAACTAGGAATGTAGCAAAAACAAAATCAAATCAGACACACAGACACCAAAGAGAAAGTAGTAATTATGTCAGCATACCAGATTCCTGTCCCCGAGCAGATGGACATGAAAGGGGATGTGTTTAGCAAAAGGATATTTTTAGATTACAGTGGAAAAATTATGAAATTGCAACAGGGCTAGATAAAAAGGAAAACAAAATAAGAGCAGCCACACTATTAGCTGTATTTGGCTAAGGCTGCCACATGCTCCAACAGCATCTGGATATGCTGGCAGCATACCAGGAGGACTCATGTAAAATCCTAGAAGTGCTCCAAAAGCATTTTTAACCTCAGCTGGAGTACTGTGTCCAATTCTGGGTGCCACACATTAGGAAAGATGGAGACAGTCCAAAGGAGAGCAACAAATTGATAACAGGTTTCGAAAACTTGACCTATGAGGAAAGGTTAAAAAAAAAGGGGGGGGGGCATATTTGGTTTTGAGAAAAGAAGACAGAGGGGGGACCTGATAAGTCTTCAAATATGTTAAGGGTTGACCACCAATATATGCTAGGCTTATAATCAATATGTATTATTTACACCACATATATTAATATGCATTGAGTACACAATAGTAATATAACAGCCTATGTTTTTCTAGAATCCTATTCATTTATGCTAAGTATCACATAATACCTTGCATTAGCTGAAATAAACTTTGGCCTCAGCATGTAGGAAAATCGTCTGGATCAGGACATATGGGTGTTTTACCATAGTAACAGGGAGGGAGCTACTCTCACAGACCAATATTGGAATGTCCCAAAGATTAAATCTATATGAGTGTTCTGCCCTGGTACAAACCTAGAAGGTGCTTTCATGCCCTTTGGTACCCAGAATACATGTGTTCAGAACAAAGAGAAAATAAAAACAAGGTAGAAAGATGATTGGTAAAATCTAACCTCAAATGACACATATTGTACCTTTTTACTTGTAAACGGGATGGGTGTAAACAGGATGGGTATAAAGAGGATAGCGTTATGGGTACAACTTTGGAAGCAAGCCTTCTTTGTAAGATAAATTCAATAAGACTGCATGGGACAGCTTTCCAGAAACTGGTATCATGCTGAGCCTTTCTTCCTTTACTATACTATTATTGACTTTTAGTAATAAACCTGACAGATACTGGTTCTTTGGTCTTTTAAATATATTTCATAACTAACCAAAGTGTAGTCTAGCAATTGACTATACAATTTACCAAAAAGTGGATAGTGATCAATTGTTTTCCATGTCCACTGAAGGTAGGACAAGAAATAATGGGCTTCATCTGCAGCCAGGGAGATTTAGGTTAGACATTAGGAAAAAAACTTTCTAACTATAAGGGTAGTTATGTTCTGGAACAGGCTTCCAAGGGAGGTTGTCATTGCAGGTTTTAGGAACAGGTTGGATAAACACCCCTCAGAGATGGTCTAAGTTTACTTAGTCCTGCCTCAGTGCAGGGGGCTGAGCTTGATGACCTCTCAAGGTCCCTTCCAGCCATACATTACTATGACTCTATGATTAAAAGAAAAACCAATGACAGAAATAAAGCAAATGGAAAAGGAAGTCACAGAGCCCATAAATTGGATAAGCAGCAATGGTAGCCATTGAGAAGCCAGGTAATCGGCACATTTGCATAGACACAAACACTCTAAACCAGTGGTTCTCAAACTTTTGTATTGGTGACCCCTTTCACACAGCAAGCCTCTGAGTGCGACCCTCCCTTATAAATTAAAAACACTTTTTAATATATTTAACACCATTATAAATGCTAGAGGCAAAGCGGGGTTTAGGATGGAGACTGACAGCTCACGACTCCCCAAGTAATAACCTCGCAACCCCTCTGAGGGGTCCTGACCCCCAGTTTGAGAACCCCCACTCTAAACAAAGCACTAAAAAGATCTTACTACCAAGTTCCTACAACTGAAGAAATGTTACCTGATTAGGTAAAAGCAAAAATATTCTCAGTTCTCAATGCCAAAGAAAGCAGGTACCTCACCATATTTTGGACCCCACAAGGTAGATACAGATGGTGGAGAATGCCACTTGGGATCAAACCTGCAGTTGAAGAATATCAACGCCACCAGCAAAACATTAGAACGGGACTTCCAGGGTTCAGTGTCATAGCTGATGACATCCTAATATATTGACATGGAGATGGTGTGGTGGAAATTTTGTCAGATCATGACCACAACCTCATCTTTGAGCTAGAAAGAGACAAGGAAGTAAATCTAAAATGAATAAAAACAGAAGGAGATTATGACTGACAGACCAAAGGCTACAACCCAACTCTGAAAAGGTAAAAGCAATACAGAAGATGCCCATACCTAACAATATTAAATCAGTTGAGAGACTAGAATAATTTGTATATTAACAAAATTTCTCCCAAGCCTCTCAGATGTGTGCAAACCCCTGTGGCAAATACTGGACATAGGGCTATGGATATGGTTACTCAACCTGATGAAACCATCACATGTATCAAGGAGCTGGTGACCAACTATCTCATTCTGAAATATTACAATGTGACTGAAAAGGCAACCACATAATGTAGTCCAGTGAGGCCTGGGGATCACTCTTCCAAAAAGGAGAGAGAGTCAGTAGCTCTTGCATCACAGTAATTACCAACCAAAGGTTCACCCAAATAGAAAAAGAATGTCTTTCAATAGTTTTCACATGGGAAAAGTTTGACCAGTATGTTCAAGAACAGGTAACCGTTTGAGCAGAAAATGACCATAAACTATTAGAGAACATTTTTAAAAAGCCACTGCTATTGATCCCAAAATGCCTTCAGCACATGCTACTGAAATGACAATGCTTAGGTATACACTACAATGTACGTCTTACCCAGACCAGCTTTAAAGCATGAAAATGGTGTAATGGAAGAAGAATATGAGATCCTCAACCTGAGAGAAAGCATTAACCATGCCAGTTATGTGCCAGTTTCAAGGCAGGGACTAAAAAGAATCTGTACAAGACAAAGAATTACAAATGTTCATGTGCATTATTCTGTCAGGATGGCCAAACACCAACAGAGAAGCCCAATCTGCCTATCAAGAATACTGAAATTATTGAGATGAGATGATCCTTTAAGATTGCCTTTTTATATATAATGCTATCGAATCATAATACCCGGACTCCCTCAGGAATAGATCAGAGCCATTTTGGAATACAAGCACATCTCCAAAAAGCCAGAGACACCATGTACTAGCCAATCATGACCAAGGATAACCAAGACCTGGTGAGCAATTGTGATACATGTGGGGAAATGCAAGACAAGCAGCAAAAAGGGACAGTGAAAATACACGGTATTCCCAAGGGACTTGGGGGCAAAGTAGGAATGTTCCTTTTCACTGCAAACCGCACAAATTACCTCATTATTGTAGACTACTTTTTAGATTTCTGGGAACTAAGCAAACTGTCAGACACTGCTGCAGTGACCATCATAGAAAAAGCAATTAAGCATTTCAGCAGGCATGGTATCCCAAACTGCGTAGTTTCAGACAATAGACCCCCCCCCCAGCTTACATACAGTAAGTTTATGCAATTTACCCAGGAATGATAATTCAGTCACATTACCACTACACCACAGCCAGTCAAATGGTAAAGCCAAATCAGCAGTTAAAATTGCTAAGACTCTATTAACAAAGGCCACAAAAAGTAAAGAAAACATATGGCAAGTCATTCTTGAATGGAGACACACTCCCCCAGAAGGCTTTAATAGCAGCCTGGTACAATGCTTGATGTCCAGACAAATGTGTTCCTTGGTGCCTATAGCCTACGCATTACTACAAGAAGTAAAAGAGAAAAAAGAAGACAAACACTCCCAATGTCTACTATGACCAACAAGCTATACACCTCCCAGAACTATAACCAGGAGACCCTGTCAGGATCAAATTATTTCCTTGGGACAAATCATGTACTTGGAAGCAAGCTACATGTGTTGAACAGATAGCTCATAGATCATATAACATAGCAAGGAATGAGCACATATTTGCCCACAGTGAACACAAGACAAACATGGATGTGGAGGACAGCGAAATATGCACTCTGCTGAGACTTCCTCAGCAGGACATGGAAGGAACATAGGCTGACAAGAGACTGATAGATATCGGAACAGGCTCTCTAAATTCCACACCAGCCAGAGATACAAGTGCTAGGCAGTCCCCAGTTTGCACAAGAAAGACAGAAAGACTCTCATTCATTCCAACATCAAACAGCAAGGTATACACCAGGTTTTGTACAATACAAGGTGTGAAAGAATGACCCTCCCAAGCCCAGAGGAAATTGCCTTAGCTGCCAAGCAAGTTAAGAGTTAGTATTTAAAAAACAAGTTGGTGCTAAATTGTGTTATATCATATATATGAGGACATATATTTAAGGGAGGGTAATTATATGTTAAATATGTAAACAAGTTACAATATTCTTGTTTAATTTTGCTATCTCAAATGTGACAAAAAGGATGTTATGACAGATAGATTCCCAATAGGGGGCATTATAGTTTGACAGTATGCTTATGTATAGGGTAGTGTCTGGGAACTTAGAGAACTCTACTTTCAGGAAGTGCTGTATGAGAGAGGACAGTATATTTGGAGGAAGGAATAAAGCCTTGATGTTGCAGTCTTGACTTTCTCTCGTTTAATGCTCAAACATTGAATATAAACTTAGAGAAACTATAGGGTTGCTCTAAATTGCACAAAGCGACAAGTCTAGTACCAGGATGGACCACGACTGAGAATCTGTCAAGTTTGTTTAAGGTGACCTCCACATGAGCACACGCGCACACAACTTCCGCTCCACCTGCTACCCCATTCTATAATGAGCACGCAACTCTGGTATGGCTCAGGATATGGCCTCTTGTTTTTAGCTCAACTATTTAATTAAACCATGATTATAGTACTCTAAGAGAAGGAAGAGTTGTAACACAGATGAAGGGAAGACTGCGATATTTTTGTTTATTAAAGTTAATGTAGTATACATAACAAGTTGCCAGTTGACCGCACTGGAAACTAAAATGCACTTGTCAAGGAAACAGGTATAGAAAGGGCATTACGCCAAGTTTCCTCACATTTCGCCATTCATCTGCCACAGCTTTGATCGATTGTACAGTCTCTGCTGATTCAGGCATCTTGGCTCTTTCAGCCATGGTCTAACTAGGTGATTTCTAGAGTCTGAAAATTAGTCCACTAAAACTGGAATAAGACCAGCAACTCATTTCTCGCACCGTAGGTCACCAGCCAGCATTGAGACAGTAGCAATTTTGGCCAATATTAGCATTGTCTAGAGTTTTAGATTTTACCTAAAAGTAAAATTGGGTAAAGTTTTAAATATATTTCAATATAATTTTTGTGGTCATTTGTATACAGTTACTGTTTTTAGTAAATTTTGTCAAGTTTGAATAAGGACTTGTATTCTGATTAATGATAGTTAAGATCACAGTCCAGAGTTCACAGATTTATTGTGAAAAATCCTTTGGTCTGAGCTTCCATGGGATAAGGATTCAGTGTCTGTATTCAATGGTTCTCAGAACTACAAAACATCAAGTTCCACTGGGCAAGATTGGGATCAATATAGATATATACAGACACAGTATTTGTCATAAGATAAGTTCCTTTATTCAGAGTTTAAGCTGCAAAGGAATAAACACACAGTGGGGACAAGGTATCAGCCAAAAAGCAACTAGCACAATGTAAACCTTTACAGCTCCATTTGGCACTGACACAGTGATGTCTCATTGCTTAGTGTGCACTGTTAGAGCAAACCATTCCCCACGTTCCCCAGAAACAGAGAAATTACAGCTGAAAAAATGGATACGGATACAAATCACAATGAGAATAGGAAGGGTATTGTTATCTGGTATGAGTCTGATCTTTTAGCCAATTAGACATATGAAAGAAGAAATAGTAGTAATTGTCTGCAACACTGGTAATATGGAGATGCTTCCAAAACCAAAGTAATAAACACTATCTCATAATAAAAATTTCAATATTTCTAAATATAAAGTCAACAACAAAATGTACTGCTTTTGCGGGCACTACAGATTGTTTTTTCAATCCACCATCTCTTTGAAAAAGACAGACATCTTTATGTATCTGTGTTGGGTTATGCAAACTCCACACTGGAGAGGCAAGGGTTAAGGAGCTGCACTGGGTCCAGCTGGCCCTGTTATCCCAGAATTTGACAGTCCTGTGTGTACCCCAGAACTTGACAATACTGCAGTCAGCCATTTTGTATATTCAACCACTGCCAGATGAAAACTCAACATCACATAGCTAGGAAAATCTTAGGCCTTTGTGAGGCAGTCAGACAGCTGTATACCTGCAGTTTGTTAATCTAATCAGAATGTGAGGATGGGACAGAAAGTTATGGAAGAAAGTGAGTGAATAGCAACCTTGGTTTTAAGTGCACTTGACATGTGACTAGAAATGTTTTGCAATAATGAGTACAGTAGTTTATTGAAATTGAGGAGAACAGGTGACCCACTAGGAGTCACTGTAGGTGATGTATTTTGTTTGAAGTTAGCTATAAAAGATTAGGTGAAAGAATATGCTTTGGAGCAGTCTGAGGGAGCTTTTCTTTGGGCAAGGAGCTGACATCTAAACTCCCCATCAGTTGGATGGAAAGAGGGTCCCTGGAAGCTTGGCTAGTGATCACCTCAGACTGTGGGTAACTATACCTGAGATGTCCTAAACCTATTGCATACATGTGTGTGTGCTTAAAAATCTAATAAATAGTAGTTTTAGATAAGAACATATTTGTTTGTATCAATCATTTATCAAATGGATGAGTGGTGCCCCCTATTGATTTATTCCTGATACCTCCTGGAGAGAAACAGTTAAGTTACCACTGCTTTGGGTTCTGAAAAACCTGTGTAACAGCCCCGCTCCACTGTACCTGCAAAGTCTGTACAAGCTGGAGGAGGAGCTTAAAAAGAGTAGCTCAGTGGCAGACAGTACAGGTAAGCTAGCCTACCCTCTGAGCTCCTGTGGTGAGGGGAAATTCTGGGACAGAAGCAGCCTGATTCCTGCTTGAAGAGGATCCCTGTCAGCCCCTCTGTAGTGACTGACGAGTCCAGAGACATCTCTGAACCTGAGGATCATTCATGGAGTTTGTGACTGGACCATCTTTCAGTCAGTCAGTCAGGGAATTTGTTTTGGGGACCCCCTAATCCCTGAACTGTGTTCTAAAGCCAGGGAGTAAGGGTTTGGGGATTTTATAACCTGCTGCATATTAAACCTGTGGAGGAATTTACCACCTTCTCCCACTTGTGAGTCCTTTGGGCTGTACTGAACCCAGTCAGCCACACTGCTAAACCACTGCAGAGAAGAATTTTGTGGTCATAGGTCATCAAGGGCCGCAACAAAGTACGCGTACCAACGGGACACTAATCTTACATTTGCTACCTCAAGGCATGTGACTGGGGAAAGTCACAGGTCTTAGCATTGTGACCCTAAAAATAGTGTTTTACTTTGTTATGTATATTTGTTTCCTGTTTCATATAATTATTGTGTTGAATATATTGTATGTGTTTGTGTTATTTCTTGAAAATCTCCAACTATCTGGCAAGTAAGTGGGAATTAGCCTGGGTTAGAGTTTTCCTCCCAAGCTGCCCTGGTGACTCTGCCAGGAAGAAGCGAGGGAGGTGGAGGCAACGCCAAATAAATTCATAGGAAAAAAATAAAGAAAATACACCCTGCTTTGAGGATGGCGGGATCCAGAAAAACCCAGGCCTGACCATCAAAACCTGTAAGCAGATTGGCATTAAAGAAGGTAACCAGGTGGAGAGGGGGCGCTACACTCATAATAAATTTGTGCAAGTATCATTGAAATGTAGTAGCACTGGTGACATTTCTAGTCAACATCACTATCATCATCTTGTTTATCATTATGATCTCTGTTGAGTGTGTGTGAGTAACCAGAGTCTTCATTGCCTTGGCACTTACGCAGCTCCTCTGTGCATTGAAGAGTGTTCGGACTAAAGACAGTTGGTTGTGCAGCAACCCTTAAAGGCACAAACAAGGCCTTGTAGAAGCATAGATGCCATTGGGCCCCCAAAGAATACAGGAAGTAGTTCATTATCCACATTTTTCCATCCATTTTGCAATGATGATACAATACCTAGTTTACCCTGTGTGAAGACATCCAAATCTCTTGTTAAGATGCTCTTCAAAATTGCTCTCACATCATGGGAGGTTGGCCAATGACTTGTCCTTTTTGATGGCTAGATTGACGTGTAAGCAATTCAGATCTCTGTGGGTCTCCTTTTCTTTCTTGCTCTGGTCATACAGCATTGCCACCAACTTCCTTATTGCAGAAATTGGGGCTTGTCCATCAGTCTCCCGCAACTTGGCAAGATCTCTGAAGCAGTAAGCTCCCTTTGTGTGGACAATATTAAAATACAGAATTCCCCACCCCATGCCAAATAGGCACGAGACAGAGTCATATCTTGTTAATGCATGTAGAGCAGGAAGTATGTTGCAGAAGTCAGCAGTGAGCACATCACAAATTGCACACACAAGTATGAACCGACACTTGTCAGTTGTGCTGGTGAAGGTGCCTGTTTCAATCCACATGCCGTCTATGTGTTCCATTTTTGTAAAGCAGTGAACAGCATGGACCAAAACATCTTGTATCAGATGACCTAATTACTATTTTTCCTTTGACTCAGAAAGACCCAGAAAGCCATACTGGCAAATACAACATGCACAAGCATCCTTGTGTCCACTTCTTCTTAAGTACTGTACAATTCTTGGGCTTCTTCAGCACCTCTACTGGTGATGCACTTTGCTACTTCACCATTGGAAAAGCCTCCAGCAAGAAGGAACATTTGCGTTGGGTGTGCTTCTGCACTCTCGGGTGAATTTTGAACCATATATTCACAGAGGAATTTTTCAAGTGACTGCTTGTTGGATGCCATATTTAGAACCATTTTCCATGGAGCACAAGGCATCCACCAATCACCTGGTATTTCTTGCATCCAACTTTAGATCCTGTCTGGCGCTGTCATATCCGTCAAAGACTTCGATTACAGAATTAGCTTTGTCAAATCCTTTTAAGATCAAGTACTCAGCAGCTAATTTTATCTCCAGCCATCATTTGTATGACAGCCACAGCATATCTGATGTATACTGTGCTTTCTTTGTAGCATGCTCTTAGCTCATGGATTCTTTCAGCTTGAGCTTCCAGCGGACTCCCTAATTCAGCTTTGTCGGTTCTTCTCATTGCTCCATCATCATGGAAGAGGGACAGACACAGGTACAATCGGGTGACTAAGAACAGTTGCCAC
Organism: Chrysemys picta bellii; assembly: GCF_011386835.1. Classification (NCBI taxonomy): domain Eukaryota; kingdom Metazoa; phylum Chordata; order Testudines; family Emydidae; genus Chrysemys; species Chrysemys picta. The sequence goes on along the minus strand of NC_088796.1, from coordinate 39,626,836 downwards.
TGAAACATCAGCTCTGCATCTTGCTAAGGGCAGGGCTCTGCAGAAAGCATGTTCTGAACTGATGGCTACTGTGATTTGGTCCCTTGCAGATTTGGTCACGTCAGCAAATATTCTGTTGCCAGATTTCTTGACTAGGCTGAATTAGCTACAAGTCTGATCAAAATGAAGGGAATCACTCACAAATCTCTCCATTTGTTCGTCACCAACATCTGCTATTTTCAGTAGAGACTCTCGTATATCTGATGTTACATGCGATCAAGTAGATACAGATGCTCCCCGGGTTATGCAAACCCAATTTATGCAAATCCACCCTTACAGAAAAAGTTCCGTAAGCTTTTTTTTTTTTTTGGGTGCGTAATTGTCGGGTTTACCTTGAGAGAGTCACAGGTCCCTTCTTTATAGGCTTGGTTAAGTCACTATCACCAGGCCTCAGGCAGCAAAATATCCTATTAGTCATGTGGCAATTCTCTAAAAAGGGTGATATTTTGGGAGTTTACGGGCTTGCCTACACTGGCAATTTACAGCACTACAACTTTCTCTCTCAAGGGTGTGAAAAAACACCCCCCTGAGCACAGCAAGTTTCAGCATTGTAAAGCACCAGTGTAGATAGTGCACCAGCGCTGGGAGACGCGCCCCTTGTGGAGGTGTTTTTTTTAGAGCTCTCTCCTGGCGCTGCAACCACACAAAGCATGTTAAAGTGCTGCCGCGGCAGCACCTTTAGCATTGCCAGTGTAGACTAGCCCTAATGTATCCACTCTATAAACCCCCACATCATATATCAGTTGCTTCCTTTGTCTTTCAGGTGCATAGAAAGTGATGGAGAAGGGGACAGAGAGAGAGAGAGAAAAAGAAGTCTTGGGATGTCTACCCCTTCTTTTTATAGTCCTGGCTCCCCTTTGAGAAGCTTTCCAGCTGGGAGCAAGGTGACAGGCAGTCTATGTAGAAGGAAATTCCAGGCTGTTTCTTTGCTGAGATGTAGATTTTTGCCCCGCCCTCTTTCCTGCCAAAGAATGGCCACTTAGCAGGTAGTGGTCCATGAGCCTTGTTTACACCTGGCTGAGATGTGAGCTTGCCCTTTGTCTCGGAGGATCTGGTTTGGCCATTCCCCAGATTTATCCAGAAAACATACTTTTAGTCATGATGTCAGCTTATGTTTATAACTTCACATATAATGCTGCTATTTGCATTTGCCATGATACCATTGATCAGCAAATTGAGTTTTTAAATATCTCATAAGACATATGTTGTACAAACATTATTACAATAGTGTATAGGGTATGAACACAGGGGTAAAATCTGTCAATGTGAATTACTAATGTAATGCTTCTCCATTTGTGAGCTTTTGTACATATAATATACCATCTAGTTGGCCTGGTAGAAGGTTTTAATTTGTAATTGCCTATGCATGCAGTAATAGTCTTTGAAATATTCTAGAAACTGGCTTTTTAATTCACTGACACTTATGCATAGGTCAGTATTAATATTAGAAATGACAATACATAGCTTCATACTGGGCTTCAATCAAAGTGCTCACTAAACAAAAAAAGCAATTTCCATGTTAACATATAGATCTAATTTATATATAATTTAGCACAAGTCTGTATACTGGTACAAAATGAAAAAAGGTGGTAGTAGTGGTGGTAAGGCTAACAATATACTCTGGGAATTTTACCACTCCAGGGGAATTATAGTGTATGAAGACATGGAGGATACAAGCCCCTTAAATCTTACATCAAAGCGAGAGACTCGCTACATACTTTGAAAAAATGTGGTGTTTGTCAAGAAAATCAAAAGAATATAGAACTGTCCAAAGCCACCAGTGCTGGACAGAATTCTGTGATGCTGACAGTAGAAGCCCGGACAGATGAATTGTACTGGTGGCTACTGGACGAGATTTTTAGTTTACATTATGTGCCACTAATATGCTATGACATGGGTTGCTTTCAGAAATACACAAGCAAGTCGAATTTGACACACACCTGAGTTGTATTGAACCCAAGAAAGAAAATAGACTTCAAATCTGATCAGAGAGCATCATGTTCACCTGCTTCTATAACCACTAGTGAAAACATGTCCTGCTGTGGTTGGTCCTGCTGCACTGTTTGCTTGAGAAAAACACACAAGAAGCTTCATAAAATAGACACATTTGAAAGAGTAACCAATCAAGGGCAGGAGTACTTTGAAGAGGATTTGATGACATATTGCAGAATATCTGAGGAAGACTTGATTGATAAGGATGCAGTTTATCACTCAACATGCCTTTCTTCCTACTTGAATAAAATGAATCTTAAAGCAAAACCATCTAGTTATACTGGAACAATACAGTCATCTGATGACATTGCATTTTATCAGCTGATTGAAGAGCTAGACAATGGTCTTATGTACAAGAAAGCTAGTCTTCTGTCCAAGCTGCTACAAAGATATAAAGCCCTACTTCCCTCAGATGTAGAAATTGCAAGCCATTCCAGTAGCAAATTACAGGCAAGATTAGGAAGACATTATGTTCTGCAATTTCATTCCATGCACAGCATGGACAAAGCAAGTGTACTGCTCTATGCAGTTCAATAACATTAACTGATGCTATCCAAGCAGCTTGTAATCTGAAACAGGAACTTAAATTCACCCAAATGTTTGGATGCTCCTCTGGCGAGTGAGCCTGATGAGAAGCTTTCAAATGAACAAGTGGTTTTATATAATTCCGCTTCAATCCTTCGCTCTGAAATAGCCAGAAGGAAAGACTCAGTATTATCCTAAGCCAGGTGATTGTAGTTTACAGAGGTCAGCTACTTTTGTGCCTCACTTGGAGCAGGAGTTTGTCCTCTGGTCGATAAAGAGGCATATAATTCAGCTAACAAACAGTATCATCATTCAGAAGATATTCCAATTGTGGAGTGCATAGTATTTAACGCTGCACCTATACCTTGCTGCACAGCTACACCATGAATTTGGGTATTGCAATTTAACTGACATACTACATCTTCGTGGATTTTTTATCAGTTATGATGAGCTGAGAAGTTTCATTACTAATGCTTCAAAAACTGATGCAGAAAGGCTCCCGGGAGGTTTGTTCATTCCAATGGAATCATATCTCTCTGTGGTGGTGGAAATCTCATCCATGAAGAAGGTGATATTATAGCCATCAATACAGAGACCAGCAATGGAACAAACACCTTGCATTCACTCTCTAGAATGGTAATTCAAGAATAGTCTGCAGATAAGTCCAGCATCAGAAGAAATATCACTGATGTGTGCAGGGCCAGCTCTAGGCACCAGCAAAGCAAGCAGGTGCTTGGGGCGGCAAATTTGCAGGGACGCAAGAATCCAGCATGAGAGCTGAGAACCAACAGGGAGCCCTGGGAGCTGTAGTTCCTTGGTTAGCTCCCTGCCTATAAACCCAGCCCTGGAGCAGGGAAAGAACTACATTTCCCAGCATTCCCTCGGCCGCAATTAACAAGAAAGGGAGGGGGAAGGAGCGTAGAACTGAAACCTCATGCTGCAGCTTGCTGTAAATGGTAGGAACAGAGCCAACTCTAGGTTTTTTGCCTCCCTCCACCTCAGCCCTGGGCTCCCCCTGCACCCCTGTGTTGCCCCAGCACTGGACTCTCCCCCGCCCACACCCCCTGCTGCCCCAACTCTGGCCCCCACCTGCACCGCAGCCCTGGCCTCTCCCCCCACCCGCACCTCCTGCCACCCCAGCCTTGGGCTCTTCCCCCCCATCCTCCCCCCCGCACCCGCACCTTCTGCTGCCCCAGCCCTGGGCTCTCCCCCAAAGAAAGAATTGGGTGGACTAAATGGACATTGCACCTCTCTGAAGCCTAGCAAGGCAGGTACATGGATCCCATTAGAATTTAAAATGAAAAGTAAGGGAGGGGAGGCTCTACTAGACTGGGCAGCTTTAGATACAGTACCAGGCACGTCAGAGGCTTTACACTTCTGAGCCATGGAAGCAGAAATTGACTTTTCTTTTCCAGATTTAGCTAATATTCAGAAAGGGAATCTAGCACCTGCTTTCCAGATTTGAACACCCTCAAAATTCAGGAGTGCTCAAGCTCAATTTGGGCAGCTGTTACTTCATTTCTCCCAAATCAAATATACTGATCCACTGTAACTTGCTGTAGGAAAAAGTAGAATAAATTGAGCAAGAAATGCTTCCCAGTGGTTATTAGGACTGGAATTGCTATTTTCAACAGCCATTGCTTTTTTTTTATTCTTATTATTTTTAAATTTTAGTTTTATTTGTTTAAAAGGAAGACAGTGATATTGCATTGGCAAATTCCCCATAGAAACAAAGAATGGAACAAAAGAATAATAAAGGCGCCTCAAGTTTTCCTCATTTATGTAGGACAATCTTATAATATGCATCCAGATATCCTCCAATCACACAAGCTGAAAATTGTTCCACTTTACTGCAGTTCTGTAACCATATGGGAACCAATCCTGTCTGTAAAAAGAACAGGAGTACTTGTGGCACCTTAGAGACTAACAAATTTATTAGAGCATAAGCTTTCGTGGACTACAGCCCACTTCTTCAGATGCAAGTGGGCTGTAGTCCACGAAAGCTTATGCTCTAATAAATTTGTTAGTCTCTAAGGTGCCACAAGTACTCCTGTTCTTTTTGCGGATACAGACTAACACGGCTGCTACTCTGAATCCTGTCTGTGTACATCCAAAATTCCTGCTGAATGACCCGCCCTGGGAGCGAGTTACCAGTGACCCAGGGCTGGGGTGGCAGAAGGGTGCGGGGCAGGGGGGGGCAGCAAAAAACCTAGAGCCGGCCGTGGATGTGTGCCAAATAAAAGTTACTTACTCTCCCTGGACAATCAGAGTCTTTTATGCAGGGTGCAGCATTTGAAAAACCTAGACCACTTCTAGAACCGATTTGTCATGAAAAGGCACTTGAGTAAATAAACTCTTGTCACGTACAAATGAATGTTGTCTGAGATCTCTCCTCCTGTGCTATTTTAATATATGTATTGGGAATTTTTGGGGAGATGCAGGATTGCTAGACCCTCTTATTGATTCTGATGCGTATGCAGCTTGTACTGCATTTCAAATGCTTGCTGGTAAACAATTTGACCATGTTCTATGTGGCTTGACTCTAGCATTTGAGGCCATGAGTGCTCTGAAACTTTATTCATTTGTTAAATGGTGTGAGCCAGGGAGGAGGCACTCATGTAGTTCCAGCATTTGTCTGGGAAGTGTTGGCTGACTCAAAGGGTGTTTGAGTCTGAAGACATTGAATCCTTACAACATGTCATTAAAAGGCTTAATGATGCTGCAACTCAGCATATGCTACCACTGCTGCAGGAATTTCAGACACAGGTATGCCCAGTCTCCTACATTCAAGTTCTGAGATAATTTTCTCCAGGTTATGTAGATGCTAATTCTAAATGTCTAAAGCGTTCCGTTGCATAAGTCGAAGCTATCCTTGCGTTTAGTTCTTTACTTTAGTCTGTGGGAAGAAGGGGGACTGGTAGGACTGCATAGCATCCCAAGGTGCAGGGCTTAGCTACCTTGGATCACAGCCTGGTGGAGAAGGTGAGCCCGGGCTCTCCAAAAAATCCCTAAAGAGGGCCAACTACAGAAATTCATTCCTTGGTGGGAAACCTAGTTGGGGGAAGACCCTGAAGACACAACATTCCAGACCATGAGACCCCGAGCCAAGGGGGGAGCCCTGAATCCCTTGCTTAATCCTGAAGACCTCCTTATTATTGGATTCTTTACATGTACCCTGAAAAGGGTGGACTTGAAAACGTGACCTGGCCGGAGGGCTGACTAATTGAAAGCACAGACCTCTGCAAGTCAACCTGCCATACTCCTGACCAACCACTAGATGGCACTGGTAGTGAGCGTTCCCCTGCACAATATATTTATCAAATACATTAAAGGCGGTGAGGTGCTAAGATACTATGGTAATGGGGGCCATATAAGCCTCTAAGTTAGGCCTGGTCCCCACTAAGCCCCCACTTCGGACTAAGGTACGCAAATTCAGCTACGTTAATAACGTAGCTGAATTCGAAGTACCTTAGTTCGAACTTACCGCGGGTCCAGATGCAGCAGGAAGGCTCCCCCGTCGATGCCGCGTACTCCTCTCGGCGAGCTGGAGTACCGGCGTCGACGGCGAGCACTTCCGGGATCGATCCCAGAACATCGATTGCCTGCCGCCGGACCCTCCGGTAAGTGAAGACGTACCCTTAGATACATCTTCTACATCCCCTTAACAATTCCTCACAGACTGTGAGATCAGTGAGCTTGCCCTATAAGTTATTTGTAGGGCCCCACCAAATTCATGGTCCATTTTGATCAATTTCACAGTCATAGGATTTTAAAAAATCGTAAATTGTATGATTTCAAATATTTAAATCTGAAATTTCAGGGGGTTGTAATTGTAGGGGTCCTAACACCGAAAGGAGTTGTGGGGTAGGTCGCAAGGTTAGTGTAGGGAGGTTGTGGTACTGCTACCCTTACTTCTGCACTGCTGCTGGTGGCAGCACTGCCTTCAGAGCTGGGCAGCTGGAGAGCGGCTGCTGCTGCTGGCCGGGAGCCCAGCTTTGAAGGCAGAGCTGCTGCCAGCAGCAGTGCAGAAATAAGCATGGCATGGTATGGTATTGCCACCCTTACTTCTGTGTTGATGCCTTCAGAGCTGGGCCCTCGGTCAGCAGCTGCCACTCTCCAGCTGCCCCGCTCTGAAGGCAGCAGCACAGAAGTAAGGGTGGCATGATATGGTATTGCCACACTTACTTCTATGCTGCTGCTGGTGGGGTGCTGTCTTCAAATCTGGGTGCCTGGCCAACAGCTGCTGCTCATTGGCTGCCCAGCTCTGAAGGCAGTGCAGAAGTAAGGGAAGCAATATCACGATCCCCCCTAAAATAACCTTGTGACCCCCCTGCAACTCCCTTTCAGGTCAGGGCCCCCAGTTTGAGAAACACTGGTCTCCCCTGTGAAATCGGTATAGTATAGGGTAAAAGCACACAAAAGACTAGATTTCACGGGGGAAGACCAGATTTCACAGTCAGTGATGCATTTTTCGGGCCGTGAATTTGGTAAGGTCCTAGTTATTTGGGGTGATTTTATTAGAACCCTAATGACCTGTTACCTACTTTGTGAAAATGTACACATCTGTGCACACTGAGCCCTGGTCTACATTGGGGGTGGGGGGGGGGAAATCAATCTAAGTTACGCAACTTCAGCTATGTGAATAACATAGCTGAAGTCCACGTCGATTTATCATGTATAGACTAGATGCGCTAAATCGATCGCTGCCCGCTGATCCGGCAGGTAGAGTAGACATACCCTGAGATGCATAGAAGAGCTTGCTCTGACAGAGGAATATGAGATAGCTCAATTCAGCAGCTTCTATTTCTCCCATTTCATTGGTATCAATTACTGGTATTATATGCAACTATGCACCAAGCAGCAGACAAATCATTGATTTCATACGTCTGTCTTTAAACTCCAGGTAATCATAGAGTTTGAAAGAAGGGAAGGGAAAGAGGATATTTCTAACACAACTAGCAATTTTGCATGAGCACCTCTCTTTTTACTACCCTATTCCTATAAAACAGAAATGTTGCAGAGATCCACTTTGTAAAAAATTGCTGTGCTTCAAAGTAATGTTTTTTTTTTAAAAAAAATACACCTGAGAATACTGAAAGTCAGCTAGAATGGCTGGTTAATGTTTGATCAAGTCAGAGCCTGTCCCATGTGGTTTCTTTATTGCAGAAAATGTCAGCAATGTAACCAAAGCATTTACTTTGAGCTGTTCACATCAGTTGCTTTCTCCACGGTCTCCACGAGGAGTTTGTGTAGATAATGAAGTTATTGCTTATGATCTGTGCTGTGTCAATTCCTCTCTCACCAACTGATATGGTGGGGGAGGGTGCCATCTGTTCAACCCTAAAAAGAAGGAAAAGTAAACAACTGCATCCAGTTTACATTAAATTACTTGTACCCTGTTCATTACAGAAGTGCTGCTGGTATTCAGCCTGAGAGGAGAAAACCCCACCTGAAGAAAGGAAAGTGGGATAAGCTAGCCTGCCTGAAAAATGGTATATCTGACAAATAGTTCTAAGTTTTGCAGCAATTCAAAGAAAATTTAATCTTTAACCTAGAGACAAAATCTGAAGTCGTCCACTCAGTCCATGGAAGAAGGGAATTTTGCCTTAATACATTCCGAGTAAAAGCAGAATTTGGCCCAAAGACCTATAAACGGGACAATTTACCATCATCATCATTAGGGGAAAGAACTGAGCTTTGACAACATCCAAACTAAAGAGTCCTTACTAACTCAGAAAACCTCTGAGGAATTTGTCTATAGCATAAACCACCTGATTCTAGGACACCACTGAAATACCTGGCATCATCTTTGATTTGTAATACCTATAAGCAGTTATAAATCCTTCCCTCCCCCCCCCCCCCCCAACGACTGTTGTGACGTAGTGCATGGTTAATCCACTGAAACCGGCTAGCCCAAAAAACTAAACCAAGTAGAGAGCCAACAAATCAAGCGATCCAAGGGATGGATCACTTGATGATTACCGGTTCTGTTCATTCTCTCTGAAGCACCTGGTATTGCCCTCTGTTGGAAGTCAGGATACTGGGCCAGATGGACCATTGGTCAGCCCAGTAGGGCTGTTCTTACATTGTTCACTTGTGCCTGAGGTAGTTGCCATCTAGAGTATGTCTACCCTGCAATTAGACACCCTCGGCTGGCCCATGCCAGCTGACTTGGGCTCGTGGGGTTCAGGATGCAGGGCTGTTTAATTGCGGTGTCGACATTCCAGCTTTGGCTGCAGCCCAAGCGCTGGGACCTCCCACCTCACAGGGTCCTACAGCCTGGGCTCCAGCTGAGCCTGGACATCTACACTGCAGTTAAACAACACCGCAACTCAAACTCCTAGCAGTGTTTTGGTTATCCGTCCAAAAATTCATTGCTGAAGAGTCAGATATAACCACAGAACTAAATCCTGTCCCTTTGGGCTCATACAGCTACCAGGTTTCCCAGAGCAGAATTAAGGACCCACATCCCTTTGACACTGATTGAGACTAGAGCTGGTCAGGAATTTTTTTGGTCAAAGAATGCTGATTTGTCTTAACTAAAATAATTCACAGAAACTTATCACTTTTGATGAGTATTTCATGAGAAGTTTGCTCAGGTTCAGGATAGAATTTCTGGTCAAAATCAGGGAGATAGAGACCAAAATAGACAGTGGTTAGGCACTCACCTGCTTTGTTTGATTCAGAGCAGAGACTTGAATCTGGGTCTCCCACGTGCCAGGTGAGTGTCTACCCACTAGGCTATAGCGTCAGTCTCTCACTTTCCTGTTTGAGCTGTTCCACTTTGTATAAACAGACTATTCATTGGGACAAAGAGAAAGGCACAGGCTCCATTGCCTGGCAGTTAGGGCACTCAACTGGGATGTGGGAGACCCAGATGCAGGTCCTGCTCCAAATCAGGCAGTGCAAGGCCTAGGTCAGAGCTCTATTAATGGGCTATTCGCTAGTCTGGTCTGGCACTCATGTTTTTTCCATGAAAAATCTCCAAAGGTCTAGTTTTCATGCCGATACGGAACAAAGCCAAATGTCAAAAACTTTTCATGAAACAGAATTCTTTTTTTCTAGCCAGCCCTAACTGAGCCCTAATTCAATGGATTTCTCCTTTCATACTATCGTTCAAAGCAGGACTCAAAGAACTTAATGTATCTTCATTTCCCACAACACACACTCTAAATGGCTCAACAAAAGGCCCTTTAAAAGGTGCTGTAAACCTAAACACGGGTCTTTGTCTCGTAAGCCTAACCAGCAATTCAGACAATCATCACAATCCCAGACTATACTCTGGAAGCCAAAGGTCAACCAGAGTATTAGAGAGCCTTTCTGATAAAGCAAGCAACAGAATTTCTAACATCTTCTCACCAAAAATAAATAGTTTTTAATATTTTACATAATTTTGTAATCAAAAGTTGTAGTCTACTTTTAGTTACTCTAATTACTGTGCACTAAAAATGACTTCAAAATGAATTACATTAAAATGTACTCCCTTCCTTGGAGTGCTCCTCCCTAAGGTGCTGGGAAGTGACACCATTTTTGTTCCCACTATATTTTTCCATCTTATTTGAATCCCTGCTCATGCCATCTTCTTTTTTAGAGACAAATCTGGTCAGCTTTTCTCATTTTTTATACAGGCAAGACTACGAATGGCTTTGAGGAGATTTGTCTATATATGGAATGAATCTCATGGCCTAGTAGCTAGAGCACTGGACAGTGCTTCAGGAGACCTGGACTGTATTCCCAGCTCTGTCACTGCCTGCTAAGTGGCTTTGGACAAGTAACTTCACTTCTACTTGCCTCAGTTCTCCCATCTGTAAAATGGGAATAATGGATACTGTCCTCCTTTGTAAAGTCCTTTGATGTCTATGGATGAGAAGTGTTATGTAAGAGCTAGGTTTTACTATTACTTTTATTCAATATAGCGAGTCAGCACCAGTCCTGATGAGACATCAGGCCAGATCCTCAGCTAGTGTCAATTAGTACAGTGCCACTGACTTCACTGATTTACACCAGCTGAGGATCTGGCCCAACATCTGTGTCCTTTATACTCTGTTTTCACTTCAAAAATGATCTGGCTATATCATACTGACACTATATCAGTTGCTCTTTTGGTCTTATCATGCTCTCAATGGTATACAGTACTGCAACTCTCTGGCTATACTACAGATAAACAATTGTGAATGAGCACTTCATTGGATTGGTCACTATCTACATGACTGTAATATCTACTATGTTATCTCCTTACTAATTTACCATGATTTTAGCTCATTTTAGTATGGTCACATCCAGATGTTTTTTGAGTAGATTTAAGCTAACACACCCTTTAATTTTTAGGTTGTTTAAAGGAAAACAAGACATTTTTATAAAACACAGATTCTAGGCCAGGCATTTTTAAATAAAAGGCTTAAAAAGTGGATGAGTAACTTTCAAAACTAGCAATTTGATTTTTGATTACAGTGTGGCTTGGGGCATGTCTGAGATCAAGATCTGATAGGCCACTTCAAGTGTTTGGATTATATCATAACCATACTCTGACTCCCAATGGTGTACTGTTGCAACCTGATGATGGAAAAACAAAAGGATCCACACATTCAATATGTTCAGTGTATGCTGGGGGAGAAGTTTCTTCTGGGGAAAATACTGTTCTAATATACCCTAGTTGCCAACTGCCCCAAGAGGCCATTATGGGAATTGGGGCTTGCCTATGGAGCAGAGACATTGGCCATACTCCTTTCCACAGCCTCATCCTCTGCTGAAGATCCTCTCTGCACAGAGACACTCCTTCCAATGGCCAGTCATAGCTTTAGGGCCATTTTGCACTAGCAGAACAGCAAAAATCAGCACTGGGCCAGCAAAGGATCATGTCCTTTGTCTTTTAGTCAATATCCTCAGTGAGTGGTCTTTGGTGAAAGCTTTAGCTGTGGGAAAACTGAGATCTTTATGCTCTTGGGGCCCAATCCAGAGCCCACTGAAGTCAATGGGTGTCTTTCTATTGGCTTCACGGGGCACTGGGGAGGATTTTTCATTGACATTTTAGTAGCTTTAATTTTCCTCTGTCCCTTCAGTTGGTCAGATCTGCTGGGCATTCCTGATGTTAAGGGACAAGTTCCCTTGATGTACCTTCAGGCAGACAGGAGAGAGTAAAACAGAAAGAGAGGCATGCTCACATTCTAATGCAAACCCTTCAAAACTTAATTACAAAGAGATCAATTTCTTCTTGATAATGGACAATTATGAGTAATAGTTTGTATGTACTGTATTTATTACATGGTAAACACACACGCTTACAATTAAACAGAAATCTGTTTTGTCAGACAAGAAATGTTTATCAAATTAGAGTCCGTTGAAAGGCTTAAGAATATTTTAAAGCTAATTATGACCCCATATTAGTAACATGTCTTAGACATTACAAATAACTACATTCTATAGATTCACAGATTTTAAGGCCCAAAGGGACTATTATGATAATCTCATTTGACTGCCTGCATAATACAGACCACAGAATTTTACCCAGTAAGTCCTGCATCAAAGCCATGACTTCTGGTTGAGTTAAGCAATGGCTGTCGATTAATTACAGTTAACTCAAGCTATTAACTCAAAACAAATTAAATCCCTTTAAAAAATAATCACAATTAATCACATTTTTCACTGCGCTGTTAAACAATATTAGAATACCAATTGAAATTTATTATAAATATTTCAGATGTTTTTCTACATTTTCAAATATATTGATTTCAATTACAACACAGAATACAAAGTGTATAAGGCTCACTTTATATTATTTTTATTACAAATATTTGCACTGTAAAAAGAAATAGTATGAGGTGAATTGAAAAATACAAGTGCTGTAGTGCAATCACTATCATGAAAGTGCAACTTGCAAATGTATATTTATTTTGTTACATAACTACACTCCAAAACAAAACAAAGGAAAACTTTAGAGCCTACAACTCCACTCAGTCCTACTTCTTTGTGACAAAGTTCCTCTTCCATCTTGGTGGGTCCTGTGCTTATTGGCGGATTTTCTTCCCTCAGAGATTCACCATGTGGGTTGGGGAACAGTCCAGAGACCTTCCCCGCTGGAAGAACCCACAGTCCAGGTCAATTGGGAGGTTTGGGCGGAACCCGGGCCCGCCCTTTACTCCGGGTTCCAGCCCAGGGCCCTGTGGACTGCAGCTGTCTATAGTGCCTCCTGTAACAGCTGCATGACAGCTACAACTCCCTGGGCTACTTCCCCATGGCCTCCTCCAAACGCCTTCCTTAGTCTCACCACAGGACCTTCCTCCTGGTGTCTGATAACGCTTGTGCTCCTCAGTCCTCCAGCAGCACACCCTCTCAGCTCCTTGTGCCTCTTGCTCCCAGCTCCTCACACTCGCAACACAAACTGAAGTGAGCTCCTTTTAAAAGCCCAGGTGCCCTGATTAGCCTGCCTTAATTGATTCTAGCAGTTTCTTCTTAATTGGCTCCAGGTGTCCTAATTAGTTTGCCTGCCTTAACTGGTTCTAGCAGGTTCCTGATTCCTCTAGTGCAGCCCCTGCTCTGGTCACTCAGGGAACAGAAAACTACTCATCCAGTGATCAATATATTTGCCCTCTACCAGACTCCTGTATCCCACTGGTCTAGGTCTGTCACATCTTGTTCAGCCAATCACTAAGACAAACAAGTTTGTTTACATTTGCAGGAAATAATGCTGTGCTCTTCTTATTTACAATATCACCAGAAAGCGAGAACAGGCATTTGCATGATACTATTGTAGCTGGCATCGCAAGGTATTTACATGCCCGATATGCTAAACATTCGTATGCCCCTTCATGCTTCAGCCACGATTACAGAGGACATGCTTATGACGCTTGTTAAAAAAACAATGCATTAATTACATTTGTGACTGAACTCCTTAGGGGAGAATTGTATGTCTCCTGCTTCATGGTTTCACCTGCATTCTGCCATATATTTCGTGGCTGTCTCGGATGACGACCCAGCACATTTTGTTCGATTTAAAAACACCTTCATTGCAAATTTGACAAAACGCAAAGAAGGTACCAATATGAGATTTCTAAACATGGCTACCCAAGGTTTAAGAATCCGAGGTACTTTCCAAAATCTGAGCGGACAAAGTGTGGAACATGCTGTCAGAAGTCTTAAAAGAGCAATACTCCAGTTCGAAAACTACAGAACCTGAACCACCAAAAAAGAAAACCAACCTTCTGTTGATGGCATCTGACTCAGATGATGAAAATAAACGTGCGCCAGCCTGCACTGCTTTGGATCTTTGGGCAGAACCCGTCCTCAGCATGGAAGTATGTCCTCTACAATGATGGTCGAAGCATGAAGGGGCATACGAATGTTTAGTATATCTGGCACATAAATACCTTGCAACGCCAGCTACAACAGTGCCATGTGAACGCCTGTTCTCATTTTCAGATGACATTGTAAATAAGAGGGCAGCTTTATCTCCTGCAAATGTAAACAAACTTGTTTGTCTTAGTGATTGACTGAACAAGAAGTAGAACTGAGTGGACTTGTAGGGTCTAAAGTTTTACATTGTTTTATTTTTGAGTGCAAAAAACATGTAAAAAAATAATTCCACATATGTAAGTTGCTCTTTCACAATAAAGAGGTTGCACTACAGTACTTTGTATGAGATGAATTGAAAAATACTATTTCTTTTGTTTACAAATATTTGCACTGTAAAAAAGATAATCAAAATATAAAGTGATCCCTGTGCACTTTGTATTCTGCGTTGTAACTGAAATCAATATATTTGAAGATGTAGAAAACATCCAAAAATACTTTAAAAAATTGTATTTTACTATTGTTTAACAATGCAATAAAAACGGTGATTAATCATGACTGTTTTTAATCTTGCGATTAATTTTTTTAATCGTTAGACAGCCCTAGAAAAATGTAATACTACTATTTCTTTAATTAGTGTGGAGATAGCTATGCAAGAGAGTCACAAGAGAATTATGCAGATAAGTGTTCTAGTTTCTAAATTGGTTAGACTGCTGTTTAGATCTCTCACTTGTCTGATGTTCAATAATAGCTTCATTAAAAACATTCAGTTGTGGCCTCTTTGATTCTTCCATATGCCACAATAATATTTTCCCTACTATATTATCTTGTCCTTATTGTCCTTTCCAGTCAACCTTGAAAAATATTTATAAACTGCCAAAAATTGGTTTTAATTATTTTTATAAAAATGAAATGCAGAATTATGGATTTATACTCTAATAGCAATACATGATGCCTGTGTGCATTAGTAAAACATTGGCATTTGGTCTTATGTTTTACAATGTGTTGATTCTCACACACAACCTCAAAATTACATCCCACCACTGCTTATTGCTATATTGTTACTGTGATGTGTTGTTATAATAGACGCATTTCATCCCTTTTGCAGTATATCGCTGGTCTTGTAAGCCAGGGTTTGTGGTGATTTAAAGTAAAGTGAAGATTTATTAATTAATATGTTAAAATGATATGTTGATGTCATCTGCTGACTCCATTACCCTTAGTAAGAGATCTAAGGCTAAAACCCTGCATGATGCTTTTAAAATCTATAGAGACTATAGTCCTGTGGAGCCATGATAACTGTAAACAAGGTTCACGTCTGAACATGATCTCTTAAGACCGTGTTGAAGTTGTTTTCTGTTTTCTAATTATTCACTGGATGTGAAAGCAAATTGTGCACAATGGGGAGAACAGAGCAAGAAAGGAAAGAGTATGTTTGTTTCAATTACACTGCTCTACAGCCAAAATGTTTCTGAAATAAATGTAGTCAAACTTTACTAGTTCTGGGTCACTGAGAACGAAAATGACACTTAAAATTGTTGATTGGCTCTAGTTTTCAAGATATGGTATTGGATCAGTATATACGACCCTTGACTTGGGAATGGCGGAGGATACATGAGTTATAAAGGGAAGGGATCTCAATTTAAACCAAAAATGACTAAAATACATCTTTGACTGGATCTATGAATAAATCTATGACTGGGTTTGAACAGTACTTGCTTTTTAGGCAAAACAATGAATGATGCAATCTGAAGCTGGTATTGCATCATACATGATATGAATTGCATCATGTTATTCCTAGAAGTCATGGATGATGCAATCATAACGAAGCTTACATCACTCTGCTGAACAAATTGCCCTATATCAGCTCTAGAAATCATACAGTGTCGTGCTCTCTTATTTGTCAGCGTTTGATTTTGCAAAGGGACACATTTCTGTTTAGCCAAAGTGAGCAGAGATGCCTCGTACTTGTGTGAACAGTGCAGATAACTTCTGCTATGTTTGTGGTGAAGTGACTTTTGCATCACAAAAGCGCAATATAACCACTATGGTTAAGAAAGCCTATCACCTTTATTTTGGCTGCAAAATTGGAGATCAGGACAAGAGGTGGGCTCCACACATATGCTGCAACACTTGTGCAACAAATCTTCGCCAGTGGTTGAACAGGAAAAGGAAATCTATGCCTTTTGCAGTGCCAACGATTTGGAGAGAGCCAACAGATCATACCAGCTATTGTTACTTCTGCATGGTGCCTCCAGTTGCGAAAGGTGTGTCAAAGAAGAAAAAGTGGACTGTGCATTATCTAAACATTCCATCAGCTATACGCCCAGTACCCCACGGAGGAAGACTGCCGGTTCCTGATGCACCAGAATCCTTCTCACTTGAGTCAGACGAGGAAGAGGATGAAACTTCTGGTCCTGAACCATCAATGTCACAGGACCCACATTTTCTCCCATCCTCCTCCTCTGAACCACACCTCATAACACAAGCTGAACTGAATGACCTTGTCAGGGATTTGGAACTACCCAAGAGTAAGACTGTCATTGGAGCCTGGGAGGAAAAAAGTGTTCAGCATCCACCACTTGTTAAATCAAGGAAGATTTTGTTACCACCCTTACACCTCAAGCTGGGTCTGATGAAGAACTTTGTCAAGGCCACTGACAAAACAAAAGCAGCTTTCAAGTATCTCCGTGGAAAATTTCCAAGGTTAAGTGAAGCTAAGATAAAGGAAGGTGTCTTTGTTGGTCCTCAGATTCGTGAACTTCTTCAAGATGATGCATTTGACCATGCACTGCGTGGCAAGGAAAAGACAGCATGGAAAGCCTTCCAGTTAGTGGCAATAAATTTTCTCGGAAACAACAAGGCAGACAACTACAGGTTGTTGGTGGAAAACCTCCTCAAGGCATACAAAAGCCTAGGTTGCAACAGGTCACTAAAGATACCTTTTTTGCACTCTTATCTAGATTTTTTTCCACTGAACTGCGGAACAGTGAGCGAGGAGCACGGCGAGCGATTTCACCAGGACATTGCAACAATGGAAAAATGCTATCAGGGCAAATGGAGCCCATCAATGCTTGCAGACTATTGCTGGACAGTGACAAGAGATGCTCCATTTAATGAATACAAGAGACAAGCCAAGAAGCGCCGAGTAGATACTGCATAGGACTAAACTATGTACATAATAGTTTTTTGCCTTTTGTTTCATAATACATTTTATTTATATAACCCTTTTGCTGATTTTTAAAGTGTTACATAAACAGGACAGGTGAAATATCTTGTAAAGCAACCATAAACACATGAAAAGACCTAGGTTTACAATTTATGATTAAAACTCTACTATCTACACAATATACATAGACATCAAATGTAAAAACTTAAATATCTTAGAAACAGTAGCCAGTTGTTTTAATTGTCATATTTGAATTCAGCACATCAAAATACATAATAAATAGCACATTTTAATCTGAAGCAGACGACTTCTCAAAAATTGTAGACCAGTGTTATTTTTGCCTCCAGCTCACCATTTGGGAGCATTTCTTGATGCTTTGTTCATCTCATTCTTTCCAAAGAATAAAACAATAAGATTCTATTCGTTAAAGGAAATGCACAAAACTGGCTACGTTTAACTTTCCCTGGAATTAACATCTTAGGGCCTCATCCTGCCAGGTTCTTATCAGATGCACATTTGGAAGATGGCACAGAAGCACCCCACTCCCTACCCCACAGCCTCCGTAAAGCCCAGACAAAAGGCCCTGTGCTAAGTGCAGTCGGTGCTTAAAGTGTGCCACAGCTGAGCCCCAGCACCTCTAGGCACAGGTGCTGGAACTAGGGTGCTGGGGGTGTTGTCACACCTAGGCTTGAAGTGGTTTCCGTTATATACAAGGTTTACAGTTTGCTTCAATGGCTCTCAGCACCCCCACTATACAAACTGTTCCAGCTTGGCAGTTCGTAGCCCCAGCACCTGTAGGCTTGGCAGTTTGTAGCCCCGGCACCTGTAGGCTTGCTGCATCAATTATAAAAGTAAAAAAAAAATTGCTTGAGCCCCAGCCCCCTCTTTCTTTACAAATGAAGCACTGAGCACAGTGCAGGGACTATTCCCTCCCTACTCTCTGGAAGATCATCACCCCCAAAAGATTCAGAAAGGAAGTGAGACCACATCTGTACCCTCCCCAAAATGCTAGTTAGCAGAGCTGGCCATCCTAAGATGCCCCAAATTTTGGGATGTAGCAGTGAGCACATTGACTCTGTACTTGGGACTCCAAGAGGCACTTACCATGTCTCTCTAATTACTTTCTCACCCATCATTCTCTCTTCAAGCACACTCAGGCATCCCACTACAACCGCCATTCACTGAGGTGCTACATTAACTGCCACTTTGCCCTGTGTCAAAAATCTCTCTCAGTTATTTCATAGCTTCATCAGATCAAATCTAGTCACACTGCCACCAAATCCATTCAACCTTGCCCCCACTTCTCTCAAACTCATCCATCCCCTCTCCCCCCCACCCAGCACCTCTTTGCCTGCTCCTCTTCAGCTCTTTCCCAGTTATGTGTGAGGTGCATAGAGAGCATTTTCATCCTTCAGGCCTGTGAGGGCTCAGCCCTGCAGAGATCTTCCAATACACCCTGGACTGGAAGGAAGGGGGCCATAGAATTCATCTTCCCTCAGCAGCCTCCAACCTCTGGGGGGAAGCTGAGAAATCTCTCAGCTCCCCAAGTTTGGGCACATCAGTTTGGTCTCAGGCAGACTGACCTCTTTACTAAGGAGCTCTTCCTGCTGTAAAATTAGATCAAGCAGAATGAGGCATGCTCAGAGCAGAGTATTGTTCTGCAGCGACACTGGCCAGGAATGGATTCTCTTCTCTCCCCACCACAGAAGCCACCAGCTGGGAGCAGATTTACCCTTCAACTCTGGCATGCGGCTGATGCTACCAACAGCTACTGCTGTTCTATGCACAGCTGCTGTTAACGAGACAGGTCTGGAGGTATGGGAAGACATGTAGCCTCCCATTTTGCACATAGAATCATAGAATATCAGGATTGGAAGGGATCTCGGGAGGTCATCTAGTCCTCAAAGCAGGACCAATCACCAACTAAATCATCCCAGCCAGGGGTTTGTCAAGCTGGACCTTAAAAACCTCTAAGGAAGGAAATTCCATCACCTCCCTAAGTAACCCATTCAAGTGCTCCACCACATCCCTATGATCTTTTCAGACTCCTTCTCCCTTCCCCCACACATTAACTTTTTCTCACACCCACTGAATATAAGGGCATAGAGATTGATACTTTTTAGGGGAAGGGATGGTTATGATAAAGACCTAGCTATGGAATTGGGACACAGCTGTAGCAACATCGAAAAAGTCCAGCCAGATAACTGGAATGGATCTTTGTATAGTAAGTGACCCTACCATTACATTGCATATTTGCAGATGTGTATATAGTACTTGGGCATTTAGCTATTTAATAGAGAACTTACATAAGAAAATATGCACATCAAATATATTTTCTGGATGCATTATTCAGCAGTGAACTTCACTGTGGACATGACAGCCAGGAACAGGATTGGCTAACTTCATTTAATACTTGTATGAGAACTGTCACCGACATACTGATGGCCCCAATGCTGCTATTCTTGATGTTCCAAAAGCGGCTCCCTCTACACAGTCTATTGCTCGTCACTGCACATGTAGGAGCCATGAGACAATGTGCACCTTCTGGATTTTCAAAACCAAGATGAGCAAAATTCACTTCCATTCCCACAAAGCGGAATCTCTGGTGCCAAAAATCTGTGACAGGATGTAGTGTCATCTGAAAATAATTATTTAGCTAGCAGCTCTTTTGAACGCTTTACAGTTCTGCTGTCTAAATGGATCTGGCAAGTGGGAACTCTCAGCAGCAAGCTGCCCTTTATCGGAACCCTTGTTCTCTTTCTTCTTCACAGCCAAGTATTTTGCATTGCACTGGAGTCTCAAGTGGACTGTACAATACTCGGGTTCACCAGACTATCCTGTGCCATACTTTAGTGTTTTAATTAAATGGGGAAAATCAGGCTTTAAGTAGTTTCCATTACAATAAACTCCTGTTTGAGTTGCTTATGAAATTTAGTGTCACTATTGTGGATCTTTTAGACATTTCCATTTATGATGTTCCAGTGGAAATGGCAAGTCTTTTTTCTTCTTCTTCTCTCTTTTCTTTTCAAATCTATGGTGGACAGTCAATGAAAACACTTCACAGCTTCAAAATGAGTCTTGTGTACTTAGCAGCTCTGAGAAGTAAGGCCCTGATTAAAGGTACTTATGCCCATGCATAACCATGCATTTAACCATGTAAGCAGCCCTAAAATAGTCATAACAGGATTACTCACATGCTCTAAGTTAGGCACATGCCTTGCAGAACTGGGGCCAAATGAAGGACCGGTTTGCCTCACACACAGGGGAAATTCATTAATGGAGGCAAAGTTATTGTCAATGGGATGTTGCTTTATGGGGGGACCGGGGAATTCATGCTTAACAGTGTGATTCATTTTGCACAGAATATATAGTTGAGGCAATCTGAAGTTGTCCTTTTTGTTTGGCAGGTGTGAAGAATAAAAGAGTCACACGATATGTACAGGAACCAGAAACCCGACACCTAGATTTTAAAACATGTATTCTGAATGCTCTTCATTACTAGGAGATCAAGATTACAAATTAGAAGCACCATGGAGACTGAAAATAATGCTTTATGTACTATTACACCTAATTTGTTTATGCTGCTGCAAAGAGGAAATTGTTAGACACAGCAAACTAAAATAGTCATTCTAAGCTTAATTAAATGCTTCTTGTGATTTTTTTCCACAAATTATTTGTCAATCCATACCACACTAATTAATGCTGAGATGGAGGCCAGATGACCTTATCATTGTTGCCCTTGGCATGTTAGCACTGAATCACACCCCAGAAGGACATTAATTTACTCAAAGAGAAAGAGACCAGACCACTGAATACATTATTGCTAACTCTTTAGATCCTAAATATTCTTTAGTAGGGTTAAAGCTCAGCTATTTTCTAGAAACGTTCTAATTACTGAATGCTTCATAGGTTAGATTTGTTTAGAAAACCACTATCTTGAAAAGGATTGGCCGTCAAAAGAAGAACAATGAAACAATGGAATAATGTGCAAAGGAATAATAAATTAGGATGATGATAAAAACCACAGACAGATTCTCTGAGCCACTCCCCTGCATTGTGCCCCTCTGGCTGCAGAGAGAGCTGAAAGCCACTGTGCCTCCAACACTAACACTTCCCACCCCCACAACAGCTGTCCTCCTACAATCCCCAAATAACAGATGGACCCTTCCCGTCATGGCCAACTTGCATAGAAACAGCCCGAGTATCAGGAAGACACAATTGACTCTCACCTACAAATTATGTCCAATGGAAGTAGGGTCTGGCCTACTTTGTTTTATTATCCTTACTGCAAATAGTAACAAAATATTACACTTGCCATCATGATATCGTGATCCCATTCCTGCAAGATGCTGAGTGCACTTAACACTTACCGACAATGAGATTTGAGGGTGCTCAGCAAAATGCAGGATCAGGTCATGTGTCTGTGTAACAAAGATGATGCACAGTATTCTTAGGGTATGTCTATGCTACAAACCTAAATTGACCTATATTAGGTTGACTTGCAGCCACCGCAGTAATTACTGCAGTGGTGCATGGCCACACCAACCTCTATGGGTCAGTGGTGTGCGTTCTCACCAGGAGCGCTTCCACCAACCTAAGAAGGGTAGAGCCCAGGCTCTTAGCTCTGCTGACAGCTCCTGCCAGGAATCTGGGTGCCACACAGGCACCACAGCGGGCTGCTCCCCCCAACTCCCTGCTCCCCATTTCTCGCTAGGGGCAGGAGGAAGCCTCCCAGGGCTTCTCACCACTAAGGAGCCGAGTCCAGCTGTCCCAGCTTCTTGACCCCACCTCCGCCCTGCCTACTCCCCACCATGAAATTGACAAGGCTGCCCGGCTCCCATCTGGGACTGGGATCCAAAGCTGCCCCGGTCTTCTCACCCCAACTCCCAGCTGGGAGCATGGTCCAGCCACCCATCTCACCAGGGAAGCTCCTGCCATAAAACTGACAAGACAGCCGATGTAAGGGACACAGTGTCTAGGCAGATACTGCGTTGCCCTAACTACACCGACATAAGCCTTAGGCCTCTTGTGGAGATGGAATTATGTCAGAGTAATAGGGCATTTACATTGATGGGAGAAAGGCTGTAGTGTAGGTACTGACATAATTAGGTCAACATAAGTTGCCTTATGTCTACCTGTGTAGTGTAGACCAGCCCTTAGATAGCTTTTATCAGTAAGGGAGGATGTTAAATCCATCCATTTTCTTTCTTTAATAATAGATATTGCAGATAGAGCATGAAGGTACTACAAATAAGAAAAGCTTCTGTAATTATTACCTAACTAAAGAAGATTTGCTGATCAGCCCTAAACTTCTAGGGCAAAACAAAGAAGTTTGATATTAATTTACCATTACTTCACTTGGGTCCTGTCATTAACAGTTCTTCATTATACTTAATTTAATAAGAAATATTGCTTATCAGGCTATTACAGGAGCACAATTATGCTGCAATTAAATCAAATCTATTCACACTGACCTTTCAGTGAACACTTAAGCGCTTTAATAACTTCCTATGTTATTATAAACATAAAAACTTGCAATCTCTTTTTAAAAAAAAATCTATCATGTAATATATTGTTTTCATATCATACCACTACCTACGATATTGCTTCATGCATTTTGCATTTGTAATGACATCTCTGGTCAGCTCCTTTGTGGGAATTGAACCCATGAACTCTCAGTCATGGGCCGAATAGTTTAAAGGTGATAACACCTTAAAATTTTTATGTGATCCAGCCATTATACGGGAACGAAGACCAGCACTGAGTTAATGTGTGTTACACATTTTTCATAGCAAGAACCAATGTTTTTCTCCAGTAACACTTTACTTTACACATTTTTATCTGTATTTTTTCCAGTTTATTCAGGTGAAGTGACTCTTTTATAATCCTTGTTATGGGGTTCACTCACCTCCTCCTGGTCACCCTGGGGATTAGCGCTAGCCAGGTATTGCACCCTCCTCCTGCGGTGTCACTCCCATTGTCCTCTCACCCAGTTCCTCTTGGAACCACAGCCTCCTCTTCATGATTCGCCTCTACAGATGGGTCACCATACATGTTCCTCTTCTGGGGTGAGTAACAAAGTCTTTCCAGGACAAACCACCCCAGGCAGTTTGCTGTCCTCTGCCAGGCCTGTGCCACATCCCCCATGAGCCAGCAGAAAAACCCAGGCCTGCCCTCTACTCTAGGTTTCAGCTCAGGGGCCCACTGGTCAGCAACCAAGGTCTTCACTATTCTATTCCTTGCTGCTTTTTCCCTGAGCCTTCTCCTACCTTCCTGGCTTCCCCCCTCTCTGGATTGGCCAGCCTCCCACCTCTCAGGAAGTAACTGTGGACTATCCCCTAACTCCTACCACAACTCCCTTCTTCCAGGGAATGACTGCAGCCTACTTCCTCCTGCCACATCTTCTGTTGACAGCTTCCTGGTTTACATGGGCCCCTCTAGCTGAGCCTGCTTCCAATAAATTCCCTGCTCCCTGGCTCCTCCTCTGGGTGCAGCCTGGGCAGTTAATTGACCCACTTAGCCATCTTAACCCCTCCAGGCCTTGTGTGTGGGGGACATCCCATCACCTCCCCCTTCTAAATTTCTACAATTGTTACATATTCTTCTACATTAAGGTTCAACACTAAGACTAGAGTTACATCATCTATCTTATTTAGAAACAGTGAGTACTACTAAAAACTGGATCTAGAAGGCTAAGAGGAAATAGTCGTGAGGAAATGAGAATTTTCTTCTTGTGGAACAATCTAAAATCATTTATGATAATCACAAAATAGCACTCGAAGTGGTAGTATACAGTATCATGCTTTCCCTTCTGTTACAAAGGAATAATCAAGAATGACATTGGTTAGTTATTTGCAAAGATTCTTTAAAATTTGTTGGAAAAAATTATGCTGATCAGAGCATACCAAGAGTTTTCCAGTCCAGTGCATTTCTAACAAGATTTTATGATTGTTGATCCTTAAATACTAACACAACACAATCAAACAAAACCCACACAAAGTTGTTGATCCATCTCAAGATAAATATACAACTAGAGTTTGGTGATCATCTTTCCATTTCTGGATCTGGTTAACATTTGTTTCTCAAAAGGCAAGATGTCAGACAGTTAAAGCAGAGATATTAGCAGATATCTGGGACAATAGCCATGTAATAAATACAGGGTATGTTTTCTTAATCAGTGGACCAGACTCGCAGCTGGTATAATTCAGGTCCACTGTTTTGAAGTTATATTAAGTTTTAAGTTGCCTTCTCAGCTCAATCTCTAAGTGTAGCTGGTGGATAAGAGTGCAGTCGACTCTACATTACAAGTAGTTTAACAACTGACAGCTTTGTAATGAGACAATATATTTATGAAAATCTTAGATAACAATAGTCTTTCATCTCTGAAGTTCTGAAACTAAGTCCTAGCTAAGATCACAGGCAGAAATGAGCTTGATTGTCTGAAACTAGCCCTCAATTTAGCACTCTGAACAGTTCCTATTCACAAGGGGCTAAGTCAGGAGTAACAAAGGTGTTGCAGGTCAAGACTCCGGTGCACTGGCGGAGCTGTAAGGGCAGAAGGTCAATTTCAACTGTCTTATGCTTAATTAAGGCTATTTTAATGATATAAGGCAATCCAATGACCTTGTAATGCTTTACTAAGGACAAAAGATTTGGACTCTTATAATTACTGTACCTCAACTTTATTAAAGAGAGTTGAATGTTACAAAGTAAATAAATGAAAAAAGCAACAGAAGAAGCAAAGTGGTATATATTGTATTTGCAAAACTGGTTAGTCACATTGCATTTCTCATCACTAATGTACACACCACTTCGATCAACATTTAATAAAACTGTAAAACATGGAAAAACTAATGTAATAGTTCATGTAAAAAAGCTAAAGAAGAAAAAATTATATTTGGTTTCATATGTTTTGTTCAGTAATCATCTCTAACATGTCTAAACAATGAGATTTGTTCCCCACCTTTATAAGCACTACATTCATACCTGTATATATAAGAAAAATCAGGAGATTACAAGTCAAAAACCTAGAATGTGGCCTACCTTTACATTCATAGAATATCAGGGTTGGAAGGGACCTCAGGAGGTCATCTAGTCCAACCCCCTGCTCAAAGCAGGACCAATCCCCAACTAAATCATCCCAGCCAGGGCTTCGTCAAGCCTGACCTTAAAAAACCTCTAAAGAATAAGATTCCACCACCTCCCTAGGTAACCCTTCCAGTGCTTCACCACCCTCCTAGTGAAAAGATTTTCCTAATATCCAACCTAAACCTCCCCCACTGCAACTTGAGACCATTACTCCTTGTTCTGTCATCTGGTACCACTGAGAATAGTCTAGATCCATCCTCTTTGGAACCACCTTTCAGGTAGTTGAACGCAGCTATCAAATCCCCACTCATTCTTCTTTTCTGCAGATTAAACAATCCCAGTTCCCTCAGCCTCTCCTCATAAGTCATGTGCTCCAGCCCCCTAATCATTTTTGTTGCCCTCTGCTGGACTCTTTCCAATTTTTCCACATCCTTCTTGTAGTGTGGGGCCCAAAACTGCACACAGTACTCCAGATGAGGCCTCACCAATGCTGAATGATCACGTCCCTCAATCTGCTGGCAATGCCCCTACCTATACAGCCCAACATGCCGTTAGCCTTCTTGTCAACAAGGGCACACTGTCGACTCATATCCAGCTTCTCATCCACTGTAACCCCTAGGTCCTTTTCTGCAGGACTGCTGCCTAGCCATTCGGTACCTAGTCTGTAGCAGTGCATGGGATTCTTCCATCCTAAGTGCAGGACTCTGCACTTGTCCTTATTGAACCTCATCAGATATCTTTTGGCCCAAACCTCTAATTTGTCTAGGTCTCTCTGTATCCTATCCCTACCCTCCAGCATATCTACTACTCCTCCCAGTTTAGTGTCATCTGCAAACTTGCTGAGGGTGCAGTCCACGCCATCCTCCAGATCATTAATGAAGATATTGAACAAAACCGGCCTCAGGACCAACCCTTGGGGCACGCCATTTGATACCGGCTGCCAACTAGACATGGAGCCATTGATCACTACCCGTTGAGCCCAACAATCTAGCCAGCTTTCTATCCACCTTATAGTCCATTCATCCAGCCCATACTTTTTTAACTTGCTGGCAAGAATACTGTGGGAGACCGTATCAAAAGCTTTGCTAAAGTCAAGGAATAACAGGTCCACTGCTTTCCCCTCATCCATAGAGCCAGTTATTTCCTCATAGAAGGCAATTAGGTTAGTCAGGCATGACTTGCCCTTGGTGAATCCATGCTGACTGTTCCTGATCACTTTCCTCTCCTCTAAGTGCATCAGAATTGATTCCTTGAGGACCTGCTTTTTCCAGGGACTGAGGTGAGGCTGACTGACCTATAGTTCCCCAGATCCTCCTCCTTCCCTTTTTTAAAGATGGGCACTACATTAGCCTTTTTCCAGTCATCTGGGACCTCCCCCGATCGCCATGAGTTTTCAAAAGTAATGGCCAATGGCTCTGCAATCACATCCGCTAACTCCTTTAACAGTCTTGGATGCAGTGCATTCGGACCCATGGACTTGTGCTCGTCCAGCTTTTCTAAATAGTCCTGAACCACTTCTTTCTTCACAGAGGTCTGGTCACCTCCTCCCCATGCTGTGCTGTCCAGTGCAGTAGTCTGGGAGCTGACCTTATTCGTGAAGACAGAGGGAAAAAAAGCATTGAGTACATTAGCTTTTTCCACATCCTCTGTCACTAGGTTGCCTCCCTCATTCAGTAAGGGGCCCGCACTTTCCCTGACCACCTTCTTGTTGCTAACATACCCGAAGAAACCCTTCTTTTTACTCTTAACATCTCTTGCTAGCTGCAACTCCAAGCGTGATTTGGCCTTCCTGATTTCACTCCTGCATGCATGAGCAATATTTTTATACTCCTCCCCGATCATTTGTCCAATCTTCCACTTCTTGTCAGCTGTGTGTGTGTGTGTGTGTGTGTGTGTGTGTTTAAGATCAGCAAGGATTTCACTGTTATGTTAAGCTGGTCACCTGCCATATTTACTATTCTTTCTACACATAGGGATGGTTTCAAGTATCAGAGGGGTAGTCGTGTTAGTCTGAATCTGTAAAAAGCAACAGAGGGTCCTGTGGTACCTTTAAGACTAACAGAAGTATTGGGAGCATAAGCTTTCGTGGGTAAGAACCTCACTTCTTCAGATGCAGAAGTGAGGTTCTTACCCACGAAAGCTTATGCTCCCAATACTTCTGTTAGTCTTCAAGGTGGCACAGGACCCTCTGTTGCTTTTTATAGGGATGGTTTGTTACTGCAACCTCAATAAGGAGTCTTTAAAATACAGCCAGCTCTCCTGGCCTCCTTTTCCCCTCATGTTATTTTCCCAGGGGATCCTGCCCATCAGTTCCCCGAGGGAGCCAAAGTCTGCTTTTCTGAAGTCCAAGGTCAGTATTTTGCTGCTCTCCTTTCTTCCTTGTGTCATTTTCCTGAACTCAGCCATCTCATGGTCACTGCCTCCCAGGTACCTATCCACTTTTGCTTCCCCTACTAATTCTTCCCTGTTTGTGAGCAGCAGGTCAAGAAGTGGGAGGGATAGCTCAGTGATTTGAGCATTGGCCTGCTAAACCCAGGATTGTGAGCTCAATCCTTGAGGGGGCCATTTAGGGATTTGGGGCCAAAATCTGTCTGGGGATTGGTCCTGCTTTGAGCAGGGGGTTGGATTAGATGACCTCCTCAGGTCCCTTCCGACCCTGATATTCTATGATTCTAAGAGCTCTGCCCCTACTTGGTTCCTCCAGCACTTGCACCAGGAAATTGTCCCCTACACTTTACAAAAACTTCCTGGATTGTCTGTGCATTGAGTAACTCAACTTCAATTTTCTGTGTGTATTCTGAAGAGTTTCAGCGTCACATTCAGTATAAACTAATTAAATTTGTCTCAGATTTCATGGAGCTTTTAAATGAAGAAAATAATTAAAGCTTAGGCAAGTAGACGACATATTTATGCAAGCATCAAGGAAATTATATTCTACAGGATTCAGCTCTGCAACATCATTGGTACTCTACTTACAGTATGAGCTATTATGGGAGATGGAACATAGAAGGTTCATAAAAAGCACTCTTGCCTTCTGTATAAAGACTGTCTTCATATTTCTGGCTTGGATTCCATTATTTCACTTTCAAAAATAGTCACATGTTTGAACTACAATCAGCCGTTTACGTAAAGCATAATCATGGAACTAACTGGATAGATGAAATTCTCTGACAATGCAGGTACTCCTCTATATGCTCTGCCATATCTTACAAAGGCAACAAGGATAAAACTCCATAGCCGTGAGTACTTAAACATATTTTGTATAGAAACTTAGACAGCTGTTGCCTTTCTTCCTGTTCTGATTTGTATGAAAAGCCCAGAGATAAGAAATATACAAAAACATAGTGAGGTACTTTCCCTCTTAACATATTCAGATAATGGGAAAACAGCCAGAAGGATAGATAAATAGCCACAGCCCCAACAATTTGTAGTTTTTTGACAGTAACAACAAAGGATGATTAAAATGCAATGAGAATTTCTATCCAGCAAGAAAATAAAGAAAGTACAGTGTGTACTCTTCACAAATGTATGTACCCAGCCCCCTTGGCACTCCAACAATAAGAACAAGGAACTTATTTTTCCCTGAAGCATGTTTCATTCTTGCTACTAGCTTGATGCTGCTGCTTTAAATTAAATGTCATTGCTATAGACCTGTTATTAGCCTATCAGTAGCCAATGGTGAATCTCTCTGAAAAAAGCAACAACAAAAAAAGCTGAAGTTTTCTAGTGAAATGAAGCAGAAATACGTTTGACTTTCTACACTATCATGAAAGAGAATTGCCTACAGAATCCTTCACCAATTAACCAAAACTTGTGCTGAATAGCTCAAGCAACCTGACCATCTCTCTCCTTTAATATAAATTATTCACTTTTCTTCTGTATTCTATATCTATTACTCTGTGCACATGTTGATTAGTTCATTGATCCCCGCCACACACACACAAAATCATTGAATTTAATGGAGTTTGTAAAAGTGGGTAGTCTAATTTAGGAGTCAAACTCTTCTTATGTTTCCACCATTAAGTCTGGGGAAATCTGAAGTAATTCAACCAGGGCCGGCTCCAGGCACCAGCCCACCAAGCTTGTGCTTGGGGCGGCACCTGGAGGGGGGCAGCACGGTGCTCCGGCCGCCGGGGAGAGCGGAGCCCCGGCTGGGCTCTCCGGCCTCCCCGTGGCGGTCTGGCCGCCACTCCGCCCTCCCCCCGGCGCTCTGGCCACGGGGGGAGAGCGGAGCCCCAGCGGGCTCGCCGCCCTCCTCCCGGCGCTCTGGCCGGCGGGGAGAGCAGAGCCGCGGCGGGCTTGCCGCCCTCCTCCTGGCGCTCTGGCTGCCACTCCGCCCTTCCCCCCGGCGCTCTGGCCACGGGGGAGAGCGGAGCCGCGGCGGGCTCTCTGGCCGCTGGAGAGAGCAGAGCCCCGGCCAGCTCGCTGCCCTCCTCCGGGTGCTCTGGCCGCCGGGGAGAACGGAGCCCCGGCTGGGCTCTCCGCCCTCCTCCCGGGGCTCCGGCCGCCAGCGGAGCCACGGCAGGCTCGCTGCCCTCCCCCAGCACTCTGGCCGGTTGGGGAGAGCGGCCTGTGGCCGGGCTTGGTGCCCTCCCCTGCCACGCGGGGGGGGGGGTGGGGGGGGAGGCGCGCGCGGGGGCGGCGGGAGGCTTTTTTGCCTGGGGCGGCAAAAAAGCCAGAGCCGGCCCTGAATTCAACTAATAGGGGGAAAGAAAAGGAGAGAGAAAAGAAAAGAAAATCTGGCCCTAAAGATTAAGAAACTCACTTATAGAATCATAGGACTGGAAGGGACCTCAAGAGGTCAGCTAGTCCAGTCCCCGGCAGGACTAAGTATTATCTAGATCATTCCTGACAGGTGTTTGTCTAACCTGCTCTTAAAAATCTCCAATGATGGAGATTCCACACCCTCCCTGAGCAATTTATTCCACTGCTTAACCACCCTGACAGTTAGGAAGTTTTTCCTAATGTCCAAACTAAATCTCCCTTGCTGCAATTTAAGCCCATTGCTTCTTATTCTTAATCTCTGAGGATAGGACAACAATTCTTCTCCCTCCTCCTTGTAACAACCTTTTACGTACTTGAAAACTGTTATGTCCCCTCTCAGCCTTCTCTTTTCCAGACTAAACAAACCCAATTTTTTCAATCTTCCCTCATAGGTCACATTTTCTAGACCTTTAATCATTTTTGTTGCTCTTCTCCGGACTCTCTCCAATTTGTCCACATCCTTCCTGAAATGTGGCACCCAGAACTGGACACAATACTCCAATTGAGGCCTAATCAGTGCAGAGTAGAGTGGAAGAATTACTTCTCATGTCTTGCTTACAACACTCCTGCTAATACATCCCAGAATGATGTTTGCTTTTTTTGCAACAGCATTACATTGTTGACTCCTATTTAGCTTGTGGTCCACTATACCCCCCAGATCCCTTTCCGCAGTACTCCTTCCTAGGCAGTCATTTCCCATTTTGTATGTGCGCAACTGATTGTTCCTTCTGAAGTGGAGTACTTTGCATTTATCCTTATTGAATTTCATCCTATTTACTTTAGAGCATTTCTCCAGTTTGTCCCGATCATTTTGAATTTTAATCCTATCTTCCAGAGCACTTGCAACCCCTCCCAGCTTGGTATCGTTCGCAAACTTTATAAGCATACTCTCTATGCCATCATCTAAATCATTGATGAAGATATTGAACAGAACTGGACCCAGAACTGATCCCAGTGAGACCCCATTTGTTATGCTCTTCCAGCATGACTTTGAATCACTAATAACTACTTTCTGGGAACATTTTTCCAACCAGTTTTGCACCCACCTTATAGTAGCTCCATCTAGGTTGCATTTCGTAGTTTGTTTATGAGAAGGTCATGCAACCACTTGTATATCCAAATACAATGAGAATATCAAGCAAACTAAAAGTCAAACAGTTTTTCACTACAAAGCTCAGGGATACTCTACAATGGTTGCGTACGAGAAGGACTGTCTATTAGAGATGGTTTGCTGCAGGTTTCTCTGTTTCAGCAATCAGCAGTAATTGCAAGTAATCCCTGACCTAGTTGGAGTCTGCAGTGATTCATATCTGAAAGGGCTCATAAAAATAAGTCCATATATCTTAAGTATTTGTGACATGAAACCAGGTTGGTTAAATAAGTTAACCAATGAGCAGAATATTGAGTATTTTAAAGTAGGATAGAAGTTGTCAGTTCCCAGCATTAGTGGATCACAGGGCTGCCATAGTTCTGTTGTACGTACGTACGTACATACGTACACACACACACACACACACACACACACACACACACACACACACACACACACACCACAAGCAACTGCCACACACAAGAAAGGAGAAAGTGTGAGCAGAAGTCCTGAGACCCTAATGTCACCACACCAGGACTGCTGTGCTACTGTCGCTGTATCCCTCCAAAATGCACAGCAGCAGGAAAAGCCAGGTGCGGGGCAAGTGAAAGCATAACAGCTGAAGGTGCTGGTCATTTTTTAAGAACTGTATTACTATTTACCAAAGGTAAGAAGCAAAAGAAAAATAGCTGAAGTGTCACAGGGCATGTTGGCCCTTTCAGAGAGGCTACTGGTCTATCATGGCCCTGAACCCTAGTTCAATCCAGAATCAAGGCATTCTGGGACTTTTAGGTCTCGAGGTTGAATGGAACTGTGGGCCTGACAGTAAGGACTAGAAATAGGGCTTCTGTTTTTAATTTTATTTTCCAAGGTTTATTTTGAGCAATTTTTGAGCTTTATGCAGACATCCAAATATCAGGGGTTTGGGACTCTGTGTATATTGTAATGCATAAATGCTTTGCAATATTTCCTAGTGCACTTTAATGTAGCACTGTGTCAAACAGCATGATGTTAAAGTGCACTAAGGAAACTTTATTGTGCACCAGCGAGGTCTACATAAACCAATTTATGTGCAATACAGTAGTGTGCTTTCAAAACCACACCACCATAGTCTGCATTATTGCTTCATGTAGACAATAATCATTTCCAGTGTTTATTGGATACACACCGATTTTTATTTATTTATTTTTGTAACAGGTGTGTTTTATTTATGTTTGTCAGGTAAAACTAAAAATCAGAAGCCATAACT
Organism: Chrysemys picta bellii; assembly: GCF_011386835.1. Taxonomy (NCBI): domain Eukaryota; kingdom Metazoa; phylum Chordata; order Testudines; family Emydidae; genus Chrysemys; species Chrysemys picta. The sequence goes on along the minus strand of NC_088796.1, from coordinate 39,594,634 downwards.
ATAGGTAACCTCCCCTTACTCAGCAGGAGAGTGACTTAGTTCAGGGCAACTGAACCTGTATTTCCCCTCAGTGGTTCAGCAAGGACATTAACGCTTGGCTTTCAGCTTCCCAGCTGTTGCCTTTCTTGGTGGAGACACAGGGGTCTTTCCCTTCCAACCGGGGTATTCCAAGCCTGCAAAGCTCCCTCCCTTTGCTGTGTAATTCCCAGCCAAAACAGTCTGCCTGAAAAGACCTGTTTGCTCTCTCTTTAGAGAGTGAAAACAGAGAGATTGCTACAGATATAAGTTACCACACAGCTCTTTCTAAGGGCTGGTCTACACTGGGGGGAATTGATCTAAGATACGCAACTTCAGCTACGACTGATAGACAAAGAAATTATATTTGGATAAAAGCCTGGGTTTCAAACTGACTCAGAGCCTTCTTCCTGATCCAGCAAATGGATAGGACACCTGGTCCATGAAAGGCCAGAATCAGCGTAGCTGAAGTCGACGCATCTTAGATCGACTTGCCTCACGGCGCAGGATTGATGGCCGCAGCTCCCCCGTCGACTCCGCTTCTGCCTCTCGCCCTGGTGGAGTTCCAGAGTCGATGGGGAGCATGTTCAGGGATCGATTTATCACGTCTAGACGAGACGCAATAAATCGATCCCCAGTAGATCGATGTACCCTAAGCAAACCTACTTTATTCTTACAGTAAAAAGCATTACAGAGACAATACATTAAAAACAATAAAAACCTACATGCATGCTAATAAGTTAGGGTTTTCTTTGTGGTTATAAGTTCATCAGAGCTTCAGCTCAGAACAAGCACACAGTATTCTGGGACCTCAACTGGCCAAATCATTCCAATCCTCCCTTAAGGATTCTGGCCTTTCATGGACCAGGTGTCCTATCCATTTGCTGGATCAGGAAGAAGGCTCTGAGTCAGTTTGAAACCCAGGCTTTTATCCAAATATAATTTCTTTGTCTATCAGTCTCTGGAGAATCCCGTTTGAACTAGTATATGAATATCTCCCCAGAGGGGTGGCTTCACAGGCTAACAATGGAGGAAGTTTATTAGTATCCCCCCTCCCTACTACAGAAGAGACATACAATGCCACAACACCACACACAGTTGTATTTTTAATACAATGTACCCCCAAAGGTATTAACCCTAATTCAAAAAGGTTTAGCTTAATTCAATAAAGGTTTGTTCAGCATATTGTCAGTCTGTCACACGGGGGAGTGTGCATGACCCATGGCATGACTCACAGCTGACAAAGTTGGAGAAGAAGCCTGGGGGTAGAAGTCTGTGAAAGGACTGGGTAAAGGCCCAAGAGTAAGTCAGAACAGTAATTGACCCTGGAGCGGGGCAAGTGCCTCACTGGAAAAGAACTGTGTAGGTTTGGACTTGTGTTGGAGCTGTTTGTTTCAGACTTTTACTGCCCTGGAAGAGGTGGGGATTTTCATTTGTTCAGACAGCTAAACTACCCAATGAAGGAGAGAGGGGAGGGACTGAGGAAGTGGCTGCCCTTGATGATGGAAAAGCAAGCCACTGCTGCAAAAGGTTCTTGTGAAGTGCTCCAAGTAGCACACTTCCTGTAGAGCCTCCCTTCATATTATTGTCATAAACCCTACCAGAAATATAACTGACTTCCCAAGAAAGAATTATAAAATAAGAAAAAAGGTCCCTACCAGCAAATAAGTGATTCATCAAAAAAGCAACACTAGAGGAGAGGCAACCCAGCCTAGACCTAGAAACTGACATTTCTAGTGAGCACACTACTATTCTTCAAATGTCTGGAAAAAACCAACCTTGAAACATTTAGGGAAGTAAAATGTAGTGAGCTTAATTATGTAAATTAACACATGGATAATAAACTGACAGTTGCTAAAACAATACAGGAATTGGAAGACAGACATCAGATATTGAGCACTATCAAGAGGTCTGTGATGCAAAAAGAAAGTAATCGGGGAGAACAAAAAAGGCAATAGAGAACAAGGAAGAAGGATCAATATCCACGTAACAGGATTTGTAGAAGGCCAAGAAGATTGTAATCCTATCAAATAGTTTTCAAATTGACTGTCAGAAATTACTTATAATGAAGAAACACATATTAATAGAAAAAATGCACCAGGCGGCAAGAACAACAGAACACAGAGATCATCATCCATTTTTAATTCTGTCAAGACTAACAAGGGTCATAGAGTTTAAGACCAGAAGGGATCCCCAGATCATCTAGTATGACCTCATGTAAATAACTGGCCACCAACACCACCTGGACCTGCACACTAAACCCAACAACTGAAATCAGACCAAAGTACCATAGCCCACAGAAGACTAAACTAATTATGTGCCACAGGTAGAGAATAGGCGGGACCAAGGTGCATGAGTGCCCAAGGCCCCTGAAATGACAAGCTAGGATTATCTGAGTATATCTCATTTAATCATTTTCAAGTGAACCAAACCACACACTGCACAGGAAGGCAAAATATACACAAGGTCACTGCCAATCTGACCTGGAGGAAACTGTCTTCCCAATCCCATATATGCAAACAATTAGATCCCGAGCACATGAGTAAGAACCAGCCAGCCAAGCACCTGAGACAGGGAAGGCTGTGTGCAACCTCAGAGCTCTGGTCCACCCTAGCCAATGTCTCATCTCAAGTCTTGGCCATCCCTGATACTTCAGAGAAAAGAGAATTTTTAAAAAGCCTAAAATATATTGGTGGCGAGTCATTACCTGGCCCCTGTAAGTGGCTGGCTGAAACCCTGAAGCATGAGCTTTTAGGAACATAAAAGACAAACTGAGAGTAAGGCCCAGGGCTGTTGAGCCCTGCCCCCTACCATCATAAGCAACCCTGTCATACAATCACACTCATTAAATTCTCCAGAACTGTCTTAAAACTAATTAAGTTGTTTGACCCTACAACTCTGTTGGAAGACTGTTCCAGAACCGCACTCCTCTGTTGGTTAGACACCCTCTCATTTCCAACCTGAATGCATTCATGGCAAGTTTATATCCATTTGTTCACATGTCCTTTAGCTTAAATAGTTCTTCGCTCTTCCTGTTATTTATCTCCCTGATTTATTTTGGGAGAATAATCATATTCCCTCTCAGCCTTCTTTTTTGGTAGACTAAACAAGCCATGCTCTTCCAGTTTCTTCCTATAAGATAGGCCCGCCATTCTCCTGACCATCCTATCATCTCTTTTCCAAACCTGTTCTAATTTAAATTCATCTTTCTTGAACATGGGTGACCAGAATTGTAGACAGTATTCCAAATGAGGTCTTACACTTGCCTTGTACAACCGCAATACATCTCTTTCTACTGGAAATGCCTCGCCTGGTACATCCTGGGATCGCTTTTGCCTTTTTCACAGCTGCATCGCCTTGGTAGCTTGTAATCATTCTGTGTTCAACCAACACGTTCAAGTCTCTCTCCTCCTCTGTTGCTCCCAATGATGAGTGCCCAGCTCAAAGCAAAAATTCTTATTATTAGATCTTAAGTGTACTTTGTACCATTTTGAATTTCATCCTATTTTTTTTTTACACGAGTCTTCAAGGTCATCCAGACCTTCCCGTAGAATATTTAAATCTCCTCTGCATTGACGACATCCCTCCCAACTTTGTTTCATCAGCAAGTTTCACTAGCACACTCCTAACTTTTTGTGCAAATGGTGTTAATAAAAATATTGAATAAGATTGGCCCAAGACCAATCCTTGAGGAACTCCACTAGTAACCTCCCTCCAGTCTGATAAGCCATCTTTCAGCACAATCCATTGCCTTCTCTGCTTTAGCCAGTTCCTTATCCACCTTACAATTTTTGTACTGATCCCCATCTTGACTAATTTAAGTAATAATTTCCCATCTGGTACCCTAGTCAAATGTTTTACTGAAGTCCAAGCTCTACTAGATCTATTGCACTTCTACACTCTAAAAAAGCACTTTTCTCTCAAAGAAGGGTCCCTATCAACTGCTAGAGAAACTAAAGATGCAAAAGAGAATATGTGCATTTCCAAATTTCTTAGCATTGCTACAAAAAAGTGGGCTGGATTAACTCCAGGGGAGCAAATGCTCAATGTCTTAGTGACTTTGTTTATGTTGGGCTATATAGGCACCGATGAGAACTTTTCATCAAGGACTCTCTCATATATTTACAACACAAGTTGAAGTTGTTCAGTGCACGAGAATTCCCCAGCTATTACAGGTAATGCCTTGGATGAACAGACTGCAAAACTGCTTCCAAAATCACTCTTGTTCAGCCCTTCTGGCCATTCATTTGACAGATATATTTGAGTGGGCATGCTTATAATTGAACAAGCACCATATGTCAGAATTTCATACATAGTTAGTTATAGAACTTTAAGACAGGTGAAAGGTTAAATGCCTTTAAGCTGAAATAGGCTTTTCTTGTCTTACACTAAGAAAATTCAAAGGAAAGAAATACATAGCAACAGAAACTTGTTCTTTCCAAAAAGCTAAATAAACTGAACCAAGCCTTCTTGGTTTCCTTCTGTAGGGAAGCCATATTGGTATAATGAGAAAGAGTCCAAATACTACAAGATACCTGGACTTAATCCCAAAACTGTGAGCTTCTTGGCAGAAAGGAGAAGATTGGCATGCACTGAGCAGTAAGCACTGCGTTAATGCTGACATCCAGACAGTCTATGGGGAACTGACTATATTATCAATTATCCTGACAGATAGGGGAGATTGCTGGAACCCGTGATATACATTTCAAAACTCAAATTCATTATAACAGACATTCAGTTGAACCAAATATTAAAATTAATAGAAAATATTGATCCTCTGGAATTTGGAAGAATGCATGAGACTCGGTTTAATATGCCATAGCCTGTTATACTGGCAGACAACGTACCACCTCCAACTGGCCAATGCCAGGGGCTGAGTGGCAGTTCAGTAAGTTGGCAAACCTCAGGAAGTGCCAGTGCCTGAAGATGGATGAGCACTTGAGAAGGGTAGTGAGACCCTCAGTGGAGGAAATGCCATCAAAAAGTGAAAGAGTTAAATCATGATTTAACCAACAGCAGCCACAAACCGGAGGTAAGTCAATGAGAATTCACCTTCTGTACTTTCTGCCAGGAGAACTGTTATGGCAGAATCAAGGCAAAGTGATCAACAATCATAGAATCATAAGCCTGGAAGGGTCCTCGAGAGGTCATCTAGTCCAGTCCCCTGCACTCATGGCAGGACTAAGTATTATCTAAACCATTCCTGACAGGTGTTTGTCTAACCTGCTTTTAAAAATCTCCAATGATGGAGATTCCACAACCTCCCTAAGCAATTTATTCCACTGCTTAACAACTCGACAGGAAGTTTTTCCTAATGTCCAACCTAAACCTCCCTTGCTGCAATTTAAGCCCATTGCTTCTTGTCCTATCCTCAGGAGGTTAAGAACAATTATTCTTCTTCCTCCTCCTTGTAACAATCTTTTCTATACGATCAATCTATACTTGAAAACTGTTATATCCCCCCTTAGTCTTCTCCTTTCCAGACTAAACAAACCCATTTTTTTTTCAATCTTTCCTCATAGGTCATGTTTTCTAGACCTTTAATCATTTTGTTGCTCTTCTCTGGACTCTCTCCAATTAGTCCATATCTTTCTTGAAATGTGGCACCTAGAACTGGACACAATACTCCAGTTGAGGCCTAATCAGCACGAAGTAAAGCGGCAGAATTACTTCTCATGTCTTGCTTATAACACTCCTGCTAATACATCCCAGCATGATGTTTGTTTTTCTTGGAACAGTGTCCTGAGGACGATGATATTAAACACAGGTGGAGATTCTGTGCAATCTGTCTGCACAACTAGAGCCACTCATAATACAGGACGACAGTAAAGAGAGTACAGAGGCGCAACCATCAATCTGCAGAGAGGAAGTGGTATGTGCTATTATGAAAATGAAGTCTGGGAAAGCACCAGGAGAAGATAATGTGCTTGCAGAATTGTTAAAGTGACTGGTAAACATAGTACTGATCTTATGTGGAAAATTTGTAATCATGTATGGATGTCTAGAAATTGGCTGGAGGACTGGATGAAAGGGATTCTTCCCGTCTTTACCAAAGAAGGGAGACATAACAGAACATAACTATTGTACCATCTCACTGATAACGCACACAAACAAAGTACTGCTCTACATAACCCAGAATCCCATGAAACACAAGATAGAAGCAGAAATACAACCACAAGAAAGTGGTTTCGGGGGGGCTGTGGCACACATAACCAAATTGCAAATATCCAGCATATGACTGAAAAACACAGAGTACAGTCACTCATTGATCATTTGCTGCTTTGACTACTTAAAAGCATTTGATACCACCTGACAACTGTTTTTGGATGACACTGGCAGACATGGGAATTCCAAAACTTCTCATTGAGCTCATTGCAAGTCACTGTCACCAACAACAGACCATGGCGTGACAAGCAGTAGGCCACAGTCAGTGGTTGTCCATGGGGCAGGGTGAGAGACAAGGATATATTTTGTCCCCAACCCTCTAACATTTAAGCAGAATTTATTAATTAGAGACAAGCCTTGGAAGGTTTTGACAATGTGGAAGGAGCTAAGATTTCCATTGGTGGGTACCTCTTAACTGACCTCAGATATGCTGATGACATGACACACTGTGCTACCACCACCGATGCAATGCAACAAATGTTGGAGTCTGTAGAAACAGTTAGTGAGGAATATCGACTATCCCTTAATGTCACGAAAACAAAATTCATGTACCTTGACATGATCAACCACCACAGGATGCAAGCAGCCATCACAATTAATAGAGGTAATAGATTAATTTAATTATCTGGGATCCTATATAGCCAACCAAAGAGGCTGTTCCAAATAAACTGGAAGAAGCCTAGGGACAACTCACCCAGCTGTGACATCCCTTAAAAAAATGTGAAAAAAAGTGGCATTTCCAAATGTATGAAGGTGCAGTTGGTGAAAAGCCTATTTTTTTCATGGTCATTTACAGATGGAGAGTTAATGCTGCTGACAAGCATAAAACTGGAGTTATGAAATATGGTACAGGTGAAGACTTGTGTATTTCTTGGATGGAAAAAATGAATGCCTTTGTTAGAAATATTACTGGAGAGGAGCAGACACTGGTGTAGAAAATCAATGAACTCAAACTTATGTACTTTGGTCACATTAGGTGTAGAGATGGAAATAACCTTCAAAAAATTATTGTGGAAGGAATGGTGGAGGCTCAAAGTAGGGGACAACAAGTGAGGAGCTGGATGGAAGATTTTCTCACACACTGCTTTAGCTTTTGGCTCTCATGCCTATATTACTTCTACATAGCACACCTCTTGTGGTAGCATGTGGGATAGGTGTAGCTACACACTATAGTGAAAAGCAGGCATGGGATGTGTAGATACATGTGTCAGTGAAAGGCTCTGACAGTGGGGAGGCAGCCACTCCCCACTGCTGTAGCCTTTCACTCCAGCAGCTCCCCACTACTGGAGCCTCTCTCCATTACAAGAAATGCTTTAAAATAAGTTTTCAGATTTTGGGCAGATTCATTGAACCTCACCCATGCATAACCTTGGAGTACAACCACCTTCTTGTTCCTGAGATGTATGGACTTGAAGTTAAAGACCTTGTTATGGTGCTGTACTGGACTATGATCAAAAGTAGCCACTTTTAAAATTCTAATACCAGCCTGGAAGTGGCATGGGGAGGTTTCCTGCCACTGATGCAGTCCACACATTCTCTGGATGTAGCTAAATCGTCTTGATCAGATATGACTTATGCCTGAAGAGCACTTTTTTGTGTGCCTGAAGAGCACTTTTTTGTGTGCCTTTCTATATACCAGAATATACCCCAGTTCCTGTTACAATGTCCCCACATGCACACAGACAATTTCAAATGTTGAACACTGTTGTACAAACAGTATTCTCTATGGGCTGATGGTCCACTGCTTAGCATGTTATGTTGTCATTTGCACCTGTGCATAGTCATAACAACAATATTACAGTCTCCTATTAGTGACTTGTGAAGAAGGTGTAATTGAGTCTTCAGTACATAATTAGCCCTTCATGAGGTTTAAGGTGATATGGAGGAGATGAAGGTATTCTTATCATAGAAAACAGCTATCGATTCTACCCCATGTATCTTTGCAGAAGCCCAATTGTAAATTAAACATGTTCAGTTTCAAAGGTATTTTCAGAAATGTAGGAGTAAGAATTAAATTGATCTATTTATTTTCATTTAAGGTTTTTCTCCCACTGCGTCATGGAGTATAATTACTTCTTCCAAAAAGCTATTTGCAAAATGCCAAGTTTCTTTGCTTTCAGTCAACCTGAGGGTAAGGGAGGAGGGAAAGTTTCTATCCAGTTATGTTATCATCCAGCTTTGCGTCTCAAAATCATAAGTGATGGCTCAGCAGCTTATTCAGCAGAAAAAGCAACTTGGCCATAATAACCGTTTTGTTGGTTTAAGAGACTAGATCTCCAAAGACCTAAGACAAGAAGTTCTCCAAACTGTAGTACTTTCCTCCAAGTTCTGAGAAAAATTTGGCTCAGACGTCAAGCTTATAAAAATGTGTCTCTACAGAGAGACTGTCAACAATGCCAGTTAGTGCTATTTGTGATAATCGTTTTTGTGTTGAAGTCACAAATGAACTTCAACTGATTCAAATGTTTATTTTAGTTTTTTAATAAACACAATGAATATCGGATTCTTATCTGAACATTTTTAGTCTACAGTAATGAGGTGGAAACCTCACAAAAACAAGCCTTAAAAAAAACTCACTTCCACTACTTTTTTTCCCCCCACAGTTCAGCTGAAAACACCTCTCATGCTATTTCAACATTTCTACATTCAGTCCCAACCAGACCCAGGAAACGTACAGGTGGCACAAGAGGAAAAACAGCTACAGTTTTTCAAACGTCAAAAAAATTGAGTTATATTGTTCAGACTGGTTTGCCATCCAACTTCTCCAGTCCAGCTTTGCAATTAGAAAATGGGATTGAAAACTCCAACTTTTGTAATAGTTATAAATCAACTTGGCCGGATTTGCTGCTGTTTTAAGTGAGCATGACTCCATTGATTTAAATAGTCTGTCTGCTACTTTAATTGCCAGCATGCATGTGTTTAGCGACTCCCTGCTTGTCAGTCACCCATGAAGGTTGGTATCTGCATAAACCGCATCAGGGGACTCAAGAAGCAGTTCAGAAATATTCTAGGACATCATTGTGGAAAGTTGGAGGTAAATCCTTTGGACTGCACAAGGTAAAATGAAGGTTTCCCATGTGAAGTGATGGGGTAGTGTAACCCTCACACCTTCTGGGTGTGGTGTTCTGTCCCATCTAGTGGCTCCAAGACCAGAAAGAGAGAGATTAAGGAGTCTGCTCTACAGCCTTATCTCAGAGTCAGCAGGCTTTTAGCTCATGTGGTAGAGGCTCAAGCACTAAACTCCAGAGGTCTCAGGTTCGATCTTGCCCACCGACAACCAGAGTCTGTCAGCGTTACAGTAGCATAACACAGGAAATAATCATGAAGTACATTTGAATTGTTTTTTTAAATGTTATGTTCTTGCTTCCTTTACTTACCTGATAGTGTTTTGGGTTGTTTTTTTTTTTTTTTTTTTTTTTTTTTTTAAAAACCATTTTACTTCCAAGCTACTATACAACTATGACATGCAACATGCTCTCTGAGGTAACCAGTCTTCATTATAATGTCAATGGAACTGATAACTCCTGCACTTTGATGGAAATTCTTTCACATTAGCAGCTGCTAATATTGAACTTATGAGTTCCCTCCTGGACATGGTGAGAAGTGTTTTTAAAAAATACCAAGTGCTAAATATCTAACTTTTTTCAGTAACACGAAGTTGAAATAAAATGGATTATAGCTTCTAAGTGGATATTTTAATGGAAAACATTTGTAGAAAAAATCTGTACTAGGATTAATATGCTTGGGGAGAATATCCTGCCAAGTCAGTGTGGCAGGTTCATTTCAGATAGGCTACACATAAGCAGTGCAAATTAGATATCTGACTAGAGGCTGACCTGTGGTACAGTAGAAAATATGTATATACATTGGTAAATGAGAGATTGCAGAATGCTTTTTTGCCTGTAAAGTTTCTTCCTGACACCATAAAATTTAACAATTCTGGAAGCTCACTAGCTCTCTTGCTGTTAAAAAATTTAATCAAAATGAGTATAGATGTTTAAAGATGGAAAGCAGTAACCCCACTGCTCAATTAACTCAAACAACATGGATTAGACACAGGGGGTTGCTTAATTTCCAAATGGATTTGGGACCCCATGGACATTCAAAGACATTATTTAAAATATTCCCGAAGTCTGTCCATTTGATCTTTCTGAATCTAGCATATGCAGTTCAGACACTCAATTTACAAATCAGCCTCACAGACAGATGAGCCACAGAGAGGCTGTGAATTCTAGCAGTATCTTTATAAACACAGAAATCAAGACATATGTTGTGTGAATTTGAGACAGAGGTGCAAATATATTTTTAGTTTCATGTTGGCCATTTTTCCAGAAAATGTCTAATTTAGCATGGATAAAAATGTTCCCACCATGATATGCAGTCTCATGGGCAGTCTGTTTGACAGGGTTGTATTCTCCTTGCTTTCTCAAAAAGATTTTCTTTTAATCATCTCCGCATTCTGGTTCCTTCCAAATGATTTTCCTCCTAGCTCATGCAAAACCTTGTTCCAATGAAGTCAACAGTTCATTAACTTAAGTAGGACCAGGATTTAGCCCATATTTTTTTTCCAGGCAAATGGATCTCTTTAAAAGCTCAGCAGTATAACTAGACAACATAATCCAGTCGTGCCACAGTTAGCTAGCTAGATTCTCAGCTGCACTCACCGGGGTGCAATAGAGGTGGAGGGGCTAGAAGAGACAATGCCCCAGCTATGCCCCATACCCACCTCAACACACCTTCCTATACCAGGAGTTGCGGGGATTGGCTATGCCTGTTGGAGATTCATCCATATTAGAGGAATCTCTGACTGAAGTTCCCTGGCTAATCTCCTCAGCCTTTGAACCATGGAGCAAAACAAAGGGATCAAAAGATGGGACTGATTCTTTGGCCTAATGACATTAGAAAAATTTTCTAGTAGAAACAGGTGAAACTTTTAAGCCAGAACAAACCAGCCTGAACTTTTTCCTGTTTCCTTATTTGAATTAAAAAATTGAATTCCAAATTAAAAACAAAAACAAAAAACACTTTTCCCACAGCAATACCAGTGCAGGCTGTTATCTTAGGCTACAAGATTCTTTGAGACATTTCTTAGCCCTGTGTTTTCTTGGAGGCACAGTTTCAATGTCAACTGCATTCCTCTGATGGAGTGGCCAGAATTCATGCACTATCCTACCCGAGGGTCTGTCCTGGGAGATAAAGTCCTCAGTGTCCTATTGTCTCCTGTGGCAAAATCCTCCATCTTAGATCTGCTGAGGGGGCATACTTACAGACTCACTTTTCTAACAGCAGGCTTCAATGAACATTCTCAGACAAATTTCTCATTGATTTGGTTCAAGTCGTTAGAGAGGCAAAGCTGGAATATTATAATACAGTTCTCTGTAGATTTCAGTTTGGAGACAGACACATGTCAGGTGACAGTAATTGCCTGCATTCCGAGGTAGGGGAGAGCTTTTTCCTAGAGGTTTTGGCTTATCAAGATTGTTTATTTTGTATACATTTAATCTATATTGCACCTTTCTTTCTCTCTTTGTTTCTCTGTAAAGGAAGGGGCAGATTCTCTCACTTGCTCCACTCATTTTGCACTGCTCAGGCACTGTAACTGCCTGCACCTCCTTTGCTGGGGAGGTACTTCAGCACCGGGCAGGCCTAAAGTGAATGTGGAGGGGGCATAACTGCAACATAGCTGAAACCAGCCACATACCTGCTATCCCCATCTTGGGGACTCTTGCCAACTGGTGTAGATCAAAATAGCCCCTTTGCAGAGGGAGGGAGTGTGTGTGTGTTACACATACATATACACACACACACACACACTTATTTTAGTAAATAGACTGAGTATTTCTGTATTCTGCATAATGACAGTTTTGCCTTCCTCTGAAGTAATGGCATTAGCGTCACTCAGACAGGATACAGAAATAAATGAACTAGTAATAGATTGTGGCATGGGAATTATTACTAATGTCTATACAAGTCATAGGGTCCTACACATGGCTTTGAAAACATACCCATTAGCCTGCAATTTGATTCCACACCATAGGCCCCATTAGTCCCTAGCATTACTCAACTGAAGTTAATAGAATTCCACCAGGGATTAATTTGAATGATGTATTGAATGTATGTTTGAAGTTCTGTGCATTTTTTCTGACCTATATTAGTATATATCATTGTGCTGCGATTGTGGCAGAGTGCAGTGGTCAATACTGTGCTCACCATTAGCCAGAGTGTCACAACACTGTCACAACACTGTCCCCACTCCCACCCATATGTGTCTCGAATTTCAAGACCATTTTCTCTACTTGTCTCCCTAAATGATTTGGAATGGTAAATTCTGATGTCCTTAATCTATACTGAGCTGCCACAGGGTACTAAATGACAGTAAGAAATAAAGTTGATTTCTCCCCATCTAATGCTTAACTAAAATATTCTACAGCTCTTGTATCAGAAGAAGAATGTAATTACCTATTAAGAAATGAGTTTTACTATTTATTTTGCATTTTGAAGAAATTTAAAGGTCTACTGAAAAATGTTTTTAGCTTGAGGGCTTCATCTTTGGAGTGAATAGCAGCACCCTGGTGCTTACAGGTACATTTTAGCATTGCTGAGAGAGATGTATGTCTTTTTTCCCCCCCTCTTTAAAATGTTATGCACCCTGCAAAAGGCCATTAAATAGGTTTAGGGGCCCTCAGAGCCTATTCACACAAGACTAAGAAGCATGTTTTGCCCAATTCTGAAGAGTTCGCCTATGGAGAGACAAACATGTATGCATGTAAAGAATTTGTTACCAGCAATCTGCCATGATTGCTGCTCCATTTCTTCCCTCAACATTAGAGTGCTCCCAACTGAATTTTGCATCTCGCTTCCTACTCTTTGTGTAACAAGGCAAGCCAGATTCCTGCAACTTTGGTTTGCTGGAAATCTAGATCTGAATTTTGTGGCTTATGCTCCTCTGTAGTTAATACTCTCAGTTGATATATTTACAATACCTGACCTCTTGACTAGCAACCTATGTGGATATTTACTTGGATGACATAGTGGTGGACTTGGATCTAGTAGGTCATGTTCACACCAGATTGTCACCTTGAGAAGACTTATTGAGAAATGCTTAGAATACCAGCAGAAGATTTTTTTTTAAACTTTCTGGATTATACAAAAGCATTTCATAGTGTCCACAGAGAAGCCCCCTGGAAGATACTGAGAAACTATGGAATTTTAGGAAAAAGTGTTAATTTGATAAAACCTTTGCATGATGAGTCTGCATTCTACATCAGGACAGAGCAGAGAGATGGAATGGCCAAAGGCAAGGTTGCATACTACCCCCATTTCTGTTCTGTATTGTCATAGACTTTGTGATGAGAAGAGCAATGGTTCCTGCCGAGGACACTGGTACTGTTTGGGCAAGAGATAAGCTGCAAGACTTATATTTTGCAGATGATGTAGCCATATTGGATACCAATTTAGATGGAATGAAAAGACTCTTTCAAGCATAAAAGCACAAGCTACTAACGTGGCACTTCATATTAGTGCATGGAAGACCAAGATAGGAGAGAATCCTGTTAACACTGGTGGATGTGTGATTGATGGAGAAAAGCACAAAAAAGAGTTAATGACTTCATCTACCTTGGCAGTATAATATCTGATAATGACCAGCTCACTGAAGAAGTGAAGGCCAGATTTGGTAAAGCCAATGGATCATTTTCTCTTTTATCAAACATCTGGAAGAGTAAGAAGTTACATCTGCGCACTAAAAATTAGATTTGTACAATGCTATTGTCCTTCCAACACTATTGTACACCTCAGAAACGTGGCAGATGGTGGAAGTACCCAACAGGAAGGTGAATGCATTCCACCAGCACTGTTTAAGAAGAATCTAGGGAATTCATTGGAGACATCATGTAACCAATGTTGAAGTGGTATGCCACATGGGTCAGCAGACTATGGACTCAATTAGATAGAAATGGCTACAATGGTTTGACCATGTCATCAGTCTACTCTGTGGCTTCCTTGGAACGCAGAGAAGCAAGTTTCACCATTCCATCCTGAGCTCCAGCACAAAGTAGCACCATCCTGACCCGTCACCTGTTAAAGCTAGATTCTGCCACCTTTACTCACATTGAGCAGTACCTGGAATGGAGTAAATGGAACTACTTGCTGATAAGGTACTATTCAATATGAATAAGGGTGGCAAAAATTGGCTCTTAAGAACTGTAAGCTCTTTAGGGCAATAACGGTCTCCTTCTTTGTGTTAGTATGGTGTCTAGCACAATGTAACCCTGATCCCAATTTGGGCCTCTGAGCACATATAAATAACAAATGGATAAAGAGAACATTTCATCTACATTCAATGGACCAATATGAGGAAAAGTGGAATGCATCATCCAGAGCCAGGCAAATTATTTTTAAGCAACTGGATAAATATCTAGTGCAAGTTATTTTTGCTGGGTCTAGTACAGACTGAAGTGCAGAGAAATGCATACTACTGAGCTGGTCAAAATTTTTCAGATTTACAAGTTTTACATCAGAAAATGCTGATTTGACTAAATCAAAACATTTCCCAGGAATTTACTGATTTTATTAAAAATTTTCATGAGAAATTATAGAAATTTTAATTTTGATAAAATATTTTTATTGAAACATTGTTTTTTACTTTATCACTTCCACTATGATGTCACATTTGTATTATAATTTATAATATATAACAAGTCAAAACAATATTTCAATAAGGTCAAAATAAAATGTTTGAATATTTCATTTCTCAAAAAAAATATGAGATTGATTTATCTTCCAAATTTGGGACAAAACAAATTTTGAAACCTCACAATTTCCCATGGAATGGAAATTTGGTTTTCAACCAGCTCTAGTGTAGTAATCATTTAGGGATACAGCACTAGTAGGGGTAGTTAAGCCTGATCTGTCTTCCTTTCAGTAAGATTTCTGGATCAGGGAGCCTTGTTGTCACCAATTCATAGTTCATCATACAGCTTATAGATTTCATAGATTCACAGATTCTAGGGCCAGAAGGGACCACTGTGACCATTAGTCTGGGTTCCTACATAATAGAGGCCATAGACCTTTCCTGAATTAGTTCCTCTTTGAACTAGAACATCTTTTAGAAAAGCATCCAATCTTGATTTCAAAGTTGCCAGTGACTGACAATCTACCACAATTCTTGGTAAATTGTTCCAATGGTTAATGATCCCTCACTTAAAAATGTCTGCCTCATTTCCACTCTGAATTAGTCTAGCTTCCACTTCCACTCATTGGATCTCGTTATAGTTCTGTCTCCTAGATGGAGCAGCCCATTGTCAATTTTTTGTTCCACCTATAGACCAAGACACTCCTTAACCTTTCCTTTGTTAAGCTAAACAGATTGCCATTCCATTATTTTGCCCAGGGTCAATGTCAGTCTAACAGACCTATAACTATCTGGGTTGTCCCATTGACCATTTTTAAATATTGGCACAACATGGGCTTTCATCCATTTTGCGTGTTCCAAAAGTTATTGAAAATCAACATTAATCATCCTGCAATCTCCTCTGCCCTCTCTTTAAAAATTCTTTAACGCAAGTTATCCAGACCTGCTGGTGTAAACAGTAACTATTTGTTAGCCATTTTTGACATCCTCCTGAGTTATTGGAATAGAAAGTGTTTCATCAGCATCAGAATCGAAATATTTATTGAACATTTTTGCCTTTTCTGCATTACAATTAACAATTGTACCATTTCCATTTAGTAATACCAATTGTTCTGATTCTTTGGGTTCCTAATATATTTAAACACCTTCTTATTGTCATTAGCTCTGCAGGCCACAGATTTCTCCTTGTGCCCTTCTGCTTACTTTATCAAATTTTCTACACTTCCTAGTTTCTGATGTATATTCTTGCCGTCACCATATATTATTTCAGCATTCAATGAATCTCAAACTACTGTGGTATCTCATACAGTTCTTCATTGCAAAGGAAATATAGGTGCTACATGATTTTGCTATTCAGAGACTACCATAAAAAGATGTTACAAGCCACTCAAAAGGTCTTCTTGCTTTGATATGTTAGGAATTGTACTTTTATCACACAGGGATTCTGACAGAGCATCAGATCTGTATTTGCTAAGAAAAGTCATGAGTACAGCACACACTTGATAATGATCATCGTAAGATGTAATGTATCAGGATAACTCTGCTTCTTTTCACCACAGTACAATTCATAAAATAGTTTTATAACTAAACAAATGCTTGTTATAATCAAGCAATTAATTAACCTTTACAGTAGTAATATGTAATTGTTTTGTATTTGCACACCTTTGAAGAATATACCCTGTGTACAATTATTTACCAAATCTTAACTTCCGATTATATTATCGTAACACTAGTATCTGAAAGCCCATGCTGTCGCACAGGCGTGGCAGTTAGGCCAAGTAATCCACCATCTCTGGAGTCTCCCTCATACAATCACTGAAACTGTTGCATGCAAATTAGCTATCAAGTAAGGATGCTGACTGACTGAGTTACCTGTGATATCCCAATGGTCTAGGACTCTTGGCATGGCATAGATACATGCCTTAGCGTAGCTGTATACAACATGAGTATAATTTGTAAAGTCAAAATGGCTGAGAACTAAAAACCTGGATGAATCAGAACAAAAAGAGCTCTCAAGCATACTTGTCTCACGATAATGGTATAAGACAGAACACCAATGTGTCTGCAAAGAATTTTTTTTAAATTACTTAGGGCCCAATTCTGCTGCTATCAAAGTCAATGGCAAAACTCCCACTGATGTCAACAGAAGGATTTAGGTCAACATTTTCAAACTTGGCTGACTTGACTTAGTCATTAAAATCCATATTTTAGTCATCTGACTAAAACTGGCCTGATTCTCAAAAATGCTATGCACCCGCAACTAAAGCTATGTCTACATTACAAGTGAGGGGTGCGAGTCCCCTGCTTGTGCATACATACTTGCAATAGCTTTCATCAAGTTAGTGTGAGTATAAATAGCAGCATAGTTGGAGTAGGCAGATAGCAGCAGTGCAGGCATGCCTTAGCCATGCCAAGTACATAGCCACTAGTTTGAGGCGGGTGTGTACTTGGCACAGCTAAGCCATGCCTCTGCCAGTGTTGCCTGTGCTATTGCAGCTATACTGCTATTTATACTCATGCTAGCTTTCATGGAGCTACCACAAATACATGTACACAAGCAGGGATTCACACCCCTAGCTCATAGTGTAGACAGAGCCTAGGAGTGCCTGGATCCACTCTTGTCCCCAAGAAATCAGTTGTAAAAATCCAATCAAAATGGGAGCTGCATTGAGACCTGTGAGAGTCAATCTACATGTTCAAGCATATAACTGCTTGGATGTGTGTGTTTGGAGGGTGTTTTCACATGCATACGCCTATGGCAGCATCAGAACTTGCATTCATGTACCAGTGTATATGTAGATGCTCATGAACGTGATGGTGTATAAATAAGACGATTATACCTGTGTGTATGAGAGAGAGTGAGCAAGAGAGGGGATGCAAATACCACTGGGAGCGTGAGCTGTAAATGATTGAAAATCTAATTTAATAGATCAAAGAACACTCTGCCTCATTGTACCTGAGAGCAGAGCAAATTAACTATCTATTAAAATGACACAGAAGACAGAATTTCATCACATCTTATTTATAGCAGCTGAAGAAAACATAAATGCGTAATAATATTCCCAAACTCATACCAAATCCTGTCATCTGATTAGCTAATTCAGTCATTTCAATAGAAGACACTTACCAGCCTTCCCCAGGAAACAGCAGCTTTTAATAGAGCCACATTCAAATTTGCATTTTTGTATCTTTACAGTGGGTTTACTGTCTGTTACCTATTGGGGAAGGAAGGAAAGAGAATATTAGAATAATTAGCAATTCTGCAAATTGAGCTATAGTGCCATCTTATCTTGACTCGAGGATCAGCATTCAAGGAAGCAGTCATTCTGGGACTGGGCATTTAACTGAAATAACAAAAAACATATGCAACCTTTAAAAGCAAAAGCAATTAAGGATAATAATATTCAGGGAACCTGGCCATTTCAGGATTTGTAGTATTTAGTATTATGGTTTCATAAGTGCCCAGTTATTTTGTATGCCTCAAATTGGGACTGTGCCTAACTATCTTAAATTGAACACCCCAAAACTGAGGCATCCAAAATTAGACAAATTTTGAAAATGTAGGTCTGGAACTACTCTTTAATGACTATAACATTTTTCACCACAGCAAAATGACGAACTAACTACTTCTGAGACAGAGACCAGATTAAGCCCCAGTACATATTACGCCCAGGGACTGTCCAAATATTTTACAGCCCATTAAGGGAAGACAACAAATTGACATCTTTCCAGATTTACAGGCTTTAAAAAAAAAAATCCTAATTCTCAAGGTCAGGACTCAATCCCAGCCCCAACATAATTTCAAATTGCTGCCCGGAAGTTTTAGGTTCTGCCATTGGCTTGGGGTCCTTAGTGGACCCTAACTAAGTGGAGAATTGCTTTGGTGAGTAGCAATCTGCTACACATCCTTCTTCCCTCAAAACACAGTCTTCCTCAGCTCTGGCATGTCCCCTATGCCACATGACGTACCTAGAGCAGGTCAGAAAAATGGAATTTCCCTCACACTGGAAATTCACATTTTCCTTTCATTCCAAATCATGACAGATAGTCAAAATTACCAAGTGTACCACAGAATAAAAATTCCAAAACCAAATTTGCCTTATCAAAAGGTTATATTTCAATAATACCACAATATAAAATGTTAAAATATCATATAAGCATAGTTTTAAAATTAATTGAAGGTTAAACAAAGTTTTAAAAAAATTAAAGTACAAACAAAATACTTAATTTCTATTCAAATCATTTCATGAAAAAACACTTTCTACCAGCCTTAGCTGTAAATAAGTTTGTGAATGAGGCCTTTATATTGGGAATGCAGCTGATACTACAAACTTACTTAATAATGCTGTTGCCAAAAGCTGCTTTAGTGGAGTAATTTTAGTAATTGTGCTATCACACAAAGTAAAAAAAAAAAAAATCCTGAAAAACACATATCTATTAAGCTTTCAAAGAGGTGCTGGAAGGCATTTGTATTTTATGGACTGTGTAATGCAAAATTCAATTCGTTCAGCACTGAATAATACATGGAGTAATTGTTCACCTCACTAATACAAGGCCAACCCAAAAGAAGTTTAGCACACCTTTTCCTTAAATAATAATAATAAAAATATAATTATCAGGGCCTTAAATGTAATAGTTTTCATACTTTTCACTTTTCAAGTAAAAGTTATTTGTTAAATAAAGTACAAGCTAATATTTTAAGTTAAGGAAGTCTCACATTCCTGTGTAGTTCCTAATCAATAGCTCTGGAATTTTATGAATAGCACATTTAATACTGTGTCTGTTTAATTATTACTCTGGTGATCCAGTAATTATCTCTTGGGATCCAGTAAGCTTCACTAAACGTTGAGCCCTAGTTGTTCATAAATTCATGTTACTGCTTGTAAACTAGCATTACAAAACTTAATAAATCAGGAAGTGTCACTTTAAGCTGATGACTAGAAGTGTTACTTAATTTACTCAAATTATTGAATTCTTGAAAAAAAAAATAAGAAAATCATATTTAAAGTGCCTGCATACAAGTGCTAAAAAATGATGTTATCCACATAAAATAAAAAGAGCAGCTGACATCCCTGTTCCTGCAAACGCTTATTCATGTGCTTCAATTTATGCACATTAGTAGTCCCAAGAATGTCAACGGAACTACTCACATGCTTAAACTTGACAACGTGTGTTTTCAGGACTGAGGTCTAAGACAAACTCATAGGCTAGGGACAGTCTATTAGCTGATGGCTGCATTATTACCTCAGAAACCAGAAGCACCCTCAAGTAACTACACCTCAACCCCGATATAACGCTGTCCTCGGGAGCCAAAAAAAATCTTACCACGTTATAGGTGAAACCGCGTTATATCGAACTTGCTTTGATCCACCGGAGTGCGCAGCCCTGCCCCCCTGGTGCGCTGCTTTACCGCGTTATATCCAAATCCGTGTTATATCGGGTCGCGTTCTGTCGGGGTAGAGGTGTATAATATATAATAAAATTAATCAAATTTGCATAGGTGGTGTGCTTCAAAAAAAGAAACAATGGACCAAACCAGAACTGCCTCTAGGTATTGCCAGACTTCACACAAGTAATAAGTGGGAGGCCTCAACCAGCTCCTTCTCCTAGAATCTATTTGCCACCTCATATGCCTCACACCAAACACATGCATGCATAAATCCTGTGGCCTTACTTGACCACTCCTACATCAAACAAGAATGTTGGAGAGTGGAGCCAAAGTACAACTTTCCAAGCAGGTAGTGGAGAAAGGCACTTCTGAAATTCAGTCTCTGCAGTGGGCCACAGGCATAGTCAGATGAGACCAGAAATGAGGAATCAGGAATGGTGCTCTGGCTGCTGGGATGGATGCATGGTATGGGTCTACTGAAACAGGGAAGTCGTTTATGGCTACATTGGCCTAAGGAACCACTTTCCAAACCAAACTCAAAAAATGTACCCATCCCCATTTAAGCTGTTTTTGAGGTGAACACAGTTAATTGACTTTCCATGCTAATCCTGCAGATGCTGCTCTGGGTCCCCAAGAGGACTTCAGTGGCAATTGCTCATGCAGAGTACTTTCAGGGTTGAGCCCTCTCTTTTGTTTCCTTTCCTCTCCGTTTCCTGGATTTGGCCTGAAATGAGTGTGCTGAATTATCTTGAAAAAAAGGTTATTTCTCACAGTATCATCAACCCAGCAGGAACAAGGAAGTCCCAGAAATCCCCTACTAAAACCTGTTCTCAATCTATTCAAACAGATTTCTAGACTACATTTCAAGGCAGATTTCTAGCGCATTTCTAAACTGCAGAGCACTCAAGTCAAGCTGAATATGCTGTACATCACTACTATACATTGTTTAGCAATATCCACATTTTCTCAGGCCTGGTCTACACTAGGCGTTTATGTCGAAGTTAGCGCCGTTACATCGAATTAACCCTGCACCCGTCCACACCGCGAAGCTATTTAGTTCGACATAGAGGTCTCTTTAATTCGACTTCTGTACTCCTCCCCGACGAGGGGAGTAGCGCTAAATTCGACATGGCCATGTCGAATTAGGCTAGGTGTGGATGGAAATCGACGCTAATAGCTCCGGGAGCTATCCCACAGTGCACCACTCTGTTGACGCTCTGGACAGCAGTCCAAGCTCGGATGCTCTGACCAGCCACACAGGAAAAGCCCCGGGAAAATTTGAATTTGAATTCCTTTTCCTGTCTGGGCAGTTTGAATCTCATTTCCTGTCTGGACATCGTGGTGAGCTCAGCGGCACTGGCAACGATGCAGAGCTCTCCAGCAGTGATGGCCGTGCAATCTCAGAATAGAAAGAGGGCCCCAGCATGGACTGATCGGGAAGTCTTGGATCTGATCGCTGTGTGGGGCAATGAGTCCGTGCTTTCCGAGCTGCGCTCCAAGAAACGGAATGCAAAGATCTACAAGAAGATCTCTAAAGACATGTCAGAGAGAGGATACAGCCGGGATGCAACGCAGTGCCGCGTGAAAATCAAGGAGCTGAGACAAGGCTACCAGAAGACCAAAGAGGCAAACGGACGCTCCGGATCCCATCCCCAGACATCCCGTTTCTACGAGGCACTGCATTCCATCCTGCGAGCAGCGGCACCGGAGGCAGCAAACAGGGCGGCTAACAGGGGAGTTTGAGAGGGAGTTTGCAGGGGGAGGTAAGGGGGGAGGCAGGAGGGCGCGGTGTGTGCTCTGAGTCCACAGGTGCAGTGGGCAGAGATTGCAGCAGCCATGAGCCAAGCAGCAGCAGCAGACAGAATGCAGATGGCCGCATGTGGAAGCTGTGGTATGTATATGGTCCTAGCAGAGGAGCTGGAACACAGGTATGTGTGTATGAAGTGTCGCCTGATAGTGTTACTGGAGGAAAAGATTAAGGGGCTGGAGATGCAGGTAGATACCCTGGTGGAGTTTAGGCGGGGGTTTGAGCAGCTGATGGAGGACAGGCAAGGGGGGGCTGAAGGAGAATGCCCTATGGTGGAGGTACAGGCAGAGGTAGAGGACGGTGAGAGGGGAATGGAAGGGAGAGAACATGGGAGGTGGAAGCATGTGACTGTGAGAAGCAGGCCAAGGAAAAGAAGGGCCAGTGAGGGGGGGATAGAACTCAGGAATAGGTTCGAGTGTTTGGATAGCGAGGTGGAGGGGCAGCAGGTGGCGACTGAAGGTGGAAGGGTGAGGAAGAAGAGGAGAGCTGCTAGTCCAAGAGAGAGGGGGGAGGAGTTGATGGAGACAGCACCAACTCTGGGCCCCGTGAGGATTCAGGAAGGCATAAGGGAAGATAGGAATAGGCACAGGTCAGGACTAGAGGGATCGGAGACTAGATTACTAGATCGCACTGTTGCCAGGCAACGGCAGGTGTATGTAATTGGAGAGTCTTTACTGAGGAGATTGGATAGGCCTGTGACCAGGGCAGACCCGGAGAACAGAAGGGTGTGCTGTCTACCGGGCGCAAGGATACGCGATGTGGACCTGCGGTTGAAAAGGATCCTACAAGGAGCAGGTAAGAACCCCCTGATAATCCTTCATGTGGGAACGAATGATACAGCTAGGTTCTCGTTAGAGAGGATCAAGGGAGATTATGCCAGGCTGGGGAAGACGCTCAAGGAGATAGAGGCTCAGATTATCTTTAGTGGGATTCTGCCCGTTCCGAGGGAAGGGCAGCAAAGGGCTGATAGGATTGTGAGAATAAATAGTTGGCTAAGGGAGTGGTGCTATAAGGAGGGCTTTGGGATGTATGGACACTGGGAGGCTTTCGGGGACAGACACCTGTTCTCGCGGGATGGGCTTCACCTGAGTAGGGAAGGAAATAGACTTCTGGGAGGGAGGCTGGCTCATCTTATCAAAAGAGCTTTAAACTAGCAAGTTTGGGGAGACGGTTGGGAGATGCACAGTTAATCTCCACGCCAGATTCCAGTATGGAGAAGGTGAGTAAAATGAGAGGAGACATAGCTGGGGAGATGAGATTAGACATAGGAAGGACAGGAGGGACGGACACTAGGAGGCCCGCAACATATAGTGCTACTAATGGGAGACGGGCTAAACGACATACATTAGGGTGTCTATACACCAATGCCAGAAGCCTAGGTAATAAAATGGAGGAATTGGAGCTCCTGGTCCAAGAGCTGAAACCAGATATCATAGGAATAACGGAAACGTGGTGGAATGACAGTCACGACTGGAACACAGGTATGGAGGGGTATGCGCTGTTTAGGAAAGACCGGAACAGAGGTAAAGGTGGGGGGGTGGCATTGTATGTCAATAGTGAAATAAACTGTAAAGAAATAATAGTGGATGGATTAGACAACACAGAGTCCGTCTGGGCAATACTCACAATGGGTAATAGGACTTCTAGAGCCTCTCCGGGGATAGTGCTTGGAGTGTGCTATAGACCGCCGGGATCGACCCAGGATATGGATAAGGAACTATTTAATGTGCTTAGAGAAGTAATTACTAATAGAAACTGTGTAATTATGGGGGACTTTAACTTCCCGGATATAGATTGGGGAACAAACGCTAGTAGCAATAATAGGGCTCAGATGTTCCTAGATGTGCTTGCTGATCAATTCCTCCATCAAGTGGTAGCTGAACCGACGAGGGGGGAGGCCATTTTAGATTTGATTCTGGTAAGTAGTGAGGACCTCGTTGAGGAAGTGGTAGTAGGGGACAATTTGGGCTCCAGTGATCATGAGCTAATTCGGTTTAAAATACAGGGAAGGAGTAACAGAATTAAGTCAAAGACTAGGGTTTATAATTTTAAAAAGGCCAATTTTAACAAATTAAGGGGACTGGTAAGGGAAGTGGATTGGGCAAACGTATTAATAGATTTAAAGGCAGAAGAAGCCTGGGATTACTTTAAGTTAAAGATGCATGAGCTGTCGGAGGCCTGTATCCCCAAAAGGGGAAAAAGATTACCAAGCAAGAGATTTAGACCGAGCTGGATGAGCGACCGACTCAAAGGGGCGATTAGGAAAAAACAGAAAGCGTACAAAGAGTGGAAGAGGGGAGGGATCAGTAAGGAAATGTACCAAAGTGAAGTCAGAGAATGTAGAGATAGAGTGAGAAAGGCCAAAGGCCGTGTAGAGTTGGACCTAGCGAGGGGAATTAAAAGCAATAGTAAGAGGTTTTACAGCCACATAAACAGGAAGAAAGCAAAGAAAGAAGAAGTGGGACCGCTGAGGACTATTGCCGGAGAGGAGATTAAAGACAATCTAGGCATGGCGCAATATCTCAATGAATATTTTGCGTCGGTGTTTAATGAGGCCAATGAAGGGATTAGGGATACTAGCACCATTACAGAGGGGCGTTCGGGATGGGGGATTACCGTATCCGAGGTAGAAACAAAACTTGAACGCCTTAATGGGGCTAAGTCGGGAGGACCGGACGATCTTCATCCGAGAATATTGAAGGAATTGGCGCGGGAAATAGCAGGCCCGTTAGCGATAATATTTAATGAATCTGTAAACTCGGGGGTGGTCCCGTTAGACTGGAGAATAGCTAATGTGGTTCCTATTTTCAAAAAAGGGAAAAAAAGTGATCCGGGTAACTACAGGCCTGTTAGTTTAACATCTGTAGTGTGCAAGCTGTTAGAGAAAATTTTGAAGGAGAAACTAGTTGAGGACCTGGAGGGTAGTGGCAATTGCGATAATTTACAACATGGTTTTACGAAGGGCAGATCGTGCCAAACGAATCTGATCTCCTTCTTTGAGAAAGTAACGGATTTATTAGATAAGGGAAATGTGGTGGACCTAATATACCTGGATTTCAGTAAAGCGTTTGATACTGTACCCCATGAGGAATTATTGCTTAAACTGAAAAACATGGGGATCGATTTGAAAATCCAGAGATGGATAAGGAATTGGTTAATGGGGAGAATGCAGCGGGTCGTATTGAAGGGTGAACTGTCAGGTTGGAGGGAGGTTACCAGTGGAGTTCCCCAAGGTTCGGTTTTGGGACCCATTTTATTTAATCTATTTATAACTGACCTCGGAACCGATTGCAGGAGTAGGCTGGTAAAGTTTGCGGATGATACGAAGGTGGGAGGCGTTGTAAATTCGGAAGAGGATAGGGATATCCTGCAGGGAGACTTGAATGAACTTGTGAATTGGAGTGTCAGAAATAGGATGAAATTTAATAGTGAAAAGTGTAAGGTGATGCATTTGGGGATGACCAATAACAATTTTAGTTACAAGATGGGGACGCATTGGTTAGAAGTAACGGAAGAGGAGAAGGACCTAGGGGTCCTTGTAGACCGCAGGATGACTATGAGTCGACAGTGTGACGTGGCGGTGAAAAAAGCCAATGCTGTCTTGGGATGCATTAGGCGAGGTATATCTAGTAGGGATAAGGAGGTCCTGCTTCCGTTGTACAAGGCGCTGGTGAGACCTCATTTGGAGTACTGTGTGCAGTTCTGGTCTCCAATGTTTAAAAAAGATGAACTCAAACTGGAACGGGTGCAGAGAAGGGCCACTAGGATGATCAGAGGAATGGAAAACCTGTCGTACGAAAGGAGACTAGAGGAGCTTGGGTTGTTTAGTCTGACAAAGCGAAGGCTGAGGGGGGATATGATTGCTATCTTTAAATATATTAGAGGGATTAATACAAGGGAGGGAGATGAATTATTCCAGCTTAGTACTAACGTGGATACGAGAACGAATGGATATAAACTGGCCGTGGGGAAGTTCAGGCTTGAAATTAGACGAAGGTTTCTGACCGTTAGAGGGGTGAAATATTGGAACGGCCTTCCGAGGGAAACGGTGGGGGCGAGGGACTTGTCTGGCTTTAAGATTAAGTTAGATAAGTTTATGGAGGGAATGGTTTAATGGTAAAACATAGTTGTCAAGGAAAACCAAGCAATGGTAGGTAAATAGCATAATGGCTAAAAGGGGTCAGGATGGAGACTCTTGCCTATATGCTCGGGGTCTTACTGATCGCCATATTTGGGGTCGGGAAGGAATTTTCCTCCAGGGCAGATTGGCTGAGCCTCTGGAGGTTTTTCGCCTTCCTCCGCAGCATGGGGCAGGGATCTCTAGCAGGAGGGTCTCTGCCGATTGAGGTCACTAATAACAGGATTGGGGACTTCAGCAGCAGAGTCCAGGGAAGGGGCGGGGACGGTTTTATGGCCTGCAGCGTGCAGGGGGTCAGACCAGATGATCATAATGGTCCCTTCTGACCTTAAAGTCTATGAATCTATGAATCCTAGGTGCGGCCGCCACCACTACCCCACCACTGACCATGGACTCTGAGGATGGGATATTGTCCACGGCCGGTTCCTCGGACATGTTAGCGGACGGGGAAGATGAGGAAGGAGATGAGGAGGACGAGGCAGTCGACAGCGCTTACAACGCTGATTTCCCCGACAGCCAGGATCTCTTCATCACCCTTACAGAGATCCCCTACCAACTGTCCCCAGCCGTTAACCCGGACACAGAATCTGGGGAAGGATCAGCCAGTGTTTAAAACATCTAAACATTTATTTTTAACAGAACAGGAATATTAACAATAACAACAATGGGTTTCTCATGATTAGTTTGCCCTAGGCGCTTAACGTTTCAGTCCTGGGCAGTGCAACTATTGAAAAAAAATCTAACAATGTCCGGTTTAGCATGATTGTTCTGCCCAAGCCGCTCTACTGTTTAGTCACTGCCAGTGCAGCTAGAGTAAAATGCGGTCTATATGTCCGGGGATAGAGCAGAAATCCTCCTGGGACATCTCGAGGAAGCTCTCCTGGAGGTAATTGGAAAGCCGTTGCATCAGGTTCCTGGGGAGAGCGGCCTTATTGGGTCCTCCGTAGTATGACACGTTGCCGCGCCACGAGACAATCAAGTACTCAGGGATCATTGCTCTGCACAGCAGGGCGGCATACGACCCTGGTCTTTGGAGGCTTTCCCGAAGCATTCTTTCTTTCTCGCTGTCTGAGATCCTCATGAGGGTGATGTCGCTCATGGTGGCCTGCTTTGAATTAGGAAGGGGAATGTTACTGTTGGGACTGCTTGCCCGTTCCTTTACAGAACTGTAACCGCTGGTTTGCGGCCACGCGGTGGAGGCGGGAGAGGGGCAGCCTACAGGGATCGTTCCCGGGGACAGCCGCGAGGGGGTGGGACAGGGGCAGAGTTCCTGCTTGCCGGATTGCTGGCAGCAGGGACTGACATTGCTTTCAATGTGAAATGAGGCCAGTGCTAATATTAAAGTTTTAAGCTGCCACAAGTCTACGGCTTACCATGTCTGCCTGCTACAGAAATTCCGGTGTCCTGCCCCGCTTCTCAAATCTGCTGTGCAAGACCCCAGGCACTGAATGCGAAGGCCGAGAATTCGACCTTGTGCTGAGTGCGCATGTGAAAGGTGCTGTGCATGGTCTTGTTCACAGAGAAAGACTATGTTCTTTGTTCACAACTACATTTATCTTTCTGAGGAATTCACTCCCTTTTTCCCATTCCCACAGCCACATCTGCGACTGTCTCACAACCTAGCCTGGCATCACACTCCCAGAGGCTAGCGCAGATTAGGCGTAGGAAGAAGAGGACACGGGAGGACATGTTCTCGGAGCTTATGGCCTGCTCCCGAGACCAGGCAGCACAGCAGACCCAGTGGCGGGAGAACTTGTCCCAAATGCACCAAGCAAACATGGATCGGGAGGAGAGGTGGCGGCAGGAAGACCAGCAGGCGACTCAAACGCTGCTTGGACTACTGAGGGAGCAAACGGACACGCTCCGGCGCCTTGTGGATGTTCTGCAGGAACGGAGGCAGGAGGACAGAGCCCCGCTGCAGTCTATCTGTAACCGCCCTCCCCCGCCACCAAGTCCCATACCCCCCTCACCGAAAGTGCAAAGAAGGAGGGGCGGCAGAGTCCGTGCTAACTCTCACTCCACCCCTGCAGAGAGCTCTAGTAGTAGAAGGCTCTCATTCCCCAAAATTTGACAAGTTCTTTCCTTCCCGCCTCACACAAGCCCCCGTCCAAGTTTCACCTCCCAGTTCCATGTGTAGTTGATAATAAACAATACGTTTCTGTTAATTACTGTTTCCATCATGTTCTTTTGGAGGAGGGGGGAAGGGGGTTGGTAATTGGACAGGACAGTCACCTTTGGCAGGGTACATAGGCGGGGGCAGGTCCAGCAGCAGGGCACATACACAGTGCAGTGACTAGTTACCCCGGTCAGTCTGGGAGGTGGTTTTCATGTTCTGTGATGGGGGGTTGGTTGCTCTGTGACTTTGTGGCGGGGGAGGGCAGTTACAGATCTTAAGCGGCGGTCCTTATCCTGGATCACAGAGCCACGCAGCAGGGGATCTGTAACCGTCCTCCCCCTGCCACAAAGTCACATCGCCCCCCCATACACACAGTCCCCATCAGGAGGGGTGACAGGCTCCGTTGAAACAACCAGTCCACCACAGCGGAGCCTGTCAATCCTTGAGTTTAGAAGCTTCATTTGCGTCAGTACACTACACCCGCTCCCCACCACAGTCTACGTCCCAGTTTTAAAACATTCCCGCAAAAACAGTAATAAAGACAACGGTGTTCATTAACAAAGTAGAAGTGATTTTATTTCTAAACGTGTGTTGGAAGGGTGTGAAGGGGGTATGGAACTGGAGAGGATAGTCAACATTAACTGGGTAAAGAAACGGGGGCAGGTTCAGCTTCTCTGTACACTAACTTAAGTCACAGGTTACCCTGCTCAGTCAGGAACCTAGCTTTCAAAGCCTCCCGGATGCACAGCGCATCCCGCTGGTCTCTTCTAATCGCCCGGCTGTCTGGCTGGGCGTAATCAGAAGCCAGGCTATTTGCCTCAACCTCCCACCCCGCCATAAAGGTCTCCCCCTTGCTCTCACAGAGACTGTGGAGCACACAGCAAGCTGCTATAACAATGGGGATATTGGTTTCGCTGAGATCACAGCGAGTCAGTAAGCTTCTCCATCTCCCCTTGAGACGGCCAAAAGCACACTCCACCACCATTCTGCACTTGCTCAGCCGGTAGTTGAAGAGTTCTTTTTCAGTGTCCAGGGCGCCAGTATAGGGCTTCATGAGCCAGGGCATTAGCGGGTAGGCTGGGTCCCCGCGGATGACTATAGGCATCTCCACATCCCCAAGAGTTATTTTGTGGTCCGGGAAGTAAGTACCTTCCTGCAGCCGTCTAAACAGACCAGAGTTCCTGAAAACACGAGCGTCATGAACCTTGCCCGGCCATCCGACGTAGATGTTGGTAAAACGTCCCCTGTGGTCCACCAGTGCTTGCAGCACCATGGAAAAGTAGCCCTTTCTGTTAATGTACTGGCTGGCCTGGTGGTCCGGTGCCAGGATAGGGATGTGAGTTCCATCTATGGCCCCACCGCAGTTTGGGAATCCCATCGCTGCGAAGCCATCTATGATCGCCTCCACGTTTCCCAGGGTCACTACCTTTGACAGCAGTACATCAACGATTGCCTTGGCTACTTGCATCACAACAACCCCCACGGTAGATTTGCCCACGCCAAAGTGATTTGCGACTGACCGGTAGCTGTCTGGCGTTGCAAGCTTCCAGAGGGCTATGGCCACTCGCTTCTGGACAGTCAGGGCTGCTCGCATCCGGGTGTCATTGCGCTTCAGGGCAGGGGACAGCAACTCACAAAGTTCAAGGAAAGTTCCCTTACGCATGCGAAAGTTTCGCAGCCACTGGGATTCATCCCAGACCTGCAGCACTATGCGGTCCCACCACTCAGTGCTTGTTTCCCGGGCCCAGAATCATCGTTCCACGGCATCAACATGACCCATTGCCACCGTGATGTCCCCAGCGCTGGGTCCCGTGCTTTCTGAGAGGTCTGTGCTACTCTCAGACTTCAGGCCCTCACCGCGGTGCCGTAGCCTCCTCGCCTGACTTATCTGCATCTGCCTCAGGGAAAGGTGGATGATAAGCTGCGAGGCGTTGAGAACGGCCACAACTGCAGCGATGGTCGCAGCGGGCTCCATGCTCGCAGTGCTGTGGCGTCTGCGCTGTCACTGACTAGAAAAGTGCGCGAACTGATTTCCCGCCGGCGCTTTCAGGGAGGGAGGGCGGGAGTGATGGACGGATGACGACAGTTACCCAAAAGCACCCTCGACACTTTTTTTTACCCAGAAGGCATTGGCGGCTCCACCCAGAATTCCAATGGGCAGCGGGGACTGCGGGAACTGTGGGATAGCTGCCCACAGTGCACCGCTTCCAATGTCGACGCTTTCCCCGTTACTGTGGACTTTCAAAGTCGAATTACTGTCCTTAGTGTGGACACACACGTTTGACTTTGCAATATCGATTCCAAAAATTCGATTTAAGTAAAATCGAACTACTCTCGTAGTGTAGATATACCCTCATACTTTTTTTTAAAACAGGGCTTGACAGAATTAATTCTGGTTAGAAAATCCAATAGATCTTGTCTGCCCTCTAAAATATTGGAGTTGGTGACGCGACAGTATTGTTAAGAGTGGCCGACTCTCTAATGGGGATCTTTCATATTAAATTAAAATTAATGTAATTGAAAATATCTTTCTTTCAGGATGGATTATTTAACCTCTTCTGTGCCATATACACACACACACACACGGTCTGATTAATATTCCATCCGTTCCTTCTAAAAAAAAAAAAAGCCTCATCAAAGCCATGTAGTTCTCAAATGCTTAGTGCTTTGTTCATGTATTCAAAGGGTTAATGAGGCTACATGATTTTCCTGTTCATGCTTTAGAGAAGTGTATTTAACAGAAAATTATTTTTCACAAAAATTCAGAATATCATACTTTGAAGTCCTGCATGGTAACATCTTGTCCTATCGTCATGAACGTTAAGCTTTTATCACTAATGTATTCTATAGCGTGCTGTATAATGAGATGAGAATGTACTGTAGCAGCAGCTAGTAATCATGCCATAAATATGAATAAAACATTTATAAAGTACATTAATTTAGGTATTACCAATCAGCCTTTAAAAAGTATTTTATGCATAATCATGACTTTTTTTTTAAAGTAGGACAGAAAACTTAGGAACATATTAGAAGATAATGTCAAATATATAATGCCAGTAAAATACAGTGCATTGGCATTTGTGTTTTGTAGACATAGTTGAGACTAAATTTCTAGCTTCCATGATAACGACTACTTGTAGTTCCTCATAACTTTCTAAAACAAATTTGTCTGGGAATTTCTCAACTTTCTGGGAGGAGAATAGGGAAAGAGAAGGTTGATCAAAATCCCTTTGACCATTTTTTTCAGCTCTGGATATTTATAAATCCACTTATCCCATATAGTCTGCATAATTCAACTGAATACATGTACTGGATGTTGAATATGAAGAGTCACACCGCTAGTGACTTGGGTGACCAATTTCAAAGTTCAAATATCAGATACTAACGCCCAATATTTTGCAGATAAACCATATCCTGCATTTGTTTGCAAGACAAAGAGAAAAATTGTCCATTGCAGCTATAGTTTTATACTGTGAGCTTATGCAGTGTAAAGAGTCAGGTCAGGAGTTATTACTGTAATTGTATAGAAGAGTATAAAATCAATAACATATCTTGAGCCATGAGGTTTTAAAAGAATATCAGCAATTCATGAAAGGTTTAAAACACTTGGCTGGTGGACTTGCACCTCCAACACACCTGAGGCACACGGTAATTTGGCATAAGTGCTCATCTTGTGATTATTTATTCAATGTCTATTACAGTTCCGCAGAGAGGAGGGAATGACGCTTGCTGGATCCATGGGTGTAGGAGAGACTATAGGTAAGTCTGCGTCTGTGATTCTTTCCCCTGATCCTTGGGATCCTGAAAAGCCCCTCAGTGGGTGTATCAGGGGATCAGGTCTTGAAATGTTTTGGGAGCCGTGGCTGGGGGTAACAGCGGGGAGGACTCAGCCTTTACATCCTTCTCCCCTCTTAAGCAACTGATAATCCCTTGGATATTCATGTCTAAGATAGACAGTGTGTCACCGGGGGCTCTGCCCTGAATCCCACTCAGAGAGGGTGGTTTGTTTTGGTGGGTGGGTTCCTACCCAAAAGCAGTCCTGCCCCTAGAGAAGCCTGGCTGCCAGGGAAACAGTGTTAGATAAATGAACTTCTGCAAGCTGGGAGTTTGCTTGGATGGATCCTGAGGATCCAGGAGGTTGGGATGCCACACTTCTACCTCCCCGGTGTCCCTCTCTTCCTGTTACCTCCCCTCTCCTCCAGGAGATTCTGTGAGGTGAATCTGGCACTTTCCTAGGCCCCTGTCCATCTCCCAGGTGTTTCCCCACAAGAGGGCCTGGTTTGTCCTATGTTTTTGACATGCACTTTTAAAGAATGACGTTCAGGATGGTACATTTATATTTTTGAGAAGCTTCTAATAGAGGTCACCATCCCTTTGTAACTAGATCACCTGTGCCTCCTTTTACTTGGAGATAACGTCGACTACACGAGGAAGCGATTAAAAACAGCTCAAAGTTACTCCAGGGATTGGTTTGCTAGCTACACAGAACTGTAAGCACGCTTCACACATGTTCAGTTACATTTAATCACATTCTAGTTTGGAGATTAAGTTATACCCCTGCTAGCAACAGTTGCTATGCAGGACAAGATAAACACCCGGACAGGCATTGAGAGCAATATGCTATGCGCTCTCCCTACTGAATTTCCCTTGTGTTATATAAAGAAATCAGGAATGTCTCTGAAGACCTGGTATTTTGGTGATTTCTTTTAGAAGTTTGGTGCTCCTGCTGCAACTTAGCAGAGATTTGCCACTGACTTCAGTAGACCTGACTCATGTTATCCTGATACAAGTAACAAACCTAACTAATATTATTAGGAAATTAGAGATTGCACATAAAAGGATTCCTTGTGGCTGAAATAATATGATTGACAACTAGAGCTCTTGAACAACCCAAGCTGAAGACGCCAGCAGGAAAACAGCTTATTGATTAGCGAATGGTACTCGTAACAGGCAGGCAGCCATAACTTCTCAGCAGTCACAGATTATTTGTGTGCTGGGGGTAGCACTGGAGGTGATTAAGGGTGGGGCTTTTTAACTGAGGATGAGGTTAGGGGGCGGGATACTTTTTCAAGTTCCACCCAGAAATTCTGTAGGAGCTGGGCTCAGACTCTCTCAGGGATCCCTGCACAGTGCAAAGGAGAGAAGTGGTGTAAGTTACTGAATAGTGCTGACTCTGGGACAGATTGCCAGCTGATGTGAATTTGTGCAGCTCTATAGACTTCAAGAGCTTGACTTCTTCAAGCTGCAGCGACACTGATCTACTCCAGCTGACAATCTGATCTAACCCAGCTGCTGCACTCTGGAGTAACTTACATCACTTCTGTCATCTGCACACTTCACAGCGCTCACTTGCGCTGGCTTCCTCTGTTTGTGGAAGTAAATCTAGCCAAAACTTACGGTCCTCCTTATCCTTTCCCACCACCGGTTTGTGGGGAGGGCAGAGTGAGGGAGAAGCAAGCTTTAAAATTGTACTGGGAATTCTTTGAAACATAACAAGGAGCAAGCACTGTGTAATGTTCTGCACCATATTGAAACATTTCAAAAATATTAAGTGCATTTTTCAACTTTTCTGCTCAAGGCCAATATATCACAACTGAAAGACTATATTTGACTCATTTGGAAAAACAGTTGAATAACTTAATGTACCACAAGTATGGTAGAATTTGTTTTGATTACTATTTAGAGTTACGCTGTTGCTTAAATCTTATTTTCATAAAATCTGTGCCATTCATGCTGTTGTGTTTTCTCTTGATTATAATGATCAGTGCAATTTTAGGGTGTAAGGATCAGGCTGGAAGTGATTTTCCTGGCTCTATTCCAAACCTCTCCAACGCATCATCAGTGATCTACAACCCATCCTGGACAACGATCCCTCACTTTCACAGACCTTGGGAGGCAGGCCAGTCCTCGCCCACAGACAACCTGCCAACCTTAAGCATATTCTCACCAGCAACCACGCACCGCACCATAACAACTCTAACTCAGGAACCAACCCATGCAACAAACCTCAATGCCAACTCTGCCCACATATCTACACCAGCAACACCATCACATGACCTAACCAGATCAGCTACAACATCAGCGGCTCATTCACCTGCACGTCCACCAATGTTATATATGCCATCATATGCCAGCAATGCCCCTCTGCTATGTACATTGGCCAAACTGGACAGTCACTACGCAAGAGGATAAATGGACACAAGTCAGATATCAGGAACGGCAATATACAAAAACCTGTAGGAGAACACTTCAACCTCCCTGGCCACACAATAGCAGATGTAAAGGTAGCCATCTTACAGCAAAAAAACTTCAGGACCAGACTCCAAAGAGAAACTGCTGAGCTCCAGTTCATTTGCAAATTTGACATCATCAGATCAGGATTAAACAAAGACTGAATGGCTATCCAACTACAGAAGCATTTTCTCCTCCCTTGGTGTTCACACCTCAACTGCTAGCAGAGCACCTCACCCTCCCTGATTGAACTAACCTCGTTATCTCCACACTGATTTATACCTGCCTCTGGAGATTTCCATTACTTGCATCTGAAGAAGTGAGGTTCTTACCCACGAAAGCTTATGCTCCCAGTACTTCTGTTAGTCTCAAAGGTGCCACAGGACCCTCTGTTGCTTTTTACAGATTCAGACTAACACGGCTACCCCTCTGATACTTAACTTCCTTAAGTTTGTCCAATTTTAAATTGTAAAAAATATATAACTGGCAGAGTCAAGAGAAAATTCATGAATTATTTCTTAAATATATATCTTTAACTCCTCCATATATTTTACCAAAAAAAAGTTTGTTTTAATTCCCATGACCACATCCCATGCTCCCTCAGCAAATACGAGGAGAGATTAATAAACCTAGGACTTTTCAGCTTGGAAAAGAGACGACTAGGGGGACATATGAGAGAGGTCTATAAAATCATGAATGGTGGAGAACATGAATACAGAAGTATTATTTACTCCTCATAACACAAGAAACAGGAAAGGAAGCATTTCTTCACAAGATGCACAGTCAACCTGTGGAACTCTTTGCCAGAGGATGTTGTGAAGGTCAAGATTATAAGAGGGTTCAAAAAAGAACCAGGTAAGTTCATGGAGGACAGGTCCCCAATGGCTATTAGCCAGGGTCGGGAGGGATGGTAAACCATGCTTCGGTTTGCCAGAAGCTGGGAATGGGTGACAGGAGATGGATCATTTGATAATTACCTGTTCTGTTCATTCCCTCTGAAGCAGCTGGCATTGCACCTTTGGTCTGATCCAGTATGGCTGTTCTTCTATCCTAATAATATAAAAAGAGAAAGCAAAAAGTTTACTTTTCAGATTCATTTCACATTATGATCCAATACACCAGGGGCTAGATCCACAAAGGGAGTTAGGTCACTTTTTAGGTTTAAGTCCAAAATGTAGACCCTCAACCCCGCATTTAGCTGCTGCCTAACCTCGTAGGCACCTAAATTCTCACTGGTGGGAAAGCACAAAACTGTCTAATCCCTAAGCTGCTTGAAGCCTAAATGCTGGCGGAAACCTCAAATTGGGCCGGGGATTCCCTTGCATCTTGCCTCTAGGGCCTGATCTGGTAGATGGGCTTGGAGGCCACCTACCAGAGCAGCCCACACACAAAACACAAACAGAGGAGGAGGCCCACTTATACACGATATACCAATGGTAAGAGCACTCACACAGAGCAGGGTACTGGAACTTGGGTTTCAGGTGATTGCCCTAATCACTGGGCCCTAGAGTCATTCCCATGCTGTGTCTGGCCCAGTGAATATTTATGTATTTTATAGAAAGTGGAACAGCTGCAACAGGAGAGACCACCCCAGAATACTCTATCCCAATGGTTAGGGCACTCACATGGAGGTGGCAGACTTGGGTTCAAGCCCCTGCTCTGAATCAGGCAGAAATGGGGATTTGAACCTAGAGCTGCCACAACCCAGGTGAATTCTCTATTCACTGCGATAAAGGGAGCACAGATGGTACCACCACCACCACTTTTTGCCAGGAAGAGTTGACCTAGGTACCTAACTCCAGGAGCTGGTTAATGGCAGTGAATCCTAAGTGGAGGGATCCAGAATCAGGCACCTAACTCCCTGTGAAGGGCGGGGCTCACGCTCGGATTGTTATTTGAGAACATTTCAAAGTTTATCTTGATGTAACATTTTAATTTATAAATGGAAAGAGGGGGGATTAGGAGGCAAGCACTGTCCTTGAAAGGAGAAAAAGGGATGGATAGAGTGTGTGAAAGAGGGAGAAAGTTTAGTTAGCCGGAATTAGCATCAGGGTAGAGTGTTTATCCAAAAGACATCCAAACTTGGCTACCCGTCACCATCATTTTCCCCCCGTGTGTGTGCTGTGTTGTCACCAAAAACAAATCCTTCTGTGTGCTGAGTTGTCACCTAAACAAATCCAGCAGATCAGTCAGAAAAGATTAACCTGAAAAGTCACACCTTCTAAAAGATACCATAAACCAGTGACTGGGGTCTCATCTACTGCAGCGGTCACACTTCCTAGTTTAAATTCCTTGGCTCTTTCCCAGTCCCCTTCTTATAGGCTACATTTGTTTCTCTGAATCTCTCCTCTGTACATCCTATTACTCAAAGAGCTATTGAAAAGCTTTATTACTAAAATAACATCTTCAACCACCTCTTTCTGAGAGCTTTACTTTATCTGCCCTCACTGATTTTAACTTACCATGACTTCTTCACATGCAACTACTCATGCCATTAATTTTTCCACTCACTTCCCCTGAAAACACTGGGCCAGATCCTCAGCGGATACTAAATGGCACAGCTCCATTGACACCAATAGATCTATGCCAGCTTACACCAGCTAAGGGTCCGTACCTTTGTTTCTATTTCTGGTTTCTTATTTGTACATATCCTTCATGAACCCTGGGGAGAACTCTTTAATTTTCAAGCACTATCCTGTTCCTACAGATGTTCCACTCCCTCCACTATTCCCGATGGCTTTATCTGCCAACCACAACATTTTATCCCTGCTCTTAAAAGTGGGGGAAATTCAATAAGAGAAAATATTTAATATAATATTTTAAACAAGTGATAAAAGAAAAGAAGTCATTTAAGCAGGCCAGGCCTTTAAGCTGCTGCTGCTGTTGTATCTATTTTTCACAGTGACAAAGGACAGTGTGTCTGTCTGTGTCGGGACTTTTGTTGATTCGTGTCATAACTATGTAATTGAAATAAATACAGTAGAACCTCAGAGTTACAAATATCTCTGCTATGGAGGTTGTTTGTAACTCTCTACAAAATGGTTGTTCTTTCAAAAGTCTACAACTGAACATTAACTTAATACAGCTTTGAAACTTTACTATGCAACAGAAAAATGCTGCTTTCCCTTTTTTTTTTTTAGTAGTTTACATAGAACACAGAACTGTACTGTGTTTGGCTTTTTTGTCTCTCTCTCTCTCTCTCTGCTGGTGCCTGATTGTGTACTTCCAGTTCCAAATGAGGTGTGTAGTTGACCGGTCAGTTCATAAATCAGATTCTACTGTAGGGAGGTAAATTATGCCAGCTTTACTTTCCCCATTGTAATACTTACTATGGAGATCAGAATGCTTTCATAAGTTGTTGTGACTTAGCCACCTGCTTTAGACTCTGCAGTATTCAAATGTAGCAAAAATATTTTGTCCAGCTTGTTTAGTTACTTGGAAAATGAAGCATTAGCGTGTTAAGGAATGTGAACAACCTCTAGTACTAAAGCAAAAGTTTCAAGATCTACAAGAAATTTTCCTTCTGGAAAAGGCTTGCTGCAGAAAACAAGGACAAGAAAGAAATGTTGACCATTTTCACACCTACTTAATGTATGGAGATATACCTATCTCATAGAACTGGAAGGGACCCTGAAAGGTCATTGAGTCCAGCCCCCTGCCTTTAATAGCAGGACCAAGTACTGATTTTGTCCCAGATACCTAAGTGCCCCCCTCAAGGATTGAACTCACAATAGAAGAGAATGTTCTGCATTTAATGTAGTTTTACACTAAACGTACAGTTTGATTGTCAGGAAAATGAAACCAATTGCATACTCCTTCAATCCCACCATGGATTGTTAAAGGCATATCCACAATTTAGACTTTCACAGTAAAATAGTTTCCTATCCTTTCTTACATGTTCTGAGCAGTGAACAATGCTGACATTTAAAGTATCATCATTGGCACCTGAATTTACATCTACTAAAATGAAGGGGGCAGTTCACAGCTCTCAGCGCTGTTGTGTCAGGCTCTCTGCAAATTCAGTCAGACACTGCTACATCAGTTACACTTGGGTCATAGTTTGAAGATTTTCTTTGCAACCATAGCAGTGTTAGCTTTCATTTGAAAATGAAAAGTGAAACTTTAGGGAACAACTGAAAGGTCAGTTTATGCACTTCCAGCTAGTCTTTTGATCGTCTCCCAAAGTGTGAGGTACAGCCCTAGGGAACACAATTTAAAGTAACAGAATGCCCATTCAAATTACAGTTCATATATTTTTCTTTGGCTCCAGGCATGAACTTAATTCTTTAAGGAAAAGAACACAAAGCAAAAATACTTCTGTGACAACAGTACAATAAAGTATTTTAAGAGACAATTACATAAAGTAACAAAGGCCAAAAAGCAGGCAGAAAACAGATCATAATATACTAAGACAAACATATAGTAAACATTAAAGCAAACCTTTAAAACACTATGAAGATCTGATGGTTGTTTCAATACATATGGTCATTTCTGATCTTGTTAAAGTTAAGTAACATATGGGCAATTTCCAGCCTTTGGTTTGAAAATATTAATAGTGTTCATTTGTTTATCTTTTTAAAGAGACAAGGTAGGTGAGGTAATAACTTTTATTGGACCAACTTCTGTTGGTGAAAGAGAAGCTTTTAAGCTACACAGAGCTCTTCTTCAGGTCTAGGCAAGGTACACAAACCATCACAGCCAAATACAAAGTGGAACAGATAAGGAGTTAACACATTCAGCAAGAGAGACCATTAAAGTTGAAGCAGGCAGTTAATATCTCTACAGTTGTAGGACAAAGGAGGGTGAGTGGGTTACAGCTTGTAATGAGCCATAAATCCAGCATTTTTATTACATCCATTATTTTTGATGTCTAGCAGAGTTATGGATTTAAGTTCCCAGGCTTGTCTTTTGAAGGTGTTGTGAAGGTTTCCTTTGAGGACAAGAGCTGAGAGGTCAGATATGGAATGATCATTTTGTGAGACATGTTTGCCCACAGGTGATATGATGTTGGTGTTTCTCATATTTCTGTGAGAGTTCATTCAAGAGCATAATGATGGTCTCATTTCACTCACGTAGTTGTTTTTGGGGTGTTTAAAGCACTGAATGAGGTACACCACATGTTGTGATAGTCATGTGTAGGGCCCATGGATTTTGAAAGGTGTATTGTGGAGGGTATTGATCATGGTAGCAGTAGAGATAGGTCTCCAGGTTTTTCATCTGTTGCTGTGGCAAGGGCTGGTGCCACTTTGAGTAGGTGTGTCCCATTTGTGGGAAGCTTGCTTCCAATGATGAGCTTCGCAAGGTTGCGCGGACCACCACAGTGACAACAACGCTTAAAAAAATGGAAGATATTGGATTTTGCTGGCTTTTTTAAAACAGTTTGAAAAGGTGTAACATATTTAGGATGAGTCACTTCCTGATCAGTGAATCCTGAAAGTACTAAACACACCCTCCCAGTGTAAATTACCTTTTTAAAAAAAAAATTATATATAATTATAATTCTTTTCAATTGGTCTATCTGGAAGAAAACAGGACTATGGGCAATATTTTGGGTGAAACACTGAAATCTTTTGATCTCAAAGCTCAATGGGAGTTATACAGGAAGTTTGTGGATGAAGTTTATATCTTCTTTATTTTCTTGTAGGTAGATGTAACATGTATGCAACATAAAAAAATGTGAAAGTAAAGTGAAAAAAATGTTGACTATGAATTAGTCAGAAATTGATGAAGTGGGGGAGGGGGAGATAGGGTACGGCATTAATGTTTATTAATCTGATCAAGGTATCTTTGTTAAGGATTATTCTAATTTATATAAAAGCATCTAATTCCTCATAAACAGCCTTGAGAAATATGGTATTTAGACTGTCTGTTTCCCTACATAATACCATTCTGTATGGTTCCTGAGAGGCAGTAATAGACCAACACGGGCAACGAAGCAGGTAATTATCCCTGGCACTGCTACTGACTCACTAGGTGCCTGATCCTGCACCACTGAAGTAAATAGGAGCTTTACCTACCCAAAGAGAGGAGCAGCTATCATTGCACACCAGCAGCCAGCACAGCCTGTCAGGTGTGGGTGGGAGTGCACACTGCTCCCATTGGTATGGGGGCTTTGCCATCCTTCAACATGTGGTTGTGGAAACCAACAGGAGAAATTCAGGTTGAGCAACCTCATGGGAACTCCTGCTGTAGCACAGCCTCTCCAAACCTCCTCATGGCTTAAAAGCTACCATCTCACCTCACTGTCTGTACAGCACTTTGCAGATTTAAAGTGCTGGATGAGCAATGGATTTATAATTCACTAGGGTAACATGCATCTTACATTCCCCATTTCATTATTTTGTAAGCTATACACAAATAAAACTAGAAGAAGCAACTTTATTTGGAACCTAAACCTTTTGGGTGCTGAATACCCTGAACAGGGCACCCGTCACCTCCCAGGAGGGGTTCAGCATCCTGCAAGACAGAGCTGTGTGTCTTCTCTGCAAAGTTAAATTGTTCCAGATTCTGGAATTGCCTCCACGCTTTTCAGATTAGTCAGTATATTCTACTTTTCTTTTCAGCACGAATACTTCAAGGATATGACTAGTCTGACTGAGCAGTATGAGAGATGTGCCATTTCTGATGGCGGGACCTCATCACATACTCAAAGAGAGGCAGTACCAACAGGAAATTTTCTGTCCTTGCTTAGGCTTTGCCGCATACTGAGGATGCAGGAAATATATTTGCAAAAGTCAGATTTATTTAGTGACTGTACTCCACATAAACTAGTGACTTAGAGATCTAAAAAAAAATCCTATTGATTTGGGAGTATAAATTATACCCAGGGAAAAAAGCTTGCACAAATAACACCACACGAAGTACATTGTCCTTCCCATCTAGAAAGCTAGGAGAAAATGGTATTTGTATCCTTTGGGGATTCTGAACTCTAACATTATTACATTCTCACTTTTCCGGAGTAAAGAAGCAATAAGATCGAGGCCCCACATCACTTTGGGAAGAGTGGCACTGCAATACCAGAATAACACCACCATGCTTTGTATTCTCTGCTCAGCACCGTGCAAGACAACTGAAAATTATTAAAAGAAGAAAGTCAGTCACTGAAAGTGACTTCAGTAACCTGGACTGGAGGCTTCTTCAAGATAAAATGGTTCTATAGTTTGTGCTTTCTAAGAATTCTGTTACAGTGTTTGCCTGGAAACAAAGGATATCCAAACAATAGCCCATCATTTTGTTAAGGCGGTCTCGCTTAGCTTGGGACTAACGTAGTACACCTCTACTCCGATATAACGTGACCCGATAGAACACGAATTCGGATATAATGTGGTAAAGCAGCGCTCCGGGGGTGGGGTGGAGGGGCCTATAATGCGGTAGCCAAAGATTTTTTGGCTCCAGAGGACAGCGTTATATTGGGGTAGAGGTGTATTTACAGCTCTAACAATAGAAATTCTTCATAACTTCTACATCCAGTAAATCAGTGCTACACTGCTGGTATAAGTGAAAAAAATATCAAACCTCTTATAAACCAACAACAGTGCATATCTGAGATTATACACTCTTCTGATGAAGAGCTATTACCCTCTCCTCAAAATCTTCTCTCACCCTTCTTCTCACAACAGGAAATAAAGTACATCAAAATAATAGGGCTAGCTAATCAATTTTAGTGGCCACAATGGTTGTCTCAAGATCATGTGGTTATGCAACATTACATCATGTTGTAGTGATGAGATGCACTGTGGAGGGGTAGGGGGGAGAAGAGAAACGAAAGGAGTCCCTGTCCCCATGAGCTTCTCTCTCACCACACCAAGATCTCATAATAACTTCCCTTTCCCGAGTTATATGCGGTCTGTGTATTTCTTCTCACTGAGAAATACATATTACTAAGGCATGGATCAGAAATTTAGCTGTCCATGAAAACTGAGATCTAAAGGAATATTAATTCTGTAAAATTTGGAATGAGAAGACAGTTTCACTTTGAAAACGGTTATTTTTTGCTTTGTGCATAGCATTATTCCTGAAATGTATTACAATAAATAAGCATGAAAGGCCAGATTCTGATCTGAGTCACACCATCAGCGGCAAAATATTTTGACCCAAATTGACTTTTCCCTCTCACATCTCCTTTGTTTACCTTATTAGTGTATCTGAAACACTGTCAGAATGCAAAGTTAGTCTGCCTCCATTTCTACTAAAGTCTTTACTCTTCATGCCTTAATCTCGATTTGTCTTGACTATCGTATTTTCTTCTTTTATGGGGTTCCTAAATCCTCACTAGCTAAACCTCAGGGAGTCCAGAATGCTGCAACCAGATTACTCTCTTCCTCCAGGCATCAGGACTGTATCACCCTTATCTTCAGATAACTTCACTGGCAGCCAGCTGGCTATAGATATAATTCACAATTGCCCTCCTGCTTTTCAAAATTCTGTAAACTTGCTGCACCTCCATCCCTGACCTTATATTCGCTTTCCCCCTTTCCTCTTCATTTAAATCCTCCAAAGTTCATCTCCTTTTGCCTTCTTCTCATGACTCTCCATATTTGGAGCTTAACATAATGAGAACACCTCACATAGTTCAATACATTCTGGGCCAGATCCTCATCTGGGCTAAGTTTACACTCAGTCCAGCCAGCTGAAGACAGCAGGAGATAGGGAGAAGTCACTTTTAGTTCCCCTGATCCTGGGCCAGGTAGAGACTGAAATATAATTTAGAGCAGAGGTTGTCAAATGGAGGGGGTGGGCTCCCTGGTGGAAGGGGGTACAGAATGTATTCTCGGGGGGGGACATGAGAATTTTTTTTGGAGCGGGGGGATTAAGGTGCACATTTTACCTACAGCAATGAATAACTAGCAAAGCAGATTCCTCCAGACATATCAGGTCCCCAGAGGGTGCTGTGCATTTTGACAGATTTCTGTTAAGCTTGCATAACATTATAATGCCATTTATACATTAATCCATTTGTTAAGATGTGCACATTTAATTGTAAGCATCGACCACAATTGCAGTTTTGCTTTTGCTATTACAATGGATCATTGGCAAAAAAAAAAAAAAAAATCAAGTGAAAATCAAGGAAGCCGAAACTGATTCAAGTGAAGCACCGCTGCATATGCTGGTATAGGTACTTGTGCGGTGGGAAGTGGGGGTATAAACTACTACAGACACAAAAAAGGGGGCACAATCAAATACATTTGAGAACCACTGACTTAGAGCATCTTAGTGACTATGCCAAAAGACACCAGCTAGAGCATCCCCATAGGGGCCACTCTGCTGGCTGAGAATCAGGCAGAAAGCAGTACTCTCCACCCTGCCCCATATAGCCCTTGCATCAGGGTCCCTCTGTCAGGCGTACTCCTCGGCTACCCCCTCTGGCAGCTATCTGCTTGCCTACT
Organism: Chrysemys picta bellii; assembly: GCF_011386835.1. Lineage (NCBI taxonomy): Eukaryota > Metazoa > Chordata > Testudines > Emydidae > Chrysemys > Chrysemys picta. The sequence goes on along the minus strand of NC_088796.1, from coordinate 39,550,755 downwards.
GCCAAATTGCCAGACTTGGGGCCCAGACTTAGAATCTGTCCATCTGTTTATTTGACACAAGGTTAATCAGGACAGCTGGTTTTTTGAGATATTTCCCACTGATTCTACTTAGCCTAATTATAGCAACAATGCTGTGTCTCCTATGTTCTTGTGTTTTTTCAATGGCAGCGAGAGCTCTAGGATAGATACCCTTTGATGTGAAGTTTGTATAAGTAGTAAATAAAAAAAAAAGAAAAACACAAACTAATCAAGTAAATGGTGCTCCTCCTCTAGCAGGAGAGGAGGGCATTGGTAACAGAACCAGTGCCGTTCCATTGCACGGGATTTGGGGTGTCCATACACGTGTTGTGCACCTCCCATGCGGCACAGAGCTCAGCTCTGCGGGGACACACAGCACAGGTAGATTAGAGCTGGAGGATGTGCTGCTACACTGTTCCGCACCTAGCAGAGGGTACACGGCTGGAGTAGCTTCTGGCAACATCCCAGTGGTCTCAGTGGGAAAGATCCCCCTTTCCCAAGCAGAGGCTGAGCGCTGGGGATTGGATTTTATTCTATTACTATGAATTTAGCCTAATGGGGATACTTCAGTCAATGTAAAATGATGAAGTGGTGTTTCATGCAGTACTGAATAGGTATAATATGAAACTAAGGCATTTAACCGGTAGATACTGCTGCCTCCTCTAAAGTGCAAGTGTACAAGAAAAACAACATGAAGAAATGGTCCCATGTTACTAACCAGCCCTGCTCCCTGTGTTTGCTGAATCATAGCTGCTGAACACACTTTGAGAGACTGCTAAACTGTAGATGTCTGTCAAGCCATAAAATGTTTTCAGAAGTAATGTGTATAATTACATTAAGCGTTCCTCTAGATGGTTATAACTGGAAAAAAAGTTTGAAGACAAAGTCTAGGTTCTGAGCCGCAAGCAACACTATTCGAACTGATTTTCTAAGGAAGAAAATTTAATTATTTGGACTTCTCAAGAGGAAATTATCTGAGCTTCAGCCAGTAGGTCACCATGAATGCAAACTAAGTGCAACTGCAATTCACCCATGTTTTCAGGTAAATTTCACTTCATATATCGGAACTATGTCTGAAAAAAAATCTCTAATGAAAGTTGAAAACAATCTAATGAAAATTGTATATTGAAAGAGATAGAGACAGCATATGTACAGCTCTATCTAACTGTGCTGTGTCAAATAAATGCACTGACATGGGTTGTGATCCTGGCAAACCAGTGTCAGCTCATGACAAAGCCCCAGGCTTCACTGAATGCTTACAAATGCATAGACAGGCCAATTCACTTGAGTACCAGTATAGATCAGAGTGACTGTTAAATGTATAAAAGTGTATTTGGTGTTTAAACTCTATGAAAACTAACAAGATGTTACTTGCATTTATTTTCACTTATCTGTATCCTGTCATAATGTAATCGCAAACATCTACACTGTATATACGCCTGTAACTAAATTATTCATCAAATGAGAAAGCCTTGTGGAATGCAAATAAAGAACTTTGACAGAAAAGTGCTAAATTTCAAAGCAAGTGGCCATTGTGTGTGATGATCCGAGGTCAAAGATTCTAAATGCATTCCTCACTCCATCATCAAAGGAAGAGCCCACATGGGTAGTGACCCTGTCATCTTGTTTTCTGTGAGAAGAAGCCATCAGTATAGACTCAAGGAAAGATCCTTCACCTCTGGACTGTTTGGATTCTAACAGGGCAAAGTGACTGAATGAGAAAATGGAGATCCCCACAGTTGTTGTGGGTAGCCCTGAGATTTTTGGAAAACTGGCAGATTACTATCTCTCTGCTACCATTTGGAATTATATAGACTGTGACTCACCTGTAAATATATTTTACCTGCTTTGACCTCTCAATAATTCATTTGCCTTTCTTGGCTAATAACCCTTTTAGTTAGTTTTCTACGGAATTGGCTACCAGGTGTTGTCTTTGGTATAGGATCAGGGTAGCAGCCTGAATGTGGTGTGATTTTTGTGTAAATAACCATTTTTTGCCTGGGGGACAAGATAAACTAGAGTGTCTAAGGGGACTGTATGACTCCATTATAAGACTATGGTAGTACTTTGGTAGTTCACTTTTGGTACTGGGTTGGTGAAATCTAATTATAGACCGCATCGCCCATTTGGGGTGTCTGCCCCATTTTCTGACAGTCTGCCATGAGGCAGACATTCAGGTCGGCAGCCACTCTAGACAGCAGGAACTGGTATTTTATTGAAATGAAAAGCACATTTTTGTTTATTTTTGCCAGACAACACAACAGACTCAGATCCCTAATGCCTTGTTGTTTTCATATTTAGTCTTGCATAAATAGCTAACGGTTCATGAAGCTAGTTAATGGGCCCAATTCATACTGTAGGGGATATGGTGCCAGAAGCTAGGCTGCAAGCCCCTGTGGTAGACAGCCTGCCAGGGAGGAGGGGTCAGAAATCACAGTGGAGCAAGCTACCCACAGGCAGCAGGCAAAGCCCCAGATGTGGGTGGTGCTGGTCAGGGAGGGGCATGGCAAAAATTCCCAGAGGATGATTGAGTCAGCACTGTAGGTAGGGATCCTATAGAGTCCCAAGCAAAATTAGAAGTTGCTCTCCCCAGATGGGGAGGGATACCAGCAACAGAAGCCTTTCCAGCTCTCTCTCAGGTGGGATTAATCTCCCTTTGAGTGTAGTTGCTCAATGCTCCTGCGTAGGTGAATCAAGCCCCAAACCTTCAGCTCTAAAGCACCCAGATTTCAGTTCTTTTCAGTGCAATGTTCAAAAATTCTGGCTTTTCCTACTGCAGATTTACACCTGTAAAACTTGGATCCAAATTTGAACCCATGATAGCAGAAAAAAATTGCAGACACCTTGCAGAACAATTTGAATATACTGACGTGTGTAGACATGAAACTTTCACTGTTAAAGACGTTATTTTTCAAAACATCTAAAATCACCCACCCCAATTATTGTACCTGTACTTCTGTTCTATTCCTCATTGGTCAGCTACTCTATCTTAAGGTATATGGATTCTGGCCAACATTTCCTTATTTTAGAGACATGACAGTTGTGAAACCCACTGACTCAGTAAACACAACAGAAAAATGTGTTATTTCTGGCAATTTGCAATCCTACAAGTGCCTTTGTTTTTCTAAGTTTTCCATTGCACCTTTCAATTAAACTTAAAAAAGAACAGGAGTACTTGTGGCACCTTAGAGACTAACAAATTTATTAGAGCATAAGCTTTCGTGAGCTACAACCCCCACGAAAGCTTATGCTCTAATAAATTTGTTAGTCTCTAAGGTGCCACAAGTACTCCTGTTCTTTTTACGGATACAGACTAACACGGCTGCTACTCTGAAACCTTCAATTAAACTGGCATGTTATCCTCTACCCTAACAACTTCAGTTAAGGGGTGACACAATTCTATTTTATTTCACGGTTCTGTATTAAAGCGTGAAAATAAACAGTAATTTTTTTCAAATAAGCATTGAATTTGCAAATATAAAATATACCCATGTATGCAAACAGGCAATTGTAAATGCAAAAATAGGTAGCTGAGTGAACGTAACTACATGATTTATACATGCACTTCCCTGCTTATATCCTCAAACATTTTGAGAGAGAAATATTTTATAAATTTTAGCCCAAACTGTCCTAAAGGGTATTACAAGGACTCAGCATGCCTCTCTTTACAAGCTAGGTATTACGATGATTCATGTATACAGAGCTTTTCATACACAGATCTCGGCCATCCCTCAGGCTCAGTGGCCTCTACGCCCAATGCCCCTGCTCTGCGTGGAAAGCAGCTGGCAGATCTGCATAATGGCTTCTCTGGCCACTCCCCTCCATCAATGAACCTCTGGGGTCAAACCCTCCCACCTGCTCTGTCACAGAAAAGCTTTAAGCATCCTGCCCCTTCCCACTCCCATAGTTTTCCACTCAATGTGTTTTTCAAGTGTGGTTATTGACTTTTGGCCAAATTTAGCCATGGCTTCACCCCTGAAACCCTGTTAACGTCAATAGGTTTGCATGGGGTGTAACCAAGAGCAGAATTTGCTTTGATTGCCTGTTTAAAAAATTCACCATCAACAAAATGCCCAGAAAATACCCTCTTCTGAACGATATCCTCATTCAGCACGAGTTTACATGGCTCCATTTGGTTTACTTCCTTGCTGGTGAAGGTCATCATTACATTTCTGCCCAGAATATAAGGGCTTAAGTTAGCATTCAAATCTTATTACCATTTTTGCTAGTATCTGGAAGTAGTCTGAATTATGTGCTCAAATACTACAGCGATGGGCAGCAGCATAAAACCCTCTGAGAAACTAAAAATAATTAGAAAAGACAAATGAGCCAGTGTTCACACATGAGTACTTCTGATGGATTTGCAGATGCGTGAGGTTGAATAAAAATCACCTGATTGAAATCAGTGCAGATAAGTGCTAGGAGCCAAAGCAGGCAGGTCACAAAGCTGGCAGGGGAGCCCTATTGTAATGAGCTCTCTCTTAGCTGGTGTCAGTAAAGGCAGCAGGCAAGTCCAGAAGCAGGTAGGAGCCCTCTTATGGAATGTTCTTCGTCCACATCAGTATAAGGTGCAGGACCAGGTCTGTGGGACCTACTGTAAAGGGCTTTTTGCAGACTGACATCAGTGGGTGCAGGGTGGCAAAATGGCAGGTCATGGAGCTATTGAACTGGGGAGCTGCTGAAGTGGGTTATCCCCTACCCTTTGACGTCAGCAGCACTGTACTGGAGATTAGTTCCAGAAGCACTTTAGTGTCCCTCTTGATAACATGGGGGTCTTTTTCACCAGCTGATTGTCAGTGAGCCAGGAACTGAGCATGAAGGGGTTGAATTGAAGGCATGACAAGGAGTCACTAGCAAAATGAGTGAAATGACTGAGAAACTATTACCAAATTGATGTTTCTTTTTCCTGGCATTTTGCTAAATTATTGGTGGAAGCTTAAATCCTGAGGATTATGCCAATGAACTTTTGGTTCCATTACAAACTCAAACCAAGTTCACCAAAAGGATGTCTAAAGTTCATAAAGCTTTTGAGTGAAACTAGACCGGTTTTCAAGTAAACCTGAGATGACATATGTGTTTGCATCAAAAACAACAGGAAATTCACAATCACAACACAAAAACAGTTCAAACAAAATAGTTCAGATTTGGTTGCAGTCTCAGGGTCAGATGGTCTACCACACCCAGAAAGGGAATGCTGCCAGGCAGCTGGCTATGCTTGCCTAGATCCCTTCCCCAACCCCAATACAAGCAGTCTTGGAGCTACTTGTCCCAGTGAGCTATGGTTCTCTTAAAGGACCATGCACTAACTGGGGATTTCCAGAGTGTACCTTGCGACGGGTTGGGTCACAGAGACCCTCCTTGGGATTGCCTCCTGATGAGCTGAGATTACCTCTGTGCCAGTTTTCCCTGGCAGCTTGGGACTTCAGTATCCTGTATTGTTGAGCCAGACATGATAGCCTGCTACAAACAAACACAGACCCAGGTTTGAATCACGTCCCCCACAAGCTGCAGATTTAACTGAAAACAGCTTGGAAAGTGCTCCTATTTCTAGCACCCAGACACCCAGCTCCCAATGGGATCCAAACTCCCAAATAAATCCATTTTACTCTGTATAAAGCTTATACAAGGTAAACTCATAAATTGTCTGCCCTCTATAACACTGATAGAGAGATATGCACAGCTGTTTGCTCTCCCAGGAATTAATTTCTAAATCTGGATTAGTTAATAAGCAAAAAGTGATTTTATTAAGTATAAAAAGTAGGATTTAAGTGGTTCCAAGTAATAACAGACAGAACAAAGTAAGTTACCAAGCAAAATGAAACAAAACACGCAAGTCTAAGCCTAATACATTTAAGAAACTGAATGCAGGTAAATCTCACCCTCAGAGATGTTCCAATAAGCTTCTTTCACAGACTAGACTCCTTTCTAGTCTGGGCCCGATCCTTTCTCCTTGTACAGTCCTTATTCCAGTTCAGGTGGTAGCTAGGGGATTTCTCCTGACTGCAGCTTCCTTTGTTCTGTTCCACTCCCTTATATGGCTTTGGTACAAGGCAGGAATCTTTTGTCTCTCTGGGTCCCCACCCCTCCTTCTAAATGGAAAAGCACCAGGTTAAAGATGGATTTGAGTACCAGGTGACATGGTCACATGTCCTATGAGACCCCAAGCCTTCATTCTTCCCAGCCTGACTCACAGGAAGGATTGCAAGTAAACAGAGCCATCTACAGGCAATTGTCCTAGTTGATGGGAGTCATCAAGATTCTAAACCACCATTAATGTCCCACACTTTGCATAATTACAATAGGACCTCAGAGTTATATTTCTAGTTTCAGATACAAGAATGATACATTTATACAAATTGGATGTGAAATTTTAAAAATATTTCACAGCAAAACGAACCTAGAGCTCATAATTGCCAGGCCAGTAACTTAACCACAAGACAATTCCTCCTTCCCCTATTCAAATCCAATTTGCACCTCACTCTGCTAGCTGAGTAAACTTAGCCCATTAACTCTTATAACAGTGTGGTGATTTTGATGTCTTTATTGCAAGGTCTAGTTGAGTCAAACATAATGATGATCACAAAGACCATTTTCCTCTGCTTTCCTATCTCCTGCTGAGTTACTTTGGTTAATGCCATTCAAAAAACACTCTACTCCGCTTTGACAAAAAGGAGACACTCAGGCTGTCTATCTGGTAAAACAAAATACTAGTCACTTTATCCAACTGACAGCTACATAATACATAAAGGACTTCAACTGATAGGTGTATGGTACACTTTATGCAGTTCAAGAAGTTTTATATAAACTCAGGGCCTGATTCTACTCTCAGTCATGGAAATCAGGAGTGTATCTCCACAGAAGTCAATGAAGTTACACCAGTGTAAAAACTGTCTGAGCAAGAGCAGAATTTGGTCCATATTGTTTAGAGTAAACTACATTGGAGAACAATTTATAAAGGTTATCAAATCTATGCTCGTGCGCTTTCCACTCTGCACTTTTTACCTCACTAAAAATATTAAAAGCTTCTACACCTAAGTCTAAATTCCCCCTGACAATCTAATTAGACAAGACAAACATTGGATAGGGGAAGGAGTACAACACACAGAGTGAACAGTGCGGTGGCAGCAAACGTCACATTAGTTTCACATATTATTTATAGGGTGAGTTTAGTTAGAGGGAATAAGCTCAGCAGAAAAGGGAAGGGAGTAGAGACACTGAAGGGAAACTGGGTGAGTGGGACAGGGCAGGGGAGAAGAGGGTAAGAGGGGCAGGGAGGAAGCAAAGCTGAGGAGAAGAGACATTGATGAAGGAGTGGTGGTCCCAACTGGGCCCCACTTTTACCCCCTTTACCCCAGTACAGGCGTCTCCACTATAGTTGGAACATTTAAATGCTGGATAGTCAGTTCACATGCTTATCAGAAGACTAGGTTATATCACAATCAGTGATTTTGTGAGACTAAACTCTTTAAAATTCAAATATTTTCTGAGACTCTAATATAACCGACCAAAATATTGAGGAACAGAAAGAAACTTCTCTTTCATGCTCACTTTCACGGGCATTCCCGCTAATGCGACTCAGAAAATATTCTAGTCTATTTTGACTATTAGTTCTCTCTCCGTATGATAAAATATTTAAAAAATGCAGACAATTTTATAATACAAGTACTTTTTCATCTAATATATTTCTTGACATGTTACCTAAATTCACTAGTCAAAACATGCAGTTCGGGTATATCTGAACACTTGCAGCAGTTACATACAGGTAGGCCAGGCATTTTATGTCTTGGGTAGCATCTATTGCTGCCAGGGCTTGCTTTTCATACAACTCATTTAAACCTCCCCTGGAGGAAACACTAACAGACAGTACAAAGCTTTGTAAGCTACCACAAAAATCATTCCTAGGGCTACTATATTACTAACATCCTCACAGTTTTATGTGTCTCAATGAGAAAAAAAAAAGCTTTGTTTCTGTGGAGTTTGAGGTCTACAAAAAAAAGCTACTCAGTCATTTTAAGCAGTTTTTAAAAAATCCTTTATAATAGTTTTGTTATTTATGCAAGGTTTTCTTCTAGAGAGCGCTAAGTGAGGAATTTCTATAGTAGTTGTACCTGCTTGGGAGTGCAGATACTAGGTCAGGAAAGGAACAATCAAAAGGATTTAAAAAAAAAAAAACTCTCAATGTTTGGGCAGTATCTGGACATTTCAGTACTTGGTGTTTTTTCTGTGCACACCCAGGTTGAGTATGTTGTGGCTGAGCAGTATATAAATGAATGACATCATACATCAATTGCTGTACATTTATATTCTGTCTGTGCACTCAGATTTTATTTCATATTTGTAAGGGAAACAAATAGCAGCATTCAGCTGAAACAAGCTCTGCACAGTTCCTACTCTGCTGCCTTTCAGCCTTGCTGGTAGAACTGTTGCCTGTAGACTACCATGTCCCAGTCAGTCTCAAATGCAGTCATGTGTAGAAGGAATACATAGTCATTCCCACTAATGGTTCCAACCTGGCCGCAAGCAGGCTGACAGAATATCGGCTTCATTCACCGGATACTGACTGTGTGGAATCTTTGTTGTGTAAGGATGAATTATTCCATCACAATCTGTGGCAAACAGTCCTGCTGTGCAATTTTTGAACATACGGTACAGAATTTCACCATCCTGTACAGCACTAATGGTGCCTTATCGATTCAGAGCTGGATACAGAGTCTTTGTTGATTGTGTTGTCAAAGCTAGCTTGCCCTCATCATTATCATGACACTTCATCTACAGACTGTGTTATTAACTCCTTTATTTCATCTGGGCTGGATTAATGTACAACAAAAACTCCATTTTCAAAAGCAGCTGGAAACAGCAGAAAAATATAAACATATATATAATGGAACATCCACTAACAAAACTGAAGCAAGTGTTACTAAACAGTGCTGCATTTGCAGCATAATCTTTTTCAAGTTTGTTGATCAATATCTATTGTGCACTCTGCTTACATTAATATCCCTCATACACAGAAAAGGTAGTTGCCTATGTGTAGGAGTTGAGAGGACTGAATGGTTGTATGTTCGTCTCCCCTCAAGTTTATGTGTTGTATATTAGATTTACCATTCTTGTCTTAAGTTAGATCCTGTGTTAAATTCGTTCCCAACTCCACACAGACCCACTGTCTCCACCTGCTCACATCCCACTAAAGGAACAGGCTATTAGACAAGATCTTCAAGGAAGAGACTGTTTTTTACTATATGTTTGTATAGTGCTCACCACAAGGGGGACTCAAATTCCAACTGGGGGCCTTAGGGCTTTACCATAATACAAATAATGATTTTTTCATTACTAACCCATATTTTATAGATATCCATCTGACATTTGGCACATACAGATAGCAGCTTGTAAACAAATAGCCACTTTTAAACAACAACAAGAAAGATGTACAAAAGCATCTCAGTTCCACTGATTTTAAATAGGACATCAGTAGTGTCCCCTCCAATTTTTCCCATGAACGTGCAGAATTAATTTTGTTATATGCACCACACCACCTCCATATTGGTGCACATAAGAAAATTCATGTGGTTCAGAGTGTGGGAGGGGGCTCAGGGCTGGGGCAGAGCGTTGAGGTGTGTGGGGGGATGAGGGCTATGGCTAGGGGTGCAGGCTCTGGGGTGGGGCCAGGGATGAGGGGCTCAGGCTGGGGCAGAGGGTTAGGGAGCAGGGGCAGGGTGAGGGCTCCAGCTGGGTGTGTGGGCTCTGGGTTTGGGGTGCAGTGGGACTCCCTGGGCTACGGTGAGGAGAGAGGACCCCGAAGTTCTCTCCCCCCACAGCAGCACCTGGGCTGGGGAGAGAGGCGCTTCTCCCCCGGCCGCAGCAGGTCCAGGCTGGGTCGGGCCGGGGGAGGGGTACCTGTCCCACTGCCACAGCAGGTCTGGGTCAGGGCTAGGGGAGGGGTACCTGTCCCCCGGCCGCAGCAGGTTCGGGGCTGGGCTGGGTTGGGGCCGGGGCACCGCAGCAGGTCCAGGGCTTGGGGAGAGGCATCTCTCCCTGCTGCAGCACTTAATAAGCTACACAGCCACACAGCTTAGAGGGACTTTAGGACATCAGCTCCTCAGTCTCTCAGATACTTCTAACATTTTTAACCCAAAATCTCATGTTTTCTGTTATTCACACTTCTAGACGGACTATACTCCAAAGAGCAGAATTTGGATTTCAGTTCAGTATGAACATAGCCAATGCAATTAATCAGAATGGGAACTCATGTTTCAGTCTGAGCCCATTAGATTACCATATGATTTTATATAATATATATCGCATTTCTAGAAGGCAGACTTTAGCAAACTCATGGAGTTGGTAGATAAGATCCCATGGGAACAGAGCAAGCAGTTTTTCAAAGAGACATATCAAGTTGGGAGGGGTTGCAAGTGCTTTGGAGGATAGAATTAAAATTCAAAATGATCTGGGCAAACGGTCTGAAGTAAACAGGATGAAATTCAATAAGTACTCCATTTAGGAAGAAACAATCAGTTGCACACATACAAAATGGGAAATGACTGCCTAGGAAGGAATACTGCAGAAAGGGATCATAGTGGCTCACAAGCTAAATATGAGTCAACAGTGTAACACTGTTGCAAAAAAATCAAACATCATGCTGGGATGTATTAGCAGGAGTGTTGTAAGCAAGACACGAGAAGTAATTCTTCTGCTCTACTCCATGCTGATTAGGCCTCAGCTGAAGTATTGTGTCCAGTTCTGGGTACCACGTTTCAGGAAATATGGGAAGTCCAGAGAAGAGCAACAAAAATGATTAAAGCTCTAGAAAACATGACCTATGAGGAAAGACTGAAAAAGTTGGGGTTGTGTAGTCTGGAGAAGAGAAGACAGAGGGGACAAAATAATTTCCAAGTACACAAAAGGTTGTTACAAAGAAGAGGGAGAAAAATTGTTCTCCTTAACCTCTGAGGATAGGACAAGAAGCAATGGGCTTAAATTGCAACAAGGGAAGTTTAGGTTAGACATCAGGAAAAACTTCCTGTCAGGGTGGTTAAGCACTGGAATAAACTGGCAAGGGGATTATGGAATCACCACCATTGGAGATTTTTTAAGAGCAGGTTAGAAATACAACTGTCTGGGATGGTCTAGATAATACTTAGTCCTGCCATGAGTGCAGGGGATAGACTAAATGATCTCTTGAGGTCCCTTCCACCCTACAATTCTATATAAGTGGATATATGCAGCTAAATCATATACTGCTAAGTGGAGCATCCTTAAGACCCAAAACCTGTCATCTCTACATGTGCAGATCTTTCACTGGAGTCAGTGGGAGTTTTGAGTTCAAATTAGCGACAGGATCACTGCTTCAAGGGAAAAACTTCAGAACAATTACAGGTCTTTTCAAATTCTACTGTCTATAGTCAAACTTTCTCCCTGAAATAGTAAGCTATTCCTTGAATTCTTGTGAGCTAAACTATCTTCATTTCACCCAGTATATTCATTTGCAAACAAAATCTACACCTAGATAATGTTGCAGCAGTACACATTGCATCCATCCCAAATCTTAAAAGAATGAAAATAAGTTAAAGGAAAGACTTCTCCATACCTTTCCACTTTAATATTGTTTGCAATGCTATCAGTATCACACTCCAACACCCTGTAAAGCTTTCATTTCCATCTCCAACAGATACAAAAAAGCAATATATGCCTCAATGTCATCAAACTTGCACTCTAATGAAAAATCAGCAGTGATGCTTTTACATCAGTTATATCAACAGAGCAACTCATCTGACTGTCACCTGTTCCATGCATTTTGAAAATTAATCTGCATTAACACTGCTGAGGTCACTGTTAAGGTCTTGCATTAGAGTTCAAATGAACCTTTTGATGGCATGTTTTCAATTATCTACTTTTCATTAAGATCCTCAATCTTCTAATTTTAAGCCATTTTCACAATTGCATTTTATCACAATTACCTTTGCAGTGGCTGATGAATATAAAGGGTTTACATTGTCTTTGTGAACCAGACCTAGGTGTTGTATATAAATATTGAGGGCTCTACATACAGTAAATGTAATTTAGTAGCAATTAGTGCAGAAAACTAATGCCACTACGTTTAAATGTCTGTGTAGTATGTAGGTGAATCTCCACTGCAGGGAGTATATTGACAGAAATGGTAACACACCGATGAGTCACTTTTGCAAAAACCACATGGGGTTCTTCTGCAGATGTCTGTATCAAGGAAGGTGAAGCATGGATTTAGAGCTCATTTAATTTGGGCCTGACCCAAAACCCTACTGAGGTCACTTGAAAGTCTCCCATTGACTTAAGCGAGTTTCGGATCAAATACATAACACATAATTAATCCATCATGGAACAGAAAAAACAGAAGATATTTAGAAAAAGGAGAACAAATTGTTTTCCTTCCTTGAAAGAGATCTTGATTTTTCTAATATAAAGTGAAATATAAACAAATTAAATAAGTGGGGATTTCAGACTCTTTTCTTAAACAACCTTTAGAGTATTAATTTAAAGAAAACAGCAAGATTGTACATGTAGAAGCCCCCAGACTGCTATTGGATAGAGAGGTGCATACACGAGTGAGCATGAGCTGGTTCTCATGAGTTAGGATCTTAAATCATCTCACTCACAAATCATTATGCTCACTCATTCTATCTTGACAAAAAGCTAGAGAAACAAACACATTGGATACAACCTGCAGGACGGGAATATTGCCAAATAAAATTAGACCAATTCACCCAAGGACAAAAAATTATATCTATTTGAAAAAAATCTGAAAAGCCACCACAACAAGTGAACGTAGCACACAATAAAGGGAAGGGGAATGAGGGTGGAAGACGACTATGGTAATGAGACTGCTGGAAAAGGAGTGCTTCCACAGGATACATCTATGTACTACTTGATGGTTAAAAATTCTTTGGAAGATGTTTAAATTATTAATACATAAATCATGTGAGTTCCATCTGCCTGAGTAATATACCTAGCCAATGTCAGTTGGATTTTTTTTAGGTATCATGGTAGAAGTGGGTCTTGAGGAATGACTGTAAGAAGGTGAAGTGTTATGGATTAATTCATTGTGGCATTCCATGATTTAGGAACAATGAGGAAGAAATTACAGGATGTTTGTGGGAGAAGATACACAAATGGGCATTAGAGGCTGGCATTTTAGGGGGAGCAGTAGGGATGATGTGATAAGAAGATCTTGCCATTTGTGAAGGAATGTAATTATTGGGATGGCCATAGATAAATGCCCAGGGAGTCAAATGCCCCCCATGGAGGAATTTTTTATATTATTCTGAGGAATGTCAGCATACTAGAGACAATGCTCACTTTAATGATCTACACAGAGATCTGGGAATGAAGATATCCACATGCATCTGTGTAAAGGAGGAACTGAGCCCTTCGTGACACATTATTTGAATTGGCAATTTGATTCTGTGTTACATTTTAAACAGAATAGTCCCAGAAATAAAGTGTTCCATGGTAATTTGCTTGTATTCCATTTTCTATTGTGTCTCCCACTTCACTTCCATTCTTGGCTAATACTTTCCAGTACAGATTCCCATCTTCCCTGAAATTGGCAATAAAATCTGCTTATGGGCATTTGTAAACATCCCTCAATACCCCCAAATTATGCAACTCTTGAGAGGAAAGCACTCTGGAAAGCACACTAGAAATTAACTGACATACCACTGGCGGTCTGGGAGCACCTTGCTAGCAACTGCTTGGATTGTTGAGGTTTTTTAAATATTAAATATTTTTAAAGTGATAATTTTAGGCCTCAAATGACAAATCAGTGAAGAACTATTAAATTAATTTCAGAGTAAAATGCAGTTTACAAATCCTCACTATCACAGTCATTTTAATTTGACCTAATCTTTATGTACACAGAATAAAGGCAAAGAGGGATGTAGTGTTCTGAGCAGAAGACTAGGAGCATAAAACTCCTGAGGTCTAACCCTAGCTCTGATATGGATTCCTCCTGTGGTTTCTTGATCTCTGTGGCTCAGTCAATCTACCCATCTGTACAGCTGAAGGAAAGTAGGATGGACTATTTTATTATAAACATTGTATTATCCCTATTTTACAGCTAAGGAAAAGCGCCAGCATGTTGTAGTGGATAGCAGTCAGGAAATCTGGCTACTATTCCTGGCTCTCTCTCTGACCTGCTGTGTGGACTGGATAAGTTATTCTACCTCCCCCAGTGTCTCCGTTTCCCTTCCCACCCTTTGTCTTGTCTATTTAGATTTCAAGCGCTTCAGCGCAGAGATTGCTCCTCACTATGTATTTGTACAGTGCCTAAAGCTATGGGCCCCACGTTTGAACAAGACCTCACCATGCTACCACAATACAAGTAATATTAAAGTGCATGGATGGTTAAGAGTCCATCGATTACAAGGCAGAAAGGACCACTGATCATCTAATCTGACCTCCCATATAATGCTGGCCAGAGGTCTCCCTTGAATTTATTCCGGTTTGAATTAGAGCATTTTTTAGAAAACATCAAAACTTGATTTTAAAACATTTCCAAGGATGAAGAATCCACCACCTATCAAATTTCTGTTCCCCATGAAGACAGTCAAGGTGGGTGAGGGAATATCTTTTATTGAACCAACTTCTGTTGGCAAGAGAGACAAGCTTTGGACCCACTCAGAGCTCTTCAGATCTGGGAAAGGTACTCCCCGTTACAGCAAAATGCAAGGTGGAACAGATTGTTTACCCTAAGTAATTATAAGTAGTGATTCGAAAGCTTGTCTCTCTCACCCAGGGGCGGCTCTATGTATTTTGCCACCCCAAGAACGGCAGTCAGGTGGCTTTCGGTGGCGCACTTGTGGGAGGTCCGCCGGTCCCGCAGCTTTGATGTACCCACCACTGAAGCCGCGGGACCAGCACGCTGCCGAAGGCTCCCTGACTGCCACCCCCACAGCAAGTGGCAGGCCACCCCCTGCGGCTTGTCACCCCAGGCACACACTTGGTGCGCTGGTGCCTGGAGCCGCCCCTGCTCTCACCAACAGAAGATGGTCCAATAAAGATATTACCTCACACACCTTGTATCTAATATCCTGGGACCAACATGGTTACAACTACACTGTTCCCCGTGAAGGTATTTTAGGTCTGGCACAGATTTCTTGTGAGACCTTGGGTGAGACACTTAAGTCCAGATCTTTCGCCCAATGTAGCCAACAGGAATAGCTCTGACACTCTTTTAGATTCAAGCCTGTGAAGTACTCACATGAGCAAACCAAATCACACGAATAAACTACTCATATGAATAAACTTCTGTACTTAAGTTTTTGCAGCCTCTGGCCTTAGTTGGATATACAGAGGTGAGCACATCATGAGTGCTTAAAAAAACAGTACCAACAATAACCTACAATCAGTGGGAGCAACATCAAGTTTTTAATATCTCTTTGCCTCTATTTTCTCAACTTTAAAATAGAGATAATAAAATAAAATGGGTTCCTGAGGCTACGTTAATGGAAGACCTGAGATCCGTGGATGGAAGGTGCTAAGCATTATTATAACAGATTATTTCTTAACTATATTTATCTGTAAGCTACATCATCTTTGCATATATTTCATTATTCCTTGAGTGTACTTTCACTTCCATCTTAATTTTGTTTTGCTATTTTAAAAGATTTGTATTTGATTATATTTTATTTTCAAAATGACAATTTGCATTAAACAAACTATTTCATGACTTTAATCCTGAGATTGATGTACTTACAAATAAAAAACAAACTCTCATATGTAATTTATTTTCAAAATTTTCATCAGAAATATCCGGGATGATTGCCTCTCTGTTTCCCCAGGGCAAATCAGATAAATATTATGTGGCGTTAGTTACAGATGGCATAAAAAAAACCCTAAAAATCTTTCAAATTCCTTGAAGCATGGACAAATGTATTTTCATTTGAAAGTAATGTATATAGATCAGTTGCTATTGTGTTGATAGTTCCAACTGAAATGTAAAAAAAATGGGACATTACAAAACTTTCTCATCTACATTTCTTTTTCTAAGAACATCTCCAACTTTCAACCCACTAAACTAAAAAATACAAGACTTTTCCCACTCCCTAAATGTTTGTCCTCTAATCAGTTACAACTTGCAATAGGTTTTCTAGTTAAAAAACTTAATTTTCATTTCATGAAAGAAAATGAAGTAAGATCCTCATACAGTGATTCCTGTTCCAATTTCTGCTGGAAGAGCTAGAGCTTATCGGTAAATGAATAAGGTAAAGAGACTTAAATTTATATATATATATATATATATATATATATATATATATATATATATATGGTAAATGGGAGACAGGTATACGCAAAATTGGTCTGTCACAGTTGAGGGTAAGCTGTCTCTTTGATCCCTCACTCAGTCTCTCCGTGGGCACACTTTTCAATGACACACCCAGCACATCCACCTCTCTCAATGGAATCCCATTATTCACCCCACTTTTACACTGGCACAGAGGCACAACTCAACCCATTTTTCTCTAGGCTGGCTCTGACTGCTCAAAGACCTAGATCACACATTTCCTTCAGAGTCCCCTAGCCTGCAAGCAGGACCAGGAAATAAAGTGACAGCATGTCATTTTTACAGACTGCTGATCAGAGCTTGGGTACAGTTAAACCTTGAAAGGAATTGACACCTGTATTGTTTGTTGAGCGTCAGTGACTGGCTATCTACAGTCATTGACTTTGTTCCTGCAGAAGTGCAAAAAGCCACCCAGGACCAAGGGCTTGTTGATATGGAGCATAGTGCATGACAAGCTGCAGTGTAAGTTTACAGTGCCTTAGCCCGCCATTCACTAAGTCATCAAGGAGACCCTGCTACTGGGCAATACAAAGTTCCTTACTGAGCTTTGAGCTACTGCTTTAGCGGGAGTTAGAGTTAGAACAAGTCAGGCTAGAGTGCTGTAGATTTATATCCCAGCTTGCTGCACACCACCTCTTCACATAGACATGCTCCGAGTGAACTCTTTACACCCACGATGCAGACAGCATCGTAGTAATCAAAGACAGAGGTAACATAACTGTATTTTATATGAATGTTATCTCCCACATTCTTCACATTTCCCCTTACCTCTCTAGGGGAAACACTCCAATACGTATGTTAGTCTATAAGGTGCCACAGGACTCTTTGCTGCTTTTACAGATCCAGACTAACACGGCTACCCCTCTGATAGGGGAAACACTGTTCAGAAGATATCCGTATAGGACTCGGTCTTACAAGGTACTGGGCACTCTCAGAAGCACCTCACAGTGTTTGCCCCCAAAGGAGTTCTGTGATATTACATAACGAGGTCATGAGTAAGAGAAAAGATAGAGTTCTACAAATATTTGAGCTAAAATATGGAAACAGGCAAGTCTCCTGTCTGGTACAATTGACTTTATTAAAACAGTGGGTCATATTCCGGGAACAGTGGAGCATCTTGGGCATGATCCAAAGCCTCATTAAATTCAGTGGGAATCATTCAATTGATTTCACTGAGTTTTGGACCAGCTCGATGGGAGCATCTACAAATCCTATTGAGATTAACTGAAGTGGCAGATGCTTAGTGTCTCTCATGGTACGTATAACCCACAGGAAATAAAATCAGAGATAAAAGAAAACATGAAAGGAAAAAGGAAAAGGAAGACAGGAAGGAATAGGCTCTCTCTGGAAAAGAAAAATGAAACAATGAGTGTGCTAGGAAAATATTTTCCTAGCTCCTGCTACCAATACCGCAACAGTGAATATGGTACAGCTGCAGATTTATATAATCTTTTTTTCTGAGTTATCTTATTTTTCCCCTGCCATTGCACCGTTTTACAGCTCATTCCACATTTACCTTTTACTGCTCTTGCAATTTCCTTGGGATTTCTTTCACTCCTCTGCTGCTTATTTTAAAATTGATTTCCTGCCACCTTTTCTCAGCCTCCTCCTCTCGATTACTAGAAACACCTTGAGAGTATACCACTGATCCCAATGTCAACATATTAGAAACTCTCCCTGCTCTCTTACAATATCTCAGTACTCTCCAACTGATTTTAACTTACTGATGTTCGACTTAACAGCAGCAAAAAATAAATAAATGAAGGGGAAAGAAATGGGCGTGACAACTTCAGCACTTAATCTCCTTCACTTTGTGGTAGTGCTACCAGGCTATATAATTTAACAGCACTGCTTGTGTGGCTATCCATGAAGTGTTATTGGCTTGCAACAGAGAAACCGATTAAACTGATCACCATCAGAGACTCCAAAATGATGAATGGACTTGGATTGCCAGACCTTAGGTCAGCAGCAGTAATTTGACAAATTTAGCCTCTTGATAAAGGGATTTGGAGGTGGCACCTTCTGGCACGCATTCAGCTGTTCTATTGACACCAGCTCTTGAGAGACATTCTTTTATTTTCCTGACCAATGGGAAAATGCCAGAGATTAACACAAGGAGAAAGGGCACACACACAAAAAAGAAAAAAATTAAAATATACATATGTTGATAAAACAAACATTGACACTATGGTGATTCAAGATGTGCTGTCAACAACTAGTCTGAAAGCCATCTGCTCTGTCAGACTCCACACCAACAGAGGAATTTCAAGTAATTGATTCAGTTTCAACCTAGAGCACTAGTCCTGCATTAATGTCAAGCTATTCAGATTTGCAGCACTACATCGTGCACTGCATGAGGTAACCAGATGACAAGCCCTTTTAAATCTGACCTAACGAGAGTGTGGCATTTATGACAAATTATATTGGACAGTTACAGAGATTAAAGACTGCACATAGTAGAAGGGTTTTCATTTTGCAGCTACAGTAGCTGAAATGTATTTCTCATCTATTGAGTCAGTATAGCTGTTTAGACAGAACATTGTGTTCTATGGGCATCAGTTGTACATCGGTGTGCAAAAATTGGCCATATATAGAATCATAGAGGATTAGGGTTGGAAGAGACCTCAGGTCGTCATCTAGTCCAGCCCCCTGCTCAAAGCAGTTCCAACCCCAACTAAATCATCCCAGCCAGGGATGGAGATTCCACCACCTCCCTAGGTAACCCATTCCAGTCTTCACCACCCTCCTAGTGGAATAGTGTTTCCTAATATCCAACCTAGACCTCCCCCACTGCAACTTGAGACCATTGCTCCTTGTTCTGTCATCGGTCACCACTGAGAATAGCCGAGCTCCATCCTCTTTGGAACTCTCCTTCAGGTAGTTGAAGGCTGCTATCAAATCCCCCCTCACTCTTCTCTTCTGCAGATTAATAAGCCCAGTTCCCTCAGCCTCTCCTTGAAAATCATGTGCCTCAGCCCCCTAATCATTTTCGTTGCCCTCTGCTGGACTCTCTCCAATTTGTCCACATCCTTTCTGTAGTGGGGAGGGCCCAAAACTAGATGCAATACCCCACATGTGGCCTCAGTAGTGCCGAATAATCACTTCCCTCGATCTGCTGGCAATGCTCCTACTAATGCAGCCCAATATGCCTTTAACCTTCTTGGAGACAAGGGCACACTGTTGACTCATATCCAGCTTCTCGTGCACTGTAATCCGCAGGTCCTTTTCTGCAGAACTGCTGCTTAGCCAGTCGGTCCCCAGCCTGTAGTAGTATATGGGATTCTTCCATCCTAAATGCAGGACTCTGCATTGGTCCTTGTTGAAACTCAGAGTTCTTTTAGTTCAATCCTTCAATTTGTCAAGGTCACTCTGGACCCTACCCCTACCCTCCAGCATATCTACCTCTCCCCTCCCCCCAGCTTTATGTCATCTGCTAACTTGCTGAGAGTTCAAACCATCCCATCATCCAGATCATAAATGAAGACATTGAACAAAACCAGCCCCAGGGGCACTCTGCTTGACAACAGCTGCCAACTAGACATCGAGCCGTTGATCTCTACCTATTGAGCCCGATGATCTAGCCAGCTTATAGTCCATTCAGCCAATCCACACTTTTTTAACTTGCTGGCAAGAATACTGTGGGACACCTAAAATCAAGGTACATCACTTCCACCACTTTCCGCATATCCACAGCGCCAGTTATCTCATCATAGAAGGTAATCAGGTTGGTCAGACATGACTTGCCCTTGGTGAATCCAAGTTGACTGTTCCTGATCACTTTCCTCTCCTCCAAGTGCTTCAAAATGGATTCCTTGAGGACTTGCTCCATGATTTTTCCAGGGATTGAAGTGAGGCTGACTGGTGTTTAGTTCCCCAGATACTCCTCCTTCCCTCTTTTAAAGATTGGCACTATATTTACGTTTTTCCAACCATCCGGGACCTCCCCCAATCGCCACGAGTTTCCAAAGAGCCAATGGTTCTGCAATCACATCAGCCAATTCCCTCAGCACCTCGGACACATTAGATCTGGCCGCATGGACTTGTGTATGTCCAAGTTTTCTAAACAGTCCTTAACCTGTTCTTTCACCACTGAGGGCTGCTCACCTCCTCCCCATACTGTGCTGCCCAGTGCAGCAGTCTGGGAGCGGACCTTGCCTGTGAAAACCAAGGCAAAAAAAGCATTGAATACTTCAGCTTTTTCCACATCATCTGTCACTAGGTTTCCTCCCCCATTCAGTAAGGGCCCCACACTTTCCCAGACCACCTTCTTGTTGCTAACATACCTGTAGAAACCCTTCTTGTTCCCTTCACATCTCTTGCTAGCTGCAACTCCAATTGTGCTTTGGCCTTCTTGATTACACCCCTGTATACTCTAGCAATATTTTTATACTCCTCCCTAGTCACCTGTCCAAGTTTCCACTTCTTGTAAGCTTCCTTTTTGTGTTTAAGCTCACCGAAGATTTCTCTGTTAAGCCAAGCTGGTCGCCTGCCATTTTGCTATTCTTTCTGCAGATCAGGACAGTTTGTTCCTGTGCCCTCAATAAGGCTTCTTTAAAATACAGCCAGCTCTCCTGGACTCCTTTCCTCCTCATATTAGCCTCCCAGGGGATCCTGCCCATCAGTCCCCTGAGGGAGTCAAAGTCTGCTTTTCTGAAGTCCAGGGTCTGTATTCTGCTGCTCTCCTTTCTTACTTTTGTCAGGAACCTGAACTCTACCATCTGATGGTCACTGCTGCCGTCCACTTCTACTTCTGGTACCATTTCTTCCCTGTTTGTGAGCAGGAGATCAAGAGGAGCATGACCCCTATTTGGTTCCTCCGGCACTTGCACCAGGAAGTTATCCACAACACTCTCTAGAAAATTCTTAGATTGTCTGTGCACTGCTGTATTGCTCTCCCAGCAGATATCAGGGTGACCGAAGTCTCCCATGAGAACCAGGACCTGTGATCTGGAAACTCCTGCTAGTTGTCCAAAGAAAGCCTCATCCACCTCATCCTCCTGGTCTGGTGGTCTATAGCAAACGGCCACCATGACATCACCCTTGCTGCTCTCTAAACTTAACCCAAAGACTCTCAACAGGCTTTTCTCCAGTTTCATACTGGAGCTCTGAGCAACCATACCGCTCTCTTACATACAGTGCAACTCCTCCAACTTTTCTCCTTCCTGAACAGTTTATACCCATCCATGACAGTGCTCCAGTCATGTGAATGACCCCACCAAGTCTCTGTTATTCCAATCACATCATAGTTCCTTGATTGTGCCAGGACTTCCAATTCTTCCTGTTTGTTTCCCAGGCTTCTTGAGTTTGTGTACAGGCACCTAATATAACTAGCCGATAGCCCTACTTTCTCAGATAATCAGGAGGCCTCCCCTCCCTCTTGTGTTTCCTCCTGGTATCCCACTTTCCCCACTTACCTCAGGGCTTAGGTCACCATCCCCCAGAGAACCTAGTTTAAAGCCCTCCTCACTAGGTTAGCAAGCCTGATTTCTAGCTTCAGGCAAGCAGCAAACTTAGAGTTTCCTGGTCTGGATGACAGATGGATGATTCCATCCCTCAAAGAAGGGAGACCCCAACGACCACCACCCGTCTCCTCCTCTTGGGAGTGGTCTTGGAACCCCCATCCCTAGGACAATGCATCCCATGCCTTCCCTCTGATCCTTTCCCTCAGATGACTCTTCCAAAGCATTCTCCACCGTAGTACCTGTTCAGACAGCCTGAAACCGGTTTCCTACCTCTATCTGCACTGGGGGTACACGGAGTCACCTCTTTCTTCTTCTGGAGTTCACATGTTGCCAATTTTCTTCCCCATTCTGCACTGCCCTCTGATTCTTCAGCATGCTGTGCCTGCAGTACCAAAACGTGGACTTCTATCCGGAAAGTCCGCATTTTCTCTGATGCAACACAGGGTGATACTGGGGTCTCTAGTCCTTTAACCTTCTCTTCCAATATGGAGACCAGGGGTACGTCTACACTTACATCCGGGTCCGGCGGCAGGCAATCGATGTTCCGGGATCGATTTATCGCGTCTGGTTTAGACGCGGTAAATCGATCCCGGAAGTGCTCACCGTCGACGCCAGTACTCCAGCTCGGCGAGAGGAGTACGCGGCATCGACGGGGGAGACTCCCTGCCGCGTCTGGACCTGCGGTAAGTTCGGACTAAGGTACTTCGAATTCAGCTACTTTATTAATGTAGCTGAATTTGCGTACCTTAGTCCGAAGTGGGGGGTTAGTGGGGACCAGGCCCAGGTTGCACTTCATACAGACGAAGTCACTTCTGTCCTCTGGGAGAAAGACAAACATGGCACATCCTGTGCAGGTCACAACAGCTGATCGTTCACTATCCATAATGTCTTCCTTCTAAGAGCCTCTCCAGATGTTGTATTTACTACTCAGGGAAGCCTGAAAGGCAAAAACGCTCTGTGGGAACTCCCAGGCAAACTTCCTCTGTTTGCCTGTCCTCTGCTACTCGCGCAGTTCACAACTCCTCCTCATGGATTCCTAGTAGATTATGGGAATTCTGAATTCCTGTTAGAAGGCAGAGCAGTCACAAACATGTTGGAGTCCATTTCTACCACTTTGAACATCTTCCAGTAGCGTAATGGTCATTTTACGATGCCTATTTTTCCCCATTCTGTCAGATAATCTACAATACTTTACTATTACAGGCAAAGCTGCATAAGCTCTTTATATATAACAATCTGTCCCAAGGATTCAACACCAGACAAGCATTGCAAAGGATAAACAAAGAGCTTCAGGTGGTATTGAAAGGATGAGGTTTACAATAGAAAACGATAAGATAATTTTGTTACATGCACACCTTGTTACTATAGTTCTCTTTGCTCTGTGGATGTAGATTTCTAGCTGTAAGAGATTTACATTTATTAGGAATTAATAGTCATTGGCTGCAGTGGAATTAGCCTTCTGGGTAGATTTCAGGATCCTGTACAGTGGATCTGTGATGAGGTTCACAGGCCCCACACAAAGGTTAAAGCAGTGGTGGAATAGTAATGGGCCAGGCAGCTCCGTCTCTCAGCAGCTGCTGGGCATGCTCCCTATGGAGGACCTGCTTAAAAGGGAGCTCTGGCAGTCAGGCTGGAGGAAGAGTGAAGATGACACTGGCTGCAAGAAGGCAGACAGGTGGTAGCTGCTGAAGTAGAACAACCTACAGGGGCAAGACCAGGGACTTGGCAGGAAGCCTGTCTCTGCCCCCTTTTCCCCTGAGGAGGGGGAAGAAATTGACTCTGGAAGTGAGCTGGGAAGCTTCCTCCCACCCTCCATCTCCAATGCTCTGAATTACTGACACTCTGTATGCAGACGGCTACAGGCATGCCCCAAACTGAAGGAAAAACAGGTAAGATAGGAAGAAGCCCAGGGGAGGCTGATCTAGATTAGCAGCCAGAAGTCACTGAGCCACTCCTTGCTTTTCTCCCCATGGGCACTGAGCCTGGTGGAGAGGACCCAGCTCTCCTTACTCTTCCCTCTGCCCCCTGACCAACAGATATCCCAGAGTACCCAAGGGCAGGGAGACAAACTGCACCTTGGTTGCCAGGACCCCCAAGCAGCCTGGAAGAGCCGTCCCAAGACTTGGAGACATGGTTTTTGGCTGCAGCTTGACCAATAGACCTGCTGGCCCCAGAGTGAAGCCCAGTATAGGGTCCATGTACCTTAAACATCATGGACCAGTGCTCTGTAGGGACTCCCTGTGCCCCAGCATTCATGTGTCTTGGGGGAATGGTGCAGGCCAGAGAAGAAACAGAACCAAGGCCAGAAGATGCAGAATTATTCTGAACCAATGGCTACCCTCCCCATTGTCAGAAGCCAGCAGAACGCAGGGTAGTTTGCAGGAGTCATTCTAACTTGGACATCCCCACTAGTAATGGAGGCTCTGAAGGCAAAACTATATCCTCAACTACATCTATGTCATTCCATTGCCTTAAAACTATGCCCTTTGCCAGACCCATAACACTACCTTGGTTTTACCTGGGTTTGCACAGGTGGCAGAGATAATCTGAAGAGGAGGGGGTAGTATAAGTGTATCTGAGGTCATAATTTGTTTTGCAAACCCTTTATTACGGTAATGATGTGCAAGAAGGAAAAAAAAAACAGCTTGACTGCCAGAATATAGGGCCAGTTTGCAGCAGTAGCTCTTTTACTTCTAAACTCAGTAAATATGGAAGGAGTTTGATACGGAAGTCAGTGACCTAAGGAACTGGGAACACTAGTAGGCCATTTCCACAAAGTCACCTTTTAAAGTGGAACTGCCCTTAACACTGAAAGAAAAGCTCCTGGCCCCTTGAACTTGATGAATGGAATTACTTTATAGGAGATCTCCTTGAAGTGTCTGCTTAGGTTCAAGATTATTAGGAAATTAAAGTATCATTTAAAGACTTGCAAACAAACTTACATTTCCCACACATAGCAACCTCCTCAAGTGGGATATTTGGAAGTTACAATCAGTACATCAGTGGCCATGATGTTTTCCCATATGGAAATAGTTAGCCAGGAGGTAGTATCTGCCTTCTGACTGGCAGTTACCTAATTATTTGACCTCTGATATCTCTAGGTATATGCTCAGGTTTTTTTAAATGAATTTCTGATCAAAAAAACTGAATGACGGCTTAGTTTCCTCAGTTATTTTTTGTAGCTGCTAGACATAAAGTAATAATTTCAAGCAAAATCCTTTGCTGTTATTGCAAATCTCCTGGATTTTCTGTTAATGCCTCTAATTTCTGAAAATTTAATAAAAATAAGATTACTGACTACTTACAATGTGAAAACAAAGCTAGGCTTGCTCTGGTGAGCCAGCTATATAAAAAAGGTAATACCATTTTTGTTTGATATTGAAGGAAATAAGATTAGAAATGCTATTTTGGGCTCTAATCTTATTTTCTACTCCTAGCATATACATATCAAAACTTATATCTTTTTTCCTCTAATTACAAATTTCTATAAAACGTAAGAACCTGAAACACACGTATTACGTTCATAAATATGCAGAACTGAGAGCAAATGAAGGTTTGAAAGCTCTGAGATTAGAAAGCCTGTTACAGATCAGCAGAGCAATACAAAGGTTAAATACATTTTACAACATGTTAGAGATCACTTGAACAGTCTAAAGTTTGAACAGCTACACTAGGGAATGTTTAAGCAATGATGTCTGATCTTCAGGTATCTTCTCAGACCGGCAGGAACCAGCTGCTGTTTTTAGGGGCGTAAGTAAAGCGGAGCACTGAAAAGTGGAGATAACATCTTGAAGGCAAATGTGATGTAAATATCTTACATATAAATTACAATGTAATTACAATGCTGCTATTCTAAAATGCTGTCTGACTTCTATTTAAATTTCAAACACCTCTTTACAGTTTGGTGACTGTCCAGGTCCACAGGTAGAGTGGAATGTAGGTTTTGCATTTACATTGTCAAGGATAATTAGCACATTAAAAAGTAGTCAAGGGGCTGTGCTGAATATTACAGAGCATCTAGAGTCATTCATAAACCTTTAGCCACTTTTCACCAGTTAGGCTTGCTAGCCCCCAATTACTACAAACTACTACACTAGTTTTCATTAAAATGGGCATTCAGTTAGCACTGGAAAGACAGCCTATAAACCTGCTCTGCTACTGACCTGCTGTGTGACTTTGGGGAAAATCATTTCATCTTTAAAGGTCTTTTTCCCCTCATGTCCTTTGTCTCATTCATTAGGATTGTAAGTTGCATGCGCTTACACAGTGCCTACCAAAATTGGGTTCCAGTCTCAGTTGGAGCTTCTAGCCTTTTTGTAACACGAACAATAAGTCGCTGCTCCCTACCCCAGTACATCTCCTCCTCAGTTCAGGTCATGGATGACATCCAAATTGTGTATTCCATGTGACTTCAAGGTCTTTTCCAATAAAAGATAAATTATACCATGTCAAGGCTGATTTCCCACTCTGGCACTTCGAGTGCAGAAGGTGGGGGCCTGCAAGGACTCTAAAAATTAATACTGGCCACTCCAGGCTTGTATTAAACTCCCAAGGTTACAGTTTTTCTCGGACCTTGGCAAGGTAGATGCTGCCACCACCCAAATGCAAAACCCTGTGGAACCCAGGAAGGGGCACTTGGGAATTCCTTCCTTTGGGGTACCCTCAAGCCCCCTCCGGAGAAGAGCCGAGAAAGGAAAATAAAGAAATCAGCTGTGGCTACCAGCTAATTAAAAACGTGTGCACAAACCTCTTAGGGAACCAAAAATCCACTCCTGTTCTTAAAAAAGGGTAAATTTTATTAAAAACAAAAAGAAAGAAAATACATCTGGATCTTAGGTTTTTGTTTTGCTTGTAACCTTTAAGCTAGACCTCGAGAACGTTATTCTTGAGGTTTAATTTTTGTAAGTGGGATTTTTAAATCTAGTAAAAGCCTAAGATCCACTAGCCATAAGAAATAAACAGAAATAAACCCAAGCGTGTCTTTCTAAACATTCCTAATCTACTAACACATCTGGGGGTTTCAAATAAGTAGTTCTAGGTATAATCTGATGATTTTTCATACCCGGCTTAAAGCTTCTCAAAGCATAACTGCTGCCCTGTTCCCCTCTTTCCCGGATAACAACAACAGACACAAAGAGAAAGTTTCCCCCCCCCCCCAATTTTAAAAAGTTCTAGCCTTCCCATTGGCTCTTTTGGTCAGGTGCCCATTCCCTTCCTTTACCTGTGGACTTTTTTTAACCCTTTACAGGTAAAGCAAGTAGAGAACAGCTACTAACAGGGATTTTATAGCTAACTGGCTGGCTGGGTGTCCATAAAAGGGAGTTTACTCCCCGCCTTCATTTATCACATACCACCACACACCAGGAAAAATGTAAATGGAATATATTAATATGTATGTATTTATATCTGTCACACAAACACATGCATGACAGAGAAAGAACAATTCTGGCATCTAAGAGATACCTTTGCAAACGTCTGGACAAATTGGATGCAACACTTTGACAAGCGTCTCCTAAAGTTTGCAAAGCATATTCTGTGGGCCGTATGCTGTGTAAACTGGTCAGAGATGAACATCCCTAGAAGAGAGGCTCTGCAAGAAGTGAAGGAAACGGAGGAGTCAAAAGGGTAATAAGAGCAGATGGTAGAAAGTTCATTAAATGGCAGGAGGAAAATGTCTGGTGGTAGACAGATTTTCCCACAGGTAAGATTTGAAACAAGACAATCTACATTTAGCGGGATTTTTTTGTTTGTTTGTTTGTTTATTAAGAATAGACAAAAGTCAGTGTGCAATAAATCAGCAGAGCTGAAACTAACTGGGCATCTCTCTCTTTTGCATATGTGTCATTAGGTCAGGCAAGGTAGTAGAACAGGGTCATAAGGGGGCAGCTGAGAGGTTGCTGCAAAAACAGGAGGCCTACGGGCAGTTTCTGTACCTTTTCTGTTGCACTAACAGTCTAGTCTTTCTACAAATAGAAGTCATTTCCAGATAATTCTCAAGCATGTTGACAACTGAATAGATCCACTGTCAAAGCCTGTGCACACAACATTCAGAGTGGTCATTAGAAACATGACCTGTCAAAAAATTCTTCCTATCGCTTGCATTTATAGAGTATCTTGGTGAATTTTCAACTTTGTCTACAGAGTTTAAGTGTCCATGTTTTATATATTTCTATTCTAGCATGCTTGGTTGCAAAAATAATCTTCCACCAATGCACAAAACAAATTGAAACTAACTGAGCAGTGTAAATTGCTCTGTTCATTTCAACAGGGTTTTATTTCTATAATCCAATTATTACAACTGAAGGCAATGGCCACATGTCATATTCTGGGGTGCAATCCAGACCAGTGATGGGTTGCATCACCACCCTCCCCGCAAGGTTGGGTGCCTCACTGTGAAGACACTACCTATGCTGGTGGGAAGTGTTCTTCCATTGGTTTAGGTACTCCACCTCCCCTGAGAGGTGATAGCTAAGTCAAAGGGAGAACTCCCCTTTGACCTAGTGCTGTCTACACTGGGGGTTAGGTCGGTATAACTGCATTGGTCGGGGTGTGGATTTTCATAACCCTGAGTAATGCAGTTGTACTGATGTAAGTTTATAGTGTAGACCTGGCCTTAGCATTCAAACACAAAAGAACTCAAAATGGATACAGTTTCTCTTGTTACAGTGCATGAGAAACCTCTTCCATTTAGTGCTACCAGTTACAGAACTAACTTCCAATACTAACTTTGGGAATTGTGCCACATCTCTCCGAGAACAAACCCTACTAATTCAACAATAAATCCCAGTACATGGTAGGACGCCAATTTAAAGTGATCTCCTCTAGTTCTGGCAGCTGGATTCTGACACTGAAAAAAGGAGACAGCAGGCCAAAATTGAGTGATAATATAAATGGGTGTGAAATACACATTGTGACGTTATTGATATAATCTGGGACCATATAGATCATTGTTGCAACCAAGGTCCTGTAGTGGCACGCAAATCTTGTATAAAGGGGGGTCAAATGGGGTGTCTAAGACAAGGTTATGGTTTACTGGTTATGATTATGCTGTCTATATGTGTGTATCAATTTTGTAGTTGAAGTTATGAATATTGGCTCTATACGGTCTGTATTTCAAACTTATGCTATGCTGCTGGGTGACATCCCAGACAAACTGGTGTTAGCTCTGCCTAGCCTGCTTGATGGCCCATTAAGGGCCATCAGCTATACAATGGACCCATTGAGAGAAGGCAAATATGCCTTGAGACTCAGCAAAGTATGCAGGAACTTGCCCATGTGACTCCAGACTCCATTTTGCTGTATTTTCCACAGTAAGAACAAAGAGGTGTTCTTACACCTGGAAAAGACTATATAAGGCTGATGCCTCATCTCTATCTTGTCTTCAACCCTGCTTCTTACCTCTGGAGGAGCTTTGCTACAAGCTGAAGCTTTGAACAAAGGACTGAGGACCCATCCCAGCGGGGGATGTATTCCAGAGACTTGATTTGAACCTGCAGTTTATTCTATCGCTGCTGCAAGCCTGAACCAAGAACTTTGCCATTACTGTATGTAATTGATTCCATTTAACCAATTCTAACGCTCATCTCTCTCTTTTGCCTTTTATGAATAAACCTTTAGATTTTAGAATCACGCTGTTGCCAATCCTTTAGAAGCTAAAATCTAAAGGTTTGGCAACAGCATGATTTGTGGGTAAGATCTGATTTGTATATTGACCTGGGTCTGGGGCTTGGTCCTTTGGGATCAGGAGAACCTTTTTCTTTTATTGGGGTATTGGTTTTCATAACCATTTATCCCCATAACGAGTGGCACTGGTGGTAATACTGGGAAACTGGAGTGTCTAAGGAGATTGCTTGTGAGACTTGCGGTTAGCCAGTGGGGTGAGACCGAAGTCCTCCTAGTCTGGCTGGTTTGGTTTGCCTTAGAGGTGGAAAAAAAAAAAAAAACAGCCTTGGGCTGTAACTGCCCTGTTTGAGCAATTTGTCCTGAGTTGGCACTCTCAGTTGGGTTCCACCAGAACCGCATTGTCACACATCAGCCCTGATCGTGATCTCCCTATGGTGTAAATCAGAAGTAACCCCTTGGAAATTAACTGGGATACACCAGGATAAAACTGGGGTAAGTGAAAGAAGATTCCAGCTCATGATGCATAAGTTGATAGGAAACTACGTGCAAGTGGTAAAGTACTACAACTTGTATTGAAGTTATGGCTGACTACTGATACCCAATGATTTAGTTGGTCTTCAGACAGGCACTGTACACTAGAGCTGGTTGGCAATTTTTAATTGGAATAATTTTCCAAAGGAAAATCCAGTTTCTGTATAATTGGAATTTTCTATAGAAACAACCTTGATTTTGTCAAAAACTAAATCGAAACAATGTCAAAATATTTCATTTGGCTCAAAGGTTTTGAAATGAACATTTCCAAATGTAACTTTTTCAAAATTTACATTCTACAAAATACTTAATTTTTTCCCAATTTAGAACAAAACCAAATGTTGAAGTGTCAGAATTTCCTGTAAAACAGAAGTTGCGAAAATTTTGCTCATCTCTACTGTACACTCACTTACTCCAGACTTCATTTGGCTGATGCTCACTCAGAGTTTTGCTCTAGGTCCAAAACTACTCAGCTCTTGATGCCAGGAAATGGGGGAGTCTCTTCCAAAGGCATTGCACAATTTCAGCAGGCAGGGAATCATGCTGGCGACAGTCCCAGAGGGGGTGGGATGCACATTTCCCCACTCTGGTACAGCAAAATTTACAAAAGATAATGCAGCTCATGTCTCTGTCGTCTCTTTCACAGAGCCCTCAGATTCAGACTTTAAGGTCAGAAGGGACCATCATGATCATCTAATCTGACCTCCTGCACTTTGCAGGCCACAAAACCTCACCCACCCACTCCTGTAATAGACCCTTAACCTCTGGCTGAGGTACTCAAGTCCTCAAATCATGATTTAAAGACTTCAAGTTACAGAGAATCCACCATTTACACTAGTTTAACTGCAAGTGACTCATGCCCCATGCTGCAAAGGAAGGCAAAAATCCCTCAGGGTCTCTGCCAGTCTTCCCTGGGGGAAAATTCCTTCCCGACCCCAAATATGGCAATCAGTTAGACCCTGAGCATGTGGGCAAGATTCACCAGCTAGAGACCTGAAAAAGAATTATCTGTAGTAATTCAGAGCCCTCCCCATATAGTGTCCCATCACTGGGCATTGAAGACATTTGCTGCTATCAGTTGCAGATAGGCTGTGTGTCATTTTAGGGAGTCTCATCATACCATCCCCTCCATAAATTTATCAAGCTCAGTTAGGTTTTTTGCCCCCTCTGTTCCCCTGGGAAGGCTGCTCCAAAACTTCCGTAATTTCAAGCCTAAACAGTTTATATCTATTTATTCTTGTGTCCACATTGGCACTTAAATAACTCCTCCCTCCTGGGTATTTATCTCTCTGAAGTATTTATAAAGAGCAATCGTATCTGGCCTCACCCTTTGTTTGGTTGGCTAAACAAGCCAAGCTCTCCAAGTCTCCTCTCATAAGGTAGGTTTTCCTTTCCTCAGATATCCTAGTAGCCCTTTTCTGTACTTGCTCCAATTTGAATTCATCTTTCCTAAAAACGGGAGACCAGAATTGGACACAGTATTCCAGATGAGGTCTCACCAGAGCCTTGTATAATAGTACTATAACTTCCCTGTCTCTACTGAAAATATCTTACCTGATGCATCCTAGAACTGCATTAGTCTTTGCACAGCCACATCACATTGGCAGCTCATAATCATCCTGTGATCAACAATACTCTCAGGTCTTTCTTATACTCAGTCACTTCCAACTGATACAACAAAAATTTCTGTTATGAGCTGTGGATGTTAGTCCATAAAATGCATGACCTTGCACTTTCCATTATTAAATGTCATCCCATTTCTATTACTCCAGTTTAAAAGGTCATCCAGATCTTATTGAATGATATTCTGGTCCTCCTCCATATTGGCAATGCTTCCCAACTGTGTCATCCACAAATATTATTAGCACACTCCCATTTTTTGTTCCAAGGTCCCTAATAAAAATGTTAAGTAAGATTGGTCACCATTTTCTAACCTAATCAAAAATTTAAAAAATATATGTTAAGGTATACAATTGCTTAAATAAGTTGTGTAGATACACTATCTTCATAGTTAACAAAAAAGTACTTTAGCATGAAAACTATATTTAGCTGTAAATCCACGTTTTACTGGTTATACAAATCAACAAGAATGAACCTCTCTTTAGGAAAATAACTAAAAAGGTACAAGTGCAAAATGAGATTTAAATCAATTATTTAAATCAAGGTTTCCTTCTTGCTGATTTAAATAATTAATGTAGATGATTTCAACCATTTTGCTTTCAATCAATCCACCCTAGCTGAAGAAGCCTTTTCTCACAGTCCAAGTTCTCTGTCAGCACCACACACACACAGTTCAGACTGGCTCTTCTCTCCCCCATCCAGATAAGTTCCCCATCTTCCTCCACCTCTCAAGACTGTATACAAGACTGTATAGAAAATGTGATTTTTCTGCAAGACTGCCGAATTTTGTAGGCTGTTTCTCTTAATCCTTGCTACAATCTTCTCAAACAGTGGTAGAGCCTCTGCTAAAGATAAATCTAATATACGCAGGTACACTGGGAATGAACTTCAAATAATGGACAGAACTACTGCAAAATGCCATAATTCCTGAGACAAGGTGGGTGACATAATATCTTTAATTGGACCGACATCTGTTGGTGACAGAAAGACAAGCTTTCTAGTTTACTCAGAACTCTTCTTCAGCTACAATGGATTGACCTGAAGAAGAGCTCTTTGTAAGCTAAAAAACTGGTCTCTCTGTCCACAGTTGGTCCAACAAAATATATTACCCCATCCACCTTGGCTCTTTATTATCCTGCCACCAGCACAGCTACAACGCCACTGCATATATTATTTCATTATATCTGTGTAACAACTCCATTGGAAACTGTGCAAGTATGCAGATAATGTCATTACTGCTGCTATATTCTCTAACAATTTTAATATGTCAATAATTCAACTCCCTCCAGAACTTCGATGGTAAATTTCTGGATATAATCAACAGTTATGCATATTCAGATAAATGTTCTTATACCAGAAAATCTATCAAGAAATGTTAATGACTATTTTAATTGGCTTAACATAGCTGAATTAAGAAATTAAAGTTATTTATATTGGATGAATAGCATCCACTCTTGGGGAATATGTCTGTGTAACATAAAAAAAATCACCAGGTAATTACTGGCTTATTTGATTATTTTCTTTATTTTCATGGGAAGGTTTAAAAAACAAACTGATTTTAACTTCACATTATTCCAAATATACTGAGAGGTCTTGATTAAAGTAACATCAAAAACTACTGTATCCAACAAATTTGCATATTGGAGCTAATATCTACAGGTAAACATTTTTAAAAATGCCTAAGTGACTTAGGAGCCCAGGTCCTATTTTCAAAAAGAGACAGAATGGGACAGACATTTTTGCAAATTTCTCCCTACATCAAAGTTTGTGCTTATAATTTTGCAGACCCGTCTTTTTGCATATGCAAATAGTATTTGAATATGGCATGAAAATCCAATAATTAGCTGCCTAGCTACTCATTTTGTATGCACAGATGCAGGTTTTTGCTTGTGTGAATATGACCTTTTATATATACACACTGTATTAAATCTGACCATTTTAGTCACAAGTGGTGAAACATACTGTAATAGATTACTCTTACAGTTAACAAGTTAAAGTGCTTTAGGACATATACAGCAGCTAAACACTACTCCTGGAAAAGATTCCTTCCATAAGAAATCTTCTATTACTGAAGAGATGCACAGATGATCCAAGGAAGGGAGCTGGAGCTCCAATATGCTATACAGTTAGGCTCCTGTTAACACAAACCTGTTTATCATTAGAATTTTCTGTCAATACTACTGGAAAGCGATAGACAAATTCAATTGGAAAAAAAAACAGACTATTGTTTATGCATAACAGCCCCACTCTGCTTGCATGAAGATTAGCAATGGGCCAAATTCACTCCTAATACCGAGTTCAGTGGAGTTAAACTAGAGATAAAATTGACCCGTGTGTGTGTTGAATGAGGAATGCGTCCTGATATCGACTAGCAAGGCACTTCTTTGTTTTCAAGAAAGAGTCACGTTCCTGTGTATTTAAATAATTGTTCCTCACCTTCCCAGAAGTATTGGGATCTCAGTCTCTCTCAACATTACCTGTCTCTTGGGTCTCACATGCAAGAACTAATGTAAGAAGAAAGCTTGCTATTTAACCATCCCTTTGTTTCCTTAGGGCACATCTACACTGCATTCAGGAAGTGTGATTGCAGTACCTGTAGTCATACCCAAGCTAGCTCACTAAACATAGCAGTGAAGCCACAGCAGCACAGATGGCAGTACAGGCTAGTCACCCAGTATGTACTTGGGTCCCAGGTGGGCTTGCACATGGGAAGCTAGCCCATGCTGCCATGGCTTCACTGCTATTTTTAGCAAAGTAGTGTGAGTATGCCCTACAAATGCTGCAATCAGACCTCCCACTTGCAGTACAGATACACCCTTAGTCCAGGACTCTTACTGCTCATGAATAATAAGCTGGGCAAAACTTTTTGGGGAAACAAAAAACAAAACACCAAGCTACATTTCCCGGATTTAGAATTCGTGAAACTTATGGGGGAAATGTAGCATGTTATGCAAAAAAGTTTTACATTTGTGAAAAATGTTCACTTTGTGACCATCCTTGTATATCCTCACAGAAGCAACATGATCTGGAGCAGGGGTTCTCAGCCTCTCTCTTTCCGAGGCCCCCCCACCCACATCTGACCATGGCTGGCCTTAACACTTGGCATTTACAAATCATTTTAACACCTTAATAGGCTGAGGATACTGAGGCTCAAAGAGTTTAAATGCCAGATCCCAGGACTGGGAGCAGCGAAGTCTTGCATTTTAATGCTGCCTCAGACTCACTTTATGGCTTTGGTCAAGTCATTTAACCTTTCTGGCTTGGTTTGCTACCTGTAATAATAATACTGCTAACCTACCTCACAGGGCATTGACAATTAGATAACATTTGCAAACATTGTATTGATTTTTTTTTTTAAACAGTTGCATACACATCTGAGAGTGACATTATTGAACTCCATCTTTTGGTCTGTTTTAAATGTTGATGAGGTCTACTTGCTATTCCAACATGTAACTTCTTCTCCAACACAAGCACGCATAAGTACTGTAGCAGCTCCCAGAGCTCCTGCTTGGTTAGAGCAGTTTTTCCATTGCCCATCCCACAATTTAAAAAGTTTTCAGGATTTGGCTTAATAGTAATACAATAAAGATGTCTTACAAAACTTTCCTTTAGCTTTATTTGCCACACCAGTTACATAGCAATTGGCCATTCTGTTTCCTTCAGTTCAAGTCAGGTCACAAGTCATGCAAACATTAACTCAGAAAGACAAACCTTACATTGGTGACCTTTACATGCTCCATACCTAC
This sequence comes from Chrysemys picta bellii, assembly GCF_011386835.1. Classification (NCBI taxonomy): domain Eukaryota; kingdom Metazoa; phylum Chordata; order Testudines; family Emydidae; genus Chrysemys; species Chrysemys picta. Next base: position 39,515,440 of record NC_088796.1, on the reverse strand, counting down.
TAAGCTACTGGCAAACCATTTGGCCTCTTACTGCAATCTAAGAATTTTTCCAAGGTTATTCCCGACTTCAGAAAATTAAAGTAGTTATTAACCTACAGCACTATTCCTGCACCATCCATCTTACAAATGTCAGCTCTATTTTAGGTCACCTCACACATATCCCCCTCCGTGTGAAAATATATTGCATTCAGATTGGGATCAGTCAGTAATAACCTGTTCTGAATGTTACCTTACATTTCATCAGTTCAGCTGACTGCTGCATTTGAATTGCTTAAATGCTCTGTTAGCCAAGTTGTGTGATTCCATGGTCACCTATCAGCAGAGCAAGTGCACTGAAATTAGAAAATTTATGAGCACCTAGGAGTTTCAGCCACCATGTTGTAGAGGGATACAATTACTGAAGTTTTTTTGTTAAAAGATCTGTCAAACACACCTACTCCTCCTTCTGTCCACTACCTTAACATACCTCATCCATGAAGAGGCAGCATCCACAATTTGAGGATTTAGGAGTATATACAAAACCAGATGAGTCAAGTACTTATAATAATTAATTTTAATTTAAAATGATACATTTATATTATGGTAGCCCCTGGAAGCCATGATCAGGGCTCCAATGTGCTAAGCACTATACGAATTTACATTGGCACAGTCCCAGATCAACAGTCTGAAATAAACAGCACATGAAGTGGGGAAAGAAGGGGACAACTAAATATACATTTGTCTTCTAAATTTTATAATTATGTCTGTTATAAATATTGACAAGCTCCACCTGACTAAACCCAAACATTGTCTGATTTCCTGTAGACACGGCAAACAAGGGGAGATTGGGGAAGGAATTTAAAGAAAGTAGCAGGTTTACAGATCACATCAGGGAGGGCATTCCATGCTTATGGAAGAAGCATGGAAGAAAGTCCAAAAATGTTTTCAAGGAGAGTGGGTAAGCAAGCAGTTGAATTTGGTGTCACTGGTAGAAACAAACTTATACCAGCAACTACTACTCCATATGATCCATCTTATGAAGGGTTTTACACACATTCTGGAATCAAAACATACTACTTGAATCAATCTAACTGCAGAATCTATCAGAGCAAATATCTGGAGCGTCTTCAGTCACATAGGCTAAATGTGATGGCAATGAAGCTAAAAGCGAACATGGGGTCTCATCGTGTTTCACTAGGTGGTCTTTCCAACAAGCCAGTTTTCATGACTCATGCATTACCACAGCAGGGAATACCACTATCTATATTGATATATTTATACAGAAAGGAGTGAAAATTTGAGACTATTTTCATTGAACTTAAAGTGACTGTATTGACTAACATTGGACATATGACAAATCAAGTAAATTCATGATTTAAAAGGAGTTAGAATTGTTATATGAATTATAAGCATGAGAGAGAGAAAGAGAGAGAGAGAGACCAGACCTGTAAAATTGTTTCCTGATGACAACAAAAGTTACCCCGGTCCAAGGTCTAGCATTTACTCTCATTATTAGGCCTGTGCATGTGCCAAAGAAGCATTGCTTGGCTGAAGAAGCATGGACAATTGTGCAATCACAAATCATCATGGCTGGAAGTGGACGTTTAATACCAGTGGAAAGCTTGATTTCCCAGTTTCCAAAATAGCATAAAACATTTGCTTCTATTTCTGGTATGCCAAAGACCATACATTCTCACCATCATCATCATTTCACCTTCCTTCCTCTCTCTTCTCCCCCACCCCCCTTTTAATTCCAGTGTGATTTCGGCAGTCACTTTCACTATGGATAGAAATCAATTTCCATCATCTGAAATTTTGGAATTTCAGCTTTCAAATATTAGCTGCTGAAGTCATCAAGTCATAATTGAAAACTGGCATTTTTCCAGACAGTACCAGTAGCATTTTAACTATGGAAATTTACTAATTATTATGCCTGAAGTCACTTAGCTTTAACATAAACACATGCACAGAACAGATACTTTTACATCTATTTTTGCATGTAGGCTCAAAATGTATTGCCCAGAGGGACTATTCCTGCCCTCTTCTCCACACCTGTTGAGAACCCTCAGCAGCAGCAATGGAGTAGTTTCATTGTGCTAGGGCAGATAGGGAGAAGGATTTGGAGTGGACTGCACAGGAACACACCCACATGGGGCCTTGAACTCTCTGCCATCATGGACCCTTGCACAGCAGCACACATGGTGTGTTGTCCTAAGTAGATATTTCTGCCCTTCCCCTGTGGAGGGCGTACATGGTGGTTACAGTGTCTATATCAGATAGAAGTCTGCAGTAGCAGCTGCTCCACAGCCTATGGAAGAGGATTTCTTTCCCCTTGTTTCCTCATAACAAGCCAACGCCCAGAACAGCTTGTCATCTGGGCACTGAGTTGAAGATTTAGGCCCAACAGAATTTTGTTGCTAGACTTCAGGCTCATTGATTCTCATAAGCAGGAAGTTTATGAGTGAGAAGATGCAGTTTCTAGTAATACGAGGTTGTGTAAAGAAGCTGAATTTGGCAATGCCAGGCTTCATCTTTATAAAACTCAACTCTTCCAGCTAAAACTAGCGAGTACAGAATGAAGAGCTATCTATGTGTCCCAATAGAAGTGAAATAGTATCTGGAAACCCAGGCCATGCCGATTACAGGAGAGGTCAGCATGTCTGCTGCTCCTTAGCAGGTATTGCCAAAATATACATGCTTACTCCAAAATCCAACAGTGAGCCCACAGGCTTTGAGGAGTTTGCTTACTACTACCTTCAAAACTCCATGCAGTAGTTTTCTCCAGCTGTAGGCAGTGACTCAGCCTATTTTAGTCATGTGTTATAAAGGTAATTACAACTGACAACCTCTCCTAAAGCACTGCAATTGTAAAACTCAATTACAAGGCAGTTGGTTACAGCAAAGGCGCACTTCAGAATATCTGATTATGCTAGAACTACAAGCTCCAATGAGATAACAGCTATCGAGTCCCACTTAACAGCTATGGAATCCCACTTTGCTACATTCTCCTGAATGTCAGTTTGAAACTTTTAAGTGCCTATTTCTTAAACAAAAGTAAAAGGACATTTTTCTTTCAGCCATATGCCTATGATACATTATAAGGAGACACAGATCTAGCAAGGAGTTCTTGAGTGCCTCTGTATAACAAGAGTGTAGGTCTGGGGCAATTCTCTAATCACACAGAGTAACCTTGTACTTTCAAACATCAGAACCAAGAACAAGAATGAAGTCTCCATAAAAGAACACAGTGCATGTGCCGCCTCTGTCAACATGCTGCAATCAGCTCTGCCTCACAAAATGGCACCAGTTCTTGCAGAGAGCTGATGTAGGGTTACCATACGTCCGGTTTTTCCCAGACATGTCCGGCTTTTTGGCAATCAAACCCCCATCCGGGGGGAACTGCCAAAAATCCGAACATGTCCGGGAAAAATACCAGACGGGCACTTCCTCTCCCGCGGCTGCTCTGCTCCTCCCCGGACTCAGACTTCGGCTCTGTTTAAGAGCCAAGCTGCCCGAGCCAGCGCTATCGGCTTCGGGCAGCACCTGTGCCTCCGGACCCCGAGCCGCCGGCTGGGCACTTCCCTTCCTGGGCTCCAGCTGCTCTGCTCCGACAGCGCAGGGTCCGGAGGCACGGGGGCTGCCCGAAGCCCGAGCGCTACCGGCTTCATGGTTTGCCGGGCAGCCTCCAGACCCTGTGCCCCTGGATGGGCGCTTCCCCTCCCGGGCGCTTCCCCTCCCGGGCTCCAGCTGTGCTGGGGAAGCGCCAGCCAGGGGCGCAGGGTCTGGAGGCTGCCTGGCAAACCGTGAAGCCAGTAGCGCTTGGGCAGCCCTTTCCGCGTGGCTGGGAGGGAGGAGGGGGAGTTAGGGCGGGGACTTTGGGGAATGGGCAGGGAAAGGGTGGAGTTGGTCAGGGAAGGGGTGGAGTTGGGGCGGGGCCAGGGCCCCGTGGAGTGTCCTCTTTTTTTATTTTTTAAATATGGTAACCCTAGCTGATGTAACCCACACGTCTATACTGTAATAGTTGATACATACATACGTGTGAGTGTGGGTGTGAGTGTGAGTGAAGAAGAAAGTGAAGCAATGGAGGGGGGGGGGGCACGGATTTTTTGTTGAATCTTCTGTGCCTGCACACGTGCAGAGAGCAGGGCAGGGCACTTAGAAGGGCCCAGAGGCATTTAGAGATGGGTTCTGTGGAGGTTACCTAGCATGCTACATAGCTGTATCTGAAGCCGTGCAGAGGGTTCCCATTGAGGTCAAGCATTTCAGAAAGTTCCACACTCCACCATTTACGTGCTGATCTGATTGGAGTTCAGTGGGGAAAGGTTACACAGAACAATACACAGAAAACCAAGTCATAATAGTTACAGACATTGCATTCCAGCATTTCTGCTCTTTTCAAACATTACTGTAGTTAGTGTAACTCCATTGGGTTTGGATTAAGAAGTCTCATTTAAAAATGTTCTAGTTGACATTTCCTATTTTGTGGTGCTAAGATGTTTTTTCCAGTAAATCTCTGAAAAGTTTGTGAGATAAGGCTCATGCCATCTACATTAGACAATAGTATGTGTGTTCCCTGTATAGAGTAAACAAGATGTTGCTCCTATACAGATTTGTTTGTTGCGAAGCTTAACTGCATAAGACTCACCTGCTTCATATTCTATTACAAGAATTTTCCATGGCTTTCTGCAGTCTTGTGCTAAATGCATTGGAAAAGCATGTCAAACTTTAACAACTATACTTTCTTCATTGGTTATTGAATTTCCAGTTTTGAGTCCTTGCATTTCTCCTCTTTCGCAGACCCAGTTTAATATCAGCCCTTTGTCAATCATCTTTGATGCCAGACTTGATTAGTCTGCGGCTATGTATTACCAATTCCCAGTTTTCCATAAAAACAAACGCTCACTATGGCCTAGTCTTCACTTACCGGCTGGTCCGGCGGCACGCCATCGATGTTCTGGGATCGATTTATCGCGTCTGGTTAAGACGCGATAAATCGATCCCGGAAGTGCTCACAGTCGGCGCCGGTACTCCAGCTCGCCGAGAGGAGTACGCGGCGTCGACGGGGGGAGACTTCCGGCCGCGTCTGGACCACGGTAAGTTCGGACTAAGGTACTTCGAATTCAGCTACGTTATTAACGTAGCTGAATTTGCGTACCTTAGTCCGAAGTCCGGACTAAGTGGGGACCAGGCCTATGATGAGGAGTTCCAAGACAAAAGCTCTAGAAAAGACTAGCAGATCCTAGCATAACCAAAGGCACATTCTTATTATTTAGGATATTGTGAGTTGGGTTAAACCACATTGAAGCTACTTGTAAGGAACAGCTAAGCAGCCTGACCTAAGACAAAGGGAGTATAAGGCCCACCAGGAATTTTGCTCATGTGGGTGGAGGGCTCCATAGGGTGTTGGCTTTGGGTAAGAGGGTATGTTTTGGTGAATGGAGAAACAAGAGAAAGATACAGCATGAACAAGCAGCTGGAGCACCACCCCAGAAAAAGCCTAGGGAGGGAGATTTTGGGAGGTGCTGGCTGGGAAAGTTTTTGGTGCCAAGAGCAACAACATCCTCTCCTGTTTGGTTCCCTGTGTGTTCAGGAAAACAGGACTTTTTCATTCTTTGTAGATAAACAAGATTGCATCAAAAGTTACCAGGCTCCATCTTCAATTTCTCCTCCCAGGTGGAACAACCCACAGTGCCAGAGACTTTGATTCAGATGAAAAGAGGCAATAGAATTAGTGTTTTTGTCTGCAGCTGGCATCTCCTGCATCTATTTCACAAAAGGTAAAACCCATGAAAGCCAAGACACCATCATTTGTTTACTCTTCCTTCATCCATGCTTACTTGGGACATCTGAGTTATTACAGTGGTGTGAGGAATCCTTTAATATTTGTTCAGAAATCCTTTGTGGCATCTAAATGTGAACAGTGCCTATTAAACATATGCCCTATCTAATGGGGTCATATGCACACTTGCTATTTTCTTGCTAACTACAAAAGTTTTTAATATTCTTGATTTTTGGCAATACAAAATGCTGAAGTATAGCTAAGGAGTCGTAGTATTTTCTTAGTACCATACATTACAGTAATCTGGTTACAAAAATAAATTAACCTTATTCTAACCCAAAATCTTCTTCACCATATGGCATCCTGTTGATAATACAGATTCATATTAACTGAAGCAAGATCACATGTCTTTCATTCCCCTTATTGTACTGATAACAGTGCAGAATAGAATACTGGCCTAATGACAAGGAAGTAAATGGGTCTAATGTAGTCTCATAAAGCAGAGGTGTAATATGCTCAGGTTTGTCAACTTCCTTCAAATATATAGTGCCTTGCTTTCTTCAGTGAGATTCCATGAAATTCTATCTAATCTAAAAAACCCTCCAAATTATCCCTGTAAAACTTGCCTTTGGGAGGGGGAATCCTTCAGCATGCTAGTAAAATGTCTTTTCTAAGCAGACATACGTGGCACCCAAGGGAAGCCATTGGGCCTGATGCTCCTACCATTTACACTAGTATAAATCCATTCACATCAAATGACTCAAGGACTCAAAAGCGAGCTAATGCAAAAATTGAGGTTGCCTGTGCAATTCAGCACCCTTGTGTGCACGCATTATGAGACAGTCTTTAATTACATGATCACATACTATTTTTTCTACAGGACTCCTGCCTCAGTCAATGCACAGAATGAACCAGGGCTGGCTCTAACTTTTTTGCCGCCCCAGGCAAAAAAGAAGTGCGCCCCCCCCCCCCCCGCCGCGAGCACCGCCGTACATCCCCCTCCCCCGCGAGCGCCGCACAGCCGAACCCCCCCCCCGCACCGCCGAAATCCCCGCCCCCCCGAGCGCCACACCGCCCAAAGCCCCCACCCCATCCAAGCGCCATGCCACGCCAAGACCCAGCCCTCTCCTAGCGCCGTGCCGCACCAAGACCCCGCCCCCTCCGAGCGCCGCACGAAGCCCCGCGCGCCGCACGACCTGAAGCCCCGCCCCCTCCGAGTGCAGGGGAAACAAAAAAACCTCCTCCAGCGCTGCCCCGACGAACCAATAAATAAAATAAATAAATAAAAAACCGAGCGCCACCCCGCCCCAAGGTGCCGCCCCAAGCACGTGCTTGGTTAGCTGGTGCCTGGAGCCAGCCCTGGAATGAACTGTGCTCTAGTGATGACTCAAGGCTGTGCAGTGAAGAAAACTATTGTTTGTAGGAACCCTTCCTCATTTGTTGAGGAAGTTGGAAGGTGTGGAGTGAATGAAGCAGGGGAGTGAAGGAAGAGAAAGTATGGTTTTATGATTAAGGCAGTTGAATTCTGCCCTAGAGAACTGGCATCTACTCATGCCTAAAAGTTCCTATGTGGGCAAGTCATTCAAACCAAATTTTTCACATGTTGCCGCTAATTGTGACTGACCACTTAGAATTACAACTGATGTTGATGGAGGCTTACTTTGAATGTATAAAATGTTAAGTACTCTGGGGGAGGGGAGGGCAAATCAGGCCATAGGTATCTCAAACTGAGTATCCAAAATTAGTAGAGACATGGCATTAACCTCTGTGCCTCAGTTCCCCCATCTGTAAAATGGTATAATGCCATGGCACAGAGTGCACTCAGCATTGGTAGCATCTCCTCCTGACCGCTCTGGGGATTAGCTCTGGCCAAACATTGTGCCCTCCTCTGGCAGGGTCTCTCCTGTCATCCTCTCATCCTGCAGACCCCTCTCACTCCAGGAACTGAAGCCTCCTGTTTGTGACTCAGTCCTCTGGCTGGGTCACCATACGTATTCCCCTTCCAGAGGCGTATCAGTCTTTCCAGCCAGTCCACTGTCCCTTGGCTGGTCTATGCCACATCCTTGTCGGCTGGTAGGTGGAACCTGGATCCGGCCTCTACTCCAAGTTCCAGCTTAGGGGCCCTCTAATCGACACTCAAGGTCTGCACTCCTAATCCTTGCTACTTTTTCTGACGCTTCTCCTACCTTCCTGGCTTCCCCCTTCTCTGGGTTTGCCAGCCTCACAACTCCCTCCTCCCAGGGAATAACTGTAGACTACCCTCTATAGTCCTGAACACACCTCCCTGCAAGTGACTGCAGCCTACTTCCCTGCAGACCCCTTCTGTTGCCAGCTTCCTGGCTTATATAGGCTCCACCTGATCCCCCTCAGCTGGGTGCCATCAGCTTTTATGTCCCAGCCCTCAGTGGCTTCTCCTCCAGGTGAAGCCTGGGCAGTTAATAGGCCTACCTGACCACCTTAACCCCTTCTAGCTCTGTATGGAATGGACACCCCATCACATACCACCTCCTTTCACAGAGGTGGTGTGAAAATAAAATCATAAATGTGTGTGATGCACTCAAACACTATAGTGATGCGTGCCGTCGAAAAACCTGTGAGGAAGTTAATAATTCTGCATTCAGATCACATCTGAAGAGTATGCAGTAAAGACAATAATGAATAGCTGCTCATTCAGTGAGCAACATCCATCCTGTGCACTGAATGAGGCAGTGTCTTGTGAAAAAAACAGTACGTGACCAAGTAATTTAAGGCTGTATCATAATGTATGAGTACAAGGGGGCTCAATTAAGGTTGCACAGGCAACCTTAATTCAGTTTTTTCCTAACTTTTTAGTACTTGATTTTTCAATCTTAATGTTCTTTTTGTGCATAACTTCAGAGACAGACAAAAAGACAGAAAACAGTTCAGAAGAATCTTGTATTATCTTGCTATGGAAAATAATGAGTTTTACCATCTGTGCAGATATAGATAAGACTGGGGAATCAAATTCAGAGCTATGTTTAAGGCCATGTGTACTCAGGCAAGTATTACCAGTTATACGGGTATAGTTATGCTAGAATAACTTGCCATGCAGTATCGGAGTGCCGTTTTTGTGTAGATTAAATCCCTTCCCAATATAAGCTAAACCAAACAAAGCCATCTTATTAGGGTTGCCAGGCATCCCATTTTCGACCGGAACACTCGGTCAAATAGGGACCCTGGTGGCTCCGGTCAGCACCACCAACTGGGACCCCGCACCCTGAACCCTCTCCAAACCCCTTCTCTCTGCCCCAGCCTGGAGTCCACTCCCACACCCAAACTCCCTCCTGGAGCCCATGCCACGGCAGCACTCCCCCCCCCCCCAAACATCCTGTCCACCCTCCTGCACCCCAAATTCATCCCTGGCCCCACCCCAGAGCCCACCCCCCACCCTCCTGCCTCAGCCTGGAGCCCCTTTCTTTACCCCAAACCCCTCATCCCTGGCCCCACTCTAGAGTCCATACCCCCACTCAGAGCCTGCACTCCCTCCCACACTCCGAACCCCTCGGCCCGAGCCCCCTCCTGCACCCCAAACCCCTCATCCCTGGCACCACCTCAGAGCCCTCAGCCCCCTCCCACACCCCAACCCCCTCCCCCAACCCAGTGAAAGTGAGTTACGGTGGGTGAGAGCCAGCGATGGAGGGAGGGGGGATGGAGTGAGCAGGGGTGGAGCCTCAGAGAAGGCGAGGGCAGTGCCTCGGGGAAGGGGGGGCAGGGGTGTTTGATTTTGTGCAATTAGAAAGTTGGCAACCCTACATCTTATACCAAAATAAGAATAGTCACATGGGGTGTGGGGGAAGATTATAGTGGTATAACTATCGGATTCAAGTCACACTTCGTTGACACTGAAAAAAGTTTCATGTGTAGACAAGGTCTAAAAGTTTACAGTGAATCTAAACTGGTGTAATTTGGCCTTCTCCCCATCTAAATATGCATTTTTACAGCAACTTATTCTGCCTTAGGATAACAACAATACTTAGTTCTTATACAGCGGATGACAAAGACCTATAGCCACTGACCAACAAATAACTTGCCATGCCTCTTCCCCCCACCACCGCTCCACCCCCATAACCTTTTAATTTAGCCCACTGAGGATAAGTAAATGGGTGTTAAAACACATGCTGGGGGCTGAAAAGAGAAATGTGGCAAGAAAAGCAACTAACAGGAGGGTGTAAGAAGATTCTGACACTTTTTGCTGGCTCCTTGGTGTGTGAATTATACCAACTCAGAATCACTTACAGGTTGCTATGTGGATGTTAGATCTGAGCCCAAATGAGTGGAATAATTCTGCTGCCACTTCAGCTTTCCACCCCTTCACAGCTTAAGTAAAGAAACCTCGGATATTATAGGAAAGAAACAACCACCACCACCCACATTGTCGCCCCTCCCCCCCCACCACCACCACCAAAAAGAAAGTTAGGCTGTTGAACTGCCTAAAAATATCCCTTTAGCTTATTTCCCTCCTTCCGGATCCACCCTTCTAATAATAATCATGAGAATTTTATCACAGTCATTCTGCTCTCCCCCACACCTCACCACCCTTCTCTTCCCACAGGAAAGCAGGCAGAAACTGAGGCAAAAGCCCTATCCGTGATTACTTGGTTTACATCTGGAAAATCCCAACCTTCCCCTCCCCCAACACATTCACTTTTAAAACACTGCACTTATTCTGGGGAGGAAATCTTTCTGAGGTGGACATAAAAGGTGACTAAAGATGAAAGGGAGAAGCAGTGACATCACAGGAGACATGGGGTGAGGAAAAGCACAAAAGTTTCAATTTACCCCAGGCACTCAGCACATTGCAGGACTGGGCCCTCAGGGAGCCTTTAAAAAAAATACAAAGCAAAATAGTTTATTCTTTTCAATTCTGAAAATTTAATTTAAAAGTTCAGTGTAACAGCAACAACTCAAGGGTGATTCCTGTTCACTCATTTATCACCATATCCTGGGCAAATAAGTTCTTCAACCTCAGAGTTTATTTGCTATAAATCCCTCAGTCTCTGAGTTTATTCAGCCTTAACTGTGGTTATTACTCTAAACGGGAAGCACCTTCCAGTTATCATAAGCCATAAAGCTGCCAAAAGTGTGTACCCAGTTAAGGATATTATGTTAGCCCTACTTCAACCTTTCTTAGCCTAGTGTTTCTTTGATATCAATGATGATGAGCCCAGTGAGACTTGACAACATTGTATAGAAGTGAAATTGGGTGAAGGACATTTGAGTGGGGATAGGGGAGTGTTGAGTGAAAATATTTTAATGGTTATTAATTATTTGTATTGTGATAGTGGCTAAAGGCCCCAGACTCTGTACAAAGATGTTTGTTTCTCTCTCGCTATACACCTCCCATGCCCCACTATCCCTACAAGCTAAAATTGAAGTAGCCAGGTGCATCCGAGGGAAAACAATTTCATTTCTCTAAATCAGGAAAGCAAACAAAAATTGTAATATCAAATATAATCTCAAATTTGAAATGGTTAGACTTTCCTTGATGCCTCTGAGCTGAATACTACAGCAAATAGCATAGTGTTGTCTTTTTTCAAAGGGCACCAGGCAGAGGTTTTTCATTTTATTCATCCTTTATAACTTACTGCAATGATTCCACAAAGTCAGTCTACAGCCTTCACCCTTCCAAAAGAAGGGATGTGTTTTGGTTGTACTTGCTGATATTAAGGGGCTCTGTCTCTGTACAAGATGGTGATTTTATTAGTTCATTTTTCATTCTGTACCACAAGCTGCAATGTCATGTAGCCCTTGCAGAAATATATATATCGGTTTGGGTTTGGTTTTAAGTGCTGTCTTCACAAAAATTGTTCAAATATCTTATTTGACTTCATTTCAGCAACCTTGTCACTGCACTTTACACACATTTTCTAGTGTGCATGCATGAGTGGCACATCTCTCTCCAGTCTGTACTGCCATTAGCAGCTTAAACTGTAACAAAGCTCAGACTGAAAAAAGCCAATGTGAAAGTGTTTAAAAAAAAACCCAAGTGGCAAGACACAGCCAATTCTGCAGCTTCCAGTCACCTCAGCGCCACAAGTTGTTTGAGAGGAAAGTAGTAAAAAAAAGCTGTCCAGCTAACTGTGGACAGGTGTTCCCCTCTCACTAATACCCCACAGAATTGAGAGATGGAAAAGTTATCTAGTCAATTCCCCTGTCAATGTATGTTGTCCCCTTCTGTTCGTTTTCCAGTATTTTGCATTATTGCACTAGCGTCTCTTAGTGAAAACAGTCAAACACTTCTGCTTTTTCCCTCATCAGCCTTTCCAGCACTATGATCATTTCTATTACTGTTCCCTGAACACCCCTCTATTTGTCAAATTATTGAAAAAGAAAGTTAGAAGGGCCATATTACTCCTCCAGGAAATTGTGCAGATGTGCTTTGCAATGCATATCATGGTACAAGTCAGTGTAATGTAATATCCCATGTTTTAAAATCTATTTTCTGCGACAGGAAGGTTCTCCCAGAAATGGGGATTGAGGAGGGGAGGAGAGAAGGAAAGGAAGCATTCCATTATGGCAAGTTAAAACAAATGCCAGTGCTTATTTCAGAGTGTAAGACACTCCAGGTGTGTGCATAGCTCAGTGATTGTGTATCCAGCTCAAATAACCAAAGGTGAGTACAACTACATTTATTGTCAAAGCCCAGCATTCCAAGCAGTGCGAGAGACCTAACTTACACATCAAAGCCCCTTATTTATGAGACAGAGCTGCATAGTTAATGCATTCACTGCAATGTTAATTAGTTACCAGATCATTCAATAACCTTCAGTTTTAACAAAACAATTCTAAAACTACACTGTATGTAACTCACCAGCCAGCACAATCCCAGGTGGCTGCACATGGTGTAGCAAGCTCTCCTTTAGCACCCCCTGCTAACACCCATTCCACCCCTGGAGTCGTCTGCTTCTTCTTGAAACTCATCCCTCCAGCTGGATCACCTATAGGCTCACTACTTCCAGAGTAAACCAATAGTCCAACAAATAGTAATCCTTCAACTTTACGTTGGACCTTTGGTTCAAGTCTAGACACACAATTCCTTAACACTAGTACACGGGGAGGATTTCAGTAGCTCTAACCCCTTGCTGAGGGAGAGGCAGTATTCCACGCCACCTTCCTTGGCATTCTAGTAGAGGAACCCAGACCCTCCCCGTCCCCTGGGTTCCAGTCCAGGGACCTTTGTCTAGGCAGTCAAGGTCTGACCACACAGAACCCTTGCTACCTCCCAGGACCTTTTCTTACCTTGAGCTCTCTTGGGCCTTTGCCTCATCCTCTTTCCAGCATCATAGTGCATCAACTCCACTCCCATTAGGCCTCTTCCAAAGGCTCATTGCAGAGCTTCTGAGTCCTTTCTGTTATCCAGGGTCCAAATGGTTCTGCTGCAGGAGAGTTTTCTCCACTCCTCTCACTGGGAGCAGTCACTGACCATCTGGAGTTTTCTGCTCCCTGCAAGCCGCTCCACCAGCGCAGAGAGTCCTGGGCAGACTTAATTCCTGCCACTTCTTCCCAACTACCTTAGACTCTCTGTTGCAGAGACACCTTCCTTCAAAGGTGTGCTCACTTGCTCTCTCTGCCAGCCATCCCATTCAGTTCCTTCTCCCCAGCCAGTCCCCTATCCCTGAATAACAGCCAGAGATCTGCTTCCCTTCCTATTCAGGCCCTAAATGAGCCAGATTCAGCTCTTTTAACGCCTCTCTTCAGGTTTGACACTTACTGCAGGTGTGGCATGTGAGGCTGATTGCACCCACAAGCTCTCATTAACCCTTTCTGGCCCACTGTGGGCTGGCATACTCCATCCCAAACACCAGAAAGGGGAAATAGAGGTAAAACATGCTATTTATTTCTATCATGGCAGAAAACGTCCACTCCTGCTGCATTTAAGCATACGAGAAGCTTTAGGCTGCACATGCAGTCAGAGGGGAAGGTCATGTGAACAGAAGGGGCTAAAGCACTGTTTTCGGTACGGTGGTGTTCCTTTGCCACAGTGCATATGAATAGTGGAAAATAACTATTTCTACTTTTTGATGCATTTCTATTATTTTAGTGTGTTTATTTGTTTTGCAGTAACACCTAGGGACTAATCAGACCACATAAGCCTGTGAGCTCATTCATTAGCCCATGCTCCAAAAAACACCCTCTACCCATGAGATTCCAGTCCCTTTCTCTTCAGGCATTCGAGTTTTATTTCTTCAGAATAACTCAAGTTCAACACATCAGTCATGTCCCTTCCCCTTACTTGGGAGCTTCTACAGAGGCCTATCTACTCCTTACAGAATTACACTTCACAGACCATCTGCCTGGAGGCAAGGCAAACCTCCCTGCTCCTTTCTTCAGAACCTGCTCCATACAGGATTACACTCTGCAGGCCATCTGCCAGATAGTCATTTATAAAATAAGTTCTTTCCCCTAACCCAGTGACTGCTGTAGGAACCTCTCCCCAGCAACCAAGCTCTTGCTGGCTTTTGAGGACTAGGTAATCTTTAAACTACTACCTGATCCCTGGCCTCATGGGCTCAGCTAGGAGGCAGCTAATTGCTCACAGAACAGGCTGGGGCCCAATTCCCTTTAAAGAACCACCTGGCTTGTGACAGGGTTCATTATAATAAATAAAGAGACAAAAAGACAATCCATTCACCAAAGAGCTTGCAATCTAGGTTTTGACAAGATCCAGCAGATGAGAATTTGTGTGTGCGTGCTCTCTCTCCTCAAGGGACAGTGAAGGGGTGTCTCCTCATCATGCTGGTCTGTTTGAGGAACCAGGCTGCTCCCCAGAGTAAATTAGAGCAGCACCTCTAATTTATAGTAGTCCCCAGAGGACTATGGGTTGTTCCACAGTCAAGAGCAACTCAGAAACAGCTGTTGCAATCTGCATTACCACCTCACTTACGGCACCCCCAACATGGCCCTTCTCCCCTGCCATGTCCCCTGCACAGGATCTAGATTGGGGAATAGAAATCCTTCCAACAGATAGAGGAGACAAACAAACTGGGCTCCTCCTCCTTGCACAAATTAAGGGTAAAATAAGCACATACTCTTATAATCAGTCAATTATGTCAGCTCATCATCCACCATAGAACTGCTTCAGTAAAATTCAAAGTTATCAATGATCTGGCAATTAATTAATGTTTTGCACTCCTATCTCTGAGAGAATGTGCAATGCAGCAGGTCACTCTCACATTTGTAGCTTTTTCTGAATTGCAAAATATCTCCTTTCTGTCTCTCATGTTCCTTTAAAGAACAGATCAGACATCATCATTATGAATTATTTGCATTACAGTAGTGTCCAGCAGCCCCAGTGTACACACAGCGAGGGACAGTTCTCTCCACAGTTTCTGCTCTAAATAAAAAGGCAGACAAAGGGTGGTGGGAAATGATGCAACCTACAAGAAGATTAGAAAACTGAGGCAGAGAGATTAAACAGAACTCTTCTTAGAAGGGAAGCACAGAACACCCTGCATCACAGTCGCCAATGTTCACGCGGTAAATAAGCACCCCAACGTTCACAATAAGCCAAAAATCAAGCTAATCCCATTTCAAAATAAGGCGAAAACAAGCCAATCCCTAAGAATCCCAACACTTTGTGTGACTAGATCCGGGACTGCAATCTGGGACTGTGGTGGGCCCCCTGTGCACCCCTGATTCTCTCCCCTGCTTGTCTCCGCTTGCCGGGAGCCTATTAAAAAAAAAAGAAGCAACAAGCTACAAGCCTAAAACTAGCCAACAAGCAACTCACAAGCCAATTAAGCCAAAAACAAGCCCAATTTCTGTTGTTTTTTTTTCATGGGTTTGGCATATCTGCCCTGCATATATGTAGAAAGAAAGCAAAACAGTAGGTGGACAATATGAGGAGATGGAGGATGGCAGGACTAGAGGTATTTTTGTGGTGTTGTGCTACACAGATATAGATGCATGCCACATCAGGGAAAAGAATAATTATACTGCCATTTGCATGGCTGAATATTTACATTATACACATTCAGATATATGTATCTGCATTCAGCTGAATTAAATGATTGCATATTCAAATTAGCACACATACTGGATTCAAATAAATGCAGAAGTGTTAATCGGAATGTGCAGTCATATCAAGTCTCCATTTTTCATTCCTGATTTGGAAGCAGTGGCGTCTCTGCAATCAGTTACTTTGTTGGAAATGTGGTGTACAGCGTCAAGTCGTGTTGCTTGTTCTCGGAGAGAACTTGACATACTGAGTTCCAGACAGAGGTAAGGATCTGTCCATGTGGAGCAGCTTGCAGGAAGATGGTCTTTGGATCAGATTTTAAAATCCCAGGCCCTGCCTCAACTCAAATCACTGCTCAAATGGCCTACATGGTAGAAATGGGAACTAAAACCATAATCCCATTCCCTGCTTCTGAGACTCTTCCTAAATTAAGGGAACATTTACACCCTCCACTTTGCCTCCAGAGCTACAGCATAGGTTAAATGGGGTTGGAGGAGAGAGAATTTTGGGGAATGAGAAGGACCACAACCCAAGCAGGATGGGTGGTAGGGAGAGGCTGGCTGTGCTCCTAGAGCTGTAAGCTTCTGCATAGACACAGGGGGAAAAGGAAAGGAGCCTTTCACCTTTGGAAACCCCACTCCTTGCCCTCCTGGAGGTGTAGCAGTTGAAGTTGTACCTTGCTGGTGCCTTCAGCTGCTGCATGTTCCCTCCCTCTCACCTCTATGCATATTATCTATGGGCCAAAGGAAGGAATCTGAGAGGAATCATATAAAAGCCACTAATACAAGTGAGGAACACCTTCAGAAGCCACCACTTGGGAAGAACACGTACAGAGAAGGAGCCAGAGCCTCAGTAGACTAAAGTCTTGTTCTCCTCATTTCCTTGACAGTTTTGGAGCGATGGGGTATCAATGGTTTCCCACCCCTTGACCATACATTGGACTTGCTGCACTTCTCATGGATTCTGAGCCGCCCTGCACCCATACTATAAACTTGAAAGCAAGCAGAATAAATGCTCCCTCATCAACAAAAAATGGGAATCTGCATGTCTCATCAGGAGTTACTGCAAAAGTTATAGTGCTCAGTTCAACCCTATTGGCACTGTGGGTGTTAGTTGCAGTGGGGTCAGCTGTGTCCCATCTTACAGGTGCCTTGGCCACATCCACTCCTCAGCTGCTGGCTATGGGCCACCATCGCAATCTCCCTCCAGACAGGTTTTCTTTGTCAGTTGCAGCAGTGGAAGCCAGTGTAACTCAGGGCTGAATCAAGCCCACGGTCAGGGATAGCATTAGACTTGCTGGGGCCCAGGGCAGAAACTGAGGAGTGGCCCCCACCCTGCCTCCCACATTGGATTTCTGCAACATTTCTGAAGCCCGAGCCCGACTGCATGGGGCATTCTGTGATGTGGGACCCTGGGCAATTGCCCTGCTTGCTACCCCTGAATGCCAGCCCTGCCCATGGTGTAGATACAAATATGTTTAACATCTTCCATTCCTTAACATGACTGCAAAGCTCTGCAGAGGAGGCAGGACAGGGTTTCTTAAACAAATTTGAAAGTTAATTTCCTCCCAACCTCCTCTTCCTTTCCTTTTCTCTCCCTTTCCCTTTCCCTCCCCTCCCCCCCCCCCCCCCCCCCCCCGCCCAAGAAACAACAAACATGTTGCCTCTGATTAAATTCAGGGGGAAATTGTATGGCCTAACATCCTGAACTGTAAACAACAAAACAGGGAGAGAACCGGAGGCCCTTAGAACACTATAGTGGATAGGAACCACAAAGCAGATAAGCACCATAAAAATAAAATGTATTATTATTGTGCTAGAAGATGACTGCATTATATATTGAAAATGCAAAAACTGCATGTCATCTTTACAAGTGCCTTTGCCAGAAGCGTATGATTACTCTCATTTTAAAGTACTATCTACTTACTCATTATTCTAAGGAAACTATAAGGCATTAGTGATTTAAGTCATAGTAATGTGATGTTGATGTTATTACATAGGCACTTTTAGATACACTATACTAATGTAACACACAAATAATCCACAAGTTCAAGCATTAATATTTCTTTAATACATGTAAATTACCTTGATTTATTTTCTAAATTGAATTTAAAACTATTTAATACATATACAATTACTCTTTCTGAGACACAACTGACAAGGATAATAATAAGGAGAAAGTCACACACAGCCCTGGTAAAACTCACTCTATGGGGCGCTTACCAGGCTGCTGTGTTTGGGTCCCAATACACTAGGCTTGTGTGCTCTTAAGTTTCCCAAGGCCTGTTCTTGAAAGGTCCTGAATACCCTTAGCTCCCATAAGCCACATAAGAAGTTGAGCACCTTGCAGCAATGGGTCCATATTTGTTTCTCCTTAAAAATATAAGTATAGACTTTTGAGAAAGTCATAAGATTTTACTGTTTTACAGTCATTGCTATATTCAGTGACAGTGTAAGTCACAACAGAAGCACAGCATCTTGGGGGCATGACAGTGCTATACAAATGTTATTTAATATTCCAACTTCACTGGCAAACTAGGACTTAAAATGAAGATTACTTATCTTCTAGTAACTGGAGTTCTTTGAGATTTGGGTTCCTATGAGTATTCACTGTGGGTGCCCATGCACTCTGTGCCCCCAGGACCAGAAATGGTTCAATAGCAATGTCCATTACTCTATGCCTGCACCCTTTGGCTCCTCGTGCTCCCATCCAAGGGTATAAGGGGTAGCACAGACTGGCTGCCTCTTCAGGGATGAACATAGGATGGAACCTCAAAGATTGTTTATCTCTGTGAAGGACTTTGTATGGAGGATCTGCCATAAGGGCCCTAAGATCTCCTACTCTGCTAGTGGAGATAATCACCATCAGGAAGGCAACCTTCATAGATAGGTGTAAAAGGGAACAAGAGTCTAAGGGCCCAAATGGTGGGCTCATACGTGTGGAAAGGACAAGGTTCAGCTCCCAGGGAGGAGCAGATTTAGATGTCAGAGAGAATGTCCTTAAGATACTCTTTAGGGACTTCACAGTAGGGGGATGGGCAAACAATGAGCAGTTGTCCACCAGAGAATGGAAGGCATTAATAGTTGCCAAATAAACCCTTGGGCATTTATTGACAGGATAGACAGGCCAGCCATCTTCTATGAGAGAAGACATTCTAGGATGGGATTCCTCAACAGGTAAGTGGCATTACTGACACTACTGGGAAAATCACCTCCATTTGGTGGCATAGCACTTCCTTGTAGAGGGTCTCCTGATATTGTTAAGGAGGGACTGGACATCCTATGAATAGGCTCTCTCTATGCTCATTGTCCATCCAAAAGCCATGCCACCAAATGAAAGAATGCTGGTTTGGAATGGTCCATCCTGTTCTCATTCTGAGATAGTAGGTCTGGGAATGGTTGAAGGTGAATGCAAGGGCAGGAGGCACAATTGTCCTGGCCACCAGGGAGCTATCAGGATCACTAAGGTCCTGTCCAACTTGATTTTCCCAGGGTAGAAGGAGGATAGGAGGGAAGGGTACATCAGCGGGTCTGACCACTGTACCAGGAAGGTTACCCTTTGGAGTTGAGGCTTTGGATGGCTCTAGAGCAATATGTCAGGCAATTCTTGTTCCCCTGGGTTGTGAAAAGGTCCCAGAATGGGATAGCCCATTAATGAAAGAGGTTCTGCACTAGCAATGGGTGGAGTTCCCACTCAAGAGCCCTGTGAAAATGACTGCTGAGGCTCTTCCACTAAGGAGCTCATTACACCTGAAATATGTACTGCCAAAAAGGGTAATCTGGTGCCAGATGCACCAGTTCCAGAACTGGACTGCCTGTCTGCAGAGTGGGGCAGATCTCGCTCCTCCCTGTTTGCTTATCTAATAGGTCATATTGTCTGATCGGACCTGGATATGCATGGATTGAATAAGTCTTGCATGCCTTGTGAACTGCCTGAAGCGCAAGAAGATTCATATGCAGCCTGGACTCTTGTGGGGAAAACGTTGTGTCTGGTCATCTAGGTGCACTCCCCATCCCAATAGGGAGGTATCCATGATTAATGTTTTTGTATCTGATGTTGGAATAAAGGGGATCCCAAAACATACTTTGTCCCTGGCCTCCAAGCTGAGCGACATCAGCATGTTCTGAGGAGCGAGAACTTCTTGTCCAAGAACCCCTGCTTCGAACATAGACTGTCCTCAGCTAGACTTGGAAGCACCATAGATGCAGCCTTGTAAAAGGGGTAACATAGGTGCCTGCAGCCATGTGGTCTAGCAGGACCAGTCCATCATATGAGGACTGAGGGTGATGTGGTCCCTTGTTGTGAGAAATTGATCTTGAGGTAAGTAGGTCCTTGCCATGATCAAGTCTGATTTACTCCAATAAACTCTATAACTTGTGTGGAGGTTGAAGTGGACTTTTCTGAATTTATCTGATGTCCCAAAGCATGAAATAGTATGAGCGCCGAGGTGATTGCTGCTTGTACTTGCCGATACAAATGATCCGTTAGCAATCAATCATCTAGGTTGGGAAATACTGGGCTGCCTTGTCTGCAGGGGTGCACAGTCACCACTGAGAGGACTGTTGTAAAAACCCTCAGGGTTGTCGAGAAGCCAAAGGGGAACACACTGTATTGAAATTGTTCTGGGCCTCAGTGAAGCAGAATAATCTCCTGTGAGCTTGGTGAATGTACTAATGTCCTTCAGATTGAGGTCCACAAACCTGTCACCTTCATTTAGAGATTATCAAGGCCATCATCCTTAATGATATATACAAACATATATATATATATAAAGATCCAAGATGAGACTCCCTGAAAAGGGACCGGGAGGGGAGTTTTGATAGGGCGGGCAGGCAGGAACATGAGCATGTAGCTGATTGAGATGATATGCAAGACTCATTTGTCTGACATAATAAGGTGCCACACTGGGAGGAAACAGGCCATGGGTCCCCCAAAGAAGTTCAGGGAAACAGGTGGTATGGAGACTGTCTGACAAGCATCCCATCAAAATGCCTTCTTGTTAGGTGACTAGGACTGAAGTGGGGGCAGTGGTGCAGTGTGCTTGCCACGCTGGACCCTCTGTCATTTTCTAGGGGGCTCATAAGTCTTTTAGTGGAAAAAAGACTGAGATGGTGAGTGGTATCTAAGAGTAGGTGACCTGGAATATTTCCTACAGGATGCCAGGGTATAAATCCCCAAAGAGCAGAGGGTAGCACAAGAGTCCTTGAGAGTGTGCAATGACTCATTTGTCCTCTCCCTAAAAAAGATTTTTACTCTTGAAGGGGAGATCCTCTACTGTCCCCTGGACTTCCTTGGGGAACCCCAAGGCCTGCAGCCCTAAAGCCTGTCTCATAATCACTGAAGTATGTCCACTGCATCAAGAGATGCTTGGAGGGATGATCTTGTGGCCAGTTTTCCCTCATCCAAGATGGCTGGAATTGGGGCCTACATTCCTGAGGCAACTTATTATCAAATTCCAACAGCTTGTTGTAATTCATGAAGTCGTACTTGGACCTCAGTGACTGGTAATTCACCACGCTGATGGGTAGGGTAGCTGATGAAAAGTTCTTTCTGTTGAAGACATCTAGTCTCTTGGTGTCTTTGTCTGAAAGGGTAGACTAGGGATGGGGCAGCCTGCTTCACTCCATGACCACCTGTACCACTAAGGTGTTGGAATTAGGGTCGTAAAACAAATATTCCACTCCCTTGGGGGAAACAAAGTATTTCTTCTGGCTCCACTTCAGGGTCCAGGCACAAGTGGTATGTGTGTGCCAAATTGTTTTAGTGGGCTTCAGTATGGCATAGTTGATGGGGAGTTTATGGATAGGATTCTGAACTTACTCTAGTGGGATCTGAAGAGATTCAGTGATCCTTCCCAGGAGGTCCTGGTGCTGCCTGTAATTATCTAGTAACGAGGAAGAGGCTGCTGTCACTGCCTCATCTGGGGAGGATGATGAAAGCATTGCCAGTGGATCTGATGGTACCAGCTGTTCCTCCTCAACCAAGTGCTCCTGTGAAGACTTTGGTTCTTCTCTGGGAGGGGACCACCGTTGAGAATGATGTCTAGGGTCTTTGTATTTTGGTGCCTGAAAGTACAGTTCCATGGGCTCCAATAAGATTGATGGACAGGAGGTGGGCCTCATGGGTCTCTTGGCCAATAGTGCACATTGTGAGGGCTGACAGCTCCTAGTCTGGCTGTCAGGGAGGCTGTCAGTATGAGGTCATTTTTATCAGACAAGTAGGAGTTATCAGGCTTTAGTGGTGGAGCCGATGCATCCTGCCCTGAACAGGGACAGGAACTGGTGAATTACACACCAATGGTGTTGGAGCCTCCAGCTCACAGCTGGAGCTCAGAACCAGCAAATGCCATGGTGACTGTGTCTGGACATCTCTCAGTAGAATTGGGTTAGAGATGATCAAAGAGTCTGGATCCGTGACAATTGCCAGATCTTCAAGGAGAACATATCGAGGTTTCAGCAGAGTGCACCTGCAGTGCTATCTTGGAAGCAGTGGATTTCTGCTGGATTGGTGTTGCTGTTGCAGAGGCAGAACAGTCCTTCTGTCTCTGGGCAGTGTTGGGGTTGGTCTGACCCATTCAGTGCCAGGGCCGCCCGGGGGGGGGGGGGGGGGCAAGTGGCGCAAATTGCCCCCGACCCCACAGGGGCCCCCATGAGAATATAGTATTCTATAGTATTGCAACTTTTTTTAATGGAAGGGGCCCCTGAAATTGCTTTGCCCCAGGCCCCCTGAATCATCTGGGTGGCCCTGATCAGTGCACTGTTTTGGAATGCTAGCTGTTTCAATACCGTCAATACCGACCTCTGCTCCAGGAGCTCCGGATGCATGCGTTCCAGGCCACAGAGTCTCAGGCAGTGCCAGAGGAACCCTGTTTTTGGAGGGTCTGTGGGGTGATGTATTCATTTTCTTGTGAGGGTGTTTACCCCTGACATCTTCATGCCTCCATTTAGTAGACTCCTTGTGCCTGCTGGAGGATTCCAAGCTGGAGGGCTCATATGTTGGAGGGATGCTGTATGGAAACTAAGATAGAATAGACAGGGCGCTAGAGGGCCTTGGGTCTAAATAGGGCCTCATGGAGAGCTCCATAAAGCGTCTACAGATTCTGAGTTCCTGAGACTTCCTGGTACAAGGGGGAATGGCGCAGCAGCAGCCGCCACACCTTGAGGGGGTGTGTGCTTCCCAGAGGCAGTATAGGCAGCTCTTATGTGGGTCACTCACTGGGGAGACCTGGGGACAAGACAGGCAGGGTACGAAAATTAGAACTTTGGGCATAATAGATGTTCCAAGTGGTGGGGGAACTAAGGGTTGAGGAACCCCTGAACCCTAATCTAGCTAACTAGTACTATGGCTATCTAAATATCCAACAAACTATTTACAATTTATCTACCTAACTAAAGATCAAGGCCATGGACACCACAGAAGGGATCCATCCTGGTCCATGAATAGAGAAACTGAGAGATGGTCAGTCTGTGTTGCCCCTTATGCCCTTAGTTGGGAGTACAAGGAGGCAACGGATGCAGGTCTGGACCAATGGACACTGCAGTTGATGAATTTCTGGTCCCAGGCACACAGTGCATGCAGACTCACAGTGAATATCCATGGGGACCAGTACACAAAGAAGAACTGCCTAATAGCTGATGCAAAAGAAACTGTTTTAGAACTGTGTGTTTCTAGACCAGATATTATGAGTTTCTTGCTTGTCACTGTTATCTCAAATTAAGGTTTCTGATATTAGTTACCTAATTTTAAAGAGTCAGTTGGGTTACATTGCTTGTAATTCCTATAAGACTTGAGATATCAAGATACCAATATCTATTATTTCTTAAGTCTTATAGCTGATGTAAGAATGAATAGATAAACAATTTTATATAGCTAGAGAGTGGGGGAGGAGATGAATAACTAGTTCAAACAGTTAATTAAAACTGGTTTTGGACAAATGAAACCTTTCATAGCAAAAGTGTTAATTTTAAGTAATTTAATATACTATTGGGATCACAACTCCATTCTTCACAGGCTCAGAAAAAGCTGATCATTTTCAAATGAAAAAGCACGACTAAAACATCACAGCTTTCAAGATTTGAAATATAATTTATTTTTATATAAGATAAATGAAACTATTTGATCTTGTTGGCCTGAATATAATTAAATCTCTCAGCTAAAAGGTATCAATTTTTCGTACAAGATTTACCCTCCACAAGATAAATAGGATTACAAGAAATGTAATGGTAAAAATCAGGTGGGGTTTTTTGTTTTCTTTTTTAAATTTGTAAATCAATGTTATAAAATGCACTGGAAGAAGCGGACATACCCACATGCTGAAAGACATGCTAGGCTCTGATCACCAGAGTCTGAGTTTATGCTGTCATTCAGAGATATTTTCACATTGTAGTACTGACCCCTTCCTTTTACACTTGCATTCAATTTCGTTAAAAATTTGAACCAGAATCTCACTAAATGGTATGTGGGATATTGCCCCACTCACAGGAGAAAGTTTTGCTCCCAATTCTAAGTCAGAAATGCTTATTGAACACATGGAAGTCTTTTATGCTCAGGCAATTGTTCTACTGCCCCAGATGGCATAGTGAACCTCAGTGCATTCTAGTGAAGAAGTGGTCCTCTAGTGGGTGGTCCTAACCAGGAAGGTGGGCATGTCCAAGGAAGCCTGGGGATGTGTTAATTCAGTACATCCCCAGGGCAGTTTCTGCCAGCAAGACTCATAGGCAACTAGCAGTGCAAATGTAAGCCTCTTTCATGATGATGTCTTAGGCGGCTTACACAAATATTAGCTGTCCTCTGCCTGCGGTGAATCTTCCTGGGGAAAGTGGCCAAGTGACCCCTTGGGCCAACAGAGGTGACTAACAGTCCTTATGCTGGCCAACTATTTGCTGACATATGTGAGTTATCTGTTTAAGCCATTTAAAGACCTAGGATTTTGCAAGGGAGAAGAAGAATGCTTGGTATACAAATTATCATGCAAATTTCATTAGTATGTGAATATGAATAGTAAAGGAGAAACCATATTGATCACTAGTTTGAACTAAATAAGTCTTATAAATAAATATTTGAAAAAAATATTTTTGTCAGGAAAAGATTGGAAAACCACCAACTTATTTTTTTCAACTTGTTTACTTAACAAAAATGTATTTTTCTAAATTTAATCTCTTGCCAAATATTTCTAGAAATATGCATCTCTTTTTGTTTATTTCTACAAGCTCCTCTCCGCACCCTGGGTGGCTTAGATCAAAGTACTCTGAGGTCTCTGCTGGTGGTATCTCCAGAACTCTTGACACCCTGCTGAGTTTAGGAGAATTTAAAGGAATAGTGGCAACCTAGAAAAAAATCACAGTTCTGTCTGATAATTTTGTACCTATTATTTTTATTTGTGCCACATTCACTTTGTGCATTTGACAACACTTTAAATATAGTCAGTTTCACTGTTTCTCTGTATTGTCAATTAGCAAGGGAGAAACAGATTATATGAAAAGACCCTAATAAATACCAACAGATGGAGAGAAAACCTGTTACAAAATTAAAGGAATTAAAAATCAAAACAGAACACAGTGATATTTACAGCATCCTTTTAAATGACCAACACACTATTGGAGGGGCACTAGACTAGCAAATCCAATGCTACTCTATATCCTGTATGCTCAGATGCCACTAGGATTCACACAGGAGACAAACTAACTCTCCCATCATCAGCAGAGTCCAAGGAATAATCCCTCCACCGTCATTGCCAGTATTTCAACATCTTTTCAATACACATCTCCAAATATATTGGCTATATGATTGCTTATGGATTTAAGGGTTTTTTGGTTAAAAAATGATTGAACACATAAACAAAACAAGTTTCCTCCAAGTTAGTTCCAGAAAAAAAAAAGTTTGCTTCTCAGGTTCTAGTCACAACAAAGGTGTGGATATTGATCACTAGTATGGAGGAAAGCGTAGGAAGAAGAAAATACTCAAATTAGGTAAAAGAAAAGAAAACCTTTTATAATGACACATGGGTATCCACAGTAATAAATATAGAATAACAAAGTAAACATTAGGTCATACTGTGAGCTCAATCTTACGTCCACTGAAGTCCAGGAGAGCCAAGATTTTCAAAAGTGACGAGTGATTTGGGGTGCCTCCGTTTTTGGGTGTCCAACCTGAGATGCCTTGTGGAGATCTAATTTTTCAGAAAGTGCTCAGCACTCACCGAAAATCAAGCCTGTCACGACATCTCAAGTTGGGCACTTTAAAATTTTGTGATTTGGTGCGCCTCAATTTGAAGATGCCCAGCTTGAGAAGTCTCAAAGGGAGTTGATTTTCACAGGGTGGGCGCTCAGCACTTTCTGAAAAATCTGACCTCCTGAAGGCATCTCATGTTGGATAGCCAAAAATGGAGGCACTCAAAATCACTAATTACATTTGCAAAAAGAAGAACAGGAGTACTTGTGGCACCTTAGAGACTAACAAATTTATTAGAGCATAAGCTTTCGTGGACTACAGCCATTTGAAAATTCTGGCCAAGAGTTTCTACTTTTGATTCTAGTGGGTGCAAGAACTTATGCTGTCTATACAGCGTATGCAGTACACCTCTACCCCGATATAATGCGACCGGATATAACACGAATTTGGATATAATGCAGTAAAGCAGTGCTCCGGGGGGGTGGGGGGGGCTGCGCACTCCGGCGATCAAAGCAAGTTTGATGTAACGTGGTTTCACCTATAACGCGGTAAGATTTTTTGGCTCCTGAGGACAGCGTTATATCGGGGTAGAGGTGTATTTATAGATTTTAGGGCTTGTCTACATGGAGAAGTTAGTGTGGTGTAGACTATGGTGAGAACTTAAAGCTCACTAGTTACTTTTCACTAACTCCCCGCATGGACACTCTCACTTTACATTAAGAGTCCCTTTGTGTGCTTTAGTTTAATACATAAGCTAAGCAGCACAAAGGCACTCTTAGTGAGAAGTAAGAATGTTGACTTGGGGAGTTAATGCAGAGTAGCTAGTGGGCAGTAGCTACTTTGGGGTTTTTCTCCATATAGACATGCCCTAAGATGCATCAAAATAATCAAATAAGAATCCAGATTATGGTATGTAACTGTGATGGATCTCCAAAGCCGCCTCTGCACTGAACCTCCCCTTCCCCCAGCTAAGCAGAGACTACATCTCCTACCAGCCCTCTCCCCATTGCACTTCCTCTTCCCCAGCCATGTAAGGGGGAAGCTCCTACTGAACCAGAAAGGGCCGGGCTCTGTTTGGGAGTGGGAGCAGCATGGTAGGAGAGTCTGAGAGCTGTAGAGAAACTCCAGGAATTGTGGAAGAAGCTGTGAGTGCCAGACATTGCAGCTGGGTCCAGGGTTGTGTGGGATTTATGGAGAGCAGCAGTGGCTGAGCAGGACCAAATGGGACCAAATGCAAAGGGACCAAATGAGAGGCATCAGCTGAGCCTCGCTTGGAAATCCGCAAATGCTTATTTGCTTGAACAGAGACTGGACTGCAGAGAGCACTCCAGGCAGTAGGACTGAAGAGCCCTGACTCTCAACCAGACTACCCCAGAGACCCAAACAGGAACTGCTCTTGCTCACTTTGAACTGTAACTATTTAGACCTCTGTACCTAGGGCATTTACAGTCTTTCCTCTTTGCTATCAGCACTTAAAACCCTTCCCTTAGCCATGTGTCTCAGTGCTTATTGGAACCTACCACGGCTCGTGCCTACAAGACTTAGCTACTGAAGCACCTACAGTGCTTGTCTCTGAGACATGGTATACCTGGTATGCTAATAGTTCCATAGGAGTTTGGGATGCAGAGTAACTCCAATAATTACAGAATTTTAACCAGAGACACAACATGGGTGAGCTAACATGCTTCACTGGACCAATTTCACACTGCAAACAACAATGGAAGATATTGAATTTTGCCACCTCAACAACATAGCAAATAACTATGCAGGCTAACATACCAATCTGAAGCCTTAAAAACCACCTATCCTGCAACAAGGGAGCATCTTTTGTCAGAGAAACTCCATGTTATTCAGTGGATTTCATGCTGTAGAGCAGAAAGTGTCCCACTACACACAAGAAACAACATAAGGTTCCAAGACCGTGAAAGATGAACTTTCATGCCTCAATTGAGATTAGTTTCACATCCCTCCATTATCCCCAGTCGTTCTACGGTGTAACCACTAGACCACACATCCTTCCCAGAGACATTCTTACTTCAGTTTGGGGCTAGTAAGCATGTGTGGGGTGCATTGTGAGAAAGGAAAGGACAAAGTCTGAGTGTATACATTTGTATAGATGCAGCAGCCGTAGAGCATTCTGATACTATGGGGAAGATCCTTCAGAGGGAATGGCATAATCTAGCATTTTGGGTGAGTTTTTAATTTCTGGAGTTTACAGAGGCAATCATTTCCTGCTGTGCTTGATATATGACCTTTCATAACCAATGAAACAAGTTTCCTGTATGATTGATTGTTGCGTCCTTCTCTATTCTTGATGCCAAATGTGAGGTGTATTCAAGTGTTACACAATACCTTTCCCTTAACATTAACATACCTATATAAAAGGATGTTCCTCACAGCCCTCTGAAGCTAAGGAAAGAAAAAGAAAGAAGAACAGACTGATCCTGCAATACCTCAGTCACATGACTAGTTCTTATTTATGTGAGTAGTCCATTTGAAGTCTGGGCTACTAGCATGAGTAAGGATTTGTAGGATTGGGTCCTGACAGAGGAAAAGGATGGGAAACCAAAAATTCCTTGGCAAACCTTTTCAGAGCGGAACTTTTCACTCAGGAAATTGAACTTCCTTTCAATTTTTTTGCTCTTCTGAACTTTTGCCTTCAGCAGCACATTTGTGCTGTAGATAAGAGAAAGATGCTGGAAGTTTATTTTTGCCATTTTAGATACATGCGGCTCAGAAACAAAAAATTCCCCAGTGAAGAGATTTGTTTCTGGGTTGTTTTTAATGCAATGCATATCAGCTGGAAGGCCACTTTAACTGTAATGTGGTCTTTCACTGGAGCATGTGCTCCAGTGAACAAACTGCTTAGAACTTTGTGAATTAATAGTGAAAGGCCAGGCCAAACCTTAATTAGCTGGAGGCAGAAGGAATCCAGTTACACTTTAAACAAATATTATAGGCTTCTTGTGCAGCTGTACTGGCTTTCACTGAAGTCAGGGCCATAACTAGGGTGAGGCAAGCAGGGCAGCCGCCCAGGGTACAGAGCCACAGGGGGAGGGAGGTGCAAAAATGGGGCGGTAGCAGGATTGGGCTTAGCAGCGTCACCCCCCCACACACACTACAAGTTTGGGCCCAGCAGCATCCAACTGGACCTCCCCAACCCACACCCACACCCACACCCCCCACACACACAAGATCGTGGGCCCAGTGACCCTGGCCAGAGCAGGCTCTCCCCAGCACTAGGATTGCATTCACAGGTAGGGTTGCCAACTTTCTAATGGCACAAATCCCCTTTCCACTCACATCAGACAATTGTGGATTCATTAGTCAATGTTTGTAAATCACAGACTCTGGAGATTAAAAAGCCTAATTAGACCATCCAGTTCTTCTCCCTGCCAACACAGGATTGTGCCCATTTATGCATTTATTTGTATTTGGTCCAGGCGAGTTTTAAATGTGCCATGCAATCAGGCTTCCACTCCGGGAGCGCAACAGCCGAAGCAAAAAAAAAAAAAAAAAAGGTGGCCGGAATGCCACCCCTGAAATTGTGCTGCCCCAAGCACGTGCTTGGTTTGCTGGTGCCTAGACCGGCCCTGCTTCCACTGCTTCCCTAGGGAGTTCTCGCTGAGGACATAAAGAGCTATGTTACACTCTTCTGCAGCATCGATCCAAAGCATTACAGCCTAAGATAACACTTAGCTATTAGATTGCATTTTCTAGCTCTCAAAGGATAGGATCCACAAAGTAGGTGCCTAAGCTGTTTGATTCCAGGTTGTGAGTTCTTGTTTGGGGATTGCTAAACTGACAAAGGTGCCTCAATGCAGCGTGGATGTAGGTGCCTATCTCTGAGAAACAGGCAGGGCTTAGCACATCTGTGGTCAGCCTCTCCCATTGCCTAGCTTAGGTAGGGAGCAGTAGTGTTGGCTTTTGCAGATGGCATTCTTAGGCACTTATCTCTCCCCATGCATTGCACAGGGAGCCTAGGTGCCTAATTCAGTTTTGTGGATCACAGTGTGTTCCTGTGATTTCCTAGGTGCTGTGACACTGAGCATTGCAACAGCTAAGTCCCTTCATGGATCTTACCTAAAGTACTTTACAAAAAGGGAGTGGTAGCATCGTTATCTGCATTTTATAGATGGAGAAACTGACCAGGCAGAGTGACTTGCTGCAGTGATTAGGACTGGGAGGCAGATCTGATTCCCAGACTTGTGCCCAGCCCAGTAGTCCCTAGTTGTTATCAGTACGCTTGCTGTGCTTTGAACCAGTACTGCAGAATTCTGTCATGGGAAAAGCCAGGTATTTATTATTACTATTATTTGGGTGTCACTGTTCCTCTTGCACTTCCTATCATGCAGCCCTGAGCCTTTGCTGAGAATCATGTCTTGCTCTTTTGACACTTAGGGCAGGTCTACACTAGAAGCGCTACATCGGCGTAGCTGCACTGATGCACCTGCGCCGCTGTAGTGTGTCTGGTGAAGACGCACTATGCCGATGGGAGTGTGCTCTATGCGGTCGGCATGATTACTGCACTTCTACGCCCGGTGGAAGCTATGTCATCGGGAGAGGGACATAGCGCCTACTGCTTAGGTTGCTGTAACTGAGCGACGTAAGTTAGACCAACTTAGGCAGTGGTGTAGATCTGCCTTTAGACACTGTTCGTTTGCTTTGGGATATGACTTTATCATTTCATTGGGAAAACAAAACAGCCCAAAGCTATTTCTTTTTGTTTTCCTTCCCCCTGCCCCCCCCCCCGATCCTGTCCTCCTGTTGAGTTGCAGGTAAAACACAGATGGCTTAGATATGTGGGGATGGGAGTTAAAATATGTACTTCAGACAATACAAATAAAAATATCAGAGCCTGTGAAAGAGAAAAATACCTACTTTATCTGAGACATGTTTTAAAGGGGTTGTGTGTGTGGTGGGAGTTGGACTAGCAATAGCCTGTGGTAGAGAATCACATTTCATTTCAATTCCCCAGGATGAAAAGGTGATGCTGGCTAATTTGAACCTAATCATTAAGACCCCATTTCAAAACTCAAGAGTCAATTAAGCTCTGTTCTCCTCCCCAGCCTCTGGACCTTGGTTTGTTGTTATTCATCAGGAGACAGGGAAATTGCTTTCACATAAAACTTGAACGGTCTTTGCTGGAAGCAAAACACTGATCTGATGGAAGAGGTTTTTATGTCTGCTGGACATGAGTACAGGAATGCTTCCCAGAAGAGAGCAATTTAACAAAGCTCCTACAGGCTAGGGTAGGACAGGCAGATTACTGACAGAGTAGGAAGGGCTCAGTTGGAGTCCAGCTACAGTGGTGGATCCCATTCACTGGGACATGTTAGCAGGCAGGATTCTCTCTCTGGAAGCGACATGTGGGCATGGATTTTACTGGTGAGAGGATTAAGATCCAGAGAGGCATATTTGAAATCTTTATAAAATAGATACTACAGCACTGTTCCCAAATGCTGTAGTGACTCCATTGTAAACTCTATCCTTAGATACCATGATTGCAGAGCACTTCAATATTGCTTTCTGTTAAGGGCTCCTAACTCCTGATCTTTGGTTTACAGGGGAAGCTTCCCTTTATTTTCTATGTAAACATTCTGGAGAGATGAACTATGCTAGTCTGCACTCTTTATAATGCCTTTTACCTCACCAGTGAATTATACCCCCCACCATCCCTCTGTAAGTATCATTATCCCTCTTTTGTATAAGGGGAAACTGAGGCACCAAAATATATGATCTGCCCAAGATCACAAAGGAGACAAGTGCAGAGTTAAAGGGCCATAACCAGGGTGGGGTAAGCAAGGCAGCCACCTCGGGTGCAAAGCTGCGGGGTGGAAAAATGATAAAAAAAAAATAGTAGGGGCCACAAATATGCTTGCTCGCCCTGAGCACTAAAATGCCTAATTACAGCTCCGATTGAAGTAATACAATTGACTAGCTTGCATACAATTTAGAAGCCTAAGGATTATCCTTCATTGCATTTGCATGTACACACAGCAGGAAAAATTGGAAGGTCTGTTCCCAGATCTGTTAAATCATTTTGCCCATAACACTGGCTGTCCTATTATTAAGCTCTGAACATCTGGAACCTTTAATTGCCTCTTTCAATACTTTATTACCTTACATGACTTCCTGAAAATTCACCTGACAAGATCTTCCTATTATTATAAGAAGATTAAATAGGAATATTTCTACTGGTGTTACTCCAATTTTATTTATAAACAACCACAATGAATCAACATCTACACTAAACATAAGATATTAAATGTACAACATTAGATGCATTTTGTTAAAATATTATGTAGCTTAATTTTGTTCAGACGAAACAGTACATTTAAAAATATGATCTAAAATATATTGAATCTATATAATACTAAGTGAAAGCCCATGCTGTCATACGGGTATAATTTGTAAAGTGTAAAAAAGCCAAAAATGGCTGAGCACTTAAGAACTGGAGCGAGAGACCATGAAGCCCAGTGATGATTCAGCATGGTAAAATTCTAAACAAAAAGAGCTCTGAACCATGCTTGTAGCTGTTTCCTTTACTTCAAACTGACTCAACAGCCATTACAGGTTTCAGAGTGATACCCAGACAGTGTGACAATCCTGGAGTCTTATTATGTAGATTGTTTATATTTTTGAACTTAAAATAATGAGATATTATTACACACTAAATAGTCTAAATCTAATAATCCCTAAAACTCCAGTAGTTTTAACTACATGTAAAACTGGAGTCAAGTACCAATATACTAAAAAAGGTGAAAGGAATATCAATATATACTTTTAAGAGTCCACTGAGGCAGTTCTCATCTCAGTATGTGAATTCAGAGGTGGGCCCAAACCAAAACCTGGATCAGAACATCGTGAACTTTGAGGAAGTTCAGGTCCCTATTCAGATCCACACTTGTGGCTTGGGCTTATCTCAAGCATACCTAATAACACTTTATAGTTATGCAGTGCCTCCCATTCTGTGGTGCGGTGATCACTCACTACTTAATGTGCTGGTAAGAGCTCTGCTTTATTCTGTGTACAGTTCCAACTGGCTATGCATAACAAAAAGATCCCATATCTTCCCTTAAAAGCCAAAACTTTAATAGCACTTAACACTAACGTACCATAGTTATAAGTATTTATAGCAAGCATAATAACTAAATTTACTGACAATGTTCAATTAATCTTTCAAGTGCCCTGCACTGTTGCTTGGAGCTGCAATGCTTTCCTGGAACATCAGCACTACTGCTGCTGAGGGGTGGCAAATCTACTTGTTCCATGCCCTGGGTCTCTATTGTCTTAATGGACTGTTGCCTGTGATTCTCTGGACAAAACAGCAAACTCA
This sequence comes from Chrysemys picta bellii, assembly GCF_011386835.1. Lineage (NCBI taxonomy): Eukaryota > Metazoa > Chordata > Testudines > Emydidae > Chrysemys > Chrysemys picta. The sequence goes on along the minus strand of NC_088796.1, from coordinate 39,482,194 downwards.
GTGCCCCTTATCTCCCTCCCTTCTAGTCTTTGGAGAAGGTCTCACCTAGTCCTCTATAGTATGTGTGCATCTGGGGGGACAAATTCACATGATCATGGGCAAATTCCTGTGGCACCACTGCTATTTGCAACCATTGCTTCCTATCACAGAGATGTAGAGCATCATTTTCATGAAGTGATAGTAGCTCCTGGGACCCCAAGTCAATTTTTTTTTGCCTTATTTGTCCTTTTTTACTCCTGGTTCCATGTAGTGTTCAGTGCTCACTCAGTGCTTATGGTGCTTGCAAGAGATCTGCTTTATCCTGCATTTGGTTCCAACTGGCTGAGCTTCAGAACACTCCACCAGCCTCTCGGTCCGGGAAGCTCCGCCTTTAAAAGCCCAGTTCCAATACCAGAGAGATCTCAGTGTTACAGACAAATAATAGGGAGCTTTGAAAGTTGTTTGGTTCAGTAGCTAAAGCAATTGTAAAGGTGGGGAGGAGGGAGGGGGGACAAAAGGAAATACTAAAGAAAATGATCTAAATAGAGGTTGAGCTCAAATAAAATTAATCACAGCAATGGTGGCCTTTTTAGAAATGCTGCTTTTAAAAATTCTGACCCAAACTCCTGATCAGTGCAGTTTTTGGACTAAAAAGGAAACAGACATTTTAGAAAACATTTTATTCTTCAAATTTTTGAATAAATGTATTGTTCATGAAAGCGAGAAACTAAACACTAACTTGAGCTACAAAAAGTGGGGGCCAGGGATATACAGCTCTGCACAGACACGTGGAACTCCGTGCTTTTACTTTACAGGGGATTCAGCAAATGTTCTGTGTTTTGCTTTCAGTCACTTTGGTTTTGTGTTCCTTGAGTTTTGGGATCTCAATGACATTAAAAAATTTCCCAGCAAAAACCCAAAGTGGCATCCACCCAAAGCCACAAGTGAAGACTTCCTCACCTTTCCTCCAATTACCAATAAGCAACAACAGACGCAGGTTCCTGCCCCATATCTTCTAGAAACTAAAAGGGGCCAGATACAAAGAGGCCCAGGGAAGAAGCATCAGTAAAAATGAAATCAAGCAATGAGTAGCTACTGTTTGTTGGAACCCAGAGTAGTGGGTGGGCCCAGGATCCCCTGCCAGCCACAATGGCATAAACCTCAAAAAGGGGACAGGGCTTATTTGAGAGCGTGAACAAAGGGCTGAATCTAAATCGCCTGCAAAGTGACTTTGGACTTTGTGACTTGGCCGGAGGGCCAAACCACATAAGACCCACCCAGGTTAGCCAGCAGCCTGCAGGGGATGCCAGGGGTGAGAATAGGACTGCAGTACCACACCGAGTTGCTAGAAGGTTCTCAAAGGGAGAGTGCGCCCCTTGCAGTCAGCCAGCTGCTCTTCTCTTCACCTACAAATCTTAATGAAGGCAGCCTCTTGGCCCCTTCCTCCACCTTCCATTTATGTAGAGGGCTTCTCTCACTGACCCCCTTCTCCTTACCCTACACAATTCCCTGTCTATCTACAAACAGACTCAAAAATATATGCTGGATCCCACACCCACAACAGCAAGAGCCTTTTCTCTCATTTTGGGACCCTAAGCACCCAGAATACACCATGCTATTAGCCAATCCTCTTACCAATTCATAATGTAATATTTCTGAAACAGAACAGACTGCACCATGCATTAATCTCGAGTATGTTCTACTTTCTGTAGTTTGATCATTATTTTTCAAAATATGTTTATCTTGAGTCATGCCCCCAAAAGTCTCTATGACCTTTCTAATTCTGTTCAGCTTATTTTAGTATTATTGAAATCAAAAGAGGATGGCATTTTTGTGCTCTGATACCATCATGAGAAGCATTAAACACAGAAGTTCTGCTTTGTGACTGAGGTAGATACAATAATAAAACCAATGCAGAAATTGTCATAATAATAAATAATCCTCAGCAACAGATGTTAATTTTAATGTTTCATAAAACAGGAAAATATCCTTTTTTCATATATGTCATCAACTTCAATCAAAAAACACTTTTGGCTAAATAGATCATAACAAATGATAGCAAATATTAACCCTGGAAAAAACAACTTTGGGATATTAAACTTGTACTATAGAGTATAGGACTCAGAAACTGTAAAGACTGAGAAACTTAAAGAATCAATATCAAAATAAAAAAGTATATGTCCCTATTTTATATTGGGATGGGATGCCACCTTACAATAAAATTTTCTGCAATAGATTCAGCAGTACAATGCAACGTATCATCAGCCTCACATATTTTCATAAATTCTTCTTGCATCAGAAACAACTAGCAAAATTTATCCTGGATATAAACCCATGGAAGGCAACAGAGTTACAAAAAGGATGACTTTGGCACAGTATTGCTAAGATAATTTAGGAACAACATTTTATGCCAGAATCCCACTTGCAAATCCAAGTGAACCACATTTGCCAGAACAGCACATGCAAATAAAACACTTTTTGCATGCAAACAGATAGGAAACTGTACAATGTATGTGTGCATGTTTATGCCTTCTCTTCTTTAAAAATGTGACCATTGGGCTTTAAAATTGTCTTCCTCTTCCCCCAGTTCTGATATTGTTTCTTCATGATCCAAGCCAAATGTATTAGGGTAAGTGTGAAAGATGTGTCCATTTGCTTTCAATGTGACCATTTTCTTATTAATGGGTTTTGGATTGCCTGAAATTGACTACCAAGTACTTCTGAACACAATGTTTCATCTGAGTCTTCTCTTCTTGTACAAATACATTTAAATCAAAATGTCACAACTCTCATGTATTAAGTGATGGAGAGTGTACAGAAATATCAAGGGCATGTTCTAGCTTCAGCATTTGTTTAGAACACTGTCAGAAATCATTTGCAAGTGAGCCATGTACCACTGTCATCATTATGCTAGGAGTATTTCATTTATAATTAAACTAGCATCAAGAAAGCAAAACACCATTTAAAGAATAATTTCCAAATCATTTCAAGTCTCCTATTAAACATCATTACGTCTCCTTTTTGGTTATTCACCTACCGCTCAATGACGCCAATCCCATTTTAATGAAAATAGACTGAATTACATGTTCTAACTCTTTTGACCTCCAGTTTCAATGAATTCCATCTCTTTACATCTCTGTTTCACTTGAACTGTTCTTTATTACTGAACTTTGCAGCTTACCCTGAATTCCAGTGTTTAAATTCCCCTGCCATTTCTTGGTGTTACATATGATATTTTAAACTGCTATACACAATAGTGTTTACAGAAATATAATGAAGTCACTGCTTCCTTTACCAGCTTTTATATATGGTAGTATAAATAGGTAAGGACTGCAAGGATGAATCCTTATTACTTAAAGAAGAACAGGAGTACTTGTGGCACCTTAGAGACTAACAAATTTATTTGTTAGTCTCTAAGGTGCCACAAGTACTCCTGTTCTTCTTTTTGCGGATACAGACTAACACGGCTGCTACTCTGAAACCTGTCCTTATTACTTATTCTATCTAGGTCACTTATATTACCTCACTATAGGCATGATCCAAAAACCCACTGAAATCAATGTGAATCTTTCCCTTGACTTCTGTGGCTTTGGATCAGGCCTCATAAAGACAGCTCAGTGTGCAATGTCTCAGTTAAATGCACATGTGTACAAATATATTTATAATAATGGAATGACATTTATAGCTGGGTGGGTGGCCAACAGAATTAAATGGAACAGGAGTGGCTAGATCATTATTACAAAAACATGTTGTTTTATAAAGTATTAACAAACCACTTCAAAAAGTGCAGTAATGCTAGATTCCCAGTGCCCACTGTATCACATGCATTGTAATGAGGTTTCAAAAACAAATGCTCTCTACAGTTAGATCAGCATAGAATGAAATAGTTTATATATGTAGATTAAATAAAAGACCAGTGACCTGTCACAGGTAAAGTACAGTGAATGAACTGCAGAACTATTGTGATACAAAATTACTATAAGGTTAGGGGTGGGAGCTGAACCAGTTTATTCCATAACTGAATTTGACCCATGGTGTGTGTATCTATTTATCTATAGATAGATGAGTTTATTTCAGTTTATTTCATGGCTGAATTTGGACCTGTACGTGCATGCCCAATGATTACCCTTCATATGAATATCTAGATTGATAGATCTAGATCGACAGATAGATGTATGAGGATTAATCACTGGACACACACGTACAGGTCCAAATTCAGCCATGAAATAAACTGATACAACTCCCAGCTCTCACTCCAGGAATGAATTTGGAACACTATATTACAGCCTCATAGCCCCTGATGATTTCAACTACCCAAGTGGACACACTCTGTGCTTATCTTCTACACCTCATATACCCATGCTCCTTTGAGGAACCCAGTCTGCTATCAAACCAACTGCTTGCGAGCACTATTCTAGCCCCTCTGTCACTACACCAGCTCTTGGCAGCAACTTCCCTGATCACTGCCAGCTCCCTGTGGCAAATCTCTCCTACCCCCACCACCAATTCCATGCTGAAGCCAAACCCCAGATGCTTTGCAGCTCTGTCCCTTCTTCCTTCCATTAGGTAGTTGTTCCTCTTTCCTGCCCAGCTAGACCACTAGCATTCTGAGTTTCTGGTTCTGCTGTGAGGAGTAGAAGAACCTGGGTCAGTGTCAGGGACTGAACTTCCCTTCTGCTCCCTGCACAGCCAGGAAATGAGGAAGAGGAGGGATGACAACTACACCAACACAATGCCATCTGATGGCTGTGTGAAGCATTGCATGTAGCATTTTCAGCTCAGCAATGGAGAATGAACTTTTGTTCCCCTTTTTCTAGCAGCATTGGCAGTAATTCCTGCAGGCCACCAACATGGAGTCTTGGATCCCCCTGCACTGACAGGGAGGGGGCAGCAGTAACTTTCCCAGATAAGCATCCACACTATTGGTGAAATCTGACTTTTCTTTCCCCTGCAAAATTCTTAACAGCTTAAAGCAAGAACTGCAGCAGACCCATTGAAGAGCTGAAGCTCAGCACATCGTATCTGTTCAGCCATTTATTTGTTGTGTTGACGGAAACACCCATGTGGTGGAAAATTCCACTGAACCTTTATTGTCCTCTTTGCCTCGGAGACCCAGCATCTTAAAGGGGCACCGTCAAGCTGCAGAACACCACAGCCATTTTCATAAGGTCATGGGCACAAAAACATGCAAAAAACCTCTCCATTACACTGTGTTTGAGCATTAAACCAACACTCATCTAAGGCTTAAGAAACGTTGAGGTGACAGGCACACTCCACATACAATAAACTTATCAAATATGTTTTTCCCCTGGTCTTAGCCATTTCAAACAACAAAATATGCACAAAGTTCTATTGCATTCTTTGTACTTTTAGATTTCAGTCAAACACACAAATACCAAAGCAATTCTCCTAGGGTCCCACATTACCTCTTATCTTCCCACTAATTCAAAGAACAGCTCCTTTCTGACATTTTGGCTATGCCAAGATCTAAGGCATGGTTATCAGAGTTCCATCCTTAGTCTGATTAAAGGTCTTGGTTTTCTTCTCATCTGTTCTGAATGCAAATCTGAAGTTTTATTATAGCATGATGTTTCAAAGAAAACTGCTATATGTTTTGCACCTAAATGTTTCTACCAGGTTTTTAATTTGTTTGTTGGCAGGTGTGTAAAAGCACTTGAAGATTTTCTACCTTCTCATTCATCTTTGCTCTGAATTCAATGTTTATAGAATTATTTGTTTGGAATGAAGCTCTCATTAAAACAGTTGTGTGAGTGGATTCCCAGGCACCTTATTGCACTCGCATAATAGGTATGTTCCCATAATCTATAATTTGACTTAGCATCACTTTGTGTTTGGCAAGTGGTTTATCATACAATAAAGTGTAACTGCAAAGATTTGGGGTTTATTTACTTTTGCGTGTATTGTCTTAGTTTGATAAACTCTTTTAGACTTTGCAATAGACATGGTCTCAAGGTGGGACTTGAACAAGGAAAAAGTTAGTGGCCTTGAACATCAACTTGGAAAGAGCGATGGCACAGAAGGAAGTGCAGAGAGAGTTGTGTGAGAAGCAGATGTACAGAGCATCCAGGCTGATGTCATTGACAGAGCAGAAGAGGTGAGGACAATGCAATAAGAGATAAAGAGGTTGGTTAAAGAGGACAGAATTATGCAGTTATGTGTTAAAGATGAGACTATGGTTTTTGACCTCTATATGGTGGTGAAGGGGAGCCAGTGGAAAGATTTGGGGTGGAGGGGGATTACATGATCAGATCAACAGACAAAGAATATGATGTTGGAAACAATAATATGGATAGCAGGCAGGCCAGAGAGGAAGTTGCACTAATCAAAACAACAAATAAGGTCACGGACAAAAGTTTTAGCTGCCTGAGCAGACATAAAAATTCTCAGCTTAGAGATTCTGTGGAGGGAGCATCATCAGGGTTTTCACACAGGCTGGATGTGGGGAGAGGGAGAAGTTGAAAAATGAGCCCCTCCTCCTTCCATCCAAGTTATAAGCCTGAGAGATAGGGTACAATGGTATTATCAGTGACAGAACAGGGGGTCCAGGGAGAGTAGAAGAGGAAGAGCAGGAGTTCACTATTAAACTGACACAAAAATATCCAGAGGAAGGTGTCACAGAGAGAGGCTGAGATACAGAACTGGATGGAAGGAGACAGATCAGGTGTGGAGAGGTAGTTTTATGAAGAGTCAGCATGAAGATGGTAGTTGAAGCCACATGAGTGGACTAAAATCACCCAGTGAGAATTGGAGAGGTCCAAAAACAGAGCCCAGAGGGGCCGACATAGACAGAGAGGGAGGGAAGGAAGAGGTACTTCTAAAATTTGTGAGACCACTAGAGTATTTTACTGCAGCCACTTTTGCATGATAATTAAACATCTTAAGGCTGATTCTTCTCTCACTTATATCAGTGTAAACCAGGAGTGATTCCATAGAGTTTAATGAAATTGGGGACTCACCCAAAGTTCACTGAAGTAAATGGAGTCATCCCATTTTGGGATCTGGTCCATAGACAGGTGTAAAGTCATTATAAGATGATAATCAAGCCCATCATTACCAAAGATCAGATTGAGTTAGTACTATCAGATGTGCATGACCAATACTTTTTCTGGCAGTTCTTTCTGCTGCTGTAGAATTTAATCACATTAACAAAAAACAAGCAAACAAAAACCTCAATATTTTCCAGACCAATTGGCTGCAAAGAAAACTTGCAGAATGTGAACTTATCTATTGCTATCTTACAGAGACAAACAAGGGGTCAAATCCTTCCCTGTTGTAGCATGACTAATTTCAATGACTTCATTACAGCAACACACAAAAATATAAAATTGAAAGTACCCAGCTCATATACAATGGAGATTTACATCTTTATGTTTTCACTTTAAAACAGCAAAATGTTTATTGTTTAAAAAAATACACTGAGGGATGGCCCTTGCACCTTGTTGTACCTAGTAATAGTTCTTCTCCAGTGTGGCTAGATGTACCATGTGAGTTGGTGCATCAATACAATGGTTCCCCCTCCTGGCCAAGAGGGGTGTGGCCCTGGTTCACTCAGCTCAGTGGAGCCCAGTCAGTCTATTGTGGTGCCCAGGAATCTGCCACCCTTTCTGTTCTCAGGTCCATCAGGGGGTTGGGTAGGGGAACCCAGGCCTGCCCACTCCACTGAGTTCCAGCTCAGGGCCCTCAAGCAAGACAAGCAGGATCAGGGTTCGCCGAGTCTTACAGTGCCCTGAGCTCCTTCCTACCTTCCTCCAGGCCTCTGCAGGTTCTTCAGTCTGTTGGCCTGTTTGTCCCTTCCTGGGGCATTGTCCCTAGGCAACTCTTTAGCAGTTTGCTGACAGGAGTCAGCCTTTCTCCAGCCTGCTCACTCCTCTGGTAGCCACCCCACCTCTCTGCTTCCCAGCCCTTTTATCCTTCTAGCAGCCGTGAGACTGCCAATCAGCAGTGGCCGGCAGTGCCTGTATTAACCCTTTGGTTGCTGGGCCAGCATGGGGTGCATATACCCCATGACACACCAACACTTTCATTCAAATGGATATTCTGTCCAAACAGTCATCAAGGCACAATCACAGTGCCCCATGCCCATATTTGACACAAATTCTCCTCCAAAGAGTTTGCTCATCAAAACTAAAATGTAGAGCCCTGGCTAAGCTTTGAATCGTTACCCTATATTTAAACTGAATAAGTGCTCGCGAATCCTGTGGTATGAAAAGTTTATTGCCTCCAGTACAACACTATTTATTACTCAATTTAAAATAGCCCTATTGATATCAAAAGGGCATTTCAAATCAATACTTTATCTGGATACTTTGCATGTTAATAGGCAAGAAATGAGCAGTGCATTGACTTTAGCTATTACCCCTCATGGGCAGAAACAAATACTTCCGAACACTTGCTACTATGAATCTGGCCAAGTTCAATAGCAGGTGAATAGCCTTACTAAAGCTTAGCAAACATCACAATACATTTCCCATGAATTTGAGTTTGCATGTTTAAAAGAACTTGTTTTGGCCAACTGGCAACCTTCTTGTATTCATTTTCTATGAACATTTCTGTGGGTGAGTTTCACTAGCACTAAAGCTCTCAGCAAATGAATTTTAAGCTCACTGAAATTATGAAATCAAAAATTAATTTACGTATTTTTCATGCTGCACAGCAACTTGAATGATAGATATTGAACACATGTCCAATATATTCAAAGTCAAAAACAAAAGATCACCAAATATAAAATGTCATCTTAGTTTTCTGTCTTGACTGACAATAAGTGCTAAATTATCAGCCTTGAAACACAGTGTTGGATCTGGAATCTAATGTAACTGAAAGTACTAGTCAGCACTGACACTCATGTGACACTCAAAACAAAAGGGAATTCCTAAAAAGTTTCCTAAATATATACTGTATTTTCAAAGCTTAACATTTGTTTGGAACTCTTTTTATTAGCAAAAATTATTGAATAATATTAGGTTTAAGTATTATTTTCACAATCTGATTTCTCCATGAACTCAGAGTCCATATAGCCCCAAAGTTTGGGAAAGCGAAAAATAATAATTAAAATTATTAAATAAAAATTATAAACTTCAAGATAAAAAACAATATGCAAAATTATTCAAAATACAGTTACGGAATTAGAGGTTTGCAAATCCCTAAAATAGATATTTCCATAATTCATTAATATGCCTAGAGAAACCCAGAGAACATACTGTGCTCTCGTTGTACAGAGACTCAATACAGCCCATAAAAGTACCCTTTCTAAAATAACATTGATCAAATGAACAATGTCAGGGAGACCGGATTGGCCAGACCTGATTTAACAAATAGAGACAGAAGGCGAAATGAACATTTAACAGCCCTTAACACAAAATAGAAACAAAATGACAACTAAAAGCAGCTGTCAGATAACTTTAGTGTGTATTTATACATCCTTTCCCTGTTTCAGAGAGGGAGAAAATGACATTTTACAAATTGACCTATGTAAACCAAAATGTCAGAGAGATGTGAAGCACTTGCCTCATGAAATTTGAGGTAGAGAGAAGAAGACATAAAGGCAGAACAGTTAAGTTTGAGGAAGAGAAGGAAAAATGCAGTCCTCTGCTTAGTTTTTAAGAACAGTGTTCAGATAACACACAGGTCCAAGCTACAAATACGGATTCAAACCAGGATCTTAATTTTCTGAGTTGTTTGGATCCAAGGTTTTGATTAACTCTATTACAGAGCCAGGGACTAGCTGCAACATTTGAATCTGGATTAATCTATCACTTAAATCAGCTTCTGATTTACCAGATGACTGGAGGATAGCTAATGTGATGCCGATTTTTTTAAAAATTCCAGAGGCAATCCTGGCAATTATAGGTCAGTAAGCCTACCTTCAGTGACAGGCAAATTGGTTGAAATGATAGTAAAGAACAGAATTACCAGACACAGATGAACACAATATGTTGGGAAGAGTCAATCCAGCTTTTGTAAAGGGAAATCATACCTCACCAATACATTAGAATTCTTTGGGAAGGGCAACAAAAATGTGGACAAGGGTGATCTGGGTTAGTGCACTTTCAGAAAGCCTTTGACAAAGTCCCTCACCAAAGGCTCTTGAGCGAAGTAAGTAGTCATGGGATAAGAAGGAAGGTCATCTCATGCATCAGTAACTGGTTAAAAGATAGGAAACCAAAGGCAGGAATAAATGGTCAGTTTTCAGAATGGAGAGAGGTAAACTGCAGTGTCACCCAGGGGTCTGTACTGGGACCTGTGCTGTTCAACATATTCATAAATGATCTGGAATAAAATATTCATAAATGATAGTTGGTGTTGGTCCTGCTTTGAGCAGGGGATTGGACTAGATGACCTCCTGAGGTCTCTTCCAACCCTAATATTCTATGATTCTATGGAAAAGGGGGTGAACAGTGAGGTGGCAAAATTTGCAGACAATATACAATTACTCAAGATCATTAAGCCCAAAGCAGACTGTAAAGAGTCATAAAGGGATCTCACAAAACTAGGTGACTAGGCAACAAAATGACAGATGAAATTCAATGTTGATAAATGCAAAGTAATGCACACTGGAAAACATAATTCCAATTATATATACAATATGATGGGGTCTAAATTAACTGTTACCACTCAAGAAAGAGATCTTGGAGTCTTTGTGGATAGTTCTCTGAAAACAGCCACTCAATATGATAAATGATTAAATGATTAGGGATCTGGAGCACATGACTTATGAGGAGAGGCTGAGGGAACTGGGATTGTTTAATCTCCAGAAGAGAAGAATGAGGGGGGATTTGATAGCAGCCTTCAACTACCTGAAGGGGGGGTCCAAAGAGGATGGAGCTCGGTTGTTCTCAGTGGTGGCAGATGACAGAACAATGGTCTCAAGTTGCAGTGTGGGAGGTCCAGGTTGGATATTAGGAAACACTATTTCACTAGGAGGATGGTGAAGCACTGGAATGCGTTACCTAGGGAGGTGGTGGAGTCTCCTTCCTTGGAGGTTTTTAAGGCCCGGCTTGACAAAGCCCTGGCTGGGATGATTTAGTTAGGAATTGGTCCTTCTTTGAGCAGGGGGTTGGACTAGATGACCTCTTGAGGTCCCTTCCAACCCTGATATTCTATGATTCTATATGCATCGGCAATTAAAAAAAGCTAAACAGAATATTTGGAACCATTAGGAAAGGGTTAGATAATATGACAGAACATATCACAATGCCACTATATAAATCCCTGGTACGCCCACACCTCAAATACTGTGTGCAGTTCTGGTCCCCCACATCTCAAAAAAGATGTATTAGAATTGGAAAAGGTGCAGAGAAGGCCAAAAAATGATTAGCAGTATGGAATAGCTTCCATATGAGGAGAAATTAAAAAGACTGGGACTTTTCAGCTTGGAACAGAGACAACTAAGGAGGGATATGATAGAGGTCTATAAAATCATGAATAGTGTGGAGAAAGTGAAAAATGAACTGTTATTTACCCCTTCACATAACACAAGAACCAGGGGACACCCAATGAAATTAATATGCAGCAGGTTTAAAAGGAAGTAATACTTTACATCAGTGGTTCTCAAAGCTGGTCCGCCGCTTGTTCAGGGAAAGCCCCTGGCGGGCCAGGCCGGTTTGTTTACCTGCCGCGTCCGCAGGTTCAGCCGATCGCGGCTCCCACTGGCCGCAGTTCGCCACTCCAGGCCATGCTGGCCACCACTTCCCGCAGCCCCCATTGGCCTGGAGCAGCGAACCTCAGCCAGTGGGAGCCGCGATTGGCTGAACCTGAGGACGCGGCAGGTAAACAAACCGGCCCGGCCCGCCAGGGGCTTTCCCTGAACAAGCTTTGAGAACCACTGCTTTACACTACACACAGTCAACCTGGGGAACTCATTGCCAGGGGATGTTGTGAAGACCAAAACTATAACTGGGTTCAAAAAAGAATTAGATAATTCATGGAGGATAGGTCCATCAATGACTATTAGCCAAGATGGTCAAGGACGCAATCCCATGCCCTGGCTGTCCCTAGCCTCTGACTGACAGAAGCTGGGAGTGGATGACAGGGGATTGATGACTTAATAATTATCCTGTTCTGTTCATTCCCTCTAAAACATCTGGCATTGGCCACTGTGGGAAGACAGGATACTGGGCTAGATGGACCATTTCTCTGACCCAGTATAGGCATTTTTCTGTTCTTATAGAGATAAATATTCCCAATGTTTGTGGTGTTTGATCAGTTTTGATGTGGACCTGTCTCAAGTTCCGGTTTCACCAATATTCCAGCTCCTTTCTGTCTTCAGTAAATCTTCTTTAATCTTTCATTTTTTAAATTCCTATTACTAAAGTGATTTACGTCCCCTGCCACTTCTGTTTCCTTCATATATTCCTGCTGAGTATACTTATGATCTGGAAATATGCATGGCAGTCAAAAGAGCAAACAAAATGTTAGGCTATGTATAAATAATTGGATAAAGAATAATGGTGGGAATATTACATAAATCAGTGGTAGATGCTCCACTAGAATACTATGCTCAGATCTGGTCAACCAATCTCATGAAAGATGTAGCAGAAATAGAAGGAGTCCAGAGATATCTGACAGGTAAGATTTTCAAAGGGACTAAGTTACTTGGGAACCTAAATTCTAATTAAAAATGTGAATTAGGCATTTGGGAATCTTAAATGCCTAAATCCCTTTTGAAATATGACTTAGGCTCCTAAATCACATATGTGCTTTTAAAAATGTTACCAGATTAAAATAGTTACAGGCCTGGAGAGACTTTTGCATGATAAGAGATTAAGACTAGTATTTATCTAAAATAATGAATGGTAGGGAGAAGGGAAGTTGGGAATTCCTATTTACCTTCTTCTCACAATGCAAGAACAATTGGAAATTCAATAAATTTAATAACTATAAGTGAGAATTCAGCCATTGATTTAAATGGGGCCAATATTTCACATCTTGGCATAAATCAAGCATATAAATATTTACTTTACCGTCAGTGTAAAAGTCAGTGAAAATTTCATGCCCACATAACTGAAAAGCTTCATTTCCTAGAAGCAGCAGTGAATTACAGGGTGACTGTCTGAAAGGCTGCAGAATTGATGTATTTTTACTATTGATTTTTCTTACCCTTCTCAGAAAAATTAGATGTGAAAAGACAAATAGCAATGATACATGTTTTTTAAAAAAAACCACTAATAAACCTCTGGAAAATTGAAGTCTGGCCGCTGAAACCTATTTCTCATAAAAGTTCTTAGAAAAGGCTTAAAATCAAGTGTAGTAATCTTTAGCGAACATTAAAATTCATGTGTCAGTTTCTCAATGCATTGTTCTAATGATAGGTCATAAAATTCCATAAGAATCAATAAAGTGGTAGTGTCAGCGTGACAGTTGTTAGCATCAAAAAGTCAAACAGTCTTGCAAGCCAACAGTAGATTGAAAGATTAAACTCCTGGGATCCTGGGGGGAGGGGGGGTGGCGGGGGTGTGTGTGGGTGTGTGTGTGGGTGTGTGACAAACGAAGTAACATATCATATATCTGAATCCTACTTATCAAGGCTGACTTTTTGTTGACAACTTTATTGGCAACTAACCCCTAATCATTAATTCAGTCATTACTCCAATGAAGAAGAATATAAGCAGTATGCGTAACTTAGCAGAAACCCATTATATATTATCGCTTCACTGCTTTATGAGTGAGTGATGAAGTCATATCAAGGCTCATGATGATGGATAGAAATCAAGGTGGTGTACACATTTCAATATAAGAGGGATTTTACCCTCCCAAATTGTGAGTTGATAAAGAGTAATAAGAATGTTCATTCTTTTGTCAGTGAAACTGAAGATTTATATTGCTACTCCTAAAAAAGTGCACCACACCCAGAATATGAATTGGCAACAGACACTTACTGTCTTACATTTATTGTATGGCCTGAGGTTGAATGTTATGGGAGATTTCTTTGTTTTGCGAGGGGGAAGGTTATTAACATTCATTAACAAGGGAAGAGGTTAGTAATGAAACTCCTTAGCTGAAAAACTGGAATTTACACAAGAGGGTAAATAGTCCTTAAATAATAGTACTAGAAATAGTTGATAACTGCCAAACAGTTTTGCAGTTTTCACCTCTTACTTTACTACAACAAATCCCTACAAATTTTGGCAAGATTTTTCATTGCCTTCCATTGGTTAAGGTTAACGTAAAGCAGTGTTTTTTCCCTTAAACAGTGTAATATATATTAAAATTAATATACAATTTTATACTACAAATGTGGGGTATGTGTACACATGTATATTATATATGTGAATTTATAAGTGCATTTCACAGTGAAACCTCATTTTACAAAGTCTGCATTTTGAAAATTTAAAGCAGAATATCTCTGAAGATTAATTCAGAGGGCCACAACATTTTGGCACCTGAAGCAGGGAGCTCAAATGATGCCCCCATGCCCGCTCGCTTGGGCCAAAACTTTAAAAGGTTTAAATTCTGCCTTCTTCCTGTTCGACTCCTCTCATGGTACTGCTCTGCTACCTACCCCAATAAAGGAGAACTAACAACTTAAAATGCCTTGTTCAAAAATGTTAAGTAACACTTAACGTTCAAACGCACAGCAAATGTAACTTTTCTAGTCTCCATAGTAAACACTGGCATTTTTATCTGTTTGAAAAATCAAAGTGGTGCTTTCCATGCCTTCTTGGTTGCAAAGATTTGAACTGCTTCCTACTGAAGGTCCACAGTTTGGGCCAGCTCATGCTCTATTGAGATGGTTGCAAGGCCAACCAGCCTCTCCTGTGTCATTGCGGAACGTAGATGTGTTTTTATCAACTTCAGCTTGGAGAAGCTGTGTTCTCCACTGGCAACTGTTACAGGAAGTGTTAGAAGTATGCGCAGAGCAACAAAAGCATTTGGAAAGAGAGTGGTCATCTTATTTGTGCACATATATTTCAGAACAGCCTTTGGAGTTGATCCTGCTGAAATGTATCTTGAAAGGGCTTTCAGTTCATCACGTAAATCACTTGCATCAATATCGCGCATGTCATGTGTCAACTCTTCTCTAGTGCCCTGCATTGCTGGTGTTGGTCTTCTTCAGGTATAGTGAGGAGTTTGGGAATATCATACAACATCCCAAATATACTGCTGTGTTCCTTGAGCTGCATGAAACATTCTTCAACTGACTGTATTGCACAATCTAGCACCTGGTTAAAGAATTCAACTTTGAATTGTTGTTTGGGGTCTCTTATGGGATTATCCCATGCCTCGTAATCAAAATCTCATCTTCTTCGGTGACTCTTGTGTTCTTGAATGGGTGGGAAAATAGCTTCAGTGTGAAGTTCCTCTGCCAACTTCTGCGCACTCTTCAGAACACTTTGAAATCCCTCATCTGACTGGTAAGACTGTAGGTCTGACTTTGCTTTGTACAGTTGTTCCATTGCTCCAGATATATTAAGGTCAACACCTTGGAGTCTCTTGCTTACAACATTTATTTCAAACACTATGTCATGCCACAACACTAAGCCACACAGAAATTTGAAGTTATGTATGTTTCTGGTTATTCCATTTCCCTCTGCACTGTTCTCCCACGAACAGCTCCTGTCATAGCATTATCCTCCATCATGGCAGCTATGGCATCAGCTATCTTCCCAATTTGGTGTTTGATAGGTTTTATCACCTCCACTTGACTTTCCCATCGTGTGTCACTCAGTGGTTTCAGTGTCAGAGAGGCTGTTCCCAGATGTTGCTTCAAAATTTGCCATCGATGAGTTGATGCAGAGAAAAATACATAGATACTTTGAATTACATTAAAAAATTCAGCAGTCTCACTAGAAGCTGATGCTGCATCACTGACCATCAAGTTCAATGAATGAGAATTTCATGGGACAAAAAAAAAAAAAAAAAAGCTCGAGGGTTTAACTCTCAGATCCGTGTCTGCACTCCTCTATTCTTTCCTCTCATCTGGGCGCCATTATCGTAGCCCTGACCTCTCATGTCAGAGATCACAATTCCCGTATATTCCAGCTTTTTAAGAAGCACATTTGTCATACCAGCTCCTGTGGTATCATCAATGTCAATACATTTTAGAAAATGCTCTCTGACAATCACCATTGCAGGGACATTTTCACTAGGTTCTGTTGTCGTTACAAAATGCACCATTAAAGTCATTTGTTCCGTATGGCTGATGTCAGGTGTGCAGTCCAGAGTAACAGACTAATATCTTGCTGACTTCAGATCTGCCACAATCTTCTGTTTGACTTTTGTTGCCAGTAATTGTATGATCTCATTTTGAATTGTTTTTCCAAGGTAGTGGTGTGTATATATTTCTTGGGTGGTGACTCTTCTTAGATGCTCCTGGAGTACAGCATCAAACTCAGCCATCAGCTCCACAATTTTAAGGAAGTTTCCATTGTTTGGCACATACAGCTGATCTGAAGTGCTACACAGTGCTAGGTTTTGGGTAGCAAGGATTCTCACAATGGCAATGAGCCTTTTCAAAACATTTTGCCAGTACAGAGACTCTGATGCAATCTTCGCTTGATGCTGATCATCTATGGTGGCCTTTAACCTTAGTCTCATTTCAAGCTCTTTCCACCTATGGAATGCTCTCTGGTGATTTGCTGCCTTCTCATGGCATGCCAGATTTCTAGCCAGGATTTTTCCAGTCCTTTGTTCCTGTAGAACCCAATGTGGCTGGAACATTAGACTGGAAGAGTTTGCAACAAAAACAGTATGCAGCATTCTGGGATTTTGAGTACATAAGTCATGGCCTCTCCACTTTGTCACCATTGGGAATTTCACGCCAGTAATGTGTTGGATGGAAATTTCTATTTTCATTGACTTTGGGGAACATGAAGTTTTTCACTTGCTGTGGCCCATGCAGTACAAGGAAGTCCCTCAGGCTACTGCTCAGGTGGATCCACAGTCCTGGATCATCTAGACTTAAGGAACTAAACTCAGCAGCAGCTGTTTCTTGCGCCTCCACCACACTCGTCTCTGATCTACACTTTTCTTCAGGAATGTGCATGATTACATCCATCTGAGATGGAGATATGGATGCTACAGTAGCTGCCAGGTCACCTGCACTCTGACTAACTGGAAGATCAGGCATCTCCTCACCACTCACATCCTCACTGGGGCCGGAAGGCTCACCATGAACATTTGTGTCTATGTATCTCAGGAGAGCTCCTTCCTGCTTAGATAGAAAAGCTTCCTTTCTTTTTCTGAATGCTGCCCCAGAGAGGCGTTTTCTTCTTTCACTCATGACTGCTGTTCTGTGCCAGCTATAGTGGTTCTCAACACTCAGTTGAAAGGGACAAATAAGCAGGCTGGTAGCAGGGCCTGAGTGAGGGAAGATATCAGCGTCTTAAGGGCCTAACTGCTCCTATTACTTCAATTCACTACCTGTTCTCCTCAAGTGGGTTCCAGGAAGCAGCAGGAAACAGGAAGCTCCGTGAAAAGTTGGTGTTAATCAGTCCAGGCTCCTGGGGGTGCTAGAGAGGTACATAAGAGGCTCCTCCTCTTTCTCTCTCTCCCTGCAGCTCCTGCTGCTTTCTGTTATTCCTTCTCACCTTTTCTCCTGCTTGCCTGTTATGTCTCTTGTGCCCTCATTCCTCCAGCACAGCACTCCACCATCTCTGTGCATCTAGAGCAGAGAGGATACATATGCACCAGCAGCAGACACAATTTTCTACACTATAGGTCCTAGTGGTGCCCCGCCACAGTCTGGCACCTGAGGCGGCCACCTCAGTTTGCCTCATGGTAAGGCCAGCCCTGTTAATTCAGTCTCAGTTACTTGAATATTTGAGATGCACTGTGATTTTTGATAGGCACGGCTCTAGTGAAAAGTCACATCTGTTCTCTGTTTATTGAGCAGCCAGTGTATGAATAAATCATAGAATCATAGAAGAATCATAGAAGATTAGGGTTGGAAGTGACCTCAGGAGGCCATCTAGTCCAAACCCCTGCTCAAAGAAGGACCAACCCCAACTAAATCATCCCAGTCAGGGCTTTGTCAAGCTGGGCCTTAAAAACCTCTCAGGATGGAGATTCCACCATCTCCCTAGGTAACCCATTCCAGTGCTTCACTGCCCTTCTAGTGAAATAGTTTTTCCTAATATCCAACCTAGACCTCCCCCGCTGCAACTTAAGACCATTGCTTCTTGTTCTGTCATCTGCCAGCACAGAGAACAGCCTAGTTCCATCCTTTTTGGAACCCTCCACCCCCTTCAGGTAGTTGAAGGCTGCTATCAAATCCCCCCTCACTCTTCTCTTCTGCAGACTAAATAAGCCCAATTCCCTCAGCCTCTTCTCATAAGTCATGTGCCCCAGCCCCCTGATCATTTTCGTTGCCCTCTGCTGGACTCTCTCCAATTTGTCCACATCCTTTCTGTAGTGGGAGCATAAAACTGGACACAACACTCCAGATGTGGCCTCACCAGTGCCCAATAGAGGGGAATAATCACTTCCCTTGATCTGCTGGCAACGCTCCTACAAATGCAGCCCAATATGCCGTTAGCCTTCTTGGCAACAAGGACACAATGTTGACTCATATCCAGCTTCTCGTCCACTATAATCCCCAGGACCTTTTCTGCAGAACTGCTGCTTAGCCAGTCAGTCGCCAGCCTGTAACAGTGCATGGGATTCTTCCATCCTAAGTGCAGCACTCTGCACTTGTCCTTGTTGAACCTCATCAGATTTCTTTTGGCCCAACCCTCCAATTTGTCTAGGGTCACTCTGGACCCTCTCTCTACCTTCCAGCGTATCTACCTCTCCCCCCAGATTAGTGTCATCCGCAAACTTGCTGCAATCCATCCCATCATCCAGCTCATTGATGAAGATGTTGAACAAAACTGGCCCCAGGACTGACCCCTGGGGCACTCCAATTGATACTGGCTGCCAACTAGACATCGAGCCATTGATTACTACCCATTGAGCACAATGATATAGCCAGCTTTCTATCTACCTTATAGTCCATTCATCCAGTTGATACTTCTTTAACTTGCTGGCAAGAATACTGTGGGAGACCATGTCAAAAGCTTTGTTAAAGTCAAGGTATATCACTTCCACCACTTTCTCCATATCCACAAAGCCAGTTATCTCATCATAGAAGGCAATCAGGTTGGTCAGGCATGATTTGCCCTTGGTGAATCCATGTTGACTGTTCTTGATCATCTTCCTCTCCTCCAAGTACTTCAAAATGGATTCCTTGAGGACCTGCTCCATGATTTTTCCAGGGACTGAGGTGTGGCTGACCGGTCTGTAGTTCCCCAGATTCTCCTTCTTCCCTTTTTTAAAGATTGGCACTATATTTGCCTTTTTCCAATCGTCCGGGACCTCCCCCGATCACCACGAGTTTTCAGAGATAATGGCCATGGCTCTGCAATCACATCAGCCAACTCCCTCAGCACCTCGGACGCATTAGATCCAGCCCCATTGACTTGTGCATGTCCAACTTTTCTAGATAATCCTTAACCTGTTCTTTCACCACTGAGGGCTGCTCACCTCCTCCCCATACTGTACTGCCCAGTGCAGCAGTCTGGGAGCTGACTTTGCCTGTGAAGACCGAGGCAAAAAAAGCATTGAATACTTCAGCTTTTTCCACATCATCTGTCACAAGGTTTCCTCCCCCATTCAGTAAGGGCCCCGCACTTTCCCGGACCACCTTCTTGTTGCTAACATACCTGTAGAAATCCTTCTTGTTACCCTTCACATCCCTTGCTAGCTGCAAGTCCAATTGTGCTTTGGCCTTCCTGGTTACACCCCTGCATGCTCGAGCAATAATTTTATACTCCTCCCTAGTCATCTGTCCAAGTTTCCACTTCTTGTAAACTTCCTTTTCGTATTTAAGCTCACCGAAGATTTCTCTGTTAAGCTGGTCACCTGCCATTTTTGCTGCACATCGGGATGGTTTGTTCCTGCTCCCTCAATAAGGCTTCTTTAAAATACATCCAGCTCTCCTGGACTCCTTTCCCCCTCATATTAGCCTCCCAGGGACTCCTGACCATCAGTTCCCTGAAGGAGTCAAAGTCTGCTTTTCTGAAGTCCATTACACATGACCCAATACACATGCTGAATCATACCTTGTTGCATGAGTAGCCCAAATGAAGCTGATCGGATTTCTCATGAAATAAAACGTGGCTCAGTCAGGGGATCAGAATCTGCTCGTGCCTTTGACATAAATTTTTACTCTTCATTCCAATGATTTTCTTAAAATTATGGCTTTCCAAAAGATCATGAGAGAATTAGGTGTCCAAATCTCTTTGAATTTCAATGGCACCTCACTCACTTTGGCTCTTTTGGAATTCTCAGCCTAAAAAAAAAAAAAGCTATCTATCCATCCATTTGGATATATATTTTTACCTAATAAAATGTACGTGTAATTATCCAGTCATTCACAGAACTACACAAAAATCTTAATTTAATCTAAATTAATACTTTTAGGGATTTTTCCTGATATTATAATATGTACATATTAATAACTAACATTTTAACAAGGCAGAAAGAATTAAGTATTATTAATATAATACTAACATCCTAAAATATTAATACTTCTGTGAGTCATACTAGGGAATCTGCATTAAGAAATATTAGCAGAAATACAACAATAACAAATACACACTACGGTCCTGATTTCCCAAGGTAATGATCACCTGCAACTTCCAGTGAATTGAGTTGAAACTACCAACCTCTTTGTGGGTGCTCAGCATTTCTGAAAATCCAGACCTAGGCACATAAGCAAACAAACAGGTGATACAGTGGTCTACAATTTTTGAGAAGTCGTCTGCTTCAGAGATAAAATGTGCTATTTATTATGTATTTTGATGTGCTGAATTCAAATATGACAATTAAAACAACTGATTGGCTTCTGTTTCTAAAATATTTAAGTTTTTACATTTTATGTCTATGTATATTGTGTAGATAGTAGAGTTTTAATAATAAATTGTAATTATGTAATTTTCATGTGTTTATAGTTGCTTTACATGATAATATTTTACCTGTCCTGTTTATGTAACACTTTAAAAATCAGCAAAAGGGTTATATAAATAAAATTTATTATGAAACAAAAGGCAAAAAACTATTATGTACATAGTTTAGTCCTATTCAGTGTCTACTCGGCGCTTCTTGGCTTGTCTCTTGTATTCATTAAATGGAGCATCTCTTGTCACTGTCCAGCAATAGTCTGCAAGCACTGATGGGCTCCATTTGCCCTGATAGCGTTTCTCCATTGTTGCAATGTCCCGGTGAAATCGCTCGCCGTGCTCGTCGTTCACTGCTCCGCAGTTCGGTGGAAAAAAATCTAGATGAGAGTGCAAAAAAGGTATCTTTAGTGACATGTTGCAACCAAGGCTTTTGTATGCCTTGAAGAGGTTTTCCACCAACAACCTGTAGTTGTCTGCCTTGTTGTTTCCGAGAAAATTTATTGCCACTAACTGGAAGGCTTTCCATGCTGTCTTTTCCTTGCCACGCAGTGCATGGTCAAATGCATCATCTCGAAGAAGTTCACAAATCTGAGGACCAACAAAGACACCTTCCTTGATCTTAGCTTCACTTAACCTTGGAAATTTTCCACGGAGGTACTTGAAAGCTGCTTGTGTTTTGTCAATGGCCTTGACAAAGTTCTTCATCAGACCCAGCTTGATGTGTAAGGGTGGTAACAAAATCTTCCTTGATTCAACAAGTGGTGGATGCTGAACACTTTTCCTCCCAGGTTCCAATGACTGTCGGAGTGGCCAATCTTTCTTGATGTAGTGGGAATCTCTTGCACGACTATCCCATTCGCAGAGAAAACAGCAGTACTTTGTGTATCCGGTCTGCAGACCAAGCAAGAGAGCAACAACCTTCAAATCGCCACAAAGCTGCCACTGATGTTGGTCATAGTTTATGCACCTCAAAAGTTGTTTCATGTTGTCATAGGTTTCCTTCATATGGACTGCATGACCAACTGGAATTGATGGCAAAACATTGCCATTATGCAGTAAAACAGCTTTAAGACTCGTCTTCGATGAATCAATGAACAGTCTCCATTCATCTGGATCGTGAACGATGTTGAGGGCTGCCATCACACCATCGATGTTGTTGCAGGTTACAAGATCACCTTCCATGAAGAAGAATGGGACAAGATCCTTTTGACGGTCACGGAACATGGAAACCCTAACATCACCTGCCAGGAGATTCCATTGCTTTAGTCTGGAGCCCAATAGCTCTGCCTTACTCTTGGGTAGTTCCAAATCCCTGACCAGGTCATTCAGTTCACCTTGTGTTATGAGTGTGGTTCAGAGGAGGAGGATGGGAGAAAATGTGGGTCCTGTGACATTGATGGTTCAGGACCAGAAGTTTCATCCTCTTCCTCGTCTGACTCAAGTGAGAAGGATTATGGTGCATCAGGAACCGGCAGTCCTTCTCCGTGGGGTACTGGGCGTATAGCTGATGGAATGTTTGGATAATGCACAGTCCACCTTTTCTTCTTTGACACACCTTTCCCAACTGGAAGCACCATGCAGAAGTAACAATTGCTGGTATGATCTGTTGGCTCGCTCCAAATCATTAGCACTGCAAAAGGCATAGATTTCCTTTTCCTGTTCAACTACTGGCGAAGATTTGTTGCACAAGTGTTGCAGCATATGTGTGGGGCCCACCTCTTGTTCTGATCTCCAATTTTGCAGCCAAAATAAAGGTGATAGGCTTTCTTAACCATAGTGGTTATACTGCGCTTTTGTGATGCAAAAGTCATTTCACCACAAACATAGCAGAAGTTATCTGCATTGTTCACACAAGTACAAGGCATCTCTGCTCACTTTGGCTAAACAGAAATGTGTCCCTTTGCAAAATCAAACGCTGACAAATAAGAGAGCACGACACTGTATGATTTCTAGAGCTGATATAGGGCAATTTGTTCAGCAGAGTGATGTAAGCTTCGTTATGATTGCATCATCCATGACTTCTAGGAATAACATGATGCAATTCATATCATGTATGACGCAATACCAGCTTCAGATTGCATCATTCATTGTTTTGCCTAAAAAACAAGTACTGTCCAAACTCAGTCATAGATTTATTCATAGATCCAGTCAAAGATGTATTTTAGTCATTTCTGGTTTAAATTGAGATCCCTTCCCTTTATAACTCACTTATCCTCCGCCATTCCCAAGTCAAGGATCGCATATACTGACCCAATAGCATATCTTGAAAACTAGAGCCAATCAACAATTTTAAGCATCATTTTCGTTCTCAGTGACCCAGAATTAGTAAAGTTTGACTACATTCTTTTCAGAAGCATTTGGCTGTAGAGCAGTGATATTAAAAAAATCTTTTAAATAAAATCTTATTATAGGTCCCTTATTATGACAATACTTCAAGGGCTGGTCTTCTTAGATATTTTAGCTGAATTATTGTCCCTCCCTCCCCATTATAGCTTTTTTATAGGAGTAACCTGCAATTTCATGGGATATTGCATTACATATTTTTTTATTGGACAGGCTTGCTTAACAATAAATGCTCAGCTCTTTTTTTTCCTTTGTGTAATAGCCCCAACATTATCATAAACAACAGCCACAAGCAATCATATTCATTTTGCTTTTATTTGGCAATTTGTTTGACTATGTCTGCTAATCTCTATCTTTTGGGCCTTATCAAAATTCTAACACTGAAGTATGCATAGACATGACCTTGTTTGTACAAGACTTAGTTCTAAGATATCAGGAAAAAGATTTTTCCATAAAGATGATCGGATCATTTCATTCTTTTCTTGCTGGGATGCTCAACATCAGTTGACCACATTTTCTATTTTTTTCTTTTAGAAGCCATAAAAGATTTAGATATTTTATATTTTTTTTTACTATGAGGATTTGCTTCTCATTGTTTGTGCTTGTAGTTCCATTAGCTTCAAATTTGCTTTCGAATAGCATTAGCTTTAGAGCCCAGATTAGTTAGTTTCACAGATATGCTTTCTAGTTTGTTTTCAGAACCTAAAACAGAAGATTGTGATTTATCTAGCTTAACAATTCTTGCTTCCAACAGAGATAAATACAATTATTTTTTCAAAACCCTGGTCTGCTGTTGAGCTCTCTTCTCTTGTGGTTCAACAAATGGCACCACCTGGTTTCCCTTTACAGTGCTGACCAGTGAAGCAATACAATTGGTTTATCATTTTTGTGTGGTTTTGGCATTCTTTTTTATTTTAGATTAAGGCCCTAGCTATTACATACCTGTGATTTTGCTTTCAAAAGTCCATTTCAGCCAATAGAACAACAGAATCAGTCGTACTATGTCTAGGATTTACCATGGTGCCCAATGTCCCAGATCTTTTATGAGGGGCATGAGCTCAACCTTCTAATCCCATATAACTCTGAGTCATAGGAAAGATTGGTGCTGGCAAGTTGATTTTGGTTGTATAACAGGACTTCACAGAAGGTCCCAATACCAGACAATTGCTTCTTCCAAATAATTCCAATAATGATGTTGTTCTCATGTGAAAGATGTTTTCCCCTCACTGACCTGTCCCCATAAAAGTAGATGCAAACAAATGTGTGTTGATTTCTCACCTCTTAACTAATGGGCTATCACTTTCCTCCTTGAGCTCCTAAACCCCTTTCATTTACACAGCTATCAACGTGGATTCCTCATTAGGGAACATCCTTCATGTCCAATGGAAACAGACAGTTCCATTAAAAAAAAAACGACATTAAAAGTGGTAAGGAAGAAACTCCACATGGATGATGAAAAAATAGTCTGATAACAAGGAATTACTATGAGTCTATGTCTCTGCTTGAAGAACACAAAGAGAACCCATCTCTCTTCTGTGCCAGAGAAGTCACGCCCCATAGAACCCCAGAAGCATAGATGCTGGAACTATGGGTGTTGGTGGTGCTGTCGCATCCCCTGGTTTGAAATGGTTTCCATCATATACAGGGTTTACAGTTTGGTTCAATGGCTCTCAGCATCCCCATTATACAAATTGTTTCAGTATCCCTGCCCAGAACCCTGCACATATTGCAGGAAGGAATTATAGTCTTATTTCACAGAGGTCACTCATACAGGATAGCCTGATGGGCCACCATGAACAAAGAGCAGGACTAGCAACACAACCTCCTTCCAAGATTTGGACCATTCACATGTGTAAGAGTCATGGCCCTAAACTTACATCAGTGCTTCCACCACCTGTTACTTTGACGCCTGTCCTTTACTAGTGAGAAAGAGAAGTGAACATCTCATTAAAAAAGATTGCCTTCTTCTTTTAACATCTCTTCTACGAAGTGTAAATTACCACCCATCCTAAAGCATGCAATAATCCCATAGGTAAAGAAGAAACTATCATTGAGTACTAGAGACCTTGCAAACTACTGCCCCAAGTCTCATCTCCCTTCTCCAAGTAAATCATTCAAGAAGCTAGGAAAAAACAGTCTCCTTTGCAACCTACCAATATCTAGTGCTTAAAGTGCATTGGGTCACAACAGTTTGCCAACTGAGGAAATAACATTTCTAAAAAGTGAACCAGTCTCCTGAGGAGGGTACATTTTTAGTACCATTGGGAGGAACCATCCTTCTCTGATTGGCTGCTTTCCATACTTTCACATCTCTTTGGCAGCCAATCATGAATGCTGCATGAAGTAGGCAGCACTCTGTCCCACTCCTCTCAGCAATCCAACACCATCCTCAGAGGATGGAATAGGAAGGAGGAAACAGAATAAGCCCAGCAGCTCAGGGCCGCTCTGCTCCCTCCTCCATCCTCCCCTGTTCCTACCTTCTCCCCTTTCCTCCCTGCAACACCTGGCCTTGGAAGAGGGAGACAGGACCCTGTTGCAGCCCGCATGCAGGAGGATCAAAGGTAAGGCTGGGGGAGTGGCAGAACTGATGTGGCTGCAGGGGGGACAGAACAGATAGGGGCAAAAATGATTTGGGGTTAGCAGCAAAATTAATTGCTGGGTAGGGGGAAAGGCAGCTTTGGGAATGATCTTAGATTCCCACCCCTACTTTTTTCAAATCACTTTAAACACTGTCGCTATCCTCTATCCCCCTCAATCAGGCTTCAGGATGGAGCATGATACAGAGTGCACACTTTTTGTTCTGGTGCCCATGCACAAGGGAAATAAATACATTCATACTCATACTTCTGGACTGCTCTGTGGCATCTGATACCAAAGATCACAAAATACTCCTGTCCTGCTTTCATGAAACTGCACAGGTGAATGGAAACACCCTACAATGGCTCAGGTCATTGTAAGCATTGGGTCCTATAGCTCCAATGCCCCATCTGCAGGATTCCACAAGGCTCAGTCCTCTCCTTCCATATTATTCAGCATCTTTATGAAACAACCGAGAGATGGTAAAACACTGGCATTACAGATCAAACTGATTCACCATCTCTCAATTGTTTCATATAGATGCTGAATGAGATTGGGGAGAGGATGTACATGGATAAAGGAAGAACAGCTGTGACAAGAGTGAGATGATGCTGAAGGGAAGAGGGAAGTTCTAAAAACAAAACAAAACAAAACAAAACAAAAACCACACACACACCACCACTCGACTACTATGCAATATTGCTACTATTGGTAACATCTCCATCAGACTGTTATATAGATCTATAGCCCTGGGGATTGTAACATGCTGCTGGGGATACCCAGACTGTGAGCCTGACTGTGTTACCTTCTTGCTTCAGCAAGAGGGAGTTTTGCTGGTGGCTGGACTGCATGTTAGCTCCCTGCCACACCAGTCTGTGTTCCTCACCAGAGAACTCCTCAAGGCTTTCCTGGCCCAGCCATTGCTTAGCAGGTAACAAGCAGGGAACTCCAGCCCCCAAGCTCCTCAGAGATGTTTTTTTCTGCAATGCAGAGCCCCTACCACTGTGCATTAGATGATATTAAGTTTGCTGCTCTTTTGAAGAGTCAGTACATTACAGTTTATTCCCTTCAAACACAGCACTGCATTGGTCTATAGTAAAATTAAACAAGAGCATGGATTAAGTGATACTAATAAAAGAGATAAAGGTAGAGATGGTTACAAGGAAATAAAAGTAAAAATATGCATCTAAAACTTAATCTAGCAAGACACAGTCTTTGTTCAAGATAGCTACTCTGACTCCCAGCCTCCTTTCCAGTTCTCATAGACTCATAGACTTTAAGGTCAGAAGGGACCATTATGATCATCTAGTCTGACCTCCCGCATGATGCAGGCCACAAAGCCGTCCCAACCCTTTCCCTTGACTCTGCTGCTGAAGTCCCCAAATCCTGTGGTTTAGAGACTTCAAGTAGCAGACAATCCTCCAGCTAGTGACCCCTGCCCCATGCTGCGGAGGAAGGCGAAAAACCTCCAGGGCCTCTGCCAATCTACCCTGGAGGAAAATTCCTTCCCGACCCCAAATATGGCGATCAGTAGAACCCTGAGCATGTAGGCAAGACTCTCCAGCCAGACCCTCATTGGCCATTGATACTATTTACCAGCGATGGCACGCTGTTCATTTGACTAAAATCATGTTATCCCATTAAACCATTCCCTCCATAAACTTATCTAGCTTAATCTTAAAACCAGACAGGTCCTTCACCCCCACCGTTTCCCTCGGAAGGCTGTTCTTTACTGGCCAGGACCCATCGCAGAGATCAAATTGCTTGTCCTTTGGTCTCCTACGGTGAAGGAACCAGATCGAGTCTCTCTCTGTTCTTTATACTTGTAGAGGGATTTCTTTGTCTTGCAAGTCATGGAGACCGTCTGGTGATTCAGTCTCCTGTGTCTGTCTGTCTGTCTTTCAGGAGCCATGTTAATTCTTTGTCTCTCGAGTTCAGGCTCAAGATAACCCCCTGCTAGTTTAGCTTGATAGCTTTGTCTACAGCGAATATGTAAATGGAGGTAAGCCTACATCTCTTTATCACTTTTTCCTTAGGTAGGCAGTCTTTATCTTAAACATCTTCTAGTAACATTATACAGAAGGAATTTATAACTTTACATATAACACATGCATTTTACAATGACATTAACAACCAGCATGTTATTAGCTTTCATACGATTCCTCATAAGGCATGTTTTATACAAATATTATTGCAGTACTGTGCAGGGTGTGAATACAGGTGTGCCTACGGTCACAGGGATGTTTTAGACTTCTGGATAATATAGGATTCCCAAGTAACCATTATAGCAAAACAATGCCTGCTTCCATCTCTGATTGGCCAACAGATTGTGTCCCTTCCTACTGCACTCTGACCTGAGTACAGTAAGCTATCCATCTGTGACTGAGGATTGTAACTCCGATGTAGAAATAAAGTCACATTTCCCGGAAAAGCACCAGCTGGTACAAAAGCCCAACTACTTAACAGTATAGGTTGCCTTTGTCACTATTCTCTGCTCTCTGTACTGGTTGCCAATTGAAAAGAATCCTGTTGAAAGTCTCTGCCCTGAGATTCAAAGCCCTGCACAGGCACAGACCCAGCTACCTGAGAGATTGCCTCCCTCCAAAACAGTGATGTTCCGCTGCAACCATGCAACTGTCAATCATCGGGGAAGACTCGAGTGCAGGAGACAGAACGTTCACAGAAGCTAGGGCAGCCAGGCTTTTTGGATTCATCTGGGAACCAGCCTGACCTTCAGTGGCTTCAGTAAAACAGGGGGATTAAAAACCCTTTTTTAGACTGTAGATTATGATAATATTTCTCTTTCATCTCCCCTCTCAGCACTCATTCACTTATCGCTCGTTACAATGACATGTTGGCAGCCGAGGTTCACATACATTTGTGAAATCCTGTATTTCTTTTCTATATTAAAAATGATTTGCAATGTAAAGTAGATTTTTGTTTAATTGTCTTAACTATTTTGGATGTGCAAATTTCCAATTCAGCTCTTCTTTGTACCTTATAGGATCGCCAGAGCTGTTCTAGCATTAGAGAAATTATTTTCTCTATTTTTAAGGTGTCTGGTTATATCCTGTATTGCCTTGGAAACGTTTATTTGTATAAGCTGTTTCCCCCCGGTTACTGGAATGGCATGATGCTTTACAAACTAAAGACAATGAACTAGATTCACCCACACAGAAAACATGATGTGCAAACGGCTTCCTCCTACCTCTGCAAGGACTAATGCACCCGGAGAGATGGGGATGCATTTCCACCACCACTCTCAAAAGTTATGAAAATAATTAAGAGAGGGGCAACTTTAGTGACTATCAGACGTTCCACAGGAGCTCAACTACATATATACTTAGAACAAAAAGGCATCTCCTGTCACAGAGAGCTTCCAATCTGTGTTTGTATGGCATGTAGCATGGTAGGGTCATGGTCAATGACCAGGACTCCTAGGCACTACAGTAATACAAATAATAACAATACAGAGCTATAAATGCAGGTATATAGTCAGTGTGCAGTGGAGACGTTGGTCCAATAAAAGATATTAGAACATTTTTACAGATTCTAGCAGTATGCACCATTTTAAGTATAGGGAATTGTTTTCCAACTGGCAACATCTTTCAAAATGGTAAAAACTTTTAAAGTGCATCCACTGTACACACCTTCTGTAGACACTCAGAAAGAATATGAATTGGTTTGAATCAGAAAGTCCAATCCTGCTGGATTTAGGGTGGTTCAGTTGATATAAATCGGAAGTAATTTTGAGGGGGGGAGAGGGTGAAAGGAGAAATGGCCGGAAAGCTAATTGGCTGGTTAGAGGAGAGGAGGGTGTTTATCTATCTTAGGGTTTTCTGTAATGCCCATCAATATATTACCTAAGATCTTAATTTAGAAGTTTGGCTCAAATCTTATTCCGCATTCTACCTGGACCCCTTTCCCCTCCCCCCCATTATGTTAACTACTATCCTCATCCTGTCATGTCTTAACTTAAATTGTATGTTCTTAACAGACGACTGGTCTAGATTCATTCCTGGCTCCGCTGATATAAAGCAGGTCACAAGGTTCCACGTGGCAGAGTGTCTTGGTGGAGCAGGGGATGAGGAGGAGGGAACAGTGCAAGGTGGACCCGAGGGAAAGATAAGAGAGAGGTGCTGAGGAAGAGGACTCAATAGTGGCAATTGCATCTTCTCCATCTCATTCTCTACTGCTTCAAACAGGACAAATGGAGCTCCTCCTCTAGGCTGGTGCTGTAATAGAAGCAGCTGCTCTCTCAGTCTGACGTTACCAGCACTAAGCAGCAACTTCCACTGAACCACTCTGATTGTAGGGTTCACCCTAGGTGAGTAACTGAGTAGAATTTTACCAGGCTGTTGATAGAGTTTCCCATTTTGGTGCTGCAGCATAGGGTTACTAAGAATGATGAGAGGCAGGACAATTTCACCCACAGATTCCCTACATGGGCTGCACAAGCCCAGGATTCTTCTGCAGTGGGAAAACAACTTTCAGAAAGATGATGTCTCAAGTAGTTTCCACTCTTTTCCGTCACTGAGTGGACCTACATACTCTATCTTCAACTATTTCAGAAATAGTGAGAGAGTTGCAGGCATGATCAGGTGTGGGAGGCCCCTCCTCAGCCTTGATGACTTAGGAATGTACAGACTGGATTGTGTCCAGCTGACACTTACCAACATCCCTAGCCCTCAAGCTGTTATTAAGAAGAGAAAATCATCTAAGAAGGAAGGAGGAAATAGAGGGGATCAGCCAATTTTTTAAAAAGGGTTCCAGAGGTGATCCTGGCAATTACAGTGAAAACACCATCACAAGTATAAAGTATTAGAAGTGCTGAAAATTATTGTTTGTTTATTTTATGCAAAGAAGTGAGCTGTAATTGCTTCTGTCAAGGCTGATTCCCCACTCTGGCACTTTGAGTACAGAAGGTGGGGCCCCACAAGGATTTTAAAAATTAATACTGGCAACTCCAGGCTGGTATTAAACTCCCAAGGTCACAGCTTCTCTCTGACCTTGGATGAGTAGATGCTGCCACCACCCCAAGTGCAAAAAAACCCCTTTTTAGAGAACCCAGAAAGGCACACTTTGGAATTCCTTCCTGTGGGGTACCCTCAAGCCCTTTCACACACACACACACACACACACACACACACTCCCCTACCCCTCACAGGGAAGAACTGAGAAAGAAAAGCAAAGGAAGTCAGCTGTTGCCACCAGTAATTAAACAACATGTGCACAAACCTCTTAGGACACCAAAAATCCAATCCTGTTCTTAAAAAAGGTAAATTTTATTAAAAACAAAAAGAAAGAAAATACATGAGGAGTTTTTAGGTATGATCTGATGATTTCCATACCTGACAAAAAGTTTTTTACAGCACAGCCTTAGCCCTGTCTCTGCTCTGTCCCCTCTCTCCGGAGAACAGACAGAGGGAATTTTTTTTTTTCCATTTTAAAAAGTTCTAGCCCTCCCATTGGCTTTTTGATCAGGCGCCCACTCCCTTTTTTTACCTATGGGCTTTTTTAACCCTTTACAGGTAAAGCAAAGCAAGTAGAGAACAGCTACTAACAGGGATTTTGTAGCTAACTGGCTGGCTGGCTGTCCATAAAAGGGAGGTACCTACCCCCTTCATTTATCTCAGCTTCCAATAAGTTATCACCTGCCATTTACTTCTTCGTGGGTTTTTTTCCCCCTTTTAGTGTTGTTAATTTAGTGGTGCTGAAATTGTTTTTATATAATATAGAGCCTCTTACTCCGGTAACTTTGATGTGATTACTGGGGTTTGACTAGGTCTATTTCAGCATCCATTAAACTCCTGTCGGTACCCTTTTAAGGTGCATGAAACTGGACTTGTCTCTGTAACGAGAAACAAGCACAGAACATAGTAAAATGAGAGAAATCAGGCATGGAAGAAGTTTTCTGTTCTCAAAAGCATAGATAAATTAAGCATTAATTTAAAGAAATAGATGGGAGTGTTAAAAGTACTGCAGCACCAGGTCCCCGGTGACAAGACGTAATTTGCAGTTTAGATAAGACTTTTTCAAAGGGGTTATTTAATTTTTTTAGAGTTAATAAATCAAATATACTTATTTCAAGCTCCCAAGATGCTACCTTTGATTAAAAATACAGGCCATAACCATAAAACAAAACCGCATCCAATCCAACCCAGCCTGTGCCCAGTCAGCAAACACTTAGGCCTGGTCTACACTGGGGGGGGGGGAGGGGAGAAATCGATCTAAGATACGCAACTTCAGCTACGAGAATAGCATAGCTGAAGTTGACATATCTTAGATCGACTTACCTCCCGTCCTCACGGCGCAGGATTGACGGCCGCAGCTCCTCCGTCGACTCCACTTCCGCCTCTCGCCCTGGTGGAGTTCCGGAGTCGACGGGGAGCGCATTCAGGGATCAATTTATCGCGTCTAGATGAGACGCGATAATTTGATCCCTGATAGATGGATTGCTCCCCACCGATCTGGCGGGTAGTGTGGATGTACCCATACTGTCAACCCAAAACTCCTTTCCTTCCCCCACCTTAATCCTTCCTAAATGTCTGCTCAAAATGATACATGTTTAATATGCCCTGAAGGTCAACAAATTTCCACTATTTTGGACCACAGCTGGGTAGAAAGCAAATTGCAAAGTTAAGAGGCTCTCATAGAGAATGCTCTACTAGCAGCTCTCTCTGTTATATAAATGCAGCTTCAGTTTGAGTGGCTCCACGAATCACAGGATTGCATAGGGAGAGAGGCTGTCTCTCAGGTAGGCAGATCCTAGGGCGTTTAAGGCCAAGGTATCCCTTTAGTGACATTTCCTGTACAAATGATAGTGACATTTCCTGTACAAACTTACACAAATGAAGCCTACCACATAGTATTTGGAATAAAAAAACATAGGTATAAGTAACATAACAGAGAGACACTGAAATGTAATTACAAGCTAGGGATCCAATTTCCAAGCTATAAGGAACAAGCTTGCTAGTTCAAATAAGTAGAGACCTTTCTCCCTTCTATAGTTCTTTTTTACAATGAATAACTAAAGGCTTGTCTACACTGGGACATTAAACCCCCATGTGAACACCTTCATTCAGAATTATAGTAGCCTTAATTCACTTGGGAAGTGAATTAAGCTAAACCAAATTAAGGCCATTTTGGATATGTCTATATTTCAATGTAAGACTAGGGTTAGTGGGATTCAAGGCAGTGGACCCTGGCTTAGAAAGCCCAGGGCTTGAGTGTCTACACTGATTGGTAACCCTATGTTAAGAATTTTCTAACCCATGCTCAAACCTGGGGCTCTGGTATCCACACTGCAGTACAGAGACCTGATTCAAACCAACCATATCCCAGACTCCTGAGCACCCTCGCAAAATGTGGCTTTACCTTTTGAAATGGTGCATGTCAGCAGATGCGGACTCACCCCTGTGGCGCCCCCTGCTGGTCGTCTCAGGAATTAGCTCACCAGTCGTCGGAGCGCCTTCTGCAGGCCAGGTGTCCCGCCTGTCATTGGCTTCCATGTCCATCCCGGACCCCGGTGCCCTTGGCTTGGGTGCTGCCCCCCTTGGCAGTACCCCACTCTCTCTCTGGGTCTCTCCACCCAGGGGAAACCCCACCCCCTATCCCCACCTTGCCTCAGTGTAAGGCTACTGCCAGTCACCAACTAGCCCCCATTCCCTGGGGCAGACTGCAGTGTATGCCACTCATCACTGGCAAGGGGGGTTTGGCCTGCTGCCTTCTTCCACCCTCAATACTTCTATGGGCCTAGAACCAGGCCCTACAGCCTGGGGAGTCACCAGCCTGGAGCTCCCCTGCTCCTCTGGCTTTTCCCCAGCCCTGCCTCACTCCCAGGTACCTCTCAACCTTCCCCAGCAGCCAGGCCTGTCTCCCTCCACAGCTAGAGGAGAGACTGATGATGAGCGTCTGGCTGCCCTGGCCTTCTTATAAGGCCAAGTTGCTCTGTTTGGGGCGCGGACCCAGCTGCAGCCACTTCGCCAATCAGCCGGGGTTTTGCTCCTTTCCCCAGCCCCAGCCCTCTGTAGGGCTTTTCCAACCCCTTCAGGGCTGGAGCCGGTGTTCATCCCGCTACAGTGCATCATGGCACAACTTGACTGTACACACTGCACGTTACAGGAAGTTTGAACAGCCCACCAACACAGCCTGCTCAGCAGTCTGTGTGCTCCCAGCTATCGGAGCCAGCAACATGGAAGAGGTGCCTTTTGAAGAACTTTTCCTGCTTGCGCTTTCACTCCTGGGTCAGAAAATGGACAAAATTTCTGTGAGATGCCAGTGGACATTTCAGCAGCATTTTCTGACCCCAACCAAGGCACCTGACAGAGCTTATGATGGAACAGGAGGAGGACACAGATGTTGCAAACTTGCATTGGCTGATGCTGCTCATGACATTCAGTATGGCTGCTGATGCCGCCCTAGTAGACAGGTGCTTCTGAAGCAGGGCCACAAGCAAAGAATGGTAGGACCACATCATCATGCAGACCTGGGATGACCAGCAGTGGGTCCAGAACTTTTGTATGAAGAAAGCCACGTTTCTGGAGCTTTTTTGTGAGCAGCTTGCCCCCATCCTCCATCCTACTTTTTCTATGGGACTGCTCCTGCAAGGTGTGGAGTAACCTCTGCACTGTAGCAGAACAATGGAGACATCTGATGAATCCTTATGTTAATTACAGCTGATTATTTCTTATTCACATCATTAACATTTGTGTTCTTTTCACATTGTATTTAAAACAGCCTTATAAACGCATCCACATTGCACTGTGTTAGGTCGTCAGTCATATCATGACATATCGTAGTGGGTTACTGTCCACATCATAATGCATTAAGTTCCACAGCATCAATTAGGTTCATCTTCATTTCAATGCATCTTAGATTTCTTCACACTTCATTGCCTATTACAATTCCATCTGTGCTAAAGAAAATAAATTTCTTTCCACTTTGCTAAGTATTCCATTCCTTTCAATGAAATTGAGTTGTAGGATTCAGTTACACCGTGGCTTACTAGTTCCCCTTTTAAATGCCATCTGTTACTGTGGCTTTCCTATCCATTTTTTCATAGAAGGTTTTCTATCTCTACTTCTTCTACTTTTTGGAAAGATATGCATACACATCAAGTATTTCCTTGCACATTGTAGGGTATCAATTTCTTTGCCATATCTGAATCCTTATTCACATAATAAAATAGGGGCAACTTCAAATGTACCATGATATACAGTCTGGTATATATATGACACCAATTGTATCCACCAAGAGACATATTCTCAGTCTTGTTTCATGCACAAAACTCCCATAAACTGCAGTGAAAATTCTGCACAAAGGCTAAGGTTAGAATCTAGTCACAAGAAGCCAGAAAAGCAACTTGCTTGTATTCACATTTTCCTTTATGCTTGAAAATCAGATGTGCTTGTATAGATGTTTCCCAGGCAGTTTGAAGTATTATAAACATAATGTATTGTATAATGCAGAAATGTATTTCACCACTTGTTGCTTCAAATGTAGAACTAACAATATAACTTGCTCATTTACCATTTCCCAAATAAAAATATGATAGGAGAACATAATAATTGTTATTATTCCACTGTTTGTTTTACTTATTTCATGTTGAAGCTTGGAGCAAATCCTGAAGTCTTTGCTCAGGGAAAACGCCCATTGACTTTAATCCACCTAAAAAGTTAAGAGAATTCTAATGTATAATTATTATGATACCTAGGTGCAACGTCTTAATGGGCTAAATTCCATGGTCCTTAATCCAGCCAACTCCCATTGGCTGAAAGGAGAATTTGACTTGATGAACACTAAGTAAAAAGTGTAGAATTTGACCTTTTGTAAAATATCTGTTTTATTTTGGGCTCTGTTTATTCTGTGCTTTGGTTAAATATATTAAGTTTAAAGTTAGTCGCCTGAAAACAAACAAAATATTGTGGTTCGAATGTATTAGAAGGTAATTCCCCTCACACACAGAGGAGATGAATGATTGCACCAGTCCTAACACTTTACAGGCTTTGAGTTTTAATGCGTACTGACTCCGTGCTCTCTTAAGTTCTTGTGGCTCTGCAACAGCGGTTCTCAAGCCACGGTCCGCGTGCGGTCCAATTAGCACACAGCTGCAGCCCAGCTGTGTGCTAAAGGCTGCAGGGCTGTGCGGCAGGGTCCGGGGTCCAGGCTGCCCGGCCCGGCAGGGGTGCGAGGTCAGGGTTGCCGGCTGGTCCCATGTGGTGGGTGTCCAGGCTCGGGGCTGCCGGCTGGCCCCACGGGATCTGGGGCTGTCAGCCAGCCCCGCAGGGTCAGAGTCAGGGATTGGTGTCGGGGCTGCCGCCTGGCCCCACACAGCAAAGTCCGGGGTCCCTGCTGCCCGGCCCCCTGCCCAGTGCTCTGCTCCTGGCTCCACTCTGTGGAGGGGTCTTTGGGTGGGAGGTGCTGGGCAGAGGAGTCTGGGGGGGGGGGGGGAGTGCTGTGGTTCTCAACCTGCGGCCCAGGTAACATATTGTGGGCTGCATAGGCAGCCCACAATGATAAATAGGTTGAGAACCATTGTTCTACAACTTCACTTATTTGACTGTCTGGAATTGCCTGAAAAGTTTCTTAACATTGAGAAAAAGAACCCTTGAAGAAAACAAATTACTTCCCATAACCTCTGGGGCCCATGAGGACTGTGTGCTGTTGTGGCTACTCCTACTCAGCTTTTGCTCAATCTTTATCCAGACAAAAATTGACATTGATTTCAATGGGAGTTTTCACCTCTGTAAGGACTGAGTAAAACTCGGACTTCAAAATTTGTCTTTTAATGTGCAGTTCTTTTTTCAAGGCTCCTTTCTTCTCTTGTAACCCAGATGGTTCCTTGCAGGCAAATTACTCTTGTAACTTGCCTGCATGCCCAATTAGCAATTCAAAGAATTATTGAAAAATTAAAGATGCAATATGCGGAAAAGGCATCCTCAGTCAGAAATGCAAAAAATGTTCATAAATTTCCAGAGGGTTTGTAACCCTGTGGGTGAACTAGCTCACCCATGTCTGCTCTTGATCTATGTACCTATTGCTCCTATTTCTCTTTCAGAGGAGTTGAAAGTCCTTTGTCTCCTCTGCTGTAGGTATCACTGCTTATTTTGGTGCAAATGGAATAAAGAGATAATGATAAACTTCATTTTCACATTCAGAAGATATGGACATAGTGATATAAAATAGAAAGGTTTGTATTGGCCTGCTATGGTAACCTCCCAGAAGCCTGGGACACACAGCTAATAAATTGCAGCAGATTTCAACCACGCTGATCTTTAATACAGAGATGTGGCCAACAGTCCTTTACAATGCAGCCTGATATCTGGAATCCTCAAAGGTCACACTGCTGTGTTAAAGAGAAAAACAACTTCAGTCTCCTAGCTAGTTGATAGTGTGTCCTTTACTGGGCAAACCTGCTCCCCTGTTTAATTAGAGAGTCTCTGAAAGCATCCTTGTATATCTTGAGATCTAGAGGGAAGACATTTGTTTATGACTCTCCAAATTGAATATATCCAGCTAATTTATAGTTACTTATTGATGTTTCAGTTTTCTCCACTAACTTTATAGTAGACTTTATCCCTAAATTGATTTGAAATGTGAACCTCATGTTGACGTTTCATGACCATGTCTAATGCAAGTACACACTAATCCTAAAGAGGTAGAGAAAGTATTCCTGGCTGGACTAACGAACAGTTTCTGACAAGATACTTTCCATTAGAAAGTCAGCAATTCCCGCTCTAATTATTTCCTATTTATTGTAAGTGTGTGGGAAAAACAAAAATGTCTTAGATACAAAAGGTGTAGCAACTGCTGGATACTGTTGATTTGTTTGGGAGATGGGTTGTTTTGTGTTTTTTAAATGGCAAAGACTGTAAATCACAATTTTTATCATTGGTACAAACTCTCCTGCCCTGAATATCATCATGGCTCTGGTCTTCCTAAATGAAGGCTATAGCTTCAGTATGCTGGCAGACTTTTCTGCTGAATACAGTGGCCTGCCACATACATCAAAACCTGTGACCATCTGCTGTTTTTATGGCACTGAAAGCCCACAAATAAGTACAAAAGGAGACAGCTCTTAGGCCTGATCTACAGGTTTTGTTCCAATATAATTATTTTGGTTAGGGGTGTATTTTTTTTTTAACCAAAATAGTTATACTGATACATCCCCGAGTGGGGATGCAATTATACCAGTATAATGGTGCATTATACAAGTATAGCTTATTCCGCTTCCTGAAGAGGACTAGTTATAGTAGTATAAAGCATTGTATTATACCAATTCAACTGTGTCCATACTAAGGGTTGTACCACTTTAACTATTATGATATAATAATAGTTGGCATATAGATAAGCCCTAAGTCACAGGGAAAGCTCACAACAATACAGCAATGGCCGAGCCACAAATCCATCCAAATTATCTCTAGAAAGGGAGTGAATAAATAGAACATTCAGATCTAATTTATGATGCTGCTACATTGTAGCACAGGGGTATGCACAGGCAACATTGTAGCACAGGCAACCTATGGCACGCAAGGTGATTTTCAGTGGCACTCACCCTGCCCGGGTCCTGGCCACCTGTCCGGGGTGTTCTGCATTTTAATTTAATTTTAAATAAAGTTTCTTAAACATTTTAAAAATCTTATTTACTTTACATACAACAATAGTTTAGTTATATATTATTGACTTATAGAAAGAGACCTTCTAAAACATATTACTGGCATGCAAAACCTTAATTAGAATGAATAAATGAAGACTCGGCACACCACTTCTGAAAGGTTGCCGACCCCTGTTGTAGCGTATACAAGACCAGACCTTCAGCTATACTTGAGCAGCATGCACCTATCCCACTTCTAAAATGTTTTCTTCCTTTCTGCTGTCTTTGTTCTCTTTTCTTCCTTCCTCATTCTATTTTCCTTGTTAGTTGCTTCATTTTTATATTTAAAAGGATTCCATACTTTTCAATATTGAATGTCTTATTTAAATCTAATAGTTTTTTGTAATGTAACAGGAAGGATAGAGAAACAAAGTGTATGAGTGAAATCTTGGCTTAGCTTTTCTTGTTTTGCTAACTGAATAAAGTTGAAAAAGTGCAGATGGTCATCTGAACTTATAGAAAGCAACAGAGGGTCCTGTGGCACCTTTGAGACTAACAGAAGTACTGGGAGCATAAGCTTTCGTGGGTAAGAACCTCACTTCTTCAGATGCAAGTAATGGAAATCTCCAGAGGCAGGTATATATCAGTGTGGAGTTAACGAGGTTAGTTCAATCAGGGAGGGTGAGGTGCTCTGCTAGCAGTTGAGGTGTGAACACCAAGGGAGGAGAAACTGTTTCTGTAGTTGGATAGCCATTCACAGTCTTTGTTTAATCCTGATCTGATGGTGTCAAATTTGCAAATGAACTGGAGCTCAGCAGTTTCTCTTTGGAGTCTGGTCCTGAAGTTTTTTTGCTGTAAGATGGCTACCTTAACATCTGCTATTGTGTGGCCAGGGAGGTTGAAGTGTTCTCCTACAGGTTTTTGTATATTGCCATTCCTGATATCTGACTTGTGTCCATTTATCCTCTTGCGTAGTGACTGTCCAGTTTGGCCAATGTACATAGCAGAGGGGCATTGCTGGCATATGATGGCATATATAACATTGGTGGACGTGCAGGTGAATGAGCCGGTGATGTTGTAGCTGATCTGGTTAGGTCCAGTGATGGTGTTGCTGGTGTAGATATGTGGGCAGAGTTGGCATCGAGGTTTGTTGCATGGGTTGGTTCCTGAGTTAGAGTTGTTATGGTGCGGTGCGTGGTTGCTGGTGAGAATATGCTTAAGGTTGGCAGGTTGTCTGTGGGCGAGGACTGGCCTGCCTCCCAAGGTCTGTGAAAGTGAGGGATCATTGTCCAGGATGGGTTGTAGATCACTGATGATGCGTTGGAGAGGACTGTAGGTGATGGCCAGTGGAGTTCTGAGGACTGTAGGTGATGGACTGTAGGTGATGGCCAGTGGAGTTCTGTTAAGCTGAGGACTGTAGGTGATGGCCAGTGGAGTTCTGTTGGTTTCTCTTCTGGGCCTGTCTTGTAGCAGGAGGCTTCTGGGTACACGTCTGGCTCTGTTGATTTGTTTCTTTATTTCCTTGTGTGGGTATCGTAGTTTTGAGAATGCTTGGTGAAGATCTTGTAGGTGTTGGTCTCTGTCTGAGGGGTTGGAGCAGATGCGATTGTACCTCAGTGCTTGGCTGTAGACGATGGATCGTGTGGTGTGACCGGGGTGGAAGCTGGAGG
This sequence comes from Chrysemys picta bellii, assembly GCF_011386835.1. NCBI lineage: Eukaryota > Metazoa > Chordata > Testudines > Emydidae > Chrysemys > Chrysemys picta. The sequence goes on along the minus strand of NC_088796.1, from coordinate 39,442,133 downwards.
CATGAAGGTAGGCGTAGCGGTCGGTGGGTTTTCGGTATAGGGTGGTGTTAATGTGGCCATCGCTTATTTGTACGGTGGTGTCCAGGAAGTGGACCTCCCGTGTAGATTGGTCCAGGCTGAGGTTGATGGTGGGGTGGAAGCTGTTGAAAGCATGGTGGAATTCTTCCAGGGTCTCCTTCCCATGGGTCCAGATGATGAAGATGTCATCAATATAGCGTAGGTAGAGAAGGGGCATGAGTGGACGAGAGCTGAGGAAGCGTTGTTCCAGGTCAGCCATAAAAATGTTGGCATATTGTGGGGCCATGCGGGTGCCCATAGCGGTGCCACTGGTCTGGAGGTATATATTGTCACCAAATTTGAAATAATTGTGCGTGAGGATAAAGTCACAGAGCTCAGCAATAAGTTGTGCTTATCCTCAGAGGTCTGATTTGTTCCTGTGTCGTGCAGAACGCAATGCCATCCACAGCCTCAGAAACCACCCTGACATTATCATCAAAGAGGCTGATAAAGGAGGTGCTGTTTTCATCATGAACAGGTCTGACTACCAGAAGGAGGCTGCCAGACAACTCTCCAATACCAAATTCTACAGGCCGCTTTCCTCAGATCCCATTGAGGAATACACTAAGAAACTGCACCATCTACTCAGGACACTCCCTACACTAACACAGGAACAAATCAACATACCCTTAGAGCCCCGACCGGGGTTATTCTATCTACTACCTAAGATCCACAAACCTGGAAATCCTGGACGCCCCATCATCTCGGGCATTGGCACTCTCACTGAAGGACTGTCTGGATATGTGGACTCCCTACTCAGACCCTACGCCACCAGCACTCCCAGCTATCTCCGTGACACCACAGATTTCCTGAGAAAATTACAATGCATTGGTGACCTCCCAGAAAACACCATCCTAGCCACCATGGATGTAGAGGCTCTCTACACAAACATCCCACACACAGATGGAATACAAGCTGTCAGGAACAGTATCCCTGATGATGACACAGCACAACTTATTGCTGAGCTCTGTGACTTTATCCTCACGCACAATTATTTCAAATTTGGTGACAATATATACCTCCAGACCAGTGGCACCGCTATGGGCACCCGCATGGCCCCACAATATGCCAACATTTTTATGGCTGACCTGGAACAACGCTTCCTCAGCTCTCGTTGATATATAGTCTCAAAGGTGCCACAGGACCCTCTGTTGCTTTTTACAGATTCAGACTAACACGGCTACCCCTCTGATACTGAACTTATAGAGGCTCCCAAGACCTTCCTCTCCCCTTAACAGCTCCTGGCTACCTTACTACCAGCTGTAATCTTCTTTGGGGCTAGATGAGTAGTCTGAAACCCCCCTTACTTGGTGGGATTGGGAGCAGCCCAGAGGCCTGTTCTTCTCCTCTCACATCTTTGTGGGATATATCTTACTTTTTCCCTCCACTTTCCAAACTTTTCCTTGTGCTATTCTCCCTTCCATTGTCCCTCTGCCTCATTCCTCTACAGTGACCTCCCTTTCTTTTCTTCCCTTCCTCTTGTCTCCTGGAAGAGTTGTCCCTTTCTCTTACCCCATAACTAGTGCCTCATTATTCTCTCTGACTGTTGCCTGCTGTTCAGTTTTCTCCCTGCCTGTAGGCAGCAATAGCAGCTGCCTCTAGTGGCCACAGGCAAGAATTGAAACAAAAATTCAAATTCTGGTCCCAGCCAGCCAGGAAAGGGATTGGGGAAGTCTAGCTAAAGTGAAAAACTGGTGACTGTCCATCCCAAAATGGGACTGTTGGCAAGCATGCTTAATTCTGTTTCTTCTTGGTTTATTAATGATGGTACATGTTTATCACTTTTAGGGGACTCTGTTCCAGAAAGAAGAAAAAATATGCAAAAGGTATTTTCCATTATCTCAGAGTTGCTATAACAGAAGTCGCTTTGTAGTATTAAAGATATTTATCATATATATTACCAGTAGCTTTTGAAGCATAGCTACATAAATATTATATCTATTTATCTTAAAGCATCCCTCATATGTGCAACATCTTTTTATGGAAACTGAATTTTTCTGTGACATAATATATTTACTGTATTCAATTTAATAATAAAAAAAAATATGGTACTCCACCCTGCAGCATTAATATCAATATGAAAAGAAGTGATATTATTCTGCTTTATGCTTTAGTCCCAACAAATCAGTCTAGCATCTGAAAGTGCCTTCTCTTATCTTGCTATTGTGGCATCTTTTAAATGATAATGAATGATGTACACAGCAGACAAACAAGCCAGCCCTGCAGTTTTAAGTGTTGTGTCCAGAGCTAAAAATAAGGTGCTGGAAAGATACTGTTCTCCTTGTTAAAGAGAAAAAGGAGTAAGTCTAATAAATATGAACAGAAGAAACATGGCCTTTCCCATATTAAAAGAAAAGTTCTATGTATAACAATATCATTTAGACTTCCGTTCTAAAAATTAAGCCCTGATCTTGCAACCCGATCCTCCAAAATAATTTTAACTCCTTTGGGAAATTCAGCTGGAGAATAACACACACACACACAGTAGTGCCAGTGAGCCCACTCACAAAGATTTTCCGACCTACAGTATCACACGCATTATAGATTTAAAAAAATGTTTTTCTTCAATAAAAAGAGAAAATGAAAAAAAATGTATCTATACTTTAACAAGTCAGGCTCAGATTCCCTCTGCCTGTATCAAAATCTTCAGAGAAAGGGTTTACCTTAGTAATTTATGTCAGAAACATACGCTCCTACTGCACATATCGGTGAGCTTTCATTCACTATTTCCTGATTGGTGTGACCTTCACTCACTGCTGGCTAGACTTCAGCATTTGTTACCCCTGTGAAGAAAGTCTGACAGCAGTTTGGAACCATTATTGTGATTAATGAGACAGATAGTATACAATATATGTAACCGTTTCATAAGTCACGGGCTACTGCCCTTCTGCTGCAGATTTGAAGAAGACCAAGGCGAAAATACTTTGTAAATCCTTTTGAAATTTGTTGTGCATCCAGGCTATGCCTTTAAGCAATTTCTAATTATTGAAATCCATAGATGTCTCTCAAGTGACAGAAATGACAATTTCTCATTCCTTCCCAACAGAAAATGAAGAATAGGAAAGTTGCAGATTTTTACTGTTAATTTTTTGTTTGTTTCAGGCAATTTTTTCTCAGCTTTATAACTCCTGGAGGAGTTCATGCAGCAGTTTAAGAATCACTGTTCTTGATGGGGAGCATTCTGCTTAATTCCAGCTCCTTTTGTGCCTCCACACTATGGCCTATTTTTCCCTCCCACCACTCAACCCGCCATGCAGATTTTTTAGGGAGGCTGCACAGGTGGAAATGCATCCCATGTAGCACTATTTCCCACTACACTGCCCTGCCACTACTTTTAACCACTACTTTTATACCACAAAGCCAGGGACTATGATCAGAACAGAGGACAACAATGACCTTATCTGAAAGGTTTTCCACTTGAAGACTTTCAGCCTACTCTTATGAAAATGTCAAATACAATTTATATAGGGGATACATCTATATAAGACCTATACAAATACAAATGTTCACTTAGAAACCATTACTCTTGCTATTCAGTTTCTCTTGAATTATCCTCAGAATCTCTGCAATATTTCTATAGTTTTGTATGAATATAGCTGAAACATCTATTCACCTATTTATTCTGTAATAAAATGATCCAGATAAATTCTTCGGTAACTGCTATGTCCACAGAAAAGTTATTCAGCTTTTTAGTGGTGACTCTGTGGAATATCCACATACAATAAGCATTATGTATGTGTGGAAGATATGCAGGAAGTTCCATAGAAATTTCTGAGCAATCAATATCTTACTAATACCTGTATACTTGGAAAATATTTTCATCAAAGCACCTTACACAGGTACAGTAAGTTAGGTACATATTATCAGCACCATTTTACAGACAGATAATCTGAGGCAAAGAGTTGAGGTGACTTACCAAGGTCACAGAACTAGTCAGTGGCAGAGGTGGACACAGAACACGGGTCTCTTTGCTCCCAGTCCTGTACATTAACTATGAAAACATATTGCCTCCTGAGGAGAATATATGATCATCAAGTGATCATCTCAGCTAGCTGAATATGAAATATACTACAGAAAATCTATTCTCTTCAGGTCTATAAATATGGCTCCTTTTCAAAGTTTGAATTATGGTTTATTTTTAGGCTTGGCAGAATTTGATTTTCTTTTTTTTATCCTTTTGACAGATAATGTCAATGGTTATCTTTAAGCATTTTTTAAATTTTATTTAAAATTTTCACAGTTGTGTAAATTTATGGGTTTGAAGCATTTTTTCCACTTTTATCAATTTAATTTTCACAGGAAATTGTGCAGAGTAGTGTCAAAAATGATTATTTAATGAAAGTATATGTTGAGATTCATAAAGTTAAAGCTTTATAACTGTGAAAACACCAATTCTCAAAATCACATGTCAAAATATCCTTACACCAAACTCTAAGTTTTCAAGCAGGACTTTTCTTACTTTGCCTATCTGAAAATTTTGATCATCATCAATGGAAATATTTTTTCATTGGTTTGTGTGTGTCCAGTGAAATCAACATTTACTGACATTTACCAATAAAAATCTAATCCTTCCTAACCTAGATATTTTATAAATGAAGCAGAAACCAGGAAGACAATATTTAGAAAGAATTATATAAAGTCATAGACAGTACAGATGAGACAAACCTACTGGGATATCTTGTCTGTGATCAGGTAAATTTGTTATTGAAGGATTCCTTGATAAATCATCTCTAAACACAGCCTAAAGTAAGAAGTCATTTAAAGCTGAAAGGCCCACATATCTGAAGCAGAAGAACCATTAGTCCATTTCATATGTAAGTGTAGAGTAAGTTTAGTTAACCCCCGAGAGATGGTTCAGTAACAATATTTTAATTTAATTTACAGTATCATTTTGACCCTAGATTTGTTATTCTTATATAAAGGATAGAGGTAAGAAACCATTTTCAGGCTCTTTAGACAGGTACTACAGCAGAGAATGGTTTGGAAAGGTCATCTGAGGGAAGGGATCAAAAGGATCTTGCCACCAAGTTAAAGAAGTATGGATGAATGGATTATAAGATGGCCAGAAAGCTGGCTAGATCATCAGGCTCAACGGGGAATTGTGGAGGTAAATGCATGGTTGCACAGGTGGTGTTGGAGAGAGGGCTTTGGATTCTTTGACCATGGGATGCTGTTCCAGGAAGAAGAATTGCTAGGAAGAGATGGGATCCACAGCTCAATGTCTAGTTGCCGGTAGCAGCCGGTATCAAGCGGAGTGCCCCAGGGTTTGGTCCTGGGGCCAGTTTTATTCAACATCTTCATTAGTGATCCGGATGATGGGATGGATTGCACCCTCAGCAAGTTCGCGGATCACACTAAGCTGTGGAGAGAGGTAGATACTCTGGAGGGTAGAGATAGGATCTAGAGTGTCCTAGACAAATTGGAGGATTGGGCTAAAAGAAACCGTATAAGGTTCAACAAGGACAAGTACAGAGTCCTGCACTTAGGTCGGAAGAATCCCATGCACTGCTACAGGCTGGGGACTGACTGGCTAAGTGGCAGTTCTGCAGAAAAGGCCCTGGGGATTATAGTGGACGAGAAGGTGGATATGAGTCAACGGTGTGCCCTTGTTGTCAAGAAGGCCAACGACATATTGGGCTGCATTAGTAGGAGCATTGCCAGCAGATCATGGGAAGTGATTATTCCCCTCTATTGGGCACTGCTGAGGCCACATCTTGAGTATTGCATCCAGTTTTGGGGCCCCCCACCACAGAAAGGATGTGGACAAATTGGAGAGAGTCCAGCAGAGGGCAATGAAAATGATTAGTGGGCTGGGGCACATGACTTACGTGGAGAGGCTGCGGGAACTGGGCTTATTTTGTCTGCAAAAGAGAAGAGTGAGGGGGAATTTGATAGCAGCCTTCAACTACCTGAAAGGGGGGGTTCCAAAGAGGATGCAGCAAGGCTGTTCTCAGTGGTGGCAGATGACAGAATAGGAATAAATGGTCTCAAGTTGCAGTGGGGGAGGTCTAGGTTGATATTAGGAAACAAGGGTGGTGAAGCACTGGAATGGGTTACCTAGGGAGATGGTGGAATCTCCATCCTTAGAGGTTTTTAAGGCCCGGCTTGACAAAGCCCTGGCTGGGATGATTTTGTTGAGATTGGTCCTGCTTTGAGCAGGGGGTTGGACTAGATGACCTACTGAGGTCTCTTCCAACCCTAACCTTCTATGCATCTATGAAAGCACCACTGACCAAAGTAACCGAAACATCAAGAAATTTTCCAAACGAAAAAGAAAAATATGTCCAAAACATTTTAAATAACCTATTCAATCCCAATATAGTATAACCCATTGGTTAGTGTGTGTTGCAGATCCCCCTGTACCTTGAGTCACAGGGGATATGAACTGTTACAGCCCATGGCAACAACATCTTGGCTCTTTACGTCAAGTTGTAGCAGTGCATGCTTTGGCGGTCCCTGGTTCAAACCCCAGTATATTAAACAAGGGAGTGGTCATCACTTACCCAGTGGCTTGCTGTGGGATTTGAACCAGTGTGGACCTCAGTTGCATGGGATGAGTTTCCTTTGAGCAGATGAAATATTTAACCCACTGGTAAGTGTGTTTTACAGGTTCTCCTTTACAGAAAATATGTGTTGTACACCTCTGGAGCCTTCATTATTTACCTCATGCTTTTCATTCTGGAGTTCCCAGGCTCAGCCCCTAGCGTCTCAGCCAAGATGGCAGTTGTCACAACCGCACTAGAGAAATGAGCATATTAAATTACCATTCAGTAGCCTTAATGCTGTAGTACATCATTTAATACCATGAAATACTGGTTTGATAAATATAATCCTTATTTATAGTTGATAGGCGCACTCTGATACCAAATAAGAAACTAACAGCACTAGACAAGTGCATTTTGCTATACCAATGTGGTAAAAGAAATGTCAAAGCCCAGTCCTGTTCCTACTGAAGCCAACTGGAATTTAGTCATTGTCTTTAATGAGGGCAGGATTGAGCCTTTAACTTCCGATAAGAATTGCTGTTGTAAGCTGCCTGTTGAAATAATTTCTGTTGAGTCACCTAATAAACCCTATAGACCAAATATAGACTCTCCTGAAGACTTCTCTAGAGATTTTATAAAACTCTACAGTATATTCTAGGAGATGTAAGATACTTTACAGTTTTTCAGATATAATGTAGAGCCGAGAACACTGCTCACTTTAATTACACTGTTTCTCACAGATATTGTTTTGCAAAAACCTAGTACTACAACTTTTTTTTAAATAATACTTAATATATACAATAGTGTGTGCTAATATTCGTTATCTATAGCACTACTGGGGGAATGGCTAAAGAGTTTTGATTCTCCATACAATCTATTAATTTTGTTCTAAGAACCCAAAGTAAAAATAACAATGATGAACCAATGCATCAAAGTGACTCTAATGACTAAAAGGAGCATCTACTTAATTATATTTGCATGCTACTGTGGATCTCCAAACCCAAGATAATTCTCCCTGTAAAAGTTCCCTTTTTCCCTTCAGCAAAAGAAAAGCCTCCTTTCCTTGACATCGGGGAAGCTTAATCACTTTTCAGCTTTGGAAAATGACTGGCCTTTTGCTTTATTAGTCTTCCTTTAGCAGGACCTTTGAATTTAGCTATATTCTCAAGCCATGAATGGTTTGTGGCCATCAGTAATGATGCCAAGGGAGCCCTCACAGTTTATATTGGATGCTTAGATACCAGTGTTATGGATAAAATAGGTTTTTGTTTAAAGGACCATGAAGCCAGCCAGAAATCTTCAGCCATTCAAGATTCTGTTCTGGAAAGCCCTCAGGAATTAGAGTACACCAATGCTCTTGACACTAACTGATTAACTCTTGAACTTGTCATTACTTTGTGTAGCTCAAAAACTGGAAACCATCACCCAGCTGATTTCAATGCTGCATAGCTCTGAGATTGTTTGCCTTCCATGCCTTGGAACTCTGCTTTTAATTTATACTGAACCGTGTGTGACAGGCAATAATTCACCTGTCCATTCTCAGCAATAACAGATGTTGTCTTACCTTTAAGTGTTGGTAATTGTGAACAGATCTGGCTGACAGAGAATGTCCCTACTCACATCATACCACTAGCTGTGAAAATTCTTGTCATACCAGTAATACAGAATGTTGAAATGATAATGCACCCCAGTTCTCCCCAACAGTGAACAAGGGAGACTTGAATACTATGAACAATTGTTGAAGTCTATTTATCTTACACTGAGGGAGGTTCTGAAGTGAAAGAGCCCTCAAACACACTGAGTCTGAATGACTAATCCACAGATCCAGTGGAGTTTTGTTACCTCTCCTACTATATACAGAGGCAGCAGACATGTTGGGAAAACACTTTTCCAGTGGAAGAGACTAGAAAGGATATAGTTTCCATGCTGGCAAAGTACACAACTCCACGGTTGGGCAGTTAAGCTGATGTAACCAATCCTGGCTTTATTAAAAGGAAAATTGACCTATTAGGTAGCTGATAGAGGTTTTCCCTAGCTTCTGTCATCACACCTCAAAACAGTTTGGCAAACTTGGGGGGCAGTTTATAAACACAGTTCTGAAACTCCATTTGGGGACAGACACAGCACAAGCTGACTGTTGGAGAGGCAGATTGGGGCTAGAGGTACCTCATGGCAGTATGAGAGTCAGATGAGACCATGCTTTCTACCAACGGTAATTCTGATATGAGATTACTTAATGCCTCATTCAGTCAGCTAAAAGCTCGCTTTTGCTCTGAGAGTGAAAAAAATGCAGAAAACAGCAGATCTAGGTACTCTGATGCATGGAAGAAAAGGCCCTTCTACAGTAGATCCCTGGGGAGAAGGGAATGGGGCTTGAAGGATGGCTGCTCTCTACAGCACTGTCCCTTTGGAATTGTTCCTAGGGGATTTCAGGCACAAGTTAATGCTGACTTTGACACGGTCACCATTAACTTATCCCAGTTTCTCCAGCATGCAATTCCTTTCCCCCTCTTTGAGAGGTGGATTTGGGGCAGCAGTAGTTGGAGTCAGTAAGGGAGCACCATGAGGCACAGTACCTCCTGCAGTTCCCTCTGGGGAAATTCACCTCTGTATTTCCCCCAATAAGAATAGTGACTGTACAGCTATGGTCTATACAGCATATATACGGTTATATATATGGATTAGCTTTTTACCTTGAAAGAAAGTTAATTTAAAAAAAATGTTAGTTATCCTCTTCCTGTGGAGACCCAACTCATCTCCCAATGAAGTCAATGGCACAGTTCTGACACCAGTGGGAGCAGGAGTGGGAGCACAGTGAATTCTGCAAAGTGGAATAAATACATTGTAGATCATGGTATTCGCTTTATGCTCCTGCCTGAATCCATTCCAGTTCTTAGCTGACATAATATCCACACATTAGCTGACAAAAAGAGTTTGTATCCATCCAGTACCTCAATCTACATACCAACATACTGTATGGTATTTTTTCTCATTGTTGATAAATGCAAAGTAATGCACATTGGAAAACATAATCCCAACTATACATATAAAATGATGGGGTCTAAATTAGCTGTTACCATGCAAGAAAGAGATCTTGGAATCATTGTGCATAGTTCTCTGAAAACAGCCACTCAGTGGCAGTCAAAAAATCGAATAGAATGTTGGGAATCATTAAGAGATTGATGATAAGACAGAAAATATCATATTGCCTCAAAAAAAATCCATGGTATGCCCACATCTTGAATATAGTGTGCAGATCTGGTTGCCAAAAAAGATATCTTAGAATTGGAAAAGGTTCAGAAAATGACAACAAAAATGATTAGGAGTATGGAACGGCTTCCATATGAGGAGAGATTAATAAGACTGGGACTTTTCAGGTTGGAAAAGAGACAACTAAGGGGGGATATGATAGAGGTATATAAAATCATGACTGGGGTGGAGAAAGTAAATAAGGAACTGTTATTTACTCCTTCTCATAACACAAGAACTAGGGGTCGCCAAATGAAATTAATACACAGCAAGTTTAAAACAAACAAAAAGAAGTATTTCTTCACACAACACACAGTCAACCTGTGGAACTCCTTGCTAAAAGATGTTATGAAGGCCAAGACAATAACAGGGTTCAAAAAAGAACTAGATAAGTTCATGGAGGATAGGTCCATCAATGGCTATTAGCCAGAATGGGCAGGGATGGTGACCCTAGCCTCTGTTTGCCAGAAGCTGGGAATGGGTAACAGGGGATGGATCATTTAATGATTACCTGTTCTTTTCATTCCCTCTGAGGCACCTGGCATTGGCCACTGTTGGAAGACAGGATACTGGACTAGATGGACCTTTGGTCTGACCCAGTATGGCCGTTCTTGTGTTCTCTACTGTCTAGCATTAATCTGTGTATAAAGTTCAAAGCAGGACTCTCAGAGCAACACCAGCTGTATTCTACTTGTTTGATATTGTGTTATGCTATCATTATCACACCTCCACTTCCCACAGCAATCCCCCTAAGCTAATGCCAAAGGCTCCTCTGGAAATTACCATGTAACTGTGATGTTTATACAGTGTTTCCTTAGTATTTGTACAGAGATGTGTTAGTGTACCCATAGTATGGAAAATATTACTTGAGTTATATGACTCTTTAAACCTAGTAATCTTGTCTTGTCTAATCTATGTACTTATAAATTGATATCTGAACACTTCTGTGATATAATATTTATTCACACTTCATATTTGCATAGGATTCTTCAGTGTTATAAAATGAAATTAACATTTTTGTTTGCTAAACAGTCAAAGGCAGTCCTCACCCAGCATGTTGTTGTATATATATGGTTAGGAGAAGAAAAAGTTTTTCTGTTTTGTGGACATAAATCAAACCAGTCCATTAGAGTTAAAGAATTCTCAGCACACAGAGAAACACTTTAATATTCAACAGGAACAAAAATATATTAATATGTTCAGATTCTGTGTTAAACAGAGAAAAGGATAAAACTTCACAGTGAGGGATTAAATTTGTGCACACGGGATGCATAGCTGGGTAACATTATTGCTTGCAACCTATCATGACTAGTTACTGGAGGCTTAATTCTGAACTCTAAAAGAAAATTCCATACCTTTACGGATTTACAAAGGAACCTGAATATTGCTTTGTATTTTAATTGAATTTCCTTTGTTTCATTAATAATCCAAAGATAAATTTGCAACCAAAATTACTATTTTAGACAACAAAAAGCACTCTATAGATTTTAATGCCATTGATGTGGAAATATTGTGGATGAAATTCACTCTTCCTGCTTAAACTCCAGGGCCTCATGCAGGGCCTTTCAAGCTGGATGACTTTCACCCTCTACGTACAAGATCTGTGATATTATATAACCCAACATAAAAATGCTAGGATTCTTACTGGATTTTATTACATTTTCAGTTAACCAGTCTGCACCTATCAAGTGCATAACACCAGTGGTGGATTAATCCACAGGCTCAAGGGGCCTGTGCCTAGAGGCCCCAGCCAATTTGCTTCCATCCTCTCTTCTTTCAAGTCCCTCTTTAAAAAATACTGATTCCATAAGGCCTAAAACCTATAGTATGCCTTCTAAGTAACAGAAAACTGACTTTATTAAACTCTCAAGATGTTCATGTTATTCCCTTAGGCTGCCAAAATTATATTATTATGGTCACTTTTGTCTTCAACTCCCTGCAGCCTCCTAGACAATGTTTATTGCTCCCTCTTGTCAATTTGGTCTTAACCTAGAGTTCATTCCTGCAAAGCTTTATTTGTGTGAATAAGCATTTGCAGGAACAGGCCATTCCACTGTAAAATCTTTGGATAGGAATGGGGGCTTTTTTGGTGAAGTAACAGACTTTTATCATACTATACAAATAAATAAAGAGAATACTAATAAAAATCAGCAATACTGTGTCAGATATAGTCAGGTCAGTTTTTCAAAAGGATTCAAAGGGATTCAAATGCTTAGATCCAAATGAAAGTCAATGGGACTGGATTGTTTAACTCTCTTGATCATTGTGGCCCTCTGGACTGCAAAGTAGCACCCTGAAACCCCCATATTCACCACTGTCATATAATTATGACATGTTTTGTACAAAGCATGCCTTGTGAGGTATAATTTTAAAAGTCTTGATCTGTTGCACATTAATATCTTGATGGATTGTATGTGCTATTATTATATTTGAAGTTATGAAGCATTGCTATATGTGTCACTGAAATATGTTGTGAGGCTGGGAGATGTCCACAACCAACTTTTCAATTGCAACAAAGGACCAGCCAGACATGTGCTGATGGCCCATTAAAGGAAATCCACTCTCCCAATGGCCATCCCAGAAACTTCTCAGAGAGAGCAAGTAGGCAATAGAGACACCCTGTGAGAAGAAATGTTCATCACCTTCTCCAGACCCATCTGCAAAGAATAAATCTTCTGAAAAGAAGTAGAAATCCAAAAAGATTTCCTCCTCTTCTTGCATGCGTATGTCCTCCAGTACCAAGAGCAAAATTCTTTCCAGAAAGATAGAAGAAAATATAAAAGAGGGGAAATGACATCATCACTTGGCCTCACCCCCACCCCGCACTCAACACCTGGAAGAATATCTGGAGAACAAAGATGGTGCTTAACTACCCTTACAGTTAGGAAGTGTTTCCTAATGTCTAACCTAAATCTCCTTTGCTGCAATTTAAGCCTATTACTTTTTGTTCTGTCCTCAGTGGTTAAGGAAAACAATTTATCACCAATCCCCTTAGTTGGGGATTGGTCCTGCTTTGAGCAGGGGGTTGAACTAGATGACCTCCTGAGGTCCCTTCAAACCCTGATATTCTATGATTCTATGATTCTTTATAACAACCTTTTACATTCTTGAAGATTGTTATCCTGTTCCCACTCAGTCTTCTCTTCTTCACACTAAACAAACCCAATTTTTTCAATCTTTGCTCGTAGGTCATGTCTTCTAGACCTTTAATCATTTCTGTGGCTCTCCTTTGGACTTCCTTCAATTTTTCCGCATCTTTCCCGAAGTGTGGTGCCCAGAACTGGACACAGTACTAAGGTCAAGGCCTTATCAATGCCGAGTGGAGTGGAAGAATTACTTCTTGTGTTTTGCTTACAACGTTCCTGCTAATACATCCCAGAATGTTGTTTGCTTTTTTTGCATCTGTATTACATTGTTGACTCATATTTAGTTTGTGATCCACTATAACCCCCAGATCCTTTTCTGCAGTACTCCTTCCTAGGCAGTCATTTCCCATTTTGTGTTTGTTCAATTGATTATTCCTTCCTAAGTGGAGTGCTTTGCATTTCTCCTTATAGAATTTCATCCTATTTAATTCAGACCACTTCTCTGGTTTGTCAAGATCATTTTCAATTCTAATCCTGTCCTTCAAAGCCCTTGCAACCCTTCCCAGTTTGATATCATCCACAAACTTTATTAGTGTACTCTCTATGCCATTATCCAAATCATTTATGAACATATTGAATATGACCAGACCCAGGCCAGATTGCTGAGGGACCCTTCAATATGCCCTTCCAGCTTGATTGTGAACCATTAATAACTACTCTCTGAGTACGATTTTCCAGGCAGTTGTCCACCCACCTTATAGTAGGTTTGGCTAGGCTATACTTCTCTTGTTTGTTCATGAGAAGGCCATGTGAGACAGTATCAAGAGCCTTACTAAAGTCAAGATATATCACATCTACTGCTTCCCCCATCCATAAGACTTGTTATCCTGTCAAAGAAGGATATTAGGTTGGTTTGACATGATTTGTTCTTGACATTACCTTATCATCTAGAATTTTTATTGCCCACAACCCATCCATGACTTTCACTAAAAATAACAGTGACAAAATCTGAATCTTAAGAATGACCTGTAATTGCCACATGTCATGTAGAATATTTTTCCACCCCTAATTTTCTTTCCTGGACATTAAAGGGGTGTTTTGGGAGGATTTTTGATGTGTGCATTTTCCCTCAGACAAGTTGTCCCAGGAACAGCTTGATTGCAGCAGTCAGAGTCCCTCCAGGACCTCTAGTCAGTCAGGCAGATGGAATGAATGAAAGTTGACGGCACTCAGGGGTTGGGGTTTCATTAGGATTGGCATATATTTTACGTGATTCTGTTGTAGGAGGGTTAAGTCAAAAAGATGGGTTTTCCATTTTGCCCCGAAGGCACTGAGGTTCATGGCTATCCTGAATCCTTTGGTGAGTCAGTTCCAGATTTTGGGCTAGTTGCAGAAAGTGCAGCAATGTTGCCAGCTACAAATCGGAAGGGTGTTTTTGTAGCTACAACTGTGCACTTACTCATATTGAGAGCAGATTGTAAAGTTACTAGTACAAAGCTAATCAGAACATTCTTCACCCAAACGGGTGAGTCAAGGAGAGCAATTCAATTTGCACTTGTAACAGAGGCTAACAAAGACAGAAGGAAAAGTCAATTTTTAAAGGAACAAGCAGTGCAGATGTGGTAACTCAAATAGCTGTAATGATGTTCAAATATTTTCTCCTAATTTCCATCTAAAGTTCAGAAGCAATATCCCATTTCTTTATATATGGCAAGAACATGGTACAAGAAACCATTTTAAATAAAATATCTGTACATTCTGTAAAGCATGGATTAGAAAGAAGAAAATAAACATTTAGCCAAGTTCTCTCTAGAGTTGCTTGCTTTTATATATTTACAGACTTCCATTGAAAGGACATTTCTTTTTATGCATGCTCTTCAAACGTTGTGCCAAAACATGTCCTCAATCCAGTCCTGATGCCCATTTGAGTCAGTCACTTAGCTCACCGGCAGCTATTTATAGGATAAATAAGTGGAATGTTACATCAGTCTGATGGGAGTGATAATTTATGAAATAGTCTACAACAGTTGTTAAATTCATGACCAAGGTGCCCTGGGGCCCTATTCAAGTTCCTAATCAAACGTCCTGAATTCACTGTTTCAGGTTGAACTGTTGTGCTGCTGTTCCTGTGTCCTTTCTTCACTGGAAGATTTTCTCTCTTCCCTGAGACATTCCAGTTTTTATAAAGCAGTTGACAAGGCTTTGTTTGCTTGTACTGCATAATTGATTAGACAGAAACAAAGAAGCTGCTTTGCTACAGATGCTTAGACTGATATATGTGTGACGATTGATTTAACACATTACTTTGGTTGAAAACATGCAATGTTAAGGTGGGAGTTTTAATGAGTCAGAGTCTAGAGTGCCGTATTTAGTGCAATATGATTTCATAAAGCTACAGTACAATGTTGCTGATAGACAATATTTGGATTAGTTTACTATGTTTTTTTTCCCCTCTGGTTATTTTTATATTAAAAAACACATGTAATCTTGTGATGAAGTTAGGGCTTTTCTTGTTTTTTCCATGTTTTTCCAAGGGTTTGCATGCAGAGAGGGTGAGACTCAGTTTCCCTGAGTGTTACTGGTTTAATGAGGTGAGGGGAGAGGGAGTTTGTTGTTACAGAGGACCAGAGAGGGAACTTGGGACCCCGGCCAATGGCCTGGAGGACGGATACCTCAGCGACCTGGTGACCCGGAGGCCCAGTTCAGGAGTCGCAGCCGGTTCTGGCCAGTGGGAGGACAATGGGCTGCGAAGAGAGGATCCCGGTGACCTAACCTGCCGGTTCCAGCCAGAGGGGGCCAGAGGACAGAAGAGAGGAGAGGAGGCCCAGGTGACCCGGTTTACGACCCTGTTTACCTGGAGAGAAGACAATGGACAGAGGCGGGGCTTGGGGCCGGTGATATCGGATGCCCAGCTGGGAAGCAGGGGGGCTCTGGGCTGGAGAGGGGGAGCAGGCAGAGCCCACTTGGAGGCAGGGGAGACTTGGATGTGCTGTTCTGAAGGAGGCCAGGCCTGAGGCCCTCAGAGTTTCCTGTGTTGTGTTCAACGCGCAATAAACCCTCCTGTTTTATGCTGGCTGAGAGTCACTCTGGTCTAGAGAACAGGGTTGCATCATCCCCTTCAGGGGGTGGAGGCCCTGGGGGTCCAGAGTGAGTGGACTCCCTGGGGGGGCCCATGGCGAGAAACCAGGTGTGCTAAGGCTCAGAGAGGTGTGGCCCCAGGAGGTGGAGGGGCCTAACCCCGAGAGAGAGTGAACCCCCGGGAAAAGGGCTGTCCCACAGACAGCATGGGGCCAAGAGTGGGAACGATCTGTGAGTCCATGACAAATCTGTGGCACATTAAAAATTACATATACTAGCACATCACTACATTTTTTTATCCTATGAAATAACCAAAAGTAATGCCTGCCATTCAATATTGTCCTTGTAACAAACAATAGGTTACAGGAGCATTTTTGTAAAAAGCAACAGAGGGTCCTGTGGCACCTTTGAGACTAACTGTTAGTCTCAAAGGTGCCACAGGACCCTCTGTTGCTTTTTACAGATTCAGACTAACACGGCTACCCCTCTGATAGGAGCATTTCTGTTTCTCCTGCTAAACCAAATGTGGGAGAAATAAATTCCCTGTACATTTTAACATGTTTAAATTATTTTGAATTAGTATCCCCCATCCCACAAAGGAACTCCTGGAATCAAACCTCCTTCTCCAACACTCTCCCCTACCTTTAGTGATATCTCCAGCACTTGCTCCCCATCTGACTACTGCCTTCCCCAATTCATGCCCAGAGCCAAATCTGAACAGGTCCTTGCTTTGCATTAACCAATTCTGGAAACCAAGGAGCAAACAAAGCAAGGGGTGCCAGGCTATGTTAAATTATAGTGGAGCTGCATAGTTGTATTTCATTGCTGTTTTGGCAGCATAACAATCTCACAAATGTTCAATCATATCCCCACCTACTTGTCTTGCCATAAAATCCATATGGCAGCAATCCTGTGAAAGAAATGATCTTTGGTATTTATGTGTATTAGGTATAAATGGACATTTGTGATGATAAACAATGGTTACATACCTGTAACTGTTTTGTTCTTTAAGATGTATTGTGTAAATATACATTCCACTTTAGACGTATGTTCACCCAGTCCTTTCTAATGGGACATGGGAGACTTTTGCTAGCAATACTGGCAGGGTGATGCATACACATTGCATATTTTATGCATGAAGCCTAAGAGATAAAGAGTGGGGCTGTCTGACCTCTCTCTTTCAGTTCCTTTGCACTGAAGTCTGAAGGTTGACCTATCTGAAACAGAGGGGAAGAAGGGAGGTTCTGAAATATACACAACACATTTGAGAAAATACAGTTACATACCTGTATAGTAACTGTTGCTCTTCCTTTGAGTGATTTTGCACATATTTTAGGTCACTCTCAACCAGTTCTTTTGCAGGTGGTGGGGGTTCAGAATCTTGCAGAACAAAAACTTCAGGATACATCTATCAAAGTCTGCATCCACTTGTGAGGCCTGGATGATGGCATAATGTTTTGCCAATGTATGCACTAGAAGAAGAATATGGAGATATACCTATCTCATAGAGCTGGAAGGGACCTTGAAAGGTCATCAAGTCCAGTCCCCTGCCTTCAATAGCAGGACCAAGTAATATAGAGCATAGGAAGGCATAGGCTAAAATGGTGGATCCATCAAACGAAATAGTACCACATTAAGATCCCACGGTGACATGGGATCTCTGACTGGAAGATAAATCCTTATAAGATCTTTGAGTGATCTTGCCACTAGATCCTTGTGTGAAAGGATATATGTCTGATATAGCAGCCAAATGGACCCTGACTGAGCTGATAGACTTCTCTCTCTCTTCCAGGGGTAATAAGTATTGCAAAATGTCCTGTATCTGAGTTTGAGTAGGGTAGAGCTGGTGTTTTGTGGCCCATATTGAGAATCTTCCCATGCTGTGAGGTAAGTGTGCCTCATGTACTCCTTCTTACTGCTAGTGATGATGCATTGGACTTCCTGAGAGCATGATCAGCCTCAGTCACTGATCAGCCAACCTCTGAGGTGCATGGGTTGCAGAATTGGGGACAGGATTCTCCATTGATTCTGCGAGAGTAGACCCTCTACTATTGAAAAGGTTAACGGGGATGGTGGTGATATGTCATGGAGATCCACACACCTATGCAACCGTGGTAATGCTGAGGCTACTAAGATCATTGTAGTATAATCCTATCTGAGCTTCCTCACCATGTTGGGGGATCAACAGTGCTGGAGGAAAAGCACATGGAAACTCTTGTCCAAAGTAATAGGAATGCCTCCATGATCGATCCTGGGCTTTGCCCTGCCCTAGAACAAACCCTTGTGCACTTGTGGTTGAGGTGAGTGGCAAAGAGATCCACAATGGATGTACCCCATCTGTGGAATATGTCATGCAGTATGTCCTCTCTCAGGGACCACTTGTGGTGTTGCGTGACGCCCACCTGGAAACTACATTGTTTTCAGAATGATGTCACTGTGAATGCAGAAATTCCTGAGCTGGACCACCTCTTGATACAACCTGGTAGATCTGGCAGCACCCTGCCTGTTGAGATAAAATATAGTGGTGGTGTTGTCCATCAAGACCCTGTAACATGCAGCCCTTGATCAAACGCAGGAAAACTTAACAAGTCTGAAGTATTGCTCTTGGCTCCAGAACATTTATATGGAGGGAAGCCTGCTGTGCAGTCCATAGAGCTTGAGTCATTAACTCTCTTACCCAGGCACTCCAGCTGACAGTCGAGCCACCTGTGATTGGAGTCATCGATGGTATGGGTGGAGAACAGGGAAGTCCCTTGCAGACGTTGTCTGGATTCAGTCACAAGTCCAGGGAGGAGAAACCCCATGCAAGTATGTAAACCGTTACGTCCAGATGGTGCCTGCTTGGTTGGTATACAGAGCTGAGCCAGGCCTGCATGAACCTGAGGTGAAGTCTGGCATGCAAATCACATACATACACTATTCCATCTGCCATAAGAGACATAGGCAGGACTTTACTGTGGTCCCTGGACCATTTTTTCTGAGTTTTGCATAGATTTACAATGGCCATGAATCTGTCCTGAGTTAAACATGTTATCAAAGAAATGGAAATGAGAATGGCCCCCATAAATTTGATCCTTTGTACCAGCATTAAAATTGACTGTGTTTATCTTCAGAACTAGTTGATGGAAGAAGGCTGGAATCAGAAGGATATCGTCTGAAATCTGTTCTTCTGATGGGCCATGGATGAGCCAGTTGTAAGGGAAGGGAGAACTTCTATGCCATTTCATCCAAGGTGAGCCACTGAGACAACAGATTGCACTGTAGCTGACGGTATTGAGTGCTTTAACAAAGGAGAGTCTGGTACCAGCAAAGTTAGCAAGTCTTCTGCTGCCAGGATAGCCTGTGGTGTCAAAGACAGTGAGATAGGTGGCAGAATTGTCAATATCAAATGAATAGGTGCTAGTCTTGACAGTACTGAGGCCATCAGTACTAGTCAAGAGAACTGCCTCTGATGGCATTGGGCATCAGCACTGTATTCTGAACCAAAGTTGGTACTGGAGGACATACACATGCAAGAAGAGGAGGAAATCTTTTTGGATTTCTACTTCTTTTCAGAAGATTTATTCTTTGCAGATGGGTCTGGAGAAGGTGATGAACATTTCTTCTCATTGCTCAATTTATGAAAGTTTTTATATAGAATAGGAGAACTCTTAAAAGATGTACTCTGAGCTCTCTCCAGGGTCACCTCTTTAGAAGCTGATGAGAGTATCATTGCTTGTTACCGGCGGTGTCTGACAGGAATCTCTCTCAATATAAAAGACTTGCAAATCGAGCACTTATGTCTTGAGTGCCCCTTGCCCAAACAGGACTTACAAATAGATTGTCCATCAGGCGCAGGCATTGCAACTTTGTAGGTGTCATCTTACTTAAAACTTGAAGATTTCTGCATATTTAATGCAGTGAAGTCACCTGGAATCAGTAAACAAGAAAATAACACAATAAGAAATAAAAAAAATTACCCCTGAAGGGAATAAACTATTAACTCTAACTAACATTGAAGCTATTTACAATTATCAAGAGCACTAGCTATCCAGAAACCAGTTGTCTGAGAGAAAAAGGGAGCTTCAACTGACTGCAAAGGTAGTAAGAAGGAACTAAGAGGGATGCCGGGCAGCCCTCCCCGTTATACGCTCAGCTGCATACAAGAGGATATGCAGGGTACATGTGCCACCTCTCCAGTACCACTAGCAAAAGTTTCTGCTTAGAGAGAACAGGGTGCACATACACCTGAAGTGGAATGTATATATGCACAATCATTCAAAAGAAAACTGGAATATACATAATGATGGGAAGCAGGAACATTGCTCTGTTCTGGTGGCACAGCATACGTTACTCCTGGGTTCCCATCAAGTCTGCTTTAGTATTGGCTGTCTCACCCCAGCGTTGCCTCCTGAACACATTTGGTACTGATCAGTCTCTGTAGGTGAAATCCACAAGCTCGTAGTGAAGTTGTGGAGAAATTTTGTGATACCCCACATAAAAATGTCTAAAATTGAAAATTAGTTTAAATTCAAGAATTTATTATCCCTTTAAAAAAGGCACAGATCATCCATATTTTGTTCATAAAGTTCAGCCACGTCATGTGAAATAGCCAAGATGTTAACCTCCAAAATTGGATCTTGGATTGAAAAAACAATAACTCAGCCTTAACTTCAGTGGCTCTAGCTGTGCTGAGAATTATCTATAACATGCAGACTAAAGAAGAACCGAATTTCAAAAAGTCATCTGTGCAGTTTGAATGTGCCAAAATGTGTGTGCATGCAGTTCCTTGTCTATTACTGTGGCTATAATGAAAATCAGGTATTTGCACATACTTGTGGTTAGTTATGCATCTACATCGCTATTTTCATGGGCAAGCATTCAATTTACACAAACAATCATGGCAAATATGTATACAAGTGCCTAACTTTTTGAAAGGCAGGCCCAGGTTCTCATTTTCAAACTCACTTCCAGAAACTTTTTATTGACTGGTTCAGTGACCCATAATCTGGTGAATTCATTATTTTGGAAATAGTCACAAATTTCTAGTTAAGGAAGTGTCTTTTTCTAAAGGACAAGACAGAGTCTGGTACCCTTACTCATGTTGAGCAGCCCTTTATTCCACAAGTAGATCCACTGACTTCAGTGGGTCTATTTGTGGAGAAAGGTATTCAGCATCAGGATCTGGCCTCTGTTAATTAAAATACATGCAGAAGGGTGTTGCGAGGCATAATGCATTAATGCACACAATGTTTTTTTGACATCAGAAAGGAATTAGAATTTAGAAAGGAATTAATATCACCAGATTGCCCAAAACAAGTAATCCCAATTTGTACAAGAGTCATGATGGTAAGGGCAATGTGTCATTGAAGTACAGTGTGACTCCAAGTAACATCTGGTTTCACCATCAGGGTGGCTTTCAGGTCTCTACAAGGAGATCAGAATAGAGTGCTTCACAACCTTATTAAATTAATTTGTTTCCCCTGCTGCACAACTGAAGATATGCAAATAATCAAGATCATACTATATGAAGCTGCAAGGTTTTCTAATTTCAGAAATAGCAGTCTCTACAACTACTCCATAGTTCTGGTCTACCTTTTCTAATTTATACTACCACCCATCACCATAAAATCTGAGTACCTTCCACAGAAAATCAATGCCAAATCTTCAGTGAATTTCGGGGAATCTCTGGTACTTTTCCATTTTCAGGGCAAAATTGTGCTTGAGATAGGGTTTTTGATTTTGATATTTTAGATTTTATTTACTTGTTTATTTGGATGATAAATAAACATGGTGCGGGGGTTGGGTTTTGGTGGTTCTTTGTTTTTGATATAAGGGGATGTCAGTGTCATTCCTATGGTGAAAAACAGGAAGGTTTGCATAGTTTTCTAAAGCTAGTCAGACTGGTCAGGATTCACCTGGTTTCCTCTGGACCATGGCCAGATCCGCTTGATTGAGAATACTTTACCTCCAGCTCTTATGAACTTGATCCTGGGTTTCATGACCTGCATTGTCCCAGAGAAGTGCAGCTGTTGGGGTGGTTCAGAGATTGAAATTCAGTCTTTGATGTAGTTGGGGCTAAATCAATTGATTGCTTTGAGGATTAGAACCAACGCCTTAAACTGGCATCAGAACCTGGCAGGGAGGAACTTGAGCACAGGCCTGAGCTCACGGAAGCCTGAGCCAGGAAGAAGGTAGGCGGCAACATTCTATACCAGCTGGCGCCTGTGCATCATCTTCACACTCAGTCTCAAGTGCAGTGAATTAGAGTAATCCAGCCTGGATGTGACAAAAGCATGGATCACTGGGGCCAAGACCTTATCTGGGAGGAAGGGACAAACTTTCATAGTTAGCTGGAGGTAAAAGGCGGCATTTTTGGAAACTGATGATACTTGGTCACCCAGGCTTAGAGAGGAGTCAAACAGGACCCCAGAGCTTCACACAGTTTTGACGAATGGGAGTTTTATTATTCTTTCAGTGGAAGGTGGAGAGCCCATTTTGACTGATTCTTCAAAGCATTTCCCCACTTTCTAACCAGCATCACTTCT
This sequence comes from Chrysemys picta bellii, assembly GCF_011386835.1. Classification (NCBI taxonomy): domain Eukaryota; kingdom Metazoa; phylum Chordata; order Testudines; family Emydidae; genus Chrysemys; species Chrysemys picta. Next base: position 39,419,651 of record NC_088796.1, on the reverse strand, counting down.
GTCTTGCCTGGGTTCAGTTTGAGCCAGCTGCTAGTTAGCCACAAGCTGATTTTTTTTTGTAGGCTCTGGCATTTTAGTAGTGGTGGTGGTTGCACCCACTGAGAATGAGATACATAGTTGAATGTCGTTGGGATCCTGTTGGCAGCTGATCCCATGGCCTCTCATTTTGTCTCCTAGTCCTGTTCAGTATTTGCCACTGTAAATGGATTAACTACTTAAAGTAATCATTATTTGTTTGAGATGAGACCTAACTGCCAAGTTCCTGACAGGGATATGGAAAGGGCCGTATAGACACATTGGGCAACATGGTCCCTGCCCCAAAAAACTTACAAAATGGTAATAGAGGACAGCATTTAAAGAACAGGTTTATAATTTCCAAGCTTTCAAAGGTTTCTAAAAAATTCACTTTCATGTGAAAACTCAAGCACTTCTAAGGGTTCTGCAACCTGATGATTATCAAAGTTTCTATCCTCCCTACAGACCTAATTCCTCTGCTGGTTGTCACAACTCAAACCTGCCCCCCCCCCCGCAAAAAAAAGTAAATTGCAACAGAGTAATTGTAATTTAAACAGGCAAAAAGAGAGCCTATAGCTATGTATACAAAATTCTTTGAATTCTCCAATTCTTCTGTGCAAAAACCCATATAGAGCCTCCAACATGGAAGTACATGTCACATAACAAGAATGTTGCTGGGCCACCAACAAAACTAATTCATAGATCTAATATGGTCAAAAGAAGGTTATTTTGCATATAACACGAACAAGAATTCACTTAAATATATAGTGATTGATTCCGATCTCACAATGTACAAGTCAGGGGTAATGCAACTGAAAGTCAACACAGCTGAAATGGGAGAAAAAGTATAGTAAGTGAAAGGAGAATCAGGCCCCTTTGCAAGACATGATGGAGTTATAAAACATTCTGCCAAGCAGATATAAACACACTCTGCTTAGATTATAAAGTGACAGTGCTTGTGAATTATTATTTGTAGTAAAGTAACGCCCAGAGGCTCCAACTAAATCAGGACTCCATTTTGATGAACACATAGGAAAAGGCAGTCCCTGCCCTAAAGAGCTTAGTAATTAGTAATTAGACAGACAGACATGAGGTTATCTACCAACCACCCCATGCTGGAACCCATATGGGGTATCATCAAACTATTACAACCCATACTTCATGGGGACCACATCATGAAAAAAATCTTTCCCCAAATCCCTCTTTTGGCCTTCAAGTAACCCCCCATCCTTATCATCAGAAACAAATTCCACAGAGACCAGGACACACCAACTCAAAGCAGCACCAGGCCCTGCAAGAACAATAGATGCAAAACCTGTAGACTTATTTCCTCTGCTACAATGATCAATACCCCCACAACACAACTTTCAAGATCCATGCCTATCACAACATGTGGTTTACCTTATCCAGTGCATCATATGCCCCAAAAACAACTATGTGGATGAAACCAGACAATCACTACATTCTTGAATGAGCTCACACAGAAAAATGATATATGGCAAAAACACCCCTGCCACTCATGGGCGATTACTTTTCACAAAGCAATCATTCTAAATCTGACCTATCAGTCCTTGTCCTCAAAAAAAAGCTGCACAATACCTTCAAAAGACAAGCCTGGGAACTTAAATTCATAACTCTGCTGAGCACTAAAACTCATGGACTTAGCAGAGGGTACATCTATACTATCAAAAAAGACCCACAGCAGCCAGTCTCAGAGCCTGGGTTGACTGACTTGGGCTTGCACTACAGAGCTAAAATTACAGCTGTGAAACCTGGCAAAAGATAGGGGGTCTCAGATCACGAGTTCCTGCCCAAAAAGGAATATCTACACTGCTAGTTTTTAGCCTTGTAGAGTGAGCCCCGCAAGCCCAAGTCAGTTGATGTGCAGCAGGTCTAAGACCTGCTGCCACAGGGATTTTTTGCAGTGTACATGTTCCCAGAAACACTGGTTTTATGAGTCATTACAACAATTTGTAACACACTGTGCTGCCTACTAACCCTCCTTCATCCTATGACTGCTGACTGCAGACTTAATTTTAAGTGGCCTCCTACAACATGTGTTAACTCCTCATGCTTAACAATCTGCTCAATCTTCTATCTAGCTGTGATGCCCTGATTACCTTCTCCAGACCTGAGGAAGAGCTCTATGAAGCTCAAAACCTTGTCCCCTTCACCAACAGAAATTGGTCCAGTAAAGATATTACCTCACCATTCTTGCCTCTCTCATATTCTGGGGCCAACACAGCTACAACAACACAATAGATAGATAGGATAGATGTATAAAAAGTAATTTGATTGAGACCAAGATTCCTTTGCAGAGAAGCTAGTCAACAGTATCCACAGCACTCGATATTTTCAGGTAATATGCTTTTTACAAGAAAGGTGAAAACTAATAGACCATTCAATACCATTTAAATGTTTCCCATGCAATCTCCAAAGATTTTGTAGTACTCTCATCTTCTCAATGAGTGCACTCATTTCTGTATGAACTACTAGAAAATGAATGCGATCAACAAAACCTTATACCTTAAGCACTGATGACAGTATATTTGCTCAGGCTTGTTCTACTTCCCAGCTCTTGTTTCATAGATACTGTCTAGTTATATATCATTTCTAAAAAGAAATGGGTCTATTCACATGTGATGGATTTGGAGGGAATTAATCATGTGTTTTGGATTGTTTAATGTATCAAAAGCCATAAAGATTTAGTCTACTGTATATATCATAGGCTCCACAGTACTAAAGTAACTGGATAAAATGGTCATGCAAACTCACCAATTTCTGTTTTTTACTCTCTTGGTGATGTCCTTCCCCTCAGCCATCAATTCATGGATTCCTTCTGTTTGCCTCAGCTAATCCCCACAGACTCCAGAAGAGTCCCCTCCTTTCATTCTAGGACACCATCAGTTTGATCCTTTTGTACTTTCACTCTTTTTCTGGGGCCTGATTCTCCCCTTACTAACACTAGTGTCACTCAGTTAACTTCAAGGGAATTATTCCTGCTTTACTCTGGTGTAAGTTTGAGACAATCAGGTGCCTAGTTGGGAGGCCAAGCAGGCAACATCCTTCTTCAAAACCAATACAGATTCTATTTCCCAGCTCAGTGGGAACAAGGTACTGTGCTGCAATTGGTGGTTATAGATGTTCCTCTGCATCTATCTAATAACCCCCAGTATGTGCCTGATCTCCTCTGGTCTGAAAAGTGAGAGCTTCAAGGCCAATTCTGAACCCCAGTCTCACCTGCTGCAGTATATAGCAATGGTGCCAGGAAATGCAGATTTACTGTCTGCATCTAATGTAGTAATTGTTTAATGCATTGATCTCTATCAAGCTTTCTTAAAACTGCAATACTCACCTGGTGAAGTGAAGAAACAGACTGACAGAGCCAGAAGGGTACCAAGAAGTCACCTATTACAAGACAGGCCCAACAAAGAAAGTAACAGAACACCACTAGCCATCACCTACAGCCCCCAACTAAAACCTCTCCAGTGCATCATCAAGGATCTACAACCTATCCTGAAGGATGATCCCTCACTCTCACAGACCTTGGGAGACAGGCCAGTCCTCGCTTACAGACAGCCCCTCAACCTGAAGCAAATACTCACCAGCAACTACACACCACACAACAAAAACACCAACCCAGGAACCAAACCCTGCTACAAACCCTGGTGCCAACTCCGTCCACATATCTATTCAAGGGATACCATCATAGGACCTAACCACATCAGCCACACCATCCGGGGCTCATTCACTTGCACATCTACCAATGTGATATATGCCATCCTGTGCCAACAATGCCCCTCTGCCATGTACATTGGCCAAACCGGACAGTCTCGACGCAAAGGAATAAATGGACACCAATCTGACATCAGGAATCATAACATTCAAAAACCAGCAGGAGAACACTTCAATCTCTCTGGTCACTCAATAACAGACCTCAAAGTGGCAATTCTTCAACAAAAAAACTTCAAAAACGACTCCAACATGAAGCTGCAGAACTGGAATTAATTTGCAATCTAGATACCGTCAGATTAGGCCTGAATAAAGTGGTTGGGTCATTACAAAACCTAAACTTAATTTCCCCAATACTAATTTCTCCCTACTGTTACTCACATCTTCTTGTCAACTGTCTGTAATGGGCCAGTCTCTTACCACTTCAAAAGTTATTTTTCCTCCCTTGGTATCCTGCTGTTAATTGTTTTATCTCGTTAGACTGACCTAACACTTGGTAAAGCAACCCCCATCCTTTCATGTATTTATACCTGCTCCTGTATCTTTTACTTCATACATCTGATGAAGTGGGTTCTAGCCCCCGAAAGCTATGCCCAAGTAAATTTATCTCTAAGGTGCCACAAGGACTTCTCAGGTTTTTGTTTTTTGGGGTTTTTTTTTTTTTTGCTGATACAGACTAACACGGCTACCACTGAAACCTTAGGTATTTTGCAATCCTTAAATGAAAGGTGCTCCAATTGCAAACTATTTGTTTTTTACATTATTTTGGCAAAGTAATAAAGAGCAGAAAGCAGCTTGAATTACATACAAAGCACATTGGTCAGGCATTTATATCGTTATCCAGTTTAGGCTAGCATGGACTGATACCTAGTGAAGTGATATATTATCTGCCCTGATAGTAGAGCATGTTCCAAGAAGAGCCCTTACTTACCTTTGGAATTCACTCTTCTTAACCATTGCAGATCCAAAATATCTCAAATATGAAGTGTATCCTTCAGGGGGTGTGTTGAGAAGTTGGAGAGGGCTAGTTATTTATTTAAGGGAGGATGGAGGCTTTTGAAGGCTGATTGTTTTACGTAGGGAGAGGTTAATTTGAACTGGGCTGTACGCATTTTTACAAACTTTGCATGGATTATATATTTTAAATTAAGTGCAAGCCCCCTAAGGATGGGGGCTTTTGTTGCAAACCAAAATAAATGGCAATATTTCAACAAACTGAACCAATTCCTTAAGTTAAATTTTATGATTCATCTTATACAGACCTTAATTTGTTTGTCTATTTCCTGGTGTGCATTACTATAGTATAGTACACTTGGGGATAGATTCTTCTGCCACCTTTATGTTGAGTAGCACCTTACTGTATAAGCCATCTGTAAAGGGGCTCGGCCGAGGCTCGTCCCTCCGCGGGGCTGTGGGGTATCCCCCCGCCTCGCAACAGTTCGCTATGGGCCCCGGCCCTGGGTCAGGGCGGTGCAGCAAACAAATAGTAAGGAGCTCAGGCCCTTAGGCAGGGGCTGAGCGTCTGGTGCTAGGGGGAGACGACCACCCGTGAGTGGGGTGGCAGGGGGGACGCAAGCCGACCCACTCCACTGCGTCCCAGCCCGGGGCCCTAGCAGCGGCAGAAGACTCGCTGCTGTCAGTGGGGATCCTGACCACAACACACTGACATTGGTTCTGGCAGTGCTGTGGCCAGACCAGGGTCAGCTGCCCCCGGGCTACTTCCGCACTCCCCCTCGTAAGGTACCTGGATTAGGGCGGTGTCCTCGGAGGTTTCCAGGACCATCGGTTCCTCCGGATAACTGGCAAGGGGTAGGCTTGGCTGCTCCTCAGGGTAGCTGGCGAGAGGCAGGCCCGGCTGCTCCTCAGGGTAGCTGGCGAGAGGCAGGCTTGGCTGGCCTGGCCAGTCCTCGGGTCGGCTGCAGCCTGCTGGCATTCCCCAACCCGGAGCTAGGCCACAGGCATCTGGCCTCTCCGGCAGCTGGCATTCAAGTGAGCTCTGCAGTTGGGCTTTTCTACTTCCTGTCCTGAGCCTTGACCTCCGGGGGGCGGGCGCAGGATCCACTGGCTCCGCCCACATTGGTGCTAGGGGAGGCTTGTCCCTCAGTGGGGCTGTGGGGTATCCCCCCACCTCGCTACACCATCCCATTGATTTTAATGTGCATATTCATGGAATAAGGGACTACACACTGTGAATAAGGGTGGCAGAACCTGGCCCTTCCTATAAACATAAATAATTTTTAAAAAGGCAAATTAGACCACACTAGGAAGGGTCCAAAAATAATATTATTGTTCTGCACATGTGAGTCTCCTGCTAAAGCTGGCAATTCTGGTGCTACCATTGCTGATAGCTAATAATATGTTCAATGTCAAGAAATCTCACCTTCCACTGCCAAGCATATACTCGATCAATATGGATCCAGTTCATCTCGAGTCACTGAGCAGTGAAGGCTTCCTACTGCTTATTTATCCAGTGGGCAATGTATTGATGAATTCCTCTCTATTATTACCATACATGATTTCTTACCTATTCTAATTGATGGTCCTGTGAGGTCAACAGCAGTGTATGCAAACATTTTCAGAAACAGTTGTAATGGCACTGAAGGGGAAACAATGTCAGAGCAAAGGCAGTTTATTAAATTCAACTTCTTGCTTGATAGTTTAGTAGTTTATTTTCTACAAAAACACATTTTAATCTCTATTATTAAATTGTTTTATAGCTATGATCAGAAATATTCTGTAGTTTTAAGTTTAAGCACATGTTTAGTGCTTTGCTAGATTGGGGCCAGAAAGATTCTAGAAACAAAACCCCAACCTATAACATTCTCTGTTAAGTTCTATGGGACTTTTCCATAATTATTTGGTTATTTAACTTCAGTCAAAAAGGTTTAATCTTTGTGGTCAAATGCCCAGGGAAAATGGGCATTGACCAAATGACTGTAAGTTTCAAGTATTTAGTCAAATGAACAGCTTGACAGAATGTCTGTAACATAGAGACACTATATGTAACATATTTAAGGAGTGTTATTGCTCCCAATGAAATCAATGACATATCTACCCATTGATTTCTGTGAGAGCAAGATCAAGTCCTTAATTATCTAGCATGAACTCCATTGCATCTACATAAAACTGAAGTAATTGTGCTGTATATTGAGGAGTGTCTAGAGGGGTTGGAAAGGTAAAATCTCCCCCAACCCAGAGCCAGCAAGTTGGGCTGGCTACGAAGCCCTCTCCTCCAACCCATCCCACTAGCCCTCCTCACCATTTATGATTGGTATTAGGGGCCACAAGCACCATGTAAACAGAGATTCTCCTAGCCTCTCCCCTGGCCCCCCACTATTACAGCTGTCACAGAGACAGTTTCCACAGCATATAAGCATGCACAGGCACCACTGCACAGCTTTTTTGCTAGCATAATTATATAAAAGCCTCTCCATCTACAGTCCCTTTCCACACCTCATGCAGCCCATATATGGGGAGCCTTACACTGGCTTACTGCATCATCGGTGAATTTCACTCCTAGAGCAGTTCTGCAGCTGGTGCAATATTTTTAATATGCTGCATATTTGTGGTGAACAATGTATTACTGTAGTAAACAGGGTTCATTTTCCATGTTGTGTAGGCCTCAGAACAATAGGGATCAGACCTACCATTGGTGGGTAGGATCTCATTAAGTGCTACTTTGAAAATATTTTCCAAAATACTTACTAGAGTGTGTCCAGAGATTTCTTGAATATTTTAAATATACAATACTGCACAGCAGTTTCAAGGCTGTAAATGGATACAGTCTACATTAATGATTTCCTGCTGCTTCACTTTGGCATCTATCAATGATAAATATGGAAAAGAAGCCAAGACATTTATTTTCAGATTGGAATACATTGATCCTGTGACTGCTGCATACCACATTGATCCTGCACTTTCATTCTCATTATACCAAATGACTAATAAGGTGAATGTTTTTATTCCATCTAATAAACAGAGGTGCAGTGGAGAGAGTTGTTTACTATACCATGCAACTTTATTTTTGACAGTATTTTTCATATACATTGCATCACTAAATGCTTTTTACAGTGTTATGTAAAATGTAATAGCAGAGGGAGAGAGAAATTAAAGAGCAGAGGCAATGAAGAAGAGATGTGTTTTCAACCAATATCTGAAGTGATTTTACCCTCTCATTGTGATGGCCTTAAACAATATATTTGGTCTGTGCCCTAGCAAGTTTGAAGACAGTTTACTAATAACACAGATTAAACAATAATTCATTGTGCTTTATCAGTAAACTGTTTTCTGATGGGCTGTTGTTGTATTATTTTTTTTAACTTTTATTCATAAATAAGATTCCATCATTTATCAGTGTGATTGGCTGGCAGGAGTTTCATTTAGTATCATTGATGTTTTAAAACTAGTCCAGGGCTGGAGAAAAATGACTTTTATTTAACTTTTGATTTTGTAGAACTGCTTTAGGGTGTAAAACGAATATATTTGAATATATCATTTGAAGTAAAAAGATTAAAGATTGAAGACAAACATTCTTTATTTAGTATGTGATGTTTTACAGCTGCTGTAGGGCTCTGCAATGTAATATTTGAGGTTTTATACCATTTTGCAGGTCTAGACCAAAAAAAAAAAAAAGAGAGAGAGCGAGCGAAAAATGCCACACTTTTTACTAGATGTTTTATAGTCTTAGAAATGAATAATTGTATTTTTGACCTCTAAGAATGACTCCAAGCTGAAATACAATTATTATTTTACATCTCATATCTTAAAACATTGATGCTGAGCATTAATATAGCACATCTCAATATTTCTACGAATAATTAATTTAGCCACAGGAACAATTTTTATAGTGGGGGTGCTAAAGGCAGAAACCATGTATTTGGGTTCTTATTCCTACTTCAAGCCAGGGGATGTGGCAGCACCCCAGCATCTATGCATCCATATGAAGAAGGGAAGCATTATTGTCCCCATTTTATAGATGAGGGATCTATAGCAGGATGATGTTCAAAGGTGGTTAGTGCGCAAGATGTTGGGCCCACTAGCTCTGTATAAACACAGATTGGGGAATTGGAGCAAGGAACGGGAGTGCTCAGTTTTGGATGTTGTTAATAATCAGGAGAATTTACAAAGCTTTGAATGGAGAGCCTAGAGCAGGAGTCAAGTTTACAGAACTTGTGGGTGCTGAAGTTGCCTGGGCACTGGACACTAGCTGAGAACTCAGCCTTAGAATTTTCAAAAGGTATCTGCCATGTTAGTTTTTGGTACCCAGTATCTAGATCTTTAATCATTTTGGTGGCTCTCCTCTGGACTTTCTCCAATTTGTCCCCATCTTTCCCGAAGTGTGGGGATGAGAACTGGACAAATTACTCCAATTGAGGCCTTATCAGAGCTGAATGGAATAAAGAATTATTTCTCATGTCTTGCTTACAACACTCCTGCTAATACATCCCAGAATGATGTTTGCTTTTTTGGCAACAGTATTATATTGTTGACTTATATTTAGTTTGTGATCCACTATAACCCCCAGATCCTTTTTCACAGTATTTCTTCTTAGCCATTTTGTATTTGTGCAACTAATTATTTCTTCCTAAGTGTAGTATTTTGCATTTGTCCTTACTGAATTTCATCCAATGTATTTCAAACCAGTTTGTCAAGATTATTTTGAATTCTAATCTTATTCTCCAAAGCACTTGCAACCTCTTCCAGCTTGGTATCATCCACAAATTTTTATAAGTGTACTTTCATGTCTCAGGTCAAGGAATCATTCAGGAACTTCCATTGAGAGTAATAACTTGAATCAATAAACAACATAGAGTCTCGGTGGACACTGTCATCCACGTTATGGTAAATTCTGCCTGTGATCTGCACGTGAACAAGAGTAACTCTCTGTGATATGAATTCCTGGTATTGATGACACACTGTTTGCTACAGGTGCACAGACACAGGGACAATACAAATGATGGATAGCACTAGTCAGTATTCCCTATCTGCATCCTATCTGAAGGGATCAGGGATCTGGGTGCCCTAACACTTAGCAACAAGCAAATATCCCCAATGCCTCATTCAGTACTAGCTGCACACTATACTGAAAGGCCCATATATGAGTAATATCAGCATACTAAATTCCTGATGTACGTTTTATAATAATAGGAATTTATAGCTCCTGCTGCCAATAACTCAGCACCAGGCACAATTAATTGGTCTTGGTGCAAGGGGATCTGCAGCAGTTGAGTCCCTGAGATTGTAGTAGCTCCCACTACTCTGATAACCCCTGCCCCCGCTCTATTGAAGGGTGTGTGTGTGTGGTGCGGGGCAGGGTGAGGTGAGCAGTGGAGTCCTTACACCACTAGGCTCCCTGGCATCCAAGGGCTGTGGAGTCCCACACAAACTCCAGAAATCCTTCATGGCAGAACTGCTAGGCTCCGCTGCAGTGAGGGCTCTCCACAGCCACAGGAGAGGTGGTAGGATTTTACCCTTTGTAAAAGAGCATCTTAGACTGTCAACAATGTTTACCCTCAATAAAAATAGTAGCTAAAAATGATTTATATTTAGACATCAAAAGAGTTGAAAAATTAAGCGATAAATTTCCAGGATGGTTCAAAGAGATCCCACTGAATGGCTCCCATTAACCTTAATCGGAGAGCCATGTATAGTAGCTAACTCCCTACGATTTATGCTGAAGATTTAGTACTGAAGGCTTTTTAAACTCTATCCTCAGCCACTTAGGGACTTTAAACTCTGAAATATTAAAATTAAAAAGTTTAATATCAAAAGGATTCTGAACATTTTTACACAACATTATCTAAAGGATACGGAACTCCTTCAAGGAACAGCATTGTAAGTCTGCAGCAGTTACAAAGGACTTGCCAAAGCAGTAGATGGCACAAACTACCTGAGCATTTAAAGAAAATTGGTGAAAGTAACCCCAGCCCTGGGCACTCTGAATAAATGGGCTTTGCAAAATGACCTATGGGCAGGGTTGATGGAAAGGAATCCGTCCCCAAATTGTGATCACAGAGTAATTTCACAGCTACTATTCCAGACCTTGAAATAGCATTTGTACCCAAAAATCTGTGCAACCAGCAGTCGTGATCCTGCTCTTTCCTAAACCAACCCCAAATTGTTCCCATGCACTCAGCCATACACATTTGGTGCAGAACCTTGCTCGATCATTTGCAGTGGTTATGGAGTTCGTCTCTGTACCCATTCAAGAGCTGCCATTCTCCCAGCCCCCTAGTACATCAAACCTCTTAGGGTTCCATTCCACTGAGGTCTTCCACAGTCTGTGCTTTTCTGGGTATATTTAAATGCCTTTCTCCTGCTTACTGAATGTGCTGAAAATAACTAGCAGAGCTAGCAGAGCCTGCCTGGTTAGCAAACTTTGATCTACATTTTAAAAGAGCTCGAGTTCAGCAGTTTCTCAAGCCTGGGGTGAACCCAATGAAAATCTGTGAAGAATACAAGCAAGGTGGGGGAGAGAAGGAGGAATGTCTTGGGTGAGCTGGAAGCTACCAAGAAAAGACAGAGGGACATGATCCTGCTCTTCATTAATGTGAATGATGGAGTGTATCAAGGATAAATGTCACTTGGGATCTGCAATGATGTAACAAAAAGGGGGGGCAGCATCTCACACACCTTATAACAGTAGAATATAGATGTAGCATGTTTGATAACCTACCAATTAATATTACAAATAGAGATACTAGGACAAAATATCACCCACAGTGTTAGCTGAAGTACTTTGCTTCCAGTGTCCAGTGAATCCATAACTGAAGTTATTCCCTGTACCCAAAACATACATAATCTGATGAAGAGAGAGAACAAAATTAAACAAGTACAGTCATTTTTCCCTTACCAGTTTTGCAATAAAATGAAGGCCCTGCCTGGCTCTGTCAGCATCCAAATCTATATTAAAATCTTTACCAATACGTTTTGGAGCAGAAGTTTCATCTACTGGATAGAAGGAGAGGAAATAAAAGGGGAGAAGTGAATTTATATATAGAGAAAGTGGTGTTTGCTTTTTAATTGTGCAAGAGACTGTGTCTCAACCCACCACAGAAAAATAGTCGACATGTGATGCAGATAGATCAGATGACACACTTGGATCGGTTTCCTAGCAAGCCAGATTTCTGGTCAGAGAACTTCCCATACTCATGGATGAGTTTGGACAAATCAGTTAACATCTCTATGCTTCAGGTTCTCCATCTGTATAATGAGGACAAGAATGCTCACTTACTATTGTAAAGCACTTTGAGTACGTCTACACAGGGATAAAAGCCTCAGAATACGGTTTTGTGGGACCCTGGGCCAGAGAACGTGGGGGACCCTCCCCACCTCTTCTGCCTGCAATCCCCACTCTCCCACCCACCCCCCAGCGCTCCTGCTGGGGAAATGGGTTCAGGGAGCAGGGGCTTCCCCTGTTCCCTAGAAGGAGTGCCAAGTGGGCAGAGCAGGGCAAGCCTCCGCGCCCTGACCTCAATTCCCACCAGGAGTGCCGGGTGGGCTGGTTGGGGCATGGGGGTGACCATTTTCCCCAGGCCCCCCAATTGGCCGTAGCCCCTGGGAATGGGCCCCATAGTTAATCCACCACTGAAGCCTCCACCCTTGCAGGGTCCCAAAGCTCTGGCTCGAGGCCGAGACCAAATGTCTACACAACATTTTTTCTTCCCCAGAGTCTGAACCCAAATCACTGACACTTGTAGGATTCTCTACAATAGATGCAAATCTAGATCCAGAGCTGCTACCTTTTCAACTCCCTCTGCTCCAAATCTGAGATACTATTGGAATCTCTAATCTTCTCCACATCTGAATACCTAGGTAAAATGCATCGGGAGAGGGCATCAGGGGCATCCATCCCACCTTGCACAGAATCACAATATCAACTCTTGCACACCATGAACACACGGATCAGAAGAATTTTTCACCACTGGTGACACTAAAAACTCCATAGGGGAGGAAAGGCTGGAGAAGGTCAATTCTGCCCTGGCAAGCAGAGCTGAGTTAGCACAGGGAGAAATGTATCATGTTTAAGGGTGTAGGAGTGGCTACTGTTGTGTGTGCATTTTGTCTATCTCAGGTTCAAGTGCTTCCAGGAGCTGACATTGGCTCCTCTTCACACATGCCCCACCCCCAACCCTGGGTTATAATATAGCCCCTACCACCATGCTACAACAAAATCCTTAAATAAGTTGTGTAAGAAGGTACAAACAGTGGACAATTACCATATTGTATGTGCAATGCTACAACAGTGATTCCCAATCCCAAACAGAATGATTGTTGATTCAATCATTGTTTTTGCAAATTATACCTATATTCCCTTATTGAGATTGGGCAGTGAATTGCTGTCTTGAATACTGGCAGTGAGGTAGGGAAAGGTTATGCCTATACTTATTCACTCAATGAGTGACAAGTAGAATTGTGGTGGACAATGTGCAAAGGCACCTTCATCTAATATATGCTTCTAAGTCATTGAAATAGCCATGGTGTGCTGATGCAGAAAAAATCTTTGATAGAACTATAAAAACTAGAGATAGAAAAAACCTATTGAGTCATTTAGTCCATACCATTGCCAGCTCGGAGTAGAATTTGAATGGATGTAATCTCATTCACATACAAAATATATTTGGTTCTAATGAGCAATATCTTAAAATGGATTTAAAAGCTCAGTTGTGACCAAAAAACAGATCTTTCTTTCTTTCTTTCTTTCTTTCTTTCTTTCTTTCTTTCTCTAGGAACAAGCTGTCTTTGCTTTTTCCTATTATTTGCCTTGTCTTTATAACCTCTTTGAGACTGGGATACAAATGGGAAAGAGAATGTCCAAATTAGTTGTGCATCAATATGAGCCCACTCCCACACTCCGAACCCCTCAGTCCCAGCCCGGAGCCCTCTCCTGCACCCCAAATCCCTCCTCCCTGGCACCACCCCAGAGCCCACACCCCCAGCCAGAGACCTCACCCCCTCCTGCACCCCTGCCCCAGCCTGGAGCCCCCTCCTGCACCCTGGAGCCCGCACCCCCAGCTGGAGGCCTCACCCCCTCCCACACACCAACCCGCTGCCCCAGCCCAGTGAAAGTGAGTGAAGGTGGGGGACAGCGACCAACGGAGAGATGGAGTGAGTGGGAGCGGGGTCTTGGGAAGGGGTGGGATACGGGGTAGGGCAAGGGTGTTCAGTTTTGTGCGATTAGAAAATTGGCAATCCTAGTCACCAACAGAAGTTAATCTACTAAAAGATATTACCTCACCCCCCTATCGCCCCAGTATTCATGGTAATTTGAAATAGGTCTGCTTTACAGCATGCCAGAACTTACCTTCAAATACTTTTAAAAAGTTAAACATTTCCAAAAACACAGCATCACCACTGCAAGAAATAAAACCCAAATAGATCCAGCAGTGCATTACAAACCACCCCATTCAGAACCAACCAAAACCACCTAAAACACATGACCAAAACCAACGTATGTAAAACACCACTGAAATCCACACACAATACGTGAAAAGAGATCATCAACTTCCTCTGTAGAAGCCCCATATAGAAACACATGAGAAACAATTCTGGTACTACATACAATTGAGAGTCTGTATTAATAAATATATGAAAAAGATAAGTACTGATGATACAACTCTATGAATTTGTAAAGAGAGGAGTCAAATTTTGAAAACTAGCATGACAATATTATGTCTTAGTTTCCCTTCCACATTTGCAAGGAAAGATGAATGATGCGATTTGAAAGAATCATATATTCAGGGAGAGCTGGAATGATGTTCTTACTAAGCTGCATGGGTTTAAGGGAAGAGAAAATAATATAAGTTGAATTCACTGTAAAATTATTCATAGAATATATCGGAGCCACTGAAGTTCTAGAAATTGGGTCCAAAGTTATAACCTAGGTTATGTTGGAGACAACACAGGGAGGCAGGAACATACATGCATATGCTGTGGAATTTACAAGCATCCATCAACTTTAATGAAAAGTCAGGCCCAATATGGAAGAAGTTGCTATTTCAGAAATACCTGCCTGTATAATCACCCAAGTTTATGATTTTTCACATTGGGAATGAAATTTACTAAGTCAAGTTAGAAATCTGAGAATTAGGAAGGTTTCCATTTGCAGTGATTGCCTTAAGGGTGAGTCTATAATAGTGAAAATAAATTAATAAATACTGTGACATGTTTAAGAAATAGCATGGCTTGATCTCGAGTGACAGGATTTAATAAAATTATATATAAGAGAAGGGATAAAACTGAGGCACTTGTATTAATTTGAGTAGCCATTTTATTTCATTTTTCATCTGATTGCAGGGCTCTCTGTCTCCTCCATTCACAACTTATAGTCTACTCAGCATGATGCTACTAGGTTAACTTTTTGTTTTCCTTGCTATTCTCATATCACTTCTTTAGTTATCTACATTAGCTGCTGATAAACTTGAAAATTATGTTTAAAATTCTATTTTTGGTGCTTAAGAAATGTTGTACCTTTGCCCCTTCTCTGATTTGATTCTTGACACATCTCAGTCACATTTCTCGTACTCAGTGGCTCCCCCACTTCTCCCTTTTATGGTCTCTACATATTGTATCTTTGCCCATTTAGCCACTTGGGTGACGGAATGTTCTTCTGAGAGAGATTCACCAGGCTGACTCCATTATTTCCATTAAAATCAAATTGAAAACAATTTTGGGCTGCTAAATTTGATTTGACTGTCATGTTAACTTTTATTTAAACTGGCCCAATTGATGTGATTGGGGAGAAAGTGGAATATCATCTTCTCCTTTGAGTATTTACATTTGTTTTATTATCAACTGTAGCTGATCCATTGCCTCACTAGTCAGTTAGTACAAAACTTATCATATGGAAAAATGAAAATGAGAAAACAAAATAGACATAAACTTTCACATTCACTTACGGCCTGATCTCATCAGGTCCTGAGCACCTCACAGAATAAGGCCATCACTAAGTGGGATTTTATACAAGTAATTAATTTATCTTTCAAGTCCTTTTCTTTCGCTCTCAACATTTCTCTTATTAAGGTCTTGGTATTTAAACATAACCTTTCAATTGACAGTTCAACTACACCTGCAGATAAACTGTCCAGTTCTTCTTCAGATTACATCAGTGACAACTCATCTAAAATAAGTTTCCAATTCTGGGATGTGATGAAAACTTGAACTTCACACATAACCAAATAAGTGTGCAACAAAATTAATTCACTGCTACTAGACTAGAACGGATAGTTAAACAATAGATCAAGTATAGCTCCTTATGCATATCTTTAATCACTTTTTTGCTGATATGTTTTTACTGTATATGGTTATGTGTAATATGCAAAGCTGGAAAATAATCCTATCCATTCCACAGGGTCTACAAAAATTATTTCTCAAAATTTTTTGCTTGAATTGGACTGAAAAATGTTTCCCTTTTGTGAATGATCACCACCCTGTTTATAGAATCATTGAATCATAGAAGATTAGGGTTGAAAGAGACCTCAGGAGGTCATCTAGTCCAACCCCCTGCTCAAAACAGGACCAATTCCAACTAAATCATCCCAGCCAGAGCTTTGTCAAACCGGGCTTTAAAAACTAATAAGGATGGAGATTCCACCACCCCCTAGGTAACCCATTCCAGTGCTTCACCACCCTCCTAGTGAAATAGTGTTTCCTAATATCCAACCTAGACCTCCCCCAATGCAACTTGAGACCATTGCTCCTTGTTTGGTCATCTGCCACCACTGAGGTGGCAGCCTAGCTCCATCCTCTTTGGAAACCCCCTTCAGGCAAGTGAAGGCTGCTATCAAATCCCCACCCCCTTCTCTTCTGGAGACTAAATAAGCCCAATTCCCTCCACCTCGCCTCATAAGTCATGTGCCCCAGCTCCATAATCATTTTCATTGCCCTCTGCTGGACTCTCTCCAATTCACCTACATCCCTTCTTGGGGGGGGGGGAGGGCAAACTGGATGCAGCACTCTAGATTTGGCCTCACCAGTGCCAAATAGAGGGGAATAATCACTTCCCTTGATCTGCTGACAATGCTCCTACAAATGCAGCCCAATATACCATTAGCCTTCTTGGCAACAAGGGCACACTGTCAACTCATATCCAGCTTCTTATCCACTGTAATCCCCAGGTCCTTTTCTGCAGAACTGCCGTTTAGCCAGTCAGTCACCAGCCTGTAGCAGTGCATGAGATTCTTCCATCCTAAGTGCAGCATTCTGCACTTGTCCTTGTGGAACCTCATCAGATTTCCTTTCGCCCAGTCCTCCAATTTTTCTAAGTCACTCTGGACCCTAGCCCTACCCTCCAGCGCATCTACCTCTCCCCCCAGTTTAGTGTCATCTGCGAACTTGATGAGGCTGCAATCCATCCCATCATCCAGATAATTAATGAAGATGTTGAACAAAACCGGCCCCAGAACTGACCTCTGGGGCACTACACATGATACTGGCTACCAACTAGACATTGAACCATTAATCCCAATGATCTAGCCAGCTTTCTATCCACCTTATAGTCGATTCATCTAATCCATACTTCTTTAACTTGCTGGCAAGAATACTGTGGGAGACTATATCAAAAGTTTTGCTAAAATCAAGGTATATCACTTCCACAGCTTTCCCCATATCCACAGAGCCAGTTATCTAATCATAGAAGGCAATCCGGTTGGTCAGGCATGACTTGTCCTTGGTGAATCCATGTTGACTGTTCCTGATCACCTTCCTCTCCTCCAAGTGCTTCAAAATGGATTCCTTGAGGACTTACTCCATGATTTTTCCAGGGACTGAGGTGAGGTTGACTGGTCTGTTGTCCCCAGATTCTCCTTCTTCCCTTTTTTAAAGATGGGCCTATATTTGCCTTTTTCCAATCGTCCGGGATCTCCCCCGATCGCCACGAGTTTTCAAAAATAATGGCCATGGCTCTGCAATCACATCAGCCAACTCCCTCAGCACCCTTGGATTCATTGCATCTAGCCCCACGGACTTGTGCATGCCCAGCTTTTCTAAAATAGTCCTTAACCTGTTCTTTCACCACTGAGAGCTGTTCACCTCCTCCCCATATTGTGCTGCCCAGTGCAGCATTCTGGGAGCTGACCATGCCTGTGAAGACCGAGGTAAAAAAAGCATTGACTACTTTAGCTTTTTCTACATCATTTGTCACTAGGTTGCCTTCCCCATTCAGTAAGGGTCCCACACTTTCTCTGACGTTCTCCTTGTTGCTAACATACTTGTAGAAATCCTTCTTGTTACCCTTCACATCCCTTGCTAGCTGCAACTCCAATTGTGCTTTGGCCTTCCTGATTACATTCCTGCATGCTCGAGCAACATTTTTATACTCCTTCTTAGTCATCTGTCCAAGTTTCCACTTCTCGTAAGATTCCTTTTTGTGTTTAAGCTCACCAAAGATTTCTCTGTTAAGCCAAGCTGGTCGCCTGCCATATTTGCTATTCTTTCTGTATATCAGTATGGTTGGTTCCTGTGCCCTCAATAAGGCTTCTTTAAAATACAGCCAGCTCTCCTGGACTCCTTTCCCCCTCATATTAGCCTCCCAGGGGATCCTGCCCATCAGTTCCCTGAATGAGTCAAAGTCTTCTTTTCTGAAATCCAGGGTCCATATTCTGCTGCTCTCCTTTCTTCCTTTTGTCAGGTTGCCACCCACTTCTATTTCCCCTACCAATTCTTCCCTGTTTGTGAGCAGCAGGTCAAGAGGAGCATGGCCCCTAGTTGGTTCCTCCAGCACCAGGAAGTTGTCCCCAACACTCTCCAAAAACTTCCTGAATTGTCTGTGCACTGCTGTATTGCTCTCCCAACAGATGTCAGGGTGATTGAAGTCCCCCATGAGAACCAGGGCCTGTGATCTGGAAACTTCTGTTAGTTGTCAGAAGAAAGCCTTGTCTACTTCATCCACCTGGTCTGGTGGTCTATAGCAGATGCCCACCACGACATCGCCCTTATTGCTCTCGCCTCTAAACTTAACCCAAAAACTCTCAACAGGCTTTTCTCCAGTTTCATACTGCATCTCTGAGCAACCATACTGCTCTCTTACATACAGTGCAACTCCTCCACCTGTCCTTCCTGAACAGTTTATACCCATCCATGACAGTGCTCCAGTCATGTGAGTTACGCCATCAAGTCTCTGTTATTCCAATCACATCATAGTTCCTTGACTATGCCAGTTCTTCCCGCTTGTTTCCCAGGCTTCTTGAGTTCATGTACAGGAACCTAAGATAACTACCCGATTGCCCTACTTTCTCAGTATGAATTAGGAGGCCTTCCCTGTTGCACTTTCCTCCTTGTGTTTCCTCCCGGTATCCCACTTCCCCACTTACCTCAGGGCTTAGGTCTCCATACCTGGCTAACCTAGTTTAAAGCCCTCCTCGCTAGGTTAGCAAGCCTGCCTGCGAAGATGCTCTTCCCTCTCTTCCTTAGGTGGATCCCATCTCTTTCTAGCAATTCTTCTTTCTGGGACAACATCCCATGGTTGAAGAATCCAAAGCCCTCACTCCAACACCACCTGCGTAATCACACATTTATTTCCACAATTTGATGGTCCCTACCTGGATCTTTTCCTGCAACAGGGAGGATGGACAAGAACACGACTTGCACCTCAAACTCCTTTATTCTTCTTCCCAGAGCCATGCAGTCTGCAGTGACCTGCTCAAGGTCATTCTTGGCAGTATCATTGGTGTCAACATGGAGAAATAGGAAGGGGTAGTGGTCCGAGGTCTCTGCAGACACTCTGTCACATCCTGAATTCTAGCTCCAGGCAAGCAGCACATTTCTCGAGTTTCCCGGTCTGGACGGCAGATGGATGACTCCGTCCCCCTTAGGAGGGAGTCCCTGACCACCACCACCCATCTCCTCCTCTTGGGAGTGGTGGTCCTGCAACCCCCATCCCTAAGACAATGCATCCCGTGCCTTCTGGTCAATGGGGTCTCCTTCTGATCCCTTCCCTCAGATGACTCTTCCAAAGAATTCTCCACCATAGTACCTGTGCAGAAAGCCTGAAAATAGTTTCTTTCCTCTATCTGCATTGGGAGTACATGGGTTCTCCTCTTTCTTCTTCTGGAGGTCACATGCTGCCAATTTTCTTCCCATTCTTCACTGCCTTCTCTGATTCTTTCAGCATGCTGTGCCTGTGGTACCAAATGCTGACTTCTATTTAAAAAGTCAGCATTTTCTCTGATGCAATGCTGGGTTGATACTTGGGTCTCTAGTCCTTTAACCTTCTCTTCCAATATGGAGACCAGCTTGCCCTTTGTACAGATGAAGTCGCTTCTATCCTCTGGGAGAAAGACAAACATGGCACATCCTGTGCAGGTCACAACACCTTTTCATGTTCTCTGTATGTGTATATATATCTCCTTAGTATATCTTCCATTCTATGCATCCAATGAAGTGCACTGTAGCCCATGAAAGCTTATGCTCAAATAAATTTGTTAGTCTCTCAGGTGCCACAAGTACGCCTGTTCTTTTTACTATCCATATAGTCTTCCTTCTAAGAGCCTCTTCAGATGTTGTAATTACTACTCACAGAAGCCTGAAAGGCAAAAACTCTGTGGGAACTCCCCCAGGCAAACTCCCTGTGTTGGCTTCTCCTCTGTTAGCAGTTCACTCGGTTTGCAACTGGTTGCTTTTTTATAAGGCTGCTGGCTCGAAGCAGTTGCCCGGGCTCAAAGCACAATCAACCACTCTAGGCCCACCTGGAACAAAGCACTCCCAATTCACACTTTTCAAACAAACACACGATCAACCAGTCTCTGCAACTACCAGTCAAATAAATGGTTACACCAGACAGACACTCAGATATTCACCCCACCAGCTAACAACACAGCCCCCCCAATATAGCACTCACCATAGCTCCTCTTAGATGGTTCCCAGGCAAACTCCCTCTGTTGGCTTCTTCTCTGGTCGCAGCTCATTCAGTTTCTTTTTTTTCAAAAGGAAATACATTTTAAAAGACTTAAAATGAAACTGATGACATTGTAATACAATAGAAAAACAGCACATTGCTGTAAACAGTGTCAGAGGAAAAATGGTCATATGCAACATATTTCCAAGTGATTTACTCATCTGCTTCAGGAGGCAATCCTTGTAGGGGTGGAGACTAAAAAAGCGTACATGCAAGAAAGACTTCACACCCCCTTCACACCAGGAGATGGATTCCACACCAGATGCAAGTGGAGAGAACATTATAAGGAGGCAGGCATTGCTCAGTTGAGTGATTTGTAGATCCAGTGGCTGGCAACCCCCCCTCAAATTCCTGTCCACTCACTCACCCAAAACCTCCTTCCTTAACTTATACCACCTTCTTTCCCTACCCCAATGGAACCCACCCACTCTCAGTTGCATAGTCCATTACTGGTTGTCCCTTCTCCTTACCCTTACTTAATGACCTTTTTATCTTTCTGAGAATCTCAAGCCCTCCATCAAAAGACCCCCTTACACTCTCATACCCTCCAAACATGCATACCCCACACACACACACACAATCTCTTGTCACATGTACCTTCTTCTCCCTCTGGGGAACTGTTGTCATTATTCAAAAGTCCTGTCATGGTATATTTGAGTATGGATTATTGAGGAGAGAAACTGAACTGATCTGAGTTCTGCTTCTGTTCTTTGGATAAAGATACAAAGCTTATTCAACCCTTTTGAGGGGGAACCAGGCCCGCTTACCCTCACTACAAAACCTTTCCTCACTACATGTTGTTGTCCTCTTCATGGGGTGGGCCAGAGGCTTGCTATTTCCCTCTGTTGCTTGCAAGGATTGGCAATGGGGCTAATGGAAGGCCTGCTCTAACCATTATGGAACCCAGTTTCCATTCACAAAGTTCATTTAACCATTACAATCGCTTCCCAAGAATGAACTGGGGCATTGTGAAATATCCCATTCCCTGGGTGCCTGGTTGAAGAAGCAGGCCTGAAGGGAGGTTACATAGTAGGCCACCAGGCTTCCCACAAACAAACACACATGACTAGAGACAGATGAAATTTTTGGATGAATAGTTTATTCACTGAAAAATGCAGTTTGGGTGGACTTGAAACTATTTGTGAATTTAACATGAATTTAGTGAATAGTTTCAGTCAGAAACTTTTTTTTTTTTTGGCGGGGGGCAACCTAGATTAACAAAACATTCAGAGAAGATGGTGTCTATCTTACAACTTTTAGCCCAGTGGTGAGGGCATTCATTTGGTATGTGGGAAACCCAAGTCTCACACCTCTGAAGGGAGTGCTCTAACCATCAGGCTATTGGCTATTCTGAGAACAGACTCTCATTCTCGCCTATTGAAATTGTTCCACTTGGTATAAGTAATCACATATTAATTGGAACAGGTTCTTGGGGCTTCCCCCTCTCAGGTAAGTATCCTAACCAACCTAACCAATAGGCTATTGAGTCATTTTCATACACATGATCTCTTTCTTTCTGTCTCAATGACTATTCAAGTATTTTATCGAAAGTGGAACAGCTTCAACAGGAGACAGTCCCAACTCAGGCTACCCTATAGCTTGGTGGTTAAGCCACTCACCTCGGAAGGTGGACACGTGGGTCCAAATCCCTGCTCAGAATGAGAATTCCAACCCGGGTCTCCTACATCCCACATGAATGCCCTCCCACTGAGCTAAAAGCTAACAGGTGAGCAGCAGAGGCATCACCTCCTGCTTGTGAATCTGGCCAGAAATAAAACAGTTCAGGTCAAACAGTGTTTCATTTCGCCCGAAATCAGACTTTTTCAATTCACCAGAATTTTCAGATTCAGTTCAATGCAAACCAATTATTTCTTTTTAAAAAATTAGAACTGCCAGCACACCAAAAAATCAGTTATTCACCCAGCTCTGCACCTGACAAGAAGCCTTGCCACAGTGGACAAGCAGAAAAAGCTGAAGATGGGAGAGGGAATGATAGATGGGACATGGCTGCTCATGGACAGCTATGTACTCTGCAACTGTGGGAAGACCCTAGCTCCCAGGCCCCTTTAATAGAATCAGGGCCAGTATACTAATTCTCTTTTTATTTTCCTTCAGTGTCACTAACTGAAATAAGACCAAAGTCATCTCTCTTTATCAGGAAATAAATAAACGGCAAGCAAATATAACTGATGTATTAACTCACACTTACTTCTTTTCATCTAATGCAGTGGTTTTCATCCTTTGCAGACCCCCTAAAAATTTCAAATGGAGGTGCAGACCCCTTTGGAAATTCATCCTGTGCTCTGTGGACCCCTACCATAGAAGTCTTGGACTGAAAACTGACTGAACAGAATTCACCTATAAATGTTGCACATGCTCGGTACGGCATTTGACGCAGAATGAGAAAGGGTACTAAACTGTGGGCTTCTATGGTAACAACAACACTTCTGGGTTTTGACCTGTAGGTGGGGGTATTCACATACTTTTGATTGATCAGAAAAATGGAATGCCTTTTCTGGGATCTGAAACTTTATTTTCATAGTCACCTTTCATGGACCCCTTAGACATAGTCTGTGGACCCCAGGGATCCACAGACCACAGGTAGAAAACCATTGATCTAATGTCATGACATCACAAGGAGCACCCTAAAGGTCTCCCCAACCCGGGCTATATCAAACAGCTGTAGGTTAACCCTTGTAATTTCAATTTCTTTTGTATTTTCTGATGTGCCAAAATAAAATGAAAAAGATAAACTCACTAGAAGGGGATGTGGTCATGCCTTCTTATCAGTAGCAGCCTTAAATACTCTTTTAAGTTACTCTTAAAGTTAGAATGGTGGATGCTACAACCATCCTATTGATTCTCTCTGGCTAGTGCCATTCTCTATCCCCAGAAGAAGGCCTCAGCCCAGATCCTCAAAGATATCATAATCAATGGAAATTAGGAGCCTAAATACCATTCCGGATCTGGGACCTCCTGAATAGTTACTTATCGTCAGTGCCAGCAGGAGGACACTAGATATATTATTGAACAACACTATGGACCACTGAACAAACTGTTGAAAGACCAAGAGGTATGTACAGACAAGAGCACCAGACACTATGGTGTCACCTTTTCTCATCTAACTCTAGCCAAAACAATGTTGTACCCCAGCTAGGGCTGCCAACTTTCTAATCGCACAAAACCGAACACCCTTGCTCTGCCCCTTCCCCTGGGAGTTGGGATGTGAGCTCCAGGAGGGAGTTTGGGTGCAGGAGGGGGCTTAGGGCTGGAGCTTGGGTGCAGGAGGGGGTTCTGACCTGGAGCAGGGGGTTGTGGGGCGGGAACAGGTTCAGGGTGGGGGCTCCAGCCGGGTGATGCTTACCTCAGGCAGTTCCTGGTCCATGGCATAGCAGGGCTAAGGCAGGCTCCCTGCCTGCCCTGGCTCCAGACAGCAGCCGGCATGTCCAGCTCCTAGGCTGAGGGGCCAGGGGGCTCCGTGCACTGCCCATGCCTGCAGGCACTTCCCCCACAACACCCATGCCGGCCATTTCCGGGAGCTACACAGTGCCAGGGCAGGCAGGGAGCCTGCCTTAGCCCTGCTGCACCACCGACCAGACTTTTAATGGCCCAGTCAGCAGTGCTGACCAGAGCCACAAGGGTTCCTTTTCGACTGGGCATTCCGGTCAAAAACCAGACACCTGGCAACCCTAACCCAGCTATGAAGGAAAGTGAATCTGACAGCAACTTTGAGATGAAAAGGGTAGTGAGAGTAATGGCTCTGCCTTCAGCACGCAACCTATTATGGAGGAAGAGTCATGCAAATGTAACATGCTTTTCACACTTCCTCTTTGTGGTGCCAATATTTAGTACTGTAACACTTTAAAAGTTTAGTTGTAATCAATTCAGTTGAGTTGCATTGTAAGAACATTGTTCTTAATGAATTCGTTTAGCATTCATGTAATTAGTTCATCCTGTAGGCATTCCCTAGTAAATTACCACTGAGCAATGGATTTGTGAAGCATTACTTTTGTGTACAAGGAATGGGATTAGAGTTATTGTTATTGAGCTACGGTGGAGCAAATAAGCAATAGATACATTATTTAATTTTAGCATATTTTCCATCCCTTGTTTCTCACTTACTGTATTAAATTTGCCTTTCTACCCTCCACTGGTCCTGTTTGTTTTCATTAACAATCATATAGTGCTTTTCAAATTAAACAGCCTGACAATTTTGTACTTCACCAACTCAAATAATTACCTATCAAGTCAATAGGCTCGGCTGGTATTACACTGGAGTCCCATGCAAGATGTTGACAGATCTGATTTTTTTATGTTTTCAGTGGTCCTGTTTAGTGATTAACAGTACCATAAGTGTTGAATTTAAGGATCTCATTTCCTCCACTCACACATAGTACCATGGTGCTGCAACCCAGACCTTGATAGACTTACCCTGTTGTGTATCAGAGGGGTAGCCATGTTAGTCTGGATCTGTAAAAAGCCACAAAGAGTCCTGTGGCACCTTATAGACTAACAGACATATTGGAGCATAAGTTTTCGTGGGTGAATACCCACTTCATCAGACGCATGTGGTGGAAATTTCCAGAGGCAGGTATAAATATGCAGGCCAGAATCAGTCTGGAGATAATGAGGTCAGTTCAATCAGGGAGGATGAGGCCCTCTTCTAGCAGTTGCAGTGTGAAAACCAAGGGAGGAGAAACTGCTTTTGTAGTTGGCTAGCCATTCACAGTCTTTGTTTAATCCTGAGCTGATGGTGTCAAATTTGCAAATGAACTGAAGTTCAGCAGTTTCTCTTTGGAGTCTGGTCCTGAAGTTTTGGAAATTTCCACCACATGCGTCTGACGAAGTGGGTATTCACCCACAAAAGCTTATGCTCCAATATGTCTGTTAGTCTATAAGGTGCCACAGGACTCTTTTTACCCTGTTCTGCTGCTGACCTTTTTAATTTGAAAATCCAATTAACATCCCCCTCATGACAGCAGGTTGTATTTACATTGGACCATCAGATCAATCCTATCAGTGGAGAGATTTGGGGGGGGGGTATTTTATTTTATTGCAATTTGTGTGTGAATGAAATATCTATTTGGGAACCCTCGTTTATGGGGTTGTCTGTTGTCCTAATGCTTTACAGTAAGTGGCCACTTAACTTATTATTAATTTAATCTGCATCCATTGTAATGCTATTAATCATGATGTACTAATCTGATACCACTGTGGCTATCATAAATAATATGTAATATCTCCACAAAACATAACTAGCTACTTCACTTGTGCATTAAAAACTGTTTGCCTCAGATATTTTATTAAATTTTGTGTTGCTGTTGCTAGCAGCATTCCTTAGGGAAGGCGAGCAGAAATCCTTTCCATGCATAGTGACTTAATGACCTTGTATTATGTATAGATTATTCAATGTTTGTGAACTTAACAAAGTTTAGCTGGATTTGCATTTATAATATTAAGCTTGCTTGTGGGTGGCTAAATGCTTTTATTTAAGACTGATAACCCCCTCCTAAAACTTCATGCAGCACTCCAGAAATTGCACTCCATGTGTGGCTGATAACTATAAAGCATTTCTGAACAAGTTAATGTAATTTAATATCTTGAACTCAAGCACAATACAAAATCTTAACTGGGAGGAACACTTATCTCTCTTGATCCTAGAAAGCACAGCAGACTTAACTGCATGCATTTGGCAAAATGTTATGCAAATTATATTTCTTCCATAGCACACAGCTTCTAGGTGACCACATACACTCTCTGTAATACAGTTCTTAAGAGGAGTAGCATTCATGCATACAGATACTTCTGGAATATAAGAGCATCATGTTTTTATTTACAAGGGTAAATTTTCATGTACCTTTTAAAGTTATTTTAATACCATTGCTGAATAATTTGATGTTTGCCAAAGGCCAGACTTGTTATAGCCTAGATCAAAATACTAATGAAGAAAATATGTTAAAATATCAGTGCACGAGGATTCTGTTTCTCAAAATACAGACATTAGGACTCTGATAGGTACAATACACCTAAAAGTATGCCAGCCCTGCAGTGCGTTTTTCGCCTGAGCCAAATGTCATTTTCCCATCAGGGCAGTTAAACTCAGCATGAAATAGGCATGCTACACTTTTAAGCTACTCTACATGTAGTGAGTTTGTGTACTGAAGGTAGCTAGAGCTTTTTCAGAGTTCTGTTTTCCTTGAAATAAAGTCAACTGCTGTATCCTTCTGTGAGTTTTCATTTACCAGAAGCAGGCATTACCCTAGGGTTACCATCCGTCCGTATTTCCCCGGACATGTCTGGCTTTTGTCTCTCTAAATAGCCGTCTGGGAGGAATTGCTAACAAGGTTAAAATGTCCAGGGTTTTTTTCTCCCTCGCCTCCCTCCCTCCCTTCCATGCAGAGTGCGGCTGCTGATTGAGCGGCTGGGCCGATTGACCCACTCCCATTGGCCTCCAGCAACCAGAGCCCTCCCCTGCTCCCCCCTCCCTCTGTCTGCAGCCCTGTGTAACACACAAACCGACCCACCGGGCAGCGTGTTTTGCAAACACGTGGAGCCAGAATGGTGAGGGGAGTCCGGGGGGGGCAGTCAGGGAGCGGGCGAGTGTTGGATGGGTCCCTGGCCTCCACCTGCCACCCCCCCCGCGCGCGTCCCCCCCCCCATGGACACCCCCTCCTTGCCTCTCCCTTGTCTGCTTGTACTGCCAGAGCCAGCAGCAACTGCTGTCTGCTGCCCCCGGGTCCTAGTGCCCCCATCCACTAATGGGAAGACAAGCTATCCTTACCCTGCCCTTCCACCCTAGCCCTGAGCCTCTCCAACGCCCCAAACCCCTCATCCCCAGCCCTCATCCCCCCACACCCTAACCCTCTGCTCCAACCCTGAGCCCCCTCCTGCATCATGAACCCCTCATCCTCAGACCCACAGCCCTCACCCCTGCATCCACTCCTATCCCCAAACTCCCTCCCAAACCCCCTCCCCCTTCCCACACACCGTCTCCTGCCCTCAAACTCCCTCCCAAAGCCTGTGCCCCCTCCCTTTGCACCGCCTCCCACCCCCAAACTCCATCCCAGAGTCTGCACCCCTCACCCCCTCCTGCACACCCACCCCCTGCTCCAGCCCGAAGCCTGCACCCAGCACCCAAACTCTATCCCAGAACCTGCACCCTGCACCCCTCCTACACCCTAATCCCCAGCCCAGGATCTGCACCCCAGACCTCCTCCCCCCACCCAACCCCCCCCTTCCAGAGCCTTAGTCAGGTTGGGGGGTGGGTTCTGGGCACCACCAAAATTTCTACAACCCTGCCACCCATACGAGTGGATAAGGGTCGGGGCAGTCAGGGGACAGGTAGGGTCCTAGGGGGAACAGTTAGGGTGGGGGGTTCTCAGCAGGGGGCAGTCAGGGGACAAGAAGCAGGGGGGGGTTGGGGTTCTGAGGGGGGCAGTCAGGGGGTGGGAAGTGGGAGGGAGTGGATGGGGTGGGGCATAGCGGGGGCGGGGCTTCCCTTCCCCCCCACCCCCAGTGTCCTCTTTTTTGATTGTGGAAATATGGCAATCCTACATTACTCTGAAGCTGCATTTTAGAAGTGGAGAAAAATAAAGTTTTTTTAGTAGGTCTCTGTTCCACTGGGCTGGGCCATTAAGGGCCATGAAGCCTATGGGCATGGTCCCTCTGATTTGGGGGACCCTGAAATATAAAAGAGAATCTCAGCTTTCATTTTTAAGAGAGAATTTTCTAGCCTTTCTCCTTGTGAATTTGTTTTGAAAACATAAACCAATGCAATAGATTGCTAGGGTTGAAAGGAAAAGGCAACTGAGTTCTACTTCTGCAGCAGGAGGTTGAGGGGGATCTAAAAATACATATATCTTCTAAACTTAATTTTAAATAAAAGCATATCCCAAACAATAATCTCACTAACCATCCCCCAAATACAACGCCAGCCCTGTCCATGTGATTATAGAGGACAGAAATCAGTTGCATCTGAAGAAAAAGGAAGCAAAAATGTGTTTCTTGTGCCTGTCCCAAAATTCTAAGTATGACCTGCTGTTCTGTGTATTAGCTATGGCAAGACACTTGTGTGGTTTCATCACTTAAGGGAAGTTTCTTCTGGTGGTGTATTGTGTGTTAAGACCCTGAATGAGCTGCATTGTTAGGTTATGTATCTGTGACTATCCCCATGTTCCAGCTGATTTCACAGAGCCTGCTGATAGCATGTACTATATCATAGCTAGCCATCTATATGCTGCATAAAGCTCACAGCTTTTGTAAACCTTTTCATTGCCATATTTGTGAAATAAATATTCTTAGGAACAACAAGCTGGTATGATTACAAGAGCTGGTAGCTTGCTCCCTTTACTTGCAGAAGGATGGTATCTCAGCCATCTGCTCTTACTGCTTGTTATTTTTCAGTCAGAGAAAGAACAAACTCTTTAGGTCTAGTGGGCCTCTCTTTGAATCATAGCCCAGAAGCAAGTTTTATGGTAACACACTATGGCAGCTTAGCAGACTTAACTAATTAGTGGAGTCAGCCATGCAATGTCTGGTCTCGCTGGGTATTCCACATATTGCTGCAAGAGAGATTCAAAACACAACTCTTTGTCCAAAGCCTGGTGCTCTACCAGGGAGCCCAAAGGGAATCTTTTTCTCTGACCAAACCAGTTAGAGCTTGTATTAGCTGAAGGTCAAGTCATTCTTTGCATATCCAACACTCTCTACCAAGAACATACTCTCTCATGGCATGTAAGCAGACTGCCAAATAATCCTTAAAGAAGAGGGTCAAAATAGTTACATACAAAATCTGTAGCAATAGTTTTTCAAGAGACAGAACTCCAGCTATGAGACTTTCTTCTGCAAGAGGCACCCTTTGCCTTATGGGAATGGGAGATATTTTAAATACTAGGGACTAATTCTCCTTTCACATACAGAAGTACCTCTGCTGAAGTCAATGGGTTGCAGTAGTGTAGATGAGAAGGTAAACGTTTTTCTTTATTAAGGCCTTGTCAACACTAAAGGGAAAAGTCGATCTAAGCTACACAATTTGAATTAGATGAATAGCGTAACTCAAATCGACATAGCTTAGATCTACTTACCATGGGGTCCACACTACGTGATGTTGATGGGAGACGCTCTCCCATCGACTCCCCTTACTCTTCTCGATCCAGTGGAGTACAGGAGTCGACGGGAGAGCGATCGGCGGTTGATTTAACAGGTCTTCACTAAACCCACTAAATCGACTGCTGATGCTTCGATTGCTGCTCGTCAATCCTCCGGTAAGTGTAGACAAGCCCTAAGAAAGAACTCAGCATAAGCAATTATATTACCATAATCCATAAAAGTTACAGGGGCAATATTTCTTTATTCTTGAACCTTTTTAGGCAAGTGAAAAATCTTCAAAGCCAAGAATTTCTTAAGTAAAGTTTAAAAAATTCCTCAAGACGAGAACGCCTCTTGCCAACATAAAAGGATCTGATGGATTAGCCTCTCTATACTGTAAGATTTCTTAAATAGTGAATCTCCTCCAAAACACTAGGAATTTCAGAAGGAACTAGTTCAATGATATGGAGCTTTGGAGATGAGGGAAAGTATGTATTTTTAATTTGTAAGTGTAGTTAAAATATATATAAGGAAATACTTCCACATCCATCATGAGCAAAGTTCATATGGACTTTTTTGGAAAATTTTGAATTGCATGTACACATTTGTTACTTGTAGAATCAATAACATTATCCCATCTCTGTTACGGAAACAAAATGTTTAATGTTGTACAAAAGCCCACAGGCAAGTCCACAACATGGAGACCTGGGAGAAGGGTTGGAATCTGGGGAGGAGCATCGGCCATTATAGCAGGGATAAGAAAGGGACAAGAGAGAACATACAGGGGAAATCAAATCAGTATCTTAAATGTCTGTATACTAATACAAGAAGAATGGGGAATAAGCAGGAAGAACTTGAAATTCTAGTTAATAAACACAACTATGACATAGTTGGCATCACAGAGACTTGGTGGGATAATATGCATGGCTGGAATATTGGTATAGAAGGGTACTGCTTGTTCAGGAAAAACAGGCAGGGAAAAAAGGGAGGAGATGTTGCCTTATAAATTAAAAATGTATACACTTGGATCGAGGTTAAGATGGAAAACAAAGACAGACTTGTGGAATGTGTCTAGGTAAGGATAAAAGGGGTAAAAAACAAGGATGATGTCATGGTAGGGGTCTACTACAGACCACTTAACCGGGAAGAAGAGGTGGATGAAGCTTTTTTTAAACAACTGACAAAATCATCTAAAGCACAGGACTTGCTGGTGATGGGTGACTTCAAATATCAAGACATCTGTTGGAAAAATAATACAGCAGGGCACAGATTATCCAACACGTTCTTGGAATGTATTGGACACAATTTTTTAGTTCAGAAGGTGGAGAAAGCTACTAGGGGACAGGCTGTTCTAGATTTGATTTTGACAAATAGGGAGGAACTGGCTGAGAATTTGAAAGTGAAAGGCAGATTGGGTGAAAATGATCATGAAATGATAGAGTTCATGACTCTAAGGAATGGTAGGAGAGAAAACAGCACAATAAAGATAATGGATTTTAAGACGGCAGACTTCAGCAAACTCAGGGAGTTGGTAGATAAGATCCCATGGGAAGCAAGTCCAAGGGGAAAAACTGTTCAAGAGAGCTAACAGTTTTTCAAAGAGACGCTATTAAGGGCACAAAAAGAAACTATCCCACTGCATAGGAAAAATAGGAAGAATGGCAAGAGAGCACCCTGGCTTAACCAGGAGATCTTCAATGATCTGAAACTCAAAAAAAAAAAAGTTGTATAAAAAGTAGATAGTAGGTCAAATTACAAAGGATGACTATATACAAATAACACAAGTAAGTAAGGTCAAAATTAGAAAGGCCAAGTCACAAAATGAGATTAAACTAGCAAAAGACATAAAGGGTAACAAGAAAACATTCTATAAATACATTAGAAGCAAGAGGAAGACAAAGAACAGGGTAGGCCCATAAATCAATGGGAGGAAATAATAACAGAAAATATGGAAATGGCAAAAGTGTTAAATGACTTTTTTCTTTCAGTTTTCACCAAAAGGGTATGTAGTGAATGCCAGTGAAAATGAGGTAGGATCAGAAGCTAAAATGGGGGGTGGGGTGGGGGAAACAAGTTAAAAATTACTTAGAGAAGTTAGATGTCTTCAAGTCACCAGGACCTGACAAAATCCATCCTAGAATACTCAAGGAGGTATCTGAGGAGATATCTAAGCCATTAGCAATTATCTTCGAAAAGTCATGGAAGACGGGAGAGATTCCAGAGGACTGGAAAGGGAAAAATACAGTGTCCATCATTCAAAAAGGGAAGTAAAGACAACCTAGGGAATTACGGACCAGTCACTTAACTTCAGTACCCGGAAAGATAATGGAGCAAATAATTAAGCAATCAATTTGCAAACACTTAAGTAACAGTCAGCATGGATTTGTCAAGAACAAATCGTGTCAAACCAAACTAATAGCTTTCTTTGACAGGATAACAAGCCTTGTGTATGGGGGAAGCAGTAGATGTGGTATATCTTGACTTTAGTAAGGCTTTTGATATTGTTTCATGTGACCTTCTCATAAACAAACTAAGGAAATACAACCTATATGGAGATACTATAAGGTGGGTGCAATAATGGTTGGAAAACTGTTCCCAGACAGTAGTTATCAATGGTTCACAGTCAAGCTGGAAGGGCATATTGAGTGGGGTCTCAAAGGGATCAGTTCTGGGTCCAGTTCTGTTCAATATATTGGAATTGGAAAAGGTTCAGAAAAGGGCAACAAAAATGATTAGGGGTATGGAATGACTGCCATATGAAGAGGGAAAACAACACAATAAAGATAATGGATTTCAAGAAGGCAGACTTCAGCAAACTCAGGGAGTTGGTAGATAAGATCCCATGGGAATTTTCAGCTTGGAAAAGAGACAACTAAGGGAGGATATGATTGAGGTCTATAAAATCATGACTGGTGTGGAGAAAGTAAAGAAGGAAGTGTTATTTACTCTGTCTCATAACACAAGAAATGAAATTAATAGGCAGCAGGTTTAAAACAAACAAAAGGAAGTATTTCTTCACACAGCACACAGTCAACCTGTGGAATTCCTTGAGAGGATGTTCTGAAGGCCAAGGCTATAACAGGGTTCAAAAAAAAGAACTAGATAAATTCATGGAGAATAGGTTCATCAATGGCTTTTAGCCAGGTTGGGCAGGGATGGTGTCCCTAGGCTCTGTTTGCCAGAAATTGGGAATGGTCAATAGGGGATGGATCACTTGGTGATTACCTGTTCTGTTCATTCCCTCTGGGGCACCTGCCATTGGCCATTGTTGGAAGACAAGATACTGGGCTAGATGGACCTTTGGTCGGGCCCAGTATGGCCATTCTTATGTTCTTTATATCAACACTTTAGATACTGGCATAAAGAGTACATTTATAAACTTTGCAGACAATACCAAGCTGGGAGGGGTTGCAAGTACTTTGGAGGATAGGATTAGATATCAACATGATCTAGACCAGCGGTTCTCAACTGGAGTCTGTGGCCTCAGGGGGGGGGCCACAGCGCTCTGCAGCTGAAACACGGTGCCCCGAGCCCCGGCGTTGAAGCTGCGAGCCACACTGGGAGCCACACTGGGAGCCCCCGCCCACCTTCACATAGCCCCTAGCTACCCCATCCCTGCACCCTGAGCTACCCCCCCACCCCCACACAGCCCCTAGCTACCCCCTCCCTGCACCCTGAGCTACCGCCCTGTCCCCACACAGCCCCTAGCTACCCCCTCCCTGCACCCTGAGCTACCGCCCTGTCCCCACACAGCCCCTAGCTACCCCCTCCCTGCACCCTGAGCTACCCCCCTGCCCCCACACAGCCCCTAGCTACCCCTCTGCCCACACACAGCCCCTAGCTACCCCCCTGCCCACACACAGCCCCTAGCTACCCCTTCCCTGCACCCTGAGCTACCCCCCGCCCCCACACAGCCCCTAGCTACCCCCCTGCCCACACACAGCCCCTAGCTACCCCCTCCCTGCACCCTGAGCTACCCCCCACCCCCACACAGCCCCTAGCTACCCCCCTGCCCACACACAGCCCCTAGCTACCCCCTCCCTGCACCCTGAGCTTCACCCCTCACTTCACACAGCCCCTAGCTACTCCGTCCCTGCACCCTGAGCTACACCCTCACTTCACACAGTCCCTAGCTATCCCCCCTGCACCGAGCTACTCCCCTCACTTCACACAGTCCCTAGCTACCCCCTCCTTGCACCCTGAGCTTCACCCTTCACTTCACACAGCCCCTAGCTATCCCCCCTGCACCGAGCTACTCCCCTCACTTCACACAGCCCCTAGCTACCCCCTCCTTGTACCCTGAGCTACTCCCCTCACTTCACACAGTCCCTAGCTATCCCCCCTGCACCGAGCTACTCCCCTCACTTCACACACCCCCTAGCTACTCCTTCCCTGCACCTTGAGCTACACCCCTCACTTCTCCCAGCCCCAGCTACCCCACCTGTACCCTGAGCTACACCTCTCACTTCACACAGCCCCTAGCTACTCCCTCCTTGCACCCTGAGCTACACCCTCACTTCACACAGCCCGATACCCCCCTCCCTGCACCGAGCTACTCCCCTTACTTCACACAGCCCCAGCTACCCCCTCCCTGCACTGAGTTACTCCCCTCACTTCACACAGCCCTAGCTACCCTGCCTGTACCCTGAGCTACACCCCTCACTTCACACAGCCCCTAGCTATCCCCTCCTGCACCCTGAGCTACCCCCTGCCCACATACAGCCCCTAGCTACTCCCTCCCTGCACCCTGAGCAGTTTTCATACTTTTTGAACTAAGTCCCCCCTTCAGGTTATATTTTTTGGTTGCTGGCTGGGTGGCCTCCTTAGTGAGTTAGGGGGTGGAGGTGGTGCTCCCTCTCTGGACCCTGCTGAATGGAGCTGGCTTGAGCCTCGCCAGACCTTGCCCCTCCAAAATAGAAGTAAAACTATGCCTATGCCCAAGGGTACCCCCACTGGCCTGGAGCCCCAAGTTCCATCTTCACTGGGCCCTGGAGTTTTTATAGCATGTGAGGGGGGCCTCAGCAAGAAAAATGTTGAGAACCCCTGATCTAGAGAAATTGGAGAAATGGTCTGAAGTAAATAGGATGAAATTCAATAAGGACAAATGTAAAGTACTCCGTTTAGGAAGGAACAGTCAGCTGCACACATACAAAATGGAAAACACCTGCTTAGTAAGGAGTACTGCAGAAAGAGATCTGTGGGTCAGAGTGGATCACAAGCTAAATACGAGTCAACAGGGTAACACTGTTGCAAAAAAAACCAAACATCATTGCTGGGATGTATTAGCAGGAGTGTTGTAAGTAAGACACAAGAAGTAATTCTTCTGCTCTACTCCGTGCTGATTAGGCTTCAGCTGGAGTATTGTGTCCAGTTCTGGGTGCCACATTTCAGGAAAGATGTGGACACATTGGAGGAAGTCCAGAGAAGAGCAACAAAAATGATTAAAGGTCTAGAAAACACGGCCTGTGAGGGAAGATTGAAAAAATGGGGTTTGGTTAGTCTGGAGAAGAGAAGACTCGGGGGGACATGATAACAGTTTTCAAGTACGTAAAAGGTTGTTACATGGAGGAGGGAGAAAAATTGTTCTCTTTAACCTCTGAGGCTAGGATGAGCAGCGACAGGCTTAAATTGCAGCAAGAGTGGTTTAGGTTGGACATTAGGAAAATCTTCCTTACTGTCAGGGTGGTTAAACATTGGAATAAATTGCCCAGGGAGGTTGTGGAATCTCTGTCAATAGAAATTTTTAAGAGCAGGTTAGACAAACACCTGTCAGGGACAATCTAGATAATACTTAGTCCTGCCTTGAATGCAGAGGACTGGACTGGATGATCTCTGAAGGTCCCTTCCAGCATACCTTTCTAAGATAGTGATATAGCATTTTAATTATTACATTCAAGAGATTGAAAATTACTTCCAGAAACAGTTCAAATCCCCACACCCTTTTCGGAATCTCCATCTCTGTCTCTCTTCCCAGGACTACTTCTCTGTTTAAAATTGTCTTCTGCTGAAGAGCTTTATTTGTTTTCTGAACTTTTAACCTGTCCTCTGTACACATTAACACACTCTTCAGAGGCACTGGTAGTTCTCAAAGTGGTAATTTCCCAGTTTGTTTGCTAAGTGGTAGCCAAGAAGTCTGTGGTCCATTCTATGACTGTTCAGTGAAGGGTTGGATCCACAAAGTGACACCTGGCACCAAAAACTGCGTGCCAAGAACCACCAAGATCTCTCTGGTCTGTGCTCTGCCAACTATGTAAAGAGTATTTTAGATTCAAGACCTCAAGTCCAGGCTATTGTATACCCTCCAAAAACGCTGCACTAAAACCTTGCCTCATTTTATTAAGCTTTGTAAGATACTTTTTCTTGGTTTCTCTCTTCCCCTTTATCCAAAGGCAATGAAATTGCTAGGCAATTATTTATTTATAGGTTGCTATATGTTTAGATAGTACTTAATATGCAGGGAAAAACACAAGCCCTACTCTGAGCAACTTACAATTTAACTGACAGAAAAAATACCTAATGGGTGAGATCACAGCACCACAGAAGCCAATATGAATTTTGCTGTTGACTTCAATAAGGAAAGGATTTCATCTCATATTTAGTTCTGCTCCAAATCAGTTCTGTGATGTAATTGGGGCTGTGGTGTAATTTTTGGAACCCATCAATATGCATGAGTAATTCAATTTTTTCATTCTAAAATATATTTATTTGCACTTGTCTGCACTGAATTCCATCTGTTATTCTGCTGCCCATCACTAGGATACGTTTTTTTGCCCTACCTTTGCTAGATCCCTCTGAAACTCCACACAATCCCCACTAGTCTTGACTAATCTAAAAATTTTGTTGTCTGCAGATTTTGTCAACTCAATGTTCACTCTTTTTAAGACCATTAATACATAATAAATTAAACACACTGTCAATTAGATTTGACATTAGACATCACATTTCTATCTAATAATTATGGACCTGGTAATGATACCAGTAACACATAACTTTAATATAAAATATTTTACTCATTTTATAGAGTCAGAGACTTTAACATCATAAGGGACCATTATGATCGTCTAGTCTGACCCCCTGCACAACGCAGGCCACAGAATCTCACCCACCCAAAATTTTGTGTACTGGGTTATACTTTATATTAAGATTTCCTTTATAAATGGTTTATAAATGGTTAATAACTTTTGTAAGCATGTTACATACATGAATAGTGTATGAGTTATAGATGGTTATAAATCCATTGGTAGAAGGTATTATAGTAGTTATGAGACTTTGTTATTTACAATCTAGAGTTCTATTTAACTCTATAACAATGATTAAGTATTGATTCAAACATCTATTATATGTTAACTCTTTATAAATGGAATATACAGTGTGACTATTTACTTTTTACACTTAACTCTGTGCATAATTACGTTCACTATTTCTCTTGTTCAGTGAGACAGTTACTCCTTTGCTAAAAAGCTCAAGATGGGATACTAATAGGTGTATACTAGACCACAAAGTCACATAAGAGAATGGGATGACCAGCTGCTTAAGCACCTATCTATAATGTGTAGGAAAAAAATCTACATTATCTCAGAGTTCAGTCTGAGTGACATATGCTGGAGATCTCATGTTGCCAGTACTAAAATGTCCTTGGAATTTCTAAGAAATTGTCCACTACAATTTTTAATTCAACAAATGTTGCATCCAGCATACGAGAATTCTACATTAGATCTCATGTTGACAGATACAGAGAAATTGATCACAGAAGTAAAATTTTGTTTAAGTGATTATGAGTTGATTACATTTGAGTACAAACAGAATAAAGTTCAAACCAATCTGAGGGTCCCAGATAATCTCTATCAAAGAATATTAAAGAAACTGGCACATGAAATTTCAAGCCCAATAGCAAGGATTTTTAATGAATTCTTAAACTTGGGATCAAACCCCATAACTGAAGAATTGCAAATATAGTACCTATATTTAAGCATGGGAAAAAAGTGATCCAGGAAAGTACAGGCCAATTAGTTTGACCTCAGTTGTATGCAAGGTCTTACAACAAATTTTGAAAGAGTAAGTAATCAAATACAGAGGTAAATAGTAACTGGTATAAAATACAACATTGTTTTACTAAAGGTAGACTGTGCCAGACTAATATGATCTCTTTCTTTGATAAGTTTATTGCATTTCCTTTGTCTAAAATAATCAGTCGATCAAATCTACCTGGATTTCAGTAAAGCATCTCATACAGTTCCCCATGTAAAATTATTAGTTAAACTGGAGAAGATGAAGCTTGAGATGAGAATCAAAAGTTGGGTAAGGAACTGGTTAAAGGGAAGACTACAGTGGGTCATGCTGAAAGGTGAACGGTCAAGCTGAAGGGAGGTTACTAGTGGAGTTCCTCAGGGATTCATCTTGGGACTAATCTTACGTAACATTTTCATTAATAATTTTGGCACAAAAAGTGGGGACATGCTAATAAAATTTGCCAATAACACAAAGTTGGGAGGTATTGACAATACAGAGGAGAACCAGAATATCATACAAGAAGATATGGACAACCTTGAAAATTGGAGTAATAGAAATGGGATGA
Source organism: Chrysemys picta bellii (assembly GCF_011386835.1). Taxonomy (NCBI): domain Eukaryota; kingdom Metazoa; phylum Chordata; order Testudines; family Emydidae; genus Chrysemys; species Chrysemys picta. The sequence continues at coordinate 39,381,351 of NC_088796.1, read as the reverse complement.
AATTAATAGTGCAAAGTGCAAGGTCATGCAGTTAAGGTCTAACAAGAATTTGTGCTATAAGCTGGAGACTTATCAGTTGGAAGTGATGGAAGAGGAGAAAAACCTGGGGACTGGAAAGGAATTTTCCCCCAGGTCAGATTTGCTGAGACCCTGGAGTAAATGGTGGATTCTCTGGACATTGACATCTTTAAATCAAGATTTGAGAACTTCAGTAACTCAGTGAGAGCTTATGGGCCTATTATAGGAGTGACTGTGTAAGGTTCTGTGGCCTGCAATGTGCAGGAGGTCAACCAGATGATCATGATGGCTTTTGGCTTTAAAATAATTGATTCTGTCATCTGCAGGAGATATATTAAGCAGAAAAGCATGCATGACAATTGAACTGTTTAAGAATATTTTATAAGGTGCCAAAAAACCACAATCAAGAGAGAAGGCTACATTGGTTAAAAAAACCAACCTGGCTTTGAGGGAAAGTAAAAGTAGCTGTAAAAAAATAAAATAAAATAAAAGTATATATAACAAATGGAAAAAAGAGAAGTTGATTGCAATGAATATAAATTAGAAGCTAGGAATTGTAGAAAATTGATAAAGGAATCAAAAAGACACAAGAAGAAATCTATGGTCAGCAGAGTTAAGGGCCATAAATAAAGAGTTTTTTTAGATACAAGAGGAATCCTAATAATGTTATTGATTCATTACTAGATGGAAATAGTAATATTGTCAATAGTAATGCAGAAAAGGCAGAAGTGTTCAATAAATATCTTCTGTATTTGGGAAAAGGCCAGATATATTCATATTTAAGAATTAAAAGAGGGTATATAATTAATGCAAATCAATATAGGTTTATGAAAAATAGATCCTGTCAATCTAATTTGGTATTTTTATGAGATTATAAATTTGGTTGATAAAGGTAATAGTGTTGATGTAATACACTTAGACTTTTGTAAGGCATTCAACTTGGTACCAAATGACAGTTTAATTAAAGAACTAGAATGATAATATGTGAACCCATGAATGTATGAGAAAGACCCTTATAAATATTAACAGGCGTCTGTATATGATTCCTATCACAATGTGAAGATGACTATTTTCTGTGATCACTACTAAGTTGGCTTGGTTTGTTATGATAAGTTCACAAGTACTCCATGGCACTCCATGGAACCAAATTCTGCAGCAATAGCCCCTACATTCCATGGCATCATTCATTGATTCCAGTGCTTCATAATATCTTTCATTCCCTCCCACAAACCTGCACACAGCTAGATGGAAAATACTAAGTGATAAATAGTTACTAATGATTATTTTAAAGGAGGAATTTTTTGTTATGACACTTTTTTTGTTATGATAAACACTTTTTGGAATGTTTTTTTTCCTATAGCCTGATCATGATTATTCTAAATTCTAACTATGGGAGTTAGATGACTTTTTGACAGCTAAGTCACATGATAATATTTGTGTTTCCTGATAGATGATGGTTGCAAGCACTTTCAGAGAGAGTAGTGGAATTCACTGTGATGTCCACTATCCATGAACATTTCTGGTTCACACAAGTGTGTCATAAAGTGAACACAAAAAAAGGGAGTGAATATGGCTAAACTTAATTCATGTAAGAATTTAAACAAATATTACTGGAAATTTGTTTGTGTTATTCATCCAGCTCTAAATTAGATCCTGTGAGGCATAAGTGCAAGGAGCCAGAATTAAGGTTGCACTTTCATCCTTAATTTTGCCTTCCTGACTTTTGAGTGCTTGATTTTTCCACCTCAAGTTGCACATCCTAACTTTTGAAAGCTTTATTTCTGAATATTAATACCATATTCCCCATGAGTGGCAGAGAGGTCAGTTCAAACAAGTGTAAATACACGTCAATAAATTAAACTAAAACCACAGTGGAATCACACTTCAGTAGGTTTATCTGTTTTTAAGTCACTAATTAAATTTTCATAGATGATACATTTGTTAGTGCATGGTTCACATCCTTTGAGATCCAGACTTTATTCTGGAGTGTTGTATTGCATAGAACACACAATATGAGAGAAGAATCATGGCTTTTTAGGGTTTTTCTTATCATTCTCATTTCTAAGTATCATCCTTTGTTCTCCCTTCATGCATAGGAACAACAAATCTAACAGGGCATAATGAGTACATTAGATTTATTTACTGATAACCAAACAAACAATTGATGAGTGCTCAGATCTGTCTTTTCATATTTAAGTCCTTGTGACTAACTGCATAATAGTTTTCGCTGCAAATACTTGCAGTTTGTGCATACATACAATACATATTATAGAAATCACAGGCTTTGTGATCACCACAGATATTTTACTGATATTTTCACATATCCCCACAAGTTAAAAAGGGGAAAAAAAGATGACTGCAGAAAATTCCACTCGAAGCCTTTATGCTCATAAACACTCTGAGCAAAACATCTTTTGGGAAGTTCAGATCTTTAAGAAAGAGGTGGAAAATATTGGGCCTGCAGGTGAGATCAGACATGCATCACAGCTTCAGGTTCTGCAGAATGCAGAGAAAATAGTCACGACCAACCTCCAACAATACATGACATCAGCCAACACCCTGGATATCTCTACCAGTGCTAAAGACAATCCCCTCTTGACCAAGGACACAGTTAAGATTTCCAAGCTCATACTGCTGGACCTCTCTGCAGCCTTTGACACAGTAGAATCAGTGGCAGATTACCATATGGTAAGTACTCCACTTAGGAAGGAACAATTGGTTGCACGCATACAAAATAGGAAATGCCTGCCGTGGAAGGAGTACTGCAGAAAGAGATCTGTGGATCACAAGCTAAATATGAGTCAATAGTGTAACACTGTTGCAAAAACAGCAAATATCATGCCGGGATGTATTAGCAGGAGTGTTGTAAGCAAGACAGGAGAAGTAATTCTTCTGCTCTACTCCACACTGATTAGGCCGTAACTGGAGTATTGTGTCCAGGGCTGGCGCTTCCACTAGGCGACCTTAGGCGGTTGCCTATGGTGGCAGGATTTGAGGGGTGGCATTTTGCCGCCCTCGGTGGAAATTCGGCAGCGGGGGGTCCTTCCACTCTGGGTCTTCGGTGAAAATTCGGCGGCGGGTCCTTCACTCGCTCCGGAATCCGCCGCCGAAGTGCCCCGAAGACGCGGAGCAGAAGGACCCCTGCCGCCAAATGCCCAGAGGAGGAGCGCTGCCGCCTAGGGCGGCAAAAACCCTGGCACCACTCCTGATTGTGTCCAGTTCTGGGCACCACATTTGAGGAAAGATGTAGACTAATTGGAGAAAGCCCAGAGAAGAGCCACAAAAATGATTAAAGGTCTACAAAACATGACCTATGAGGGAAGATTGAAAAAATGGGGTTTGTTTAGTGTGGAGAAGAGAAGACTGAGAGGGGACATGATAACAATTTTCAAGTATATAAAAGTTGTTACAAGGAGGAAGGAGAAAAATTGTTCTCTTAAACATCTGAGGATAGGACTAGAAGCAATGGGCTTAAATTGCAGCAAGAGTGGTTTAGGTTGGACATTAGGAAAAAGCTTCCTGTCAGGATAGTTAAGCACAAGCACTGGAATAAATTGCCTAGGGAGATTTTGGAATCTCTGTCATTGAAGATTTTTAAGAGCAGGTTAGACAAACACCTGTCAGGGATGGTCTATAATACTTAGTCCTGCCTGGGTGCAGAGGTCTGGACTAGAGGACCTATCCAGGTCCCTTCCAGTCCTACAATTCTATGATTCTATGACAATTAATTGTACCTGAAGCTGAATGTGAATATAATGCACAGGCTTCAGCTGGTACAAGAAGTGGCTGCACCACCATCGGGCTTGTCTCATGTCCAGTTTAAGGCCTTAGTTTTAATCTTCAACAAAATTAATAAATCAAGGCTCACTACATCAGAGATCACATTTCCATCTTTGAACCACAATGACAGCTGCATTCCTCGGTGACAATGCAGATCAGAAAGTCCAGGACAAAACACATAAGAACTGAGCAAAAAGCATTCTCAGTCAAGGGGATCTAGCTATAGACCAAATTGCCAGAGGCAATAAAGCAAATCCAGAGTCCGGCCATCTTTAAGAAACGTATCTTTCTCTTTAGAAAAGTCTTTCTACCATAAGTCTAACTCACAATTCAAAGCACCCCTTTCCCCCCCCAAAACCCTTCTCAACCCTCTCCCACAAAAAAACAAAACCAAAAACCCTACGTCAAGCAGAGTTCTGACCCCTTAAAGTGAGAAGTGCCAAAGATTTCAATCAGTCCACTAGGAATTTCATTATTGCTACTGATTTTATAAGGTGCTCAGATACTACAGAGGTGGAAGGCAGTATAAAAATCCTTAGATAGACAGATAGATAGCAAACTTCCATTTAAAAACAAAAAGTAAGATTTTGGTTTTAGTAGGTGCAAAGAAAACCTTCTGAAAGGGGGGCTAGAAGGACCCATGCAGCAGCAAAATCTATTGTCCTTCCCCATCCATGTCCTAATACCTGTTCACTACTTGTGTGCAAGGGATCCATGCAGCACAGGCAGTACACACTGCTAGCGTGCCTTCTCCCCCACACACGTTCAGGACTCTGAGTTCACACAGCTGAAATGCTCAAGTGTCACTACGAAGAGCCACTGAAGAAGAGGTTTGATATGTCCTTTAATATGAATCTGTTACTGTTGCCCTCAGGCAACTACATCATAGTGCTTGGAACAAAATTCTTGCTAATACTGTTAATATAAGGGACTGGAAATTCACAAAGCCAGAATCTTTTGACAATTTGTGTCATTTTTTAAAAAAAGGAAAAGCATAACAACAGTGATACATGTACAAAATGTAAGGTAATTCCCAGGAAATGCTGGCATGCTGTGTGGGATTGCTGGATTATGGATTTCATTCATTTTGGACCAAGCTCTTGGAATTTTTTGAAAACCCCTGGAAATTCAAAGCATATCAGCAATGATTTACCACCTTTCCCTACATAGATACAAAACTAAAATTTTAAGCCAGGTGTTGTTCATTTCTAGGATCTGTTTATGAGACTGCCAAAAAGGTTCTATTATTTTGTGGATGAATGATTGAAATTTATAGAAGACAGCAGGGTGGCCTCCCCCACAGATGCTCGTCCTCCTCCTGGCTGGGGGTCTTTGCACTACTATTTGAATCTTCACATTAGCCAAATCCCTTCCTTGTCCCCCAGCATGAGATACATGCTATAAAAGGTATTTATCTCAGGCATCTCATGCTGGGGGACAAGGAAGGGATTTGGCTAATGTGGAGGTTCAGATAACAGGGTTTTGGATAAATGGAAATATACTGCACATTCACAAGTGTTATAACAGTGGATCTATAACTAGGCTAATTAGTCATTTTCCCAAGTACCAAGACAAGTCCAACTGTTTATATAATGGGACCAATGATCCTTTGTAAAGCATTTTCAGATCTACAGATGAATGATTATAAATAAATTTGGGGATATTTTTAATGGTTTCTCATTTTGATGTTTAGGTACTTTTCTTCCTTCAAGGACTTTCAACCCAAATATAGCATGAGCTTTGGCATACTTCCAAAAGGTACAGGGAATGGGACAAAAGGATTAATTATTCCATCACTGGGAAGCCCAAAATGATGTTCTGGCTCTTATTTTATTGACTAAAGGCACACACACACAAAAAAAAAGAAAAAAAGTAGCTAGTGCTCCCTTGTGCAAAGCGCTTCATTGATTAACCATGTTTGTATCTGAAAAAGGCCTGAGGCAGAAGGCGTGTTTGCTTTCACCAGGATTAAAAAGATTACACAAAAGTACATCTATAAGGCAAACAGGCATTGTCCCAATAGGACAACTGTTCCTTAATGCACAAAAAAATAACCAACATACTGCAAAGTCATTGCTATCTTTCGAGACAAGACGACATAAAATTTATAAGACTACATCAACACTTCATAACATAAGGCTCAATCTGTACACTTTCCTTCCCTGATTCTCAAAGCCATATATGCAGCAGTGTTTACAACTAATATTACAAGATCTTCCCATGCTCTAAGTGGTGAAAGGACCATTGCTTCATCTGTCATCTTATATCCATTTACTATTAATATTAAACACTAGTTTGTTTTTCTTTCAATAAAGTGTCAGTCCATTTTTTTCCCTAAAGGGAGAATAAAAATCAAATATTGAAGTGGATCTACACCCACTCCCCTGAGCTTGTTCTCAAAGATTATTCCCTCTGTCACATTATTCTTGCTATCTAAGGCCCAAATCCTGCCTCATGTTTATGCAGAAGTAAAAGCCATGTAAATCTCTTACTCCTGCATGTGTCAGCTGTGCACTAGCTGGACCAAGCCTTGATAGGTCAAATTAGTGTGAAGCCAAAAACTGTTGTAATGAAGCTGCTGCAGAGAGAGAGAGAGAGAGAGAGAGAGAGAGAGAGAGAGAGAGAGAGAGAGATGTCTAAGCAGACTCCTGAGCTGGAATGCCCCACCCCGCCACGCCCCATATAAACTTTGTATCTTTTCAGAAGGAAGGATGCAAAAACTCTTTACCAAAGCAAGTCCCCATTTGCCTGAAACATTTACAACAATCTTAAAATGGGCTTTTGAAAGCCCCTAAACATCAGGGAGAGTTTCAGATCCAGGGTTAGGGAAAAGATATATGTTACTGTATCCTTAAAGCCGTAACATTCCTTGTTCAGTGTTATAAGATATTGATTCTTTCTGGATTCTTTACCATTGTTACATTTCAGTTTCAATCAGCCCAATACAAAGAGTAGGGGTATATATAAAATTTTCATCCAGTTTCATATGTGCTAAAATATCCTTTTCCCACCATTGAAACAGACATATCTCTGATCATTATAATGGCCATTATGGGATTAATAAATGCATGCAAACCTTATTGGAACAGTATTCTCCAATCTGATCATCTGACAAGACAAAATGATCGTTATAGATGGTGGTTTCACCTTGTTTTTGCAGAATTGAAAACAAGGAGAGGTGATTACAAAACACCTTGGTAACCCTTGTAATCCTCAATGTGTCTCATCAGAGAAGCTTGCAATTATATTACACACGTGGGATTTTCTGTCACATTGCCTCTTACATGCAGTGCTTAACATGTATTTGCTTTTTCAGAGAAATGACATTATTTAAGCTTCATTGATCAAACCAAAAAGGGGAAAAAAAGCCATGTTATATTTTAAAACTGCATGCTGAAAAACTGGAACAAGATTCCTTCACCTAAATTTGGATCACAAGATACTTTAGCAGGGGCACTCATCTCATCTAATAGCAAAAAGAGCAACAGGCTTAGCTCTGACATACCTGCTGAAGTTTTATGAAAATTGTGAAAATATTCTCCCCACAAAGTACATGTCATTTGTGATCTTTTGAATTGCTCTTTGCAAAATTCCTTGGTCTGGTGTACGTGTTTTTTTTAACCTAAGTAACTCTGAATATTAAATTTACTTCTCAGAGATTTCAAAGATTCCATTTCAGAGACAAAGGAAAAATTGTATGTGAGCGTACAGATCTCAAAGGGCTGAAGTCAGTCTTAAGTGCTGAACAGGCTTTTTGCTGGCCTTCTGCACAGAGTTGAATTTCACCCATATTAAATAGTGAAATATAATTGTTTGGGGCACTCTGAGCTGAACTTTAGAGCCCTTGTTTGAAGCTTATTCCAAATATGCCTGGTCTAAAACCCACGAAGAAAGAAAGCATTCAGAGCTGATTAAAGAGGCCAATTTCATTCTTATCTTTTTTTTATGTTGAACTGCTCAAAGTATTTTTTCCACTTCCCTTGTACAGCAGAAGGCAAAAGAATGCTTCTAGAGGATGCTTTATTTTAAGTCTTCGTCCTCTCCATTTCCCCCCCTTCTTTAGATGATGCAGACACATTTCAAATGGATAATTTCAATCTAGAAATTCTTCAAAACCATTACAAATTCAGTCTGAACCCCCATCTATTACCTTTCCCATGGGAAGGGAGAGGGAAATAGGCTTTGTGGTGTACCTTGGAGAATGTATTAATTTCTAACTCCTCAAAATAATGATGAAGCATATTGGCAGGGCACTGAAGCAAAGAAAGCACTACCTTTTTCTGTGCTCCACACCATTTATAAACAGAGGGCTTCACCCTCCAATGCCATCTAGCTACCACGTTTTTATCTTCTGTGGTATGGAAAGTAAATTATTGTGTACAGGGAAGAGGGTTTAGAGTACATCAAAGCCTTCAACCTGACTTGTTACAATGTGTTCTGTATTTTTTAGTACAGGTTCTTCACTACTCATGCAATGTGTCCTTTCTAATAGGTATTAGCTGTTCTCCCAAATGTTCTTTTGGGTAAGGTAACTCAGCAGCTGACAGCTAAGGTATTTTAACAGTGAGCACTATCGAATGAGAATACCCTCTGTGCTGAGGTTTATTGTAATCTTTACATAAATACTGTTATAGCGACACCCGCTGGTGCTCAAGTGATAACAGTCCATAGACATTTCCAGGGATTTAGAGCTCAGTTATGAAAGTTTGGGCTGAAGTTTGGCATTAAGACCCTTAGTCCAGGAGCAACACTTCTGTACAAATTGTGAAAGAGACAGAGAGAATTTTATATAAATTGTGTAGTGAAACTTTTTAGGATGTATTCTGCCACCCTTTTGCACACTGAGTGGTACATGGGGACTACTTGCAGTCTACTTGATGTAAGTGCAGGTGGTAGAATTGAGTCCTATTGAATTTTTCTTAAAAAGAAAAATATAATAGCAAGTGAAACATTACAATGCAAGTTGCACATACATACGTGTGTGTTGACTACTGAATAAAAAAATGTCATTTTTGAAATTTAATTTTCAGTAAACTGAATCCATAATGTGAATAGTTTCCTATTATTCTTCTCTAAGATAATATAAGTGATCAAGGAACTGAGCTTTAAAATTGTAGCAAGATGATCACAGAAATCAAAGATTTAGAGATGCATAATCTATACTAGTGACAAAAGCCATTTTCTACCAATGCAGGATTATTCCCTTATTAGTAGTGCTAATTATTTATACGTTTTATAGTAGCATGCAGAAGCCCCAGTCAGGGTGGAAACCTGTTATGGTAGGTGCTGTACACAATTATAACAAAAGATATGTTCTTTGCCACAAAGAATTTACAGACTAATTTAAGACAAGACACTGCGAAGTCTTTGATGAAATGAAGAAAAGAAAGGAAATGGGAAGGGGAGTATGAGGATAACAGTGATACTTGTAAGTGCATTGTTCAGACTAATTTTGATCATCCAAAGCAATGGAGTTATTGTTATGTGTTCAGGGATGGAGCTGTACCTTTGCTCAGGCTCTTCTTCCAAGCAACACCTGCATTCTCTCAGTGGAACCCCATGAATCACCCGACTTTTACAGTGGATTTACCAGACTACATGTACCAGCCTGTTTACCAACCATATTACTTCAGCAGGCCCCATTGGGTTTGGACCCTGCTATAGACTTCTCTCTGGGAGCTTGTGATAAGTATGAAACTGCAGTCACTAAGGACAGCCTCTTTAAAACCAGTACTATATATTTATTCAGAGCAACATTAAGAGAGAGGAAAGGGTTAAAACAACAAAAGTCTAAATGCATATCATCCCACCCAAACTCCACCCATCCTTGCCAGTTTATGTAGGTCTGATTTAGCTTTGGGTCCCGGAACCAGGGTGCAGCCATTGTCTCTGCAGACCCTCTGTCTCTCCTGACTCACCAGAGGTTCAGCTTTTTAATTTCTTTCAAGGTATTGGTTTGAGAGTTCCTGCCTAAAAGCCCCTGGGGTTTCCATACTGGAGTCTTCATTTATAAATCTAAAACTAAATTACAAATTACTTACAGAGAAACAAACAAAAGCTGAATAGCTTACACCCCTTGAAAGCTCTCTGACTGCTTTATTCTACCTGTCTATATCACTTGTTCTCTGGACAGCAAGTCCCTGCTGTGTCCAGAGATCTCTCTTACCAAGCCCTGATCCTGTGCTTGCTGAGCTTGAGTAGCTAAAATTGCTTTCCAAACAGTTTTCTCCAGATACCTAAACACACAATGGGGTTTGGCAAACAGTTTCAGTCCCCACCATCCAGAAGACGGTCTATTGAGGAAGAGAAATCTTACCTATGACTAATAGCTGCCTTTTAAAGGTTTAATAACCAGGCTCAGACAACACCTTTCACAGCCCAGTATACCTGGTTCTAGCCAGTTTCAGTCAAGCATATTGGTAAGCTCCATTCAGGGGGGCTTTTTTTCCTTTTGTCGTGATCTGTGGATTATGGACAGAGGCCCAGACTCTCTGTCACACTTGTGTTTGGTGAGACTATATAAATATAATACTTTTAGCATTAGCTCAGAAGTTTCTCTCCAGGCCCTTAACAGTTTTGATTTACTTTCCCTGAACTTCCCCAAGTTAACATCTCTCTGCTAATGAATTTAGAAGAGTTGTAGTCTGAAAATAAAACAAAAGTCTTCAAAATTTTGAATTAACACCACCTATAATGCCCCAAGAAAAATACAGATTGAAACCTTTATCCTGCAGTAAGATCCAATAGCATGGACTCTGGCAGCCCTGCAGAGTCTCATTAAAGGCCAAAACAGCAAATCTCATCACAGGATTGAGGCCTTGGATTTATCAACAGAAGGAAATTTCCCAGTATAATTATACTGATATAACTCCCTGTGTGGCACTCTTATTCTGGAATAAGTGTGTCCACACAGGAGTTATACCAGTATAACTACAGTGATATAATCAGGCCAGTAAATTTCCCTGTATGGACAAGTCCTTAGTTTCACTTCAGGGGTCTGGTAAAGACCAAACATACCGACTATCCAAACTTTCACAAGCTGATAGGGAGCTCTGTATTCATAATCTTCTTAACCATTCCACACTGTAGAATTAAATTTGGTCCAGTTTGTAGTGAAGCAGCAGCAGCATAAAATCAGCTGTCTTTTTAAGAGTTGTTAATAACCAAACGGAATAGTTTAAATCTACAAAGAAACATAGGACTATAGTTGTTGCAACAAACCAGTATTTAACTTCTGCTCTTCCTAGCATTTTCATAGGCTAGCAACAACTGCAGTTGTGACAGAAGATGTCCAAATTCTAAATATAAGCAAAAGTGCCGGACATATACTGGAGAGCACAGTTATCTGCTGCCATTTAGAGTTCTAAGAGCAACAATCATGAGATTAATATGACCACAATGAGACACAATAGTTTAGGCTGCTATAATTCTTCTTCCTGATAACACATCAGTCTAACATCCAAAACAGTGGCACTGTAATGCCAAGGTTCAGAAATAGTGCACATTATCATTTCATGAAAGAAAAGCCTTTGAGTTTTGGCACTCTTTGTGCTCTCATCTCTGTAACTGAATTAATTAATGCAACTGACACTAGACACAAATTGATCTTTTGTATTCTCATTAAGTACCAGATCTGCTACAGTTAAGGTTGAGAACTCCTTTCTCTTTAAAGGACAACTCTTCTACATGCTCTAAAATACTGAGACTTACCTGGAATGTCTTGAAATTTTCTTTGTTGTATGATTGTGCAGGATAGCATTAGTGATCCAAATTTGGAGTAATTTCAGCCAGGAGTTTCCAAAATACAGACATCGGGGGGGGGGGGGGAAACAGCATTTCATAAAGTCAACAGACTACCCTTCTTTGCACACATCTGGGACTCCAACCACGGATCCCAAAGCTGATCTCAGTTGCTCGACATTTAGTTCAGCTTGTACATGGCACCCACACCACCCCTTTCAGGAAACAATATTGCAGATTGCAATGCACATATGCAGAAAGACTAGGTAAGAGGGTTTCCAGTGAGCCTGGTTTCATGTGAACTTTGTGGTTCAAGGGAACATGTTGTGGCTATTGAACTTATGCTACTAGTAGTTACTGTAAGTTCAAACCCTACCCTGGACAGAGATCTGAGAAAGAGCTATAGGCAAGTTACTATTATCCACCTTTGTCAATGGGGCTTTTTACTTTGGGGAAATGTAATCTGGATACAACAGCTAATTCAGAAGTAGCTCAAACTATTTACAGAATGAAAATGGATTACACGTGTGAATGCTTACTGCACGGTGCCAGGCGTGGGAAAGCGCAAAGAGATATGAGGGGGTGATGTATTAATTAAATGGGCCCAAAGAGTCAAAGTCCGTTTAACCAAAGTTCACAGTCAGTTAATGGTGTTAAAGATGCTAATAACTGGCCTTTTTAGGGAAAAGAGAAGAAGTTGGTTGAGATGGGCTGGAGATGCTGTTGTTGTTAAAGGCCGATCCCAGTTCCTAAAAGACAAGACAAACACACACAAGAAGAGAAGAAGAGAGAAGAACAGCAAAGATAGAAACTGCATTTGCTGTCTCTGGTGTTGATTTTTACTTGCAGTCTCACTGTTGGAAAAACCCAGGCCCGGTACACAGTCTTATTAGCCACTCCAAGACCTGGCAAACTTGTACCAGCATCGGGCTGTGTAGGGCATTGGTTTTAGCTGCCTTTCTGGTCACAGAGTTTCAACAGTGCTGCAAAATACTGTCTTGGCTGGCTGGACTAGACTCTTAATTGACAGAAAGCAAAAGCAGAGAGATCAGAAAGAGAAGAAATAAGGGGGGGAGGAGAAGGACACAGGGGGAGGGATGGGTGTGTGTGACAAAGTCTGACATCCCTGGTGGTGTTTGGGATTTAGCCAGAGCCAATGGAGATGACAATGTCATCTGGGTCTCTCTCTCTCTGGTCAAGTCTGATCAGGATGAAGGCACAATGTTGTCATGCTGAATCCTGGAGTCCCAGAAGATGGTGAGGGCAACAGCCATGATGGTGACACTTGCTCCTTCCCCTACTTTCAGTCAGCCAGCATCACAGTACCCAGCTTTCCTCCCCGCTTCCTCCCCCACCCCCACACAAATGCTCTTCTTTCAATGATTCTGTGATGCGGTGAGCTCCCCACACTAGCCCTGCAAGAGCTGGGTCTGGCTGGGTGGGCCAAATCAGCTAATTAGGCTGCAAACAGGGAAGCTTTAGGCTGGAGACAGCTGATTGGAGAGAACAAGCATGGCCTATAAAGCTAAGTAGCAGGCTACAGACTGGGTGGCTGAGAAAGGGCTGTCGCTCCCTGGGAAGAGGGAAGCATTGTTGGGGGGTGCTGGGAAAGGCTATAGGAAGCCAGGCAGCAGCCACTCCCTGGGAAGAGGGGGGAAGATTTCGCGCTGGTATGCCCAGAGAAAGGAGGGGAACCGGAAGTGTGGGAAGAAGCAGTGAGGACAGAGAGAGAAAGCCTAGAATTGCTGAACATCTCTGGATTGGAACCTGGAGAAGAGGATGGGCCCAGGTTCCCCTACCTGCCACCGAGAGCATGGCATAGACCTGAGGCAGTGAATGGGAAGATGGCCTAGGACCAGTGATGGACTGAACTCCTCGGAAGGGGGAACGCTGAGGGCTAGGTCACGAAAGAGACACTGAGGGTCCTGGTGTGAAAGGAGCTGCAGACCAAAGTCAGTGTGATGGAATGCAAACTGCGGATGGTGGTGTCTACCTCAGGAGCTAATCCCCAAAGTGACCAGGAGGAGGTGCGAGGGTAGCAGTGAGTGGAGCACCCCATGATAGACCCCAAAAGGGAGCGAGGGGTGAAATTGCCCATCCTCTCATTATTTTGTTCACCAATTAGGCTTACTTTCCAACATATCAACTTTGGTACATTCATTTCTGGTCCCACACATCTCTTGTTTACCAGGCATGATCTTAACACAGTCCTCGAGTTATATCAGTAGGCCTTTTTTGTTTGGACTAATTCAGCCTATCTCCCTTTTGCACCTTTCCCCATCAACATCTGTTTAAGTTATTGTGATATTTTATGAACTTTCACTCCCTTTTTACATTTGAGCTCACAATTAGGGTAAATGTGTAGGCCCACTCATCACAACATAAAGGAGTGGGAGGGATAGTGTTGAGATTCCCTCCAAGACCTCTTTCCACTTGGCTTCCAAAGAACTGAATTCAACTCCAGCCTTCATCACTCAGGTATCTTTATTTGGCATACAGCAGTGCTACACTGCATTGATCAAACTCAAATGCAGGGGTGATGGATGCAGTGTACGTAATAGCTCCAAAGTTACACAGAAACCTTCTCCCTTTATATATGTTCCAACATCTCATTGCATTTACTATACACTGCATCACACGTTTGGATTGTGCAGCATGCACTGTCCACGCTTTGACTTCCTCTTTACGTCATCTCTACATTCCTAATTTATTTTGTCCCTACTTATCTAGTTCATAGTAAATAGTTTCCTGAGTGTTTTCCCTCTTATCTTAGTTGGCTCAGACATTTTGTCTTCTTAGCCTACTGACCTATTTACTTACCTTATTTAACACAAACATTCTGTTTTCAACCTAATCATCAGTCCAGGCCTCAGCTACAGATAGGGAAAGAGGGGGTTGGGCTTGCGGTGGGGTAGTGGGATAAAGGGAATGGAGGAGGGGAGAAGGGTTGGTGATTAGGGGAAATGGGGGGAATTAGGAGTGGGATCCCCTATCAGCCTTCCTTCCTTCCTTCCTTCCTTCCTTCCTCTGTGTGCCATGATCGGGGGCCTCCCCTTGGAGGGGGGGAGTATTTGAGTCCCTCTCCCAAATGCCCCAGTATCTGGGGGATCCCTGCTCTTCTAAGGGATCAAAGCCAATCTCCCTGCCTCTTGTGCATGCTGGGATCTGGGGACTCTGACCCTCTGGGGGTGTGTGAGACTCTTTCCCTGATCTCCCCCACCATGTGGGAGCCAGGATCTAGGGAGGATTTGCCCCTCTGGGGCAGGTCTGAGCCTCTCTCCTTGTCCCCCATGATGGAGCCAGGATCTGGAAAAGCTCTGAGGTTACACAAATTTTAAACCACTGAAAATGAAGAAATACCAAGTTAAGGTACACATCACCTCTGTGTGGGGTGAGGAGGGTTGGCTGGATGTGTCAGAGGCACAGCCGAGAGTCTGTCTGAAGAAGGGGTGGGGGGAATAGTGGGGTATGGGGCCCAGTTCGGTATACAGCTCAGGCTATATAACCAAGAAAGTGGGCAACCTCCCAGTAAGCTGCTGCCTGTGATATGTGTATGCAGCAGCAGAGGGTTCCAGACCACAAGGAGCAACTTTTCACATGCTAACAGCTTCTACAGTGCTAATGGCTCAATGAGATGGAAAGGGGAGGGTCAGCAGGAAATATTGGCAGGGGGGCTATGTTGCAGGAGGATGGTGGGGACATGGTTGAAGAGAAACACAAGTGTCTTCTCTTACATGCTTAAAGTTACTGTAACCACCAAGTAATAAAACTGTCAACATTTTGGGACATAGACCACATCTGTGATTTCTCTCTCTGCCCTATCAGCAACTCCACCCTCCAGACATTATCACCATAATGAAGTATACAGAAGCGGGGAGAACCACTTAGGAATCACACAGCATCCTTTACCTTTAGCTAGCCACAGTAGCACTTCAACTGCAATCCTACATGCCTAAATTAACACTAAATCCTACAAAAACATTTCTCTTTCTGTTTAAAAAAAACCCCTAGGAAATACACTGACAACGAACTTTGTTAACACAGAGTTGAGGCTGCCTTGTGGTATCCTGTGCTCTCCTGGAACAGTGAGTTCAGCAAAATTCATGCTTCTGCAAATCAGGGTAGGGGGGAGGGGAGAAAGAGTTAGTGCTCATAACACACATACTCACTCTCTGCCTTTGCAGACAGTGCAGGACACTCAAGTAATAGGGCACATGATTACTGCAGGTTAGAATCTACTGCTTTCTCTTTGCTATGGCAAAACCTGCTTAGGTGCTCTACACTCAAACTCTTCACCTTCTTGTTATAGCCCTTTCTCCCCTTTACAGCTCCTTCATCCTTACACACAGGATGCCATTTAACACTATAGGTTCATTCACCCATCATTAAACACACACATCACTCTCATATCCCACCTTACTGTTGATAATCCCCATGGCAAAAAAAACCCTGTTCCCTATTATTGATAACCTACACAATACAGTGCTGAAATGATGCGCACTGGGTCTCTCACAGTATACATGCATGTAGGGAGAGAGAACGGCTCAGACACCTCCCCCAAAGGGTCAGAGCTCCTAATATCACAATCATGGCTCTGCCAAACTGCTCCAACTAATCCCTCCACCATTCAGTGCAGCTCCACCTAATCCAGTGAATACAGATGAAATGCATTGAGATAATTCCCAGTGGCTATTGCCAGCCCCAGGGAGGCAGAGTTAAGCCTGTATGGGTGTGTACCATAACTCTTTATTTCCTGGTTTCCAGGGGTTTGAGTTTTTCTAAACTTGATGTTCTGGAAGGGCACAAGATCCCACTGGACAAACTTAACTGTGCATTAATGATGATTTTTGGCAATGACTAATATCTCCAGTTCATACACTTACCACTTTGTCAATAATTTCCAAGCTCCCTTATTTTAAAACCACTCAAAAATGTGGCATCTTTTCTTTCAGTAAATTAAAGCAAATGTACAGAAACGGTTTTGCTGATGTTTTCATAGGCAACTAATAGGGTGTAATATTGGGAGGTTCCAAGAACCTTTCCCTTTTCACTCCATGGATTTATACAAGGGACAGACACAATCTAGTTCTAGTATAGTATGTGGCCTATTGTTCTTTCGATCAGTTAGGCTAGAAAAGCGCTATTCTTTTATATTACCTTATATACTACTGAGAGCTGTGCAGGGTTAGCAGAGGTTCAGTTTAAATAAAAGCAATTAAGTTAATTCAAGTACATATGAAACTTGCAGCACTAGAATGTTGAGTATAATATTTATCATCTAGCTACGTTAGATACAGTGGAGATAACTACAATGTACATCTCTTACAGTTTCTCACTTACTTCAGCTTGGCTAGACTATTAGTGTAAGTAGCCTATGACCAGTAGTCATAGGTGATTCAATCTCCTTTTTGAATCAATCCTGTAGGGAGCTAGTTATAGCAAGTGTTCATTTTCATGGATTGCAAATAAATATTAATCATCAAACAATTAGCCATTTATATTCTCTAATTTGCCTCAAAAAAGAGTCAGAGTCCTGTTCTCACAGCCCTTAGAAAGCAAAGGTGCTGGTTTGGTTTTAGTTTAAACACTTCCCTGACAGAAAAACAATAGAGTACAAATCAACTGACCATTCAGCTTTCATGCTGGGATTCTGTTGTTAGATTCATATAAAGTTAAAGAGAAAATAAATACTTGAAAGGATTGCCGGAATACAAATGAGGTTATGTGCACGGAACCATTTGTGTGTATAGTTTGGTAAAGTTCACCTTGAAAATTTGACCCATATTTGTAATATGCTTTCAAGGGTAAATTTTTGAAAAGTGCCTATGTGACCTAGTAGCCTAAGTCTCAGTTTCAAAAGTGACTCAGGCACTTAGTAGTTTTAGTCCCACTGACTTCAATGAGACTTAGGTTTCTAAATAATTTTTGAGTATGGGACTTAGGCACTTTTGCCAGCATAATTAGAAACATGTCTTAGAACAATTTCATGAATATAGTTGTTTGCAGTGCAAACATTGCAGTGCCGTGAGAGTACATGGGAACCAGAAAGTAAAACTGACTAGAAACAAAAGTGAAGTTAAGTCATCTAGTTCCATTACATAAGCTGAGTAAGAGGCAAAAAGGTAAACAAACAGCAACATGAGAAAAGGAAACGGGACTTTTAGAATTCTTTCATTAGTAATAAGTTAAGATGATATTGATGATACAGGAGAGGAAACATGTAGGGTTCTCCCCCCCTCCCACTCCCATCCTGCAAATGCTTATTACTGACGTCTCACAGCAGAAAGCACTATGCCTGCTAGTACAGTCAAGGCCTGGTTTTCAAAGGTGCTGAGGACTCACAACTCCAGCTCAAAGCAATGGGAGCCGCAGGTGCTCAGCACCTCTGCAAATCAGGCCTTAAGTGTTTGCAGGATCAAGCCCATAATGTTTAGCCTAAGAGTGATTCTATAAGTATCTAGCTCTGGGTTTTATGAAACTCATATGGTAGCTTTTCAGTTCTCCTTTTTGGAGAAAACTAAACTCTCTCTATATCTTCCTGAAAAGAGGATTACATTTTTGATGCATAGAAGTAAACATCCTCTGGTTTATAGAGCTTAATCCTGTAAAATGCTGAAGCACCTCCCCACAAGGTGCTGAGTGCCCTGAACTCTCATTGAAGTCAGTGGGAGTTGTGTGGGCTCAGAGTGTCTCAGGAAGGTGGGATCAAACACATTTGTCTGTGGTAGGGTTTAGTGTTGGTAACGTACTTATGTAAAACTGGAAAACTGTATTTTCTGCCCTTTAAGTAGCTGAAGGTCATGTACTGTCACAAGCTTTTTTAAAAAAACCTGTTCTTTTCTTCATCCCATTATTAGGATAATCTTCTTTAATATAGTCAGCTACAATAAATGCATGACCTCCATTAAGAGCAATGGCCCATGACAAAACTTAAAGGATTTGTAATATATTATTAAGCACATAGATCATAGGACTTAATGAACTGTCAAAGATAATTTTTCAAGACAGCCAAAGGTCTTTATAAATGGCAACCAAACAAGGTTGTATACAGAGTGTGATATTCTTTTCACAACCTTATTTTGAAGGCCATTGACATTCACCTCTTCCCCATCTTTCTCAACAGGGCAAACCCTGACCTCACTAAGGGTATGTCTCCACTCAAGCTAGCTTGGCTGGCATACCTGGGCCTGCTTTGATCAAGCCAGTGCAGTAAAAGAAAAGTATAGCTGCAATGGCAGGGCTGGCGGGATGAGCCAGCTGCCCAGAGTACAATCCCAGCCAGTACTTACTCAGGCAGCTAGCCCATCCTGCCATCTACACTGCCATCGCTATGCTGCTGTTTTTAGAGCGATAGCTCTATAGCATGTGTACATCAACCAGAACTGGAAACTATATCTCCAGCACTACCTTCAGTAGACGTAGCCTGGAACAATGCTATGTAAAGCCAGCTGGAGCTCTGCAGTTCTGGCTCACTTCTGTGAGGTGCTAAGCAGTCTGGCCCCAATCTAGAAAAACTCAAAGGATCTGCTTAATTTTAAGTATGTGAGTTGTCCAATGTAAATCAATCAGACTACTCATACATTTAAAGAGAAGCAGATGTGTAAAAGTTTTGCTTGGACTAAGACCACCGTTCTCAGAACCCTGCAGAATCAAGCCCTTGATTTCCACGGGCAGTTGCAATAACTGCAGGTATAAAAAATGTGTACGTGTGTGTGAATGGATCTCTTCTCTTTTTCATAAAATGTGTTACTACAGACTTAACTGTGCCCTCAGTCTATAGGATTTACACCTGTGAAGTTGCGGCCAGAATCAAGCCCTAACAGACTTAAAGCAATCAAATGCTGGGCCTCTGCAGGAGTTATATGCATGCCAATGCCTTTACATTGCAAATGAAAAATTAAACAAATTGTTTAAATCATTAACTTTCTAAAATTTAATTAACTTTTATCAACTTTCCCTTTCTCCTAAAGAGAGAGCTGTTCTTTTGTAGATCTTGTCTTGGCACAAAATATACTGTCTAAAGTTAAAGATGATCTGCAAAGGATATTTAAATTGGGTTTGTGCCCCTTTTTTGTTTTTAGTTCCTGAACCAGCACAGATTTACACTGTATGGTACTGCACTGACTTCAGTGGGACTATGCATGTATGCTAGGGTCCTCATTAGCAGATCTTGTTGCACGTTTGGGCCCTACAACAAAGAAAGGTCTACAGGGCTATCAGTGAAGGTTGTTTATCACCATAACCCACAGAAAACCTGGGGTACCTTAGAAAAATCAGGAACATGAATTCCAGATTTCCTTGGCTTTGGTGGAGGACTTTGAGAGACTTTTCTGTGACATTTATTGGGAGATTTCACATATTAATAGAAAGGAAGGGACTGCTTATTTTTGTTAACTTCCTTTTCTTCCAAGCATTCATTAGGTTTTGAGTCAAATGTTAACATTTTAACTATATCTATTGGTTCTCCATAAAGACCCACAGTTTACATTCCTTTGTAACTTGCCTTTTTGTAAAAATTCATCCTTTGACTTTAGCAATGGAGAACTTGAAACTCCATGCATTTCCCCAGTCAGAGGTCTCCTATAATGCTTTGTTGAGTCTCTTTTCTGCCACCTCAATATTACTGCTTCTAACCCACAGAGCACAGTCATCTGTGAACAGAGTGACACCTACCCTGGCACTTATTTGTGTTGGGAAATCATTTATCATAATATTAAATAAGGTTGGTGTGATAACACTTCCCTGTCATGTACCATTTTTAATAACGTACCACCCATTCATTCTTCCCCTTATCCGGAGAGCACCTGTTCCATACAATGAGCCTTCCCTCCACAGAATGTCATAAGCCCTTTCGATATCTAGAAAGACAGCTATCATTAAACCTTTTGGGCCACATACATTTTTGTATTTCAGTTTCTAATTTAACAATGTATTCAGTGATGCATCTTCCTCTCCTAAAACCACTCTGCGCCTTATTTATACTGACATTGTTTTCAAAACAGGAAACCAATCTTTCATCCATCATTCTCTCCATAATGTTACTCAGACAGGACATATGGGCAATTGGACAGGATGTGGAGGCATCCACTTTTATGGATAGTTTGCCTGGTTTTCCCATTGAAATTTCCACCCTATCTTTATCACTCTTTTTTCCCATATAGTGTTGTATAATTCCAAGAGATCCCTCAAACTGCTTTCAGAGATATTAAATATTGTTACATATCTTATATTTACCTGGGGATGGATTCTTGCTGATATCTATCGCCTTCTCAAGTTCCTGCATACTTTAAACCATTAATTCAGTATAGTATCTTCCTGGTTACCCCAACTATATAATAGATCATGACTCTCCTCAATTAATTGTCTTTTAATCTGGGATGAGTCATCAGGTTTAAGCAGGCTCAGATGTAACTCATCACAATTTCCTGGATCTCTCAGAAGGATTTTGCCAGCCTGTGTCACAATATTTCCTAGAGCTCCCTATGGAGCACTGGGTCTCAACACTATTCTCAGTGAAGGCCAGAGCTTCAGAGGAAAATGGCTAGAGGTTAGATCACAGGACTGGGAGCAAGAAGAGCTAGGTTCTATTCCTGACTCTTAACCAAGGCACTTAACTTCCTTGTGCATCAATTTTAAACCTGGTCAAAAGAATGGGGAAAAAAATTACTGCAAAAAATTTATAGAAATTGTGTGTCTTCTATTGACATTTAGAAACAATTTGAAATTTTCCAACCAGCTCCCCTAACTGTGAAATAGGGATAACAACACTTATTCATCTTTATAAAGTGTTTTGTACTCTTCAGATGAGCAGCACTATGTAACTAATCAAAGACCCATGTGCTTGTAAGCGGTTTAGATTTTTCTCTCCACACACACACACACACACACACACACACACAGCAACATGAACTGTCCTTTTGCTGTGTGTATGTACATTGTCTAGTACAATGGAGCCCTGATCCCTTGTTGGAACCTAGAGGACCCATCTCAGTACAAATAAATTAATAATAAATAATAATGATGATGATGATGATGATGAAATGCTGTGTTGCCAATGCTATAATTTGAATTTGTGATTCTGGAGAGTCTTTGTGCTTCAAGCCAGTTCCTGTACCAGTAAGTTATTCACTTAGTTAACCCCCAAAACAAGACAGACAACCACATACCAGCATGGAAGGACATGAGCAAGAACATCTTTTGCTTAAAGTATCTTGACTGTCAAGATGTAACATTAAACAGGGAACGTGCTCTGGGTTGTGATGTGATTATTAGGAACTTGAAGCAAGATTATTTTATTCCACAGAAAGCTTGAAGAACATGCAGCTGAGAAGATGCTATAAATCAGCTTTTGAAAAATATGATTTCCCCACCAGCAAATGCTGCCAGAACAGGGTACAGTAACTGGAGATTTGTATTCAGTATCCAATGTGTTTTTTATATATATATATATAAAACCTGCCAGTCTCTCTCTCTGTATATATATATATATATATACAGAGAGAGAGAGAGAGAGAGAGAGAGAGAGACTGACGGTTTATATATATATAATGTGTGTGTGTGTGTGTATGTATATGTATATATATACACACACACA
Source organism: Chrysemys picta bellii (assembly GCF_011386835.1). Taxonomy (NCBI): domain Eukaryota; kingdom Metazoa; phylum Chordata; order Testudines; family Emydidae; genus Chrysemys; species Chrysemys picta. The sequence continues at coordinate 39,359,219 of NC_088796.1, read as the reverse complement.
CATATATATATACATACACACACACACACAGAGAGAGATCTATGTAAATATAAAAATAAAACTCTAGCTTAAGATATTATTTTGCTTAGTTCATTTTGAAATCATGGTCTTAAGTTAGACTTTTTATATATATATATATATATATATATATATATAAAGACCATGATTTCAGAATGAACTAAGCAAAATAATTTCAAAAATATGGGGGCACTCCTTCAGCCCAGCTACAGCCTCAAGGAAAATCAAAAACAGACAGACCAAATACACCACTGACCAATCCCCTAATGCGTTGTGCCAATAGTTTAAAAGAGTGAATGGGATAATCTGGGCAATTAAAGGCCTGTCAGCCTGACATTGATCTTTGTCAAACTAATGGAATAGCTGATATGGGCACATGATTAATAAAGAACTAAAGGAGGGTAATAGATTCATAGATTCATAGATTATAGGACTGGAAGGGACCTCGAGAGGTCATCAAGTCCAGTCCCCTGCCCGCATGGCAGGACCAAATACTGTCTAGACCATCCCTGATAGACATTTATCTATGGAAATAATTTCAATCAACACAGGTTTATAGAAAATAGATCTTGTCAAACTAACTTGGTATCTTTTTTGATGAAATTACAAGTTTGGTTGATTAAGGTAATAGTGTTGACGTAATAGACTTCAGTCAGGCATTTAACCTGATAATCACGACATTTTCATTACACTAGAATGACACAAAATCAATGTGGCACACATTACATGGATTAAAAAAAAATGAGGGATTATCATCAAGTGGGTGTGTTTCTAGTAGGACCTCACAGGGATCAGTTCTTAACGCTGTGCTATTTAACAATGTTACCAATGAGCTGGAAGAAAACAGAAAATCATTACCTAAATTTGCAGATGACACAATGATTGGGGGAGAGAGAAATTCTGACGAGAATAGGTCATTGATACCGAATGATTGCTTAGCTAAGTCAGTCACAAGTGAATAATATATTGATTTAATATGCCCAAATGTAAAGTTAAGCATACATGGAAAGCAGTGACTGAAAAGGAATTGGGAGTAGTGCCCATTGAAACTCAGGATTTCTGGTTTGAAAGAGATTTCAGCATTTTGTAATGTCTTGCAAACCAGAAGTCTTCCAAAAAAATTGCTTTGGAAACACCAACACACAGTGTTTCTGAAATGAAATTTGCATCCCAGGACCTGCAGCTGCGGAATGAAATTGACGTTCTTGTCTGTCTTGTCTGACCAGCTCTACTTGGGAGTAATGGTGGCTAATCAGCTGAACATAAGCTCCCCTGAGACAATGTAGCCTTGGCTACATAAAAAGGGGAATAGCAAATAGGAGTAGAGAGATCATGTTACCTCTATTGGATACTGTGTCTAGTTCTGGTGTCCAGAATCCCAGAAGCATGTCAATTAAATTGGAGAGGGTTCAGAGAAGAGCCATGAGAATGAGTGTAGGATTTAAAAAAATATTCCTTCTAGTGAATGACTCAAGGAGCTCAATCTGTTTTCTTAATGAAGAGAAGATTAAGGATTGAAGTGATCAGTCTATAAGTAGCTACAGGGAGAACAAATATTTGATGACAGAATGCTTTTCACTCTAGCCGACAAAGCTATAACAAGATCCAATGGCTGGAAGATGAAGCTAGACAAATTTAGACTGGAAATACATCTTAACTGTGAGGGTAATTAACCACTGGAACATCTTCCCAAGGCTTTTGATGGATTTGCTATCACTGGCAATTTTTAAATAAAGATTGAGTGCTTTTCTAAAAGATATGCTGTAGTTCAAACAGGAATTAATTCAGAGAAATCCTATTGCCTGTGTAATATAGGGGCTTGAACTAGATGGTTACAATGGTCCTTGTCCCTACTGGTTTCATAAGCATGCCAGCAGAATTCGATTTTTATTTTTTCCTAATTTCAATAATTTTTATCAGTTTTCATTTTAAAGATTTTTCCTCTATTTTTATTTTTACATTTGGGGGCGGGGGAAGAGAGTTGGTGTTAGAGTTAGGGCAGCACTGGTGGGGAAGAGCAGAGATCCCCCAGCTGGTGAATGAGAGAGCAGGATCCATGACAGGAGGGCTGCACAGGGCTCCCTGCACTGCCACCAGGGCCAGCTCCAGCTTTTTTGCCGCCCCAATCAGCAAAGAAAAAAAAAAAGTGGCACTTCGGCAGCAGCTCTACCGCGCCACTTCATTCTTCAGCGGCTGGTCCTTCCCTCCGAGAGAGACTGAGGGACCCACGGCCGAATTGCCGCCGAAGACCCCTTTCCATTGGCCACCCCAAGCACCTGCTTCCTGCGCTGCTGCCTGGAGCCGGCCCTGACTGCCACAGAAGTCATTCAGCAGTGAGGTGGCCTCTCACGCAGGCAGGGGCTTGTCCTCCTCCTCCTCCTCCTTGCAGTCCTGACCAGGGGTCTCTGCTCTGCCACACCAGAACCTCAGCCTTGTGCTTTCAGGGCTTGGGTATCACCAGCCCTGAGGCAACACAGGATCCATCTGCAGATCTGCTGTCACGGACCTGCTCACTCAAACCCATGTCAGCAGGGCTGCAGAGGGCTCCTTGCATGACCGCAGGGCCAGTGACAACCTATCCCTTCAGGCACGCTGACTATTACCGATTGATTTTGGGGGGTGGGTGAGTTCAGTGCGTCAGCTGAAATCAACATTTACTGACAGTTACCGATTAAAATTGAATCCTGCTAAGCCTATTTATAAGCCATGCGTTTATGAATTTGCAACATGGAGAAATAAATTATGGATCCATGTACTAAGGCCACTCAATATATATTCACTCAAAGACTGTACTGAATCTCTGCTGGGCTACACCTCCTATGTAGAATACCAAAAGCTATATGTTAGAGACATGGTGCTGATAAAGCTATATTCTTACATATAGTATGAGATTGCTGCTCCTTTGGGCAATGAAATAGAATTTTTCATCTTAGAAGATACCAATCCTTCCCATAATTTATATAAATGGAAGAACATTCCAATTATATGCATTGTGACATCTGAGCAAGTGAGTTAGCAAAATAACAGTAACGATAGTTGGATTCTGATACTTAATTGAGATCCCTCCCCAGAGTAAAGGTGTCAGAATCTGGCCCCTAGTGAAGAGATTAATACTAAGGAACCAGAATGAGTAAGACTATTATTTTGGTAATCCATCTGTCAGAAGTCTCAGTGCCCAAAGGACTCAAAAGCATGGATATACAGCATTATTAAATACAAGAAAGCCAGCTACGTGTTTTTCCATCAGACCTGATGCAGTTAATATAATTAATCTTCTTCAAACTGAAATGGAAACCTAATAAATATGGTTACATTATCTTATATTGAGACAGATTTATTCTTATTTTCTTTTTCCCCATTTGCCTAAGGATATCCATTTTTTTAAACAATAACTTTTAAGGTCTGAAAGAAAACTGGCCTAATCCTAAAGCTTGAAATAGCCCTGTTGCTGTACATTCTGCTTGATAAAATCTGCCTTTTGGAGCTTTAACAGCTCATTTTTTCTGCAGTGACGGTCATTATATGCCTACAAATAACTTGAGAATGGCTAGGCTGCTGGAACCACAGCCCATCATCCTTACCAGTATTGTCTTATTGTTTATTTGTACTCCCCCATCTGTTTGTATGCAACTAATAAATGATCTTAAAATGTTTCTTTGAAAGCAGATAGTCAAGTAGGAAAACTTTTTTTGCCAAATGGTCAGAAGGCAGGTCAAAATATTAACTACAGCCACTATTTTCAATCTTGGGTTCCTAAAGTTAGGCACCTACATCCATATTTAGGAACCTAAATAAGTAGCCTCATTTTCAGAAGTGCTGAGCACCCAGCAGCACATATTGATTTAGCTTTCGGGACCTTGGGGGAACTAAGCTTCTCTGTAAATATTACCATATCTCTATGGATGCAGATGCCTAATTTTAGGTACCCAAGCTTTAAATATTGGCCTATAGCAGCAAATGGTTCTCTCTTTACCAAAGTGGAGGTGCTAATTTACCAAGTAGTAAACAACGTTCACAAAGAAATAGTTTTTTTAAAAGTAACTAATGATTTCTATTTTTATAAACTCAAACTTTTTCTATCAAGCATGTGGAATAGGAAGTGAAGTAGAAAAGAACACTTGCACTCCAAAACAGGAAAACAACAGCATAATGGCATCTGAGTGAAAATAAAACAAAACAAAATAAAATAAAATGGGAAAAAACTAGGGGCGATGCTAGGATCTACTATAAGCTACCAAAGGAGAAAGTGAATAAGGTATTTTTAGAACAAACAACAGAATTATCCAAAGCATAGGCCCTGATGGTAACAGAGGACTTTAACTACCCAGACATCTGTTTGAAAAACAAGATAGCAAGACAAAGACCTTCCAACAAGTTCTTAGAACCTAGAGGAGTTAAACAACTAGCCAAAGCAATCTCTGAACTATTAGCGATTATCTTCAAGAACTCATGGAGGATAGGTGAGGTCCCAGATGGCTGGAGAAGAGCAAACATAATACCTATCCTCAAAAAGAGAAAAAAGGAGGACCTGCAGGAAATATAGACCAGTCGAGCCTAACTTTGATATCTGGAAAGACACTGGAACAAATTATTAAACAACCAAATTGTTCAAACCTAGATGATTATAAGGTGATAAGCAACAGTCAACATGGATTTGTCAAGAGAAAATAATGCCAAACCAACCTAATTTCCCTCTTCGATGGCGTAACAGTAGATGGCATATATCTGGACATTAGTAAAGCTTTTGACACAATCCCACATGACATTCTACTAAGCAAACTAGAGAAATATAGTCTAGATGAAATTATTATAAAGTGGGTGCACAAATGGATGAAAGACTGTACTCAAAGAGTAGTTATCGATGCTTCACTATCAGACTTGGAGGACATATCAAATGGGGTCCTGCAGGGAATTGTCATTGGTCCAGTACTATTTAATATTTTCATTAATTACTTGGACAATGGAATGGAGAGTATTCTTTATAACATTTGCAGATGACTACAAGCTGGGAGGGATTGCAAGCTCTTTGCAGGACAGAATTAGAATTCAAAGTGTTCTTGATAAACTGGAAATTTTGTCTGAAATCAACAAGATGAAATTCAATAAAGACAAGTGCAAAGAACTACGCTTAGGAAAGAAAAATCAAATGCACAACTACAAAATGGGGAATAACTGGTTAGGCAGCAGTACTGGAGGTTATAGTGGATCACACACTGAACATGAGCCAACAGTGTGATTCTGCTGCGAAAAAGGCAAATGTCGTTCTGGGATGTATTAACAGGAGTGTCATATGTAAAGTCATGTCTAGATGGCAAGTTAGTGTGTGGCAAGCTGGGGCGTAAATCTATAGTGCATACGTGTGCTGCACACTAACTGTCTGTGTGTAGCCTGCTGCCAGGCACTGAACATTCCCTAGTGTGCTTTGAATCTATTAACATAAGTTGATTTTACAGCACACTAGGGAACATTTAGTGCATGGCAGTAGGGTCCACATGGATAGTTAATGGGCAGCATGCTCCAGCACTGTAGATTTATATCCCAGCTTGCTGTGCACTAACTCACCATCTAGACAAGCCCTCAGACATGAGAGGTAATTGTTCCACTTTACTTGGCACTAGTGAGGCTTCAGCTGGTGAATTATCTCCAGTTTTGAGCACCACACTTTAAGGAAGAGGTGAACAAATAGGAGAGGCCAGAGGAGAGCAACAAAAATTATAAGGGATTTAGAAAACATTACCAGAAGAAAAGGTTGAAAGAATTGGGCATGTTTAGTCTAGAGAGGAAAAGGCCAAGGGGGGACGTGACAATAGCCTTCAAATATATTAAGGGCTGTTATAAAGAAGACAGTGATCTATTGTTTTCCTTGTTTACCAAGGGTAGGACAAGACGTAATTGGCTTAGTTTGCAGCAAGGGAGATTTAGGTTAGATATTAGGAAAAACTTTCTAACTATAAGCTTAGTTACGCTCTGGAATAGGCTTTTAAGGGAGGTTTTGGAATCCTCATCATTGGAGGTTTTTAAGAACAAGTTAGACAAACACCTGTCAGGGATGGGCTAGGTATATTTAATCCTACTTCAGCCCAGACGGATGGATATGATCTCTTGAGATCCCTTCCAGTCCTACATTTCTATGATTCTCTGATCTGACAGAAACACCTCTGTACACACCAGTCTGGTACTTTTGACAAGAATATAATGGCTTAGTAGAAGTGACTCATTTCTAACAGAGAAGATTGAAGCAACACTTAAGATGACGGCATGAGTAACTGGAAAGGACCATCTGGGTATATTGAGAGATTGGACATTGGCATGAATTGTAACTCACTGATTTTGAGGATTTATAACCTGCTGAGAGATTACACAATGATGAAAGCATTTCAAGTTTGTCTGAATATTAGATATAACCCATTAATCCTGAGCTGTTACCTGACTTAATGATCTTTTCTTCAGGAAATCTCTTTGGTTTGAATTTTTTAGTTCTTCAGGACTGTAATTTAAGTTTACTAGCTTCCCTCCTGCACTGAAATGGAAGTCTCTCTTTTCCTTTAAATTCAGATAGGCCAGATAACAAGAGAACATATCTCAGTGGACAAGAAAGGCATCTATATTTCTGGCAAAACAGAGAACAAGAAGCAATAAATCTTTCTCTTTGTGCACAATCCCCTTCTCATCACTCACTACTAACCTCTGAACGCTTGTTTTAAGGATCTCTGCAGATCTGTACTCTCTGGGCAGAGACTCTACTGAGACCTGACTAAAAGTGACCTTACAAGCAGTGCAGCTGTGCAGCTTTACTTATTTTCCAATCAAATCAAACCTCCTTCAGTTGGCTCCCTGGACATATGGCACAACCATCTGTAATAAGAAGTTTTCCCCAATATAGTGACTGGGATGGAATAGTTTGATTCTGGCAATAAATGGGCAAATTGAGATGAATTATTTAGTAGCCTGTTAAAAGTATTCATAATTCAAATGTTTACTGTAGAGTCCTCTGCAGGGGATGTGGAAAAAGCTCATGAACAAAATAGCTCTGGTGTAACAGTAAATGGAAATCACTACATCGGATGTCAAATCTTTGTTCTTTTTCCCACTTTCCCTTTGGGCTATCCAGAAACTTTCCCTTTGTGTTAATGGTAGTGAGAGGAAAAAAATATCCCCAAAGACTTCTTGTCTACCTCTGAATTTAGCCTCAAGAAAGAAAAAATGAATGAATGAAACCTCTCACCATTGTAGGCCACAAGCTAGTGCTACCACTTCAAAAAGCCAGCGGAGTATTACATCTAACTTATAATATCCTCTCATAGACTTAATGTGCCAATCTGGTTATATTATGTTCTGTTACTCTGCTTAAACCAAGAAGTTTCATAGATTCATAGATTCTAGGACTGGAAGGGACCTCGAGAGGTCATCGAGTCCAGTCCCCTGCCTGCATGGCAGGACCAAATACTGTCTAGACCATCCCTGATAGACATTTATCTAACCTACTCTTAAATATCTCCAGAGATGGAGATTCCACAACCTCCCTAGGCAATTTATTCCAGTGTTTAACCACCCTTCTTCCATCCCAAGTAAAAAAAAAACCAACTGTTACTTACCTTTTTGTAACTGTTGTTCTTTGAGATATATTGCTCATGTCCATTCCATTCTAGGTGTGTGCATGCCCATGTGTGCGGTCGTCAGAGATTTTTGCCTTAGAAGTATCTGTAGGGCTGGCTGTGGCGCCCTCTTGAGTGCCACGCTCATGCATCGGTATATCAGGCGCCACCGGACCTATGCCCTCTCAGTTCCTTCTTGCTGGCAACTCCAACAGGGAGACAGGAGGGTGGGTAATGGAATGGACATGAGCAACATATCTTGAAGAACAACAGTTACAAAAAGGTAGTTAACTGTTGTTCTTCTTCAAGTGCTTGCTCAAGTCGATTCTATTCTAGGTGACTTACAAGCAGTGTCCGAGGTGGGCTCAAAGTTCACAGTCTTGCAGCACTGCTCTGCCAAAGCCAGCATTGTCTCGAGCTTGCTGGGTAAGTGCATAATGAGACGCGAACATGTGGACAGACGACTAGGTAGCAGGCCTATAGATCTCTTGGATTGGCACCTGCGCGAGGAAGGCCACTGATGACGCTTGTGCCCTAGTCCAGTGTGCCATCACAATTATCGGAGGAGGCACCTTTGCCAGCTCATAGCAGTGGCAGATGCAATTCGTGATCCAGGACAAAATCCTCTGAGCACACACCAGGCAACCTTTCATTGTGTCTGCCACTGCGATGAACATCTGCATTGACTTATGGAATGGCTTTGTTCTATCTATGTAAAAGTGCTCTCCTGACATCCAGGGTGTGTAGCCTGCACTCCTTATCTGACAGATGAGGCTTTGGAAAGAAGACTCGTAAGTATATGTCCTGGCCAGCATGAAACTGGGAAACGACCTTGGGCAGAAACACTGGGTCCAGTCGCAACTGGACGTTATCCTTGTAGAAGACCATATAGGGTGGTTCTGAAGTAAGCGTCCTGATCCTGGAAACCCTCAGGCTAACGTTATTGCAACCAAAAATGAAACCTTCCAGGAGAGAAGCAGGAGACAGCAGGAAGCCAGAGGCTCAAAGGGAGGCCCCATGAGTCTCAAGAGCATGAGATTCAGGTCCCAGAGAGAGTCGGATCCTGGATGTGCAGGTAGAGACACTTCAGACCTTTCAAAAACCTTGCCGTCATGTCATGAGTGAAGATCGACCTGACTTTGAACGGAGGAGATAGTGAGATAAGAGAAAGCCAAGGTAGCGGCCAGGTGGACCTTCATCGATGACAGGGACAAACCTTGGAGTATGAGGTGCAGCAGATAATCCAGGATCTCCAGCAGCGGGGCCTGCTCAGCCCAGATATACCATTCTGAGGCCCAGCACATGAACCTTTCCATTTGGCCAGGTAAGTCGCGCTGGTGGAGGATTTCCTGCTACCCAGCAACACCTGTTGAACACAGACTGAGCATGCCCATTCATCCACATATAGCCATGCAGTAGCCAAGCCGTCAAGTGCAGCACTGCCAGGTTTGGGTGCAAAAGGCTGCCATGGTTCTGGGACAGCAGATCCAGCCAGAGGGGCAACTGCAACAGGTCGACTACTGAAAGGCTCAGCAGTGTGCTGAACCAGTGCTGGCGAGGCCAAGCGGGGACTATTAGGATAATTCTCGCCTTGTCTTGCTTGATCTTAACAAGGACCCTGTGAATCAATAGCACTGGCAGGAAAGCATACATCAGAGCCCCTGACCTCGGGATGAGAAACGCGTCTGATAGGGAGCCCCTGTCCATCCCCCGAAGTGAACAGAACACATGGCATTCTGTTCTGCCTGGACATGAACAGGTCCACCTGGGGAGTCCTCCACCTCTGGAAGATTATGCTGACTGCCTCCGGATGGAGTGACTGTTCGTGGTGAGATTAGAAAGTTCTGCTGAGGTGATCTGCTAAAACGTTCCTGGTTACGGATAGTGCATGGCTATCTGATGAATGGCATGCCGCACACAAAAATCCCAAAGGCGAAGAACTTCTTGACAAAGGGCTGAAGACCTGGCACCGCCCTGCCTGTTGATGTAATACATCATGGCAGTATTGCCCATCAGGACTTGCACCACCTTGCCCTTCAATTGGGGCAAGAAAGCCTGGCAGGCCAGACAAACCGCTCTGAGCTCCCTGACGTTGATGTGGAGGGCCAGATCAGCCTGGAACCAGTGGCCCTGGGTGCTCAGCTCGCCCAGGTGGGCTCCCCAGTCTAGGTCTGAAGCATCGGAGACCAGGATCAGCAACGGGGATGGGGTCGCGAAGGGAACTCCCTCCAACACCAACCCGGGGTCCAGCCACCAATACAGGGATGACCTGATATGATCCGACACCCTGTAGACCAATGCCAGTCACACATGCCAGAGATGGAGCCAAGCATGGCTGACCACAATTATACATGTGGCCATGTGGCCCAAGAACCGCAGGCAGGAATGAGTCATGGTGAGCAGGTGGCTCTTTACATGGGAGATCAGGTCCGACATGGCCTGAGCACGCGCTTCTGGAAGGAAGGCTCTGGCTCGCGTAGAGTCGAGAACTGCCCCAATTAACTCCATTTGCTGGACCAGTGCTAAGGTGGATTTTTTCTTGTTTATTAACAGGCCCAGGTCATGGTTCCTCTGCATTTGCTCCCAAGACCTGTCCTTGATAAGCCAGTCCTCGAGATACGGGAAGACCTAAACTCTTCAACGGCTCAGGTAAGCAGCCACTGGTGCCATACATTTTGTGAACACACTCGGGGCCAATAAGAGGCCAAAGGGCAGCGCCGTGAATTAAAATGGCGTCTTCCCATCATGAAACGGAGGAAACATCTGTGACCTTGGAATATGGAAATAAGCATCCTTCAAGTCGAGGGCGGCATACCTGTCTCCTGGATCCAGGGAGGGGATGATGGAGGCCAGGGAGACCATGTGAAACTTCAGCTTTTTGAGAGACTTGTTGAGGTGACCCTGGTCCAGAATAGGTCTGACGCCCCCTTTTGCTTTAGAGATTAGGAAGTAGCGGGAATAGAACCCTTTTCTCTTCATGTCCTGAGGGACCTCCTCCACCGCCACGAGGTGCAAGAGGTTCTCAACCTCTTGGACGAAGAGTGGCTCGTGAGAAGGGTCCCTGAACAGGGATGGGGAAGAAGGGGGGTGGGAGGCAGGGGCGGCCAAAAATTGCAGGGATAGCCCCGAGATACTATGTCCAGCACCCAGCAGTCCGAGGTGACCCATGACCAGGCTGAACAGCAGGAATGAAGACGATTGACGAAAGAACAAGGCGGATCCAGGGAATTGACTGGGCATCGCTCTTGAGCACACCTTCAAAAGGAGCGTTCTGGCCTCCAGGATGCTTTGCCAGGCCAGACTGCACAGGTGAGTGGAAAGAGGAAGGGTGATGATGACTAACACTCGTATCTCTCTCCCTTCTCCTCGTAGACCCCTGACGAGACTGCCAAGGCCTTGGCGGCTGGAACTGCTTCCATGCAGACTGGGGCGTATGCATGCCCAGCGAGTGAAGGGTGGCCTGAGTGTCCTTTAACCCATGCAGCTTCGCATCAGTCTGCTCCAAAAAGAGACCGTTCCCATCAAATGGGAGGTCCTGGATAGAGGTCTGCAGCTCTTGGGACAGGCTGGCAATCTGAATCCAGGAACTGTGCCTCAGGACTAGTTGGCAGTTTGTATCATGCAGAGTGCCCCAGGGATCAGTCCTGGGGCCGGTTTTGTTCAACATCTTTATTAATGATCTGGATGATGGGATGGATTGCACCCTCAGCAAGTTTGCAAATGACACTAAGCTGGGGGGAAAGGTATATAGGCTGGAGGATAGGGATAGGGTCCAGAGTGACCTAGACAAATTGGAAGATTGGGCCAAAGAAATCTGATGAGGTTTAAAAAGGACAAGTGCAGAGTCCTGCACTTAGATTGGAAGAATCCCATGTGCTGCTACAGGCTGGGGACCGACCGGCTAAGCAGCAGTTCTGCAGAAAGGAACTTGGGGATTACAGTGGATAAGAAAGTGGATATGAGTCAGCAGTGTGCTCTTGTTGCCAAGAAGGCCAACGGCATATTGGGCTGTATTAGTAGGAGCATTGCCAGCAGATCGAGGGAAGTGATTATTCCCCTCTATTCAGCACTGGTGAGGCCACACCTGGAGCACTGCATCCAGTTTTGGTTCCCCCACTACAGAAGGGATGTGGACAAATTGGAGAGAGTCCAGCGGAGGGCAATGGAAATGATCAGGGGGCTGGGGCACATGACTTATGAGGAGAGGCTGTGGGAACTGGGCTTATTTAGTCTGCAGAAGAGAAGAGTGAGGGGGGATTTGATAGCCTTCAACTACCTGAAGAGGGGTTCCAAAAAGGATGGAGCTAGGCTGTTCTCAGTGGTGGCAGATGACAGAACTAGAAGCAATGGTTTCAAGTTGCAGTGGGGGAGGTCTAGGTTGGATATTAAGAAACCTATTTCACTAGGAGGGTGGTGAAGCACTGGAATGGGTTACCTAGGGAGGTGGTAGAATCTCCATCCTTAGAGGTTTTTAAGGCCCGGCTTGACAAAGCCCTGGCTGGGATGATTTAGTTGGGGTTGGTCCTGCTTTGAGTACGAGATTGGACTAGATGACCTCTTGAGGTCTCTTCCAACCCTAATATTCTATGACCACCCTGATGTGACCATCCTAGCTACTGATCCACCGCATTCCATGCCATCTGGAGAGAGCCCCTAGCCAACGCGGTGCCCTCCTCCACAAGGGTGCCGAATTCCTGGGCCAAACCCAGAGGGAGGGACTCCTTGGATTTATGGAGGGAATCCCATAAGTAAAAATTGTATCTCCCCAAGAGGGCCTGATGGTTCGCCACCTGGAACTGCAGGCTGGCTTTTGAATAATTTTTTCTCCCAAAAAGGTCCAGTCTTTTGGTCTTGTTATTTTTGGAAGTTGAACTGGTGTGGCCCTGCTTGTCCTTTTCGTTGGCCGCAGAGACAAACAGCAACGCTGGAGGTGGGTGGGTCTAAAGGCACTCAAACCCTTTGACCTTGACAAACTACGTTTTTTCAGCCCGTTTGGAGGTGGAGGGATGGACGACTGGGTCTGCCAGCGGGCCATGGCAATTTTCAGGATGCTGTCATGCACTGGTAGTGTAACATGTGATGGGATGGAGGCTGAGAGGACATTGAACATCTCCTCCACCTCTAGGCCCAAGTTCTCAGTCACCTGTCAAAGTAGAACTTGGTGTTCTTTAAAATTGCCCAGTGGGCTGGCCCTCAAGTAGTACGGAGACCGGCACCTCCCCTTAGGTGATCCGCGTAGACATGGCAGGGACCACGATCGTGGTGCTGGTTACCGAGAACGAGCCTCGGAGGATCTGGGCTGCGATGTTGGAGATCTGTGGCATGAGGTGAAAAACGCTGCTTTCTCTTGGGGGATCGGTGGCGCACCACTGCGCCATTAGGGATCTTAGCGGCTGGCTTGCTCTCGTAGGGAACCTTTGCCACTTCCTCCAGCACATGTGGTGCCGGTGCCATGGGTGGAGGCATCTTTCTCAGGAGAGCTTGGGAAGACTTCAATGCTGTCAGAAGTTTGGGTCCCCTATCACTCCTGGGAGTTGGTGGTGGATCCTTTAAGGGGCTAAGGGCCCCAACCCAGGAGGCACGTCTATGTGGCTCCAGAGTGGTAGGGCAGCCCAAACTGATGCCCCACTGCTTTTCTTGCCAGGTGTCAGGGAGCTGTGCTTCTTCATTTTCTTTCTGGGCACCAGCGATGGGGAGCGGTGCTGGGCGGAGCCAGATGCCAGGAGTGTGCTGTGCACCAAGGCCAAGGTACTAGGCGAGTCTTGGCGGGATGGCTTGGAAGCCGGACGAAGGGCCACCTCCATGAGGAGAGCCCAGAAACGAATATCTCTCTCTTTCGGAATCCGGGGTTGAAAATTTTTACAAATACGGCACTTGTCCTTCACATGTGACTCCCCGAGCACTTGAGGAGGCTGCTGTGGGGGTCACTTACAGGCATAGGCCTGTGACAGTCGCGCAGGGCTTAAACCCTGGAGACTGGGGCATGCTCCACCTGTGGCAAAGTCCCTGCTGGACTCTAACTTCTAACTCCTAACTATACTTAACACTAACTACTATAAACAACTATTTACAAGGCCCTAAGGCTCAAAGTCAGGAGAGATGAAACTGCCAGCCCTTACTATGCAAAGATAGGCGCTCTGACTAACCATCACAGGCGGTAAGAAGGAATTGAGAGGGTCTCTCCCTTGGCCCCTCCTACCGCCCCCACGCGCATCTCCCAGAACATCTCTCGGCTCCACCCGCCACCCCTGGGCAATTTAAAAGGCCCTGGGGCCCCCGTCTGCCACAACCGGCAGTGTAGCGAGGCTAAGGCAGCTTCCTGCCTGCCTGCTCTGCGCCACTTCTGGAAGCGGCCGGCACATCCTGAGGTCCTGGAGGAGGACGGGGGGGAGTGTCTCCATGTGCTGCCTCCGCCCCGAGCCACTGCCAAACTGGTGTGCAGGTCACTTTCGGGAGCCGGTATCACCCGAGGTAAGCAATGACCCACGCACCTCCTCCTGCACCTCAACCCCCTGCCCCAGGGGAGTGGGACTTGGACCATTCTGGGCACCACCAAAAATTACCCAAACCTGCCGCTAGTGCTTTAAACAGCAATATCTCACTTTTGTTTGCAGCATTTCCTTGGAAGAATAGAAGGATGGTCTTGTGAAGAGCTGAAGTCCCCAGGTGAACAGAGTCTGAAAACAAGTCATGTCATATCACTCACTCAAGTTAATTGGGAGATTCTGTTATGAAAGGCAGTAAGTCTTAAGCAAAGGAAATAACTAATATCCACAATGGATCTGGATATTACAGAAACAAAATATCACTGCAAAACAAAGAACATAGCTATCTCATACATCACACAATAGACTCCAGCTCTGAAAGTCATAGGATTTGAACAGAAACACAGACAGAAATCCAATCACAGCCAGCTTATAATTTTGAATATTGAATGCAAACAACAAATGTCTGTAAGCAATCTATAGACCAAGAATTATTTACAAAAATTATTTGGCCAATAATTTCAAACAACATTCAAATGTAAGAAAAACACAATCTTTTTGCAGTTGATATGTGATCCAAAAAGAAAAAAAAGAAGGCAAAAAACTCAAGATGTCACCAATCCAGATCCCCAGCTTCTACAACATTTAGGAGTTCAGCTCCCTTCCCTCACAGCTGCCATCCCCCTGATTGTCTGGTCATCAGTCAACTTTCCAGTGTGGTTTCACTCCTTTTAAAGGCCATTTCCTACTCAAGTTGAATAGTACCCTGACTCTACAAATAGCCATATTGGAATCAGTAGGGACACTAAGGGTATAGGGAACTATTCCATAAAAGCAGAATATGTGGACTAATGCAAATTAGGGGCTTAATTTATAGACACTTCCTAATGCACTATATTATCTCAGCATAATTTCTCAGAAGATTTGGCTTCAAAATAGCCTGAAAGCCTCTTTTCACTGGAGCCAACTTAATCTTGCCTTCCTCCTCTTTACACTCCCTTGAGAAATGTCAGTTTTAACTATTACAGCAGTGTCTAATTCTGAACACTTATGGGAAAGCTGCCATACAGTTCTAAAGATATTTTTCATTATGGCATTTCATATTCCTTTCTAAATAATATTTAACTGTGGGATATGCATTTACACAGAGACCATGAAATGAAAGCCTTCCCCAGGGGGTCACAAAGCTTTGCTGAAGGGAAGCATATCAATCTACAGACATATGGCCTCCTAACCAACCATTTGGAAAAGAGGGGTGTAGAGAAAGAATTTATCTGGTAAGTTGTGAACTGTATGGAATGGCAAGACATACTCCATCAGCTTCTGGCTACACATGGGGGTCCCCCATTGGTCTTATTCTAGCATTCTTTCCACCCACACACACACCAACAATGGCAAAACAGCATGGACATGTATCATACTGCAGTGGCTAAGCCCCTTTGCTGCCTATATCTCTCTCCATGGTAGGCAAAAGCCACAAAAAGTGAGTTGGTGTTGTTGCCTGGAGGAACAGTAATTTCAGTGTATTTTGCATCATAATTTATACTATCCTGTGATGGGAAAAGAACTGTTGTTCCCCAACTCCTCCTGCCCTCCTTAGCCACACACCCAGTTAGACAAATCTGAGAACTCGCCAAAGCAGCTGCAGATAGGAAAGAGAAAATAATCTACTTGGGAGTCAAGAGTGACTATCTCTCCCTTCTGCATAGACCTTCCCCCTCAACCTCTTCCCATGTATTACTTACAATTTCACCCCGTCCCATCACTCAGAAAAAGACTGCAAATGAAGCATTAAGAGCTAATGAAAGTCCTTTCGTTTGACATCTGCTGTAGGTTAGCTTATTTCCACACGTAGAAGATGAGACACATTTTAAGTATGACATACATTTCAGTTACACACAAAAAAAATACAGGTGCATCAAGTTGGTTTTGTAAGGGTGCTGACAACCTGCCAATCTGAAGATTCCAACAGGGGGCTGTGGGGAGGTTGCCTGTTTTGGTTGCTGTGCTGCCTTTCGAGTCTATTATTAATTTTTTATTAACTTTTTCACCCACCCACTCAGTGAACTGCATGTGCAACAAACTTTCAGTGTTATCAACTGTGCAAGCTAATCCATGTGGCTGGACCTTTATGCTCATGCAGAAACCCACTGATTTCAGTGGATTTCAGAACCAAGGGCCTACCCACATGCTGCCTATGACATTAAAGTAAGCAAACAGCACCTTCCTGCAACCTTTTGGTTTTATTTTCAATTGTTTTGATTTTTTTTTTAAATTGATGTCAGTGACTTCTATTTACAGAACCTCCTTTCTTTTAAAGTTCCACTGATGCCTCATAAAAACCTTGTAAACATTCTGTAGAGAGACAGCCTGTGTATTGACATATGTTTATGCATTGTGTGTTAATATATGGCATTTCTGATTTTATATTCCCTTGTTTTTTATTAGTATCGACCTTTGTGTGATCATTTTTTTCACTTATTCTGCCCTAATTGGTAACACTAGTAGTAATTTAAATCCCTCTGAAAGACTTGATTTTCACTCAAAGATCACAAACATGAAAAAGGAGGAAGGAAATGAAAATATGAATAATTTACATATATCTAATGTATATATATATATATAATTTACATACATATTGCATATGTATTAATAATAAATACAAATACCAATTAGTAATAAAAATATATCTAAATTTATTCCCTGCTCTGAGTCTGCCAGTGCATCCTGTCTTCTAAGCTACTGCTGTGCTATAAACATGCTTAACTTTATGCATTGTGCATCTTTCCATTGAGGTGTGGGCCTACTCACAGTGCATAAAGTTAATCCCATGTGTAAGTCTTTGCAAGACCTGGGAAGGCTTTAGACTGTACTTTCTTTGGGACAAGGAGACTTCATTTTTAGGTCTTGTACTAGGATGACCAGATATCCCGTTTTTAAAGGGACAGTCCGGTACTTAAGCCCTTCTGCAGATGTCCTGATTTTTTCTTAAAAATGGGCAAATTGCCTTGCAATACCACCCTAGAGCATTTATTATGCCCCCAGAAATGCTGCTTATGTATTAAGATGTAAAACTAGCAATCTTAAACACTGATTTCCTTGCTGATGCTCTTTGACTAACTGAAACAGTCTTTCTTTTAAAAGAATATAAATAAAAAGAGCAATATATATTTTAACACACTGTAGTGGGGCTGGACTCACTGGTGCGGCGCCTCCTGCTGGCTGTCCAGGGAATTAGCTTTTCCAGCTCTGGAGCGCCCTCTGCTGGCCAATTTCCCACTTGCCGCTGGCCCCCATGTCCCTCCCGGACTCCGGTACCCCTTTACGTTGGGTGCTGCCCCTGGCAGTACCCCCACAGATCTCGGTCTCCCCTCCCCGGAGAACCCCCAACCCCCTATCCCCACCTCGCCTCAGTGACTACTGCCAGTCACCATCTAGCCCCCAGTCACTTGGCCAGACTGCAGTCTGTAAAGGCCACTCATCATTGGAAAAGGGGGTTTGGACCTGCTGCCTTGGCCTACCCTGGGCTGCACCTCAGCAACCCCAATACTCTTCCTGGCCTTTCAACAAAGGCCTGCAGCCTGGGGATTTTCCAGGCTGGAGCTCCCTCAGCTCCTCTAGCCTTCCCCCAGCCCTGCTCCACTCTAGGTACTTTGCTCTGCTCCCAAACAGCCAGGCCCATCTCTCTCTACTGCCAGAGAGAGACTCTGAGTGAGCTCCTGGCCCACAGCCTTTTATAGGGCCAGCTGTGACCTGATTGGGGCATGGCCGCATGTGTGGCTGGTTCCCCAATCAGTCGAGGCTTGCTGCTTTCCCTAGCAGCAGCCCTCTCACTGCCTCAGCCCTCTCCCAAGCCCTCCAGGCAGGAGCAGGGTGACCACCCTGCTACACACTCAGAAAGTGAAATTCAGTTATAAGTCTTAATGTTAATTGTATCAAATATTAATTTTTTTCCAGCTGAATTCAAAAAAACGCAACTTGCAGACTCCTGGATACTTATTTAAATTACCTCTCCCGACTGCTCTAGTGTTAGTGAAATAACAAACAACTCTAGGAGACAGTGAAATATGTGGCAGAAATCTGGATCCAACCAGGGATTTCTGTAATGAGGAGGGATGCTGATCCCAAAGGGCATACCAAACTACAGTCTCCCTATTCATTTTTTTAATGCTAGAAGGAATAACTTCTTTCCAGAGATTCCCAGTGCCAAGCTAGAGAGGGACCTTAATTTAAAGTTTCATGCTGCCAAAGTGAGAACCAAGCCAGCAATAGCCTCTCCATTAAGATCTCTGCTATTGTACTCCAAAGACCCCAGCTGCCAGTGGGAGTAGACGGGCCTCCAGAGGCGTACATCATCTTTAGCACATGGTAGCTTGTTCCCTTTGTGTGGAAAGGCAAAATATGGAAGCATACAGCTGGGTATTGTCATTTCTCTTTTTTCACACCAACCTTTCTACCAACTAGTCATTTCCGAAGTAAAGTTGGATAACATTAATAGCTACAGAAGACTGATCCTATCTAGAATGGAATTCTTGTCAGAGCTGACTCACTTGGCTGCTCCTGATTTCTTGTTACAGAAAGGCACCTGGTTGAAATGGCCAATAGTGAATTAAAATGAGTTGCACAACGAGACTAGACTTTATTTAATCTACATGAGTTTCTGTTTCATAAAACATCTTTAATGTAGCATTATGAGCACCATCTGGTGTCTATCGCAGCTGAGCTGTATGCAGGGAAGATAGTGGGAGGCAGGTGGACTGAACAGAGCTTGAAAATAGTAGCTTACTTAAACTGTATAATGAAATAGCCTATTGTGTTATCTGTAGTAGCTATTGTAATGCCAGCCCTCCTGGGGTAAATGCCATTATGATTGCCAATTCTGTAAATAATTTGGACAAAGTATAATAAAATACCTGACCTGGAAAAATTTTTACTAAGGAGTTGTAGAAATAATTATCATGATTAAAAGAGAAACAGTGAATCTGTGATTGCCCCCAAGCAGTAGTATAAAAAGGTGGGAGGATAAAACCTAGCACATTAAGATGAACCAAACATCAGGCCAAATTTCTGTTTGTCACTGTAGCAGCTTAAGCTGAAGGCCAATTACCAGTGAAAAAAATCAGCCCTTGGCAAAGACATCTTTACATTTTTAGAAACTACAGGCAAGGGAAATTAGGTACTGGCATGGATGACACCAGTTGTAAAAGTGGAAAGCACCCAACTGTTACAACACTCATTACAGAAAAAGATAGTCTAAAACATTACGAAATAAGGACCAACTCCTACTTGTCTTACTCATGTGTGCTGTCCCACTGGCTTCAGTGAGGCTACGTGCATAAGTAAGGTGAGCAGGATTGGCCCCCTTTTTTCTTAACTTTGTTTTCATGGTAGGTAAGGAAAGGAGAATGTTTTGAAAGGAATAAAACATAACAGCAGCATATGTCACCCTTTCAGAACTGTTTCATTATTTTTTTTAAATTAGTAAAATATGGCCAAGACTATCATCATCATCATGATGTTCCTGTTACCCCCTCTGGCGTTTAGGGCAGTGACAAAGTTTCTCCACTCCTGTCTGTTTCTGGCAAGTCTTTCAATGGTTCCCCAGCTGTGCCCCAGTTTTTCAGGTTGGCTTCCACAGCTCTTCACCATGTTGTTTTTGAACGGCCTCATTTTCGCTTGCCTTCAAGTGTCCATCTTATTGATACTCTGGTGATGGAATCAGTTTCCACCTGAAGCACCTGGCCAATCCATCATCAATGCCTCCTGGCAATGATGGCACTCAGATCCTCTTGGCTGTACTGTGTCAATAGATCTTGGTTTGAGATTGTTCTGGGCCAAAAGATACGGAGGATTTTTCTGAGGCAGGATGTATGGAATGAAGACAGTGTGGAAGCAGAGAAAGAACTGACAGGAAGGGGATGCAATGCATGACACTTCTTTCTCTGCTTCCACAACAGTTTGGACATGTCATACTTTCTCATTCCACAGCATTCTGCACTATAAAGTAGTGTTGAAAGTACGCAGCTCTGATAAATCTTGAGTTTGGTTTTGGTGTTGTATTTTGATGATTTGATGACTGTACTTAAGCTCCTGAAGGTGTTCCTGGCTTTATTGATTTTGTTCCAGATGTCCTGGCTTGTTCCTCTGTCCTGGCTGATTGTGCTGCCCAAGTATGTGAATGTTTCTACATGGGTGAGAAAATAATCCTCTATCCATACTGATGATGGTGAGGCAATATTAAAGGTCATAGTATCTGTCTTATTGCGGTTGATTTTCAGTCCAATTTGCTGGCTGAATGCGTTGAGTCGAGTTGTTTTTTCTTGTATATGGTGTTGGGTATATGATAGGAGAGCAACATCATCTGCGAAGTCCAGGTCTTCAAGGGATGAGAAGAGTGTCCATTTAATGCCTCTTGGCATGTCTTCTGTTGTATACCGCATTACCCAGTTGATGGCAACGTTGAAGAGGATTGCAGACATGACACACCCCTGACATACTCCTGTTTTGACTTCAAAACTGAGCTCACTGTGATCAACACTGCATGTAAAGCTGAAATAGAAGCTTCTGAGGACGTTGATTATACGAAAGGATTATATGCCCGCAGAATGCGCCATAGGCTGGTCCTGTGAATGCTATCAAAAGCCTTCTCAAAGTCTATGAAATTTATGTAGAGTTACCGTTGCCATTCTAAGCACTGTTCTATTAAGTTTCATAGAGTGAAGATCTGGTCTGTGCATCCATGCCCTTTCTGAAAACCAGCTTGCTCTTTTCTGAGAATACTATCAACTGCCTCTGATATATGCTGGACTATGATATTACACAATACTTTGCTTGGCACAGATAAAAGTGTGATACCATACCAGTTATTACAATCACTGAGAATTCCTTTCTTTGGAATGGAAATCCATCAGCAGACTTCTGAGATCCAGACTGAAAGGGAAACATAATAATATCACTCTGATTCAGTGTTATGCTCCAACAAATTACAGTGATGAAGAAGTAAAGGACAAATTCTACCTTACACTACAGGCGGAGTTAGAGAGAGTACCATGCCACGACCTAACTATCGCCATGGGAGACCTGAATGCCAAGGTTGGTAAGGACAACACAAACAATGACAGAGCAATGGGAAGACATGGGTGTGGCACTATGAATGAAAACGGAGAAAGGCTTGTTGATTTCTGTAATATGAATGACCGATTCATCGGTGGAACCCTAGTTGAACATCGTGAAATTCACAAGCTGACATGGTGTTCTCCAAATGGCAGAGATAAGAACCAGATTGACCATATCATGATTAATGGCCAAGACTATAATAGGGTTCAAAAAAGAACAAGATAAGTTCATGGAGGATAGATCCATCAGTGGCTATCAGCCAGGATGGACAGGGATGCAAAACCAAACTCTGAAGTGTCCATAGCCTCTGTTTGCCAGAAGCTGGGAATGGATGACAGGCAATAGATCACTTGATGATTACCTGTTCCACTCATTCCCCCTGGGCATTGGCCACTGTTGGAAGACAGAATACTGGGCTGGATGGGTCATTGATCTGACCCAGTACAGCCATTCTTAAGTTCTTATGGGTGGGTACAATGTCCAAAAAAAAAAAAAAGAAAGAAAAGAAAACATGCAAACTGGAAACTAAGAATTCCTTCCCACAATATTAAAAATTCTTGCACAGATAAAGCTAAGAGCCTGCTAAAGCTGCATGCTAGACAACCCTTCTGAGCTGGATGCTACCCTGGATTCTCAGTGGTTTTAACTGAGGCCTTTTCACAGGGATTAATTAGTTTCAAAACGATTATCTTGAAGTATATTCCAGCAAGGTTTGGGGAGCTCTTACTTGTATTGGGCACCTCTTATATAATTGAAAGAAAAAGATAAAAAGCAATCTAGAAACTGATTTCAACAGTTAAGGAATTGACCTGGCATTAAAAGTATCTCAACTACAATATCTGTAAAACTTGGTCTGTGAATTTTTGTGAGGGTGTAGAATGATACTGGAAATGGTTTAATGACATGTGGCTGTACCACTTCTGACAGTAATCATACCATATATCTGCTTTTTCTCTCCATAAGCTAAGCAGGGTCAGTCATGATCACTACAACACTTTAGCTGCAGTGTCGCTCTTTTTCTGAGAAAATACTGAATTATTCGGGGGCACTGTGCTGCTGGAATTGCCATCTCTCATTTGAAATGTAGACCTCTATTGGTGAACAGGATACCGTGTAGCTCAGAAGGGAAAGTGGAGAGGTAGCCTAAAGCTCCCCTTTGCATTCCACTGATCCTGGCCTGGTTGTGCACAGGTCAGTGCCCTGGTGCGTATTGCCATGTATGATATCTTTTCAGGGTCCATTCTTGATATGTGTCCAAATCATCGCAAAAACAACAAGGAGTCTGGTGGCACCTTAAAGACTAACAGATTTATTAGGGCATAAGCTTTCGTGAGTAAAAACCTCACTTCTTCGGATTCAAATCATCGCAGTCATCTTTCTGGAATATTAAGTACAGCATTGTTTCCTGCCCTGGCCATTATCTTATCATTTCATTTTTTATTTTCTGCAGTCTTGAAACTGTCAGTAATCTGCACTCAGCCAGTTCACTTCTGCAGTCGGCTTTCCTCATATTCCAACATTCTGACCCATGCTGCAGTATTGACTTGACAACTGTCTCATGTACACTGATTTTCATTTTTATCAAAATGTCTTTAGCCTTCCAGATCTTGCAGTTTTCCCAAATGCAGTAGTAGCAGGTTCAATTCTGCTTTTTATGTTATGTTCACAATTCCATTCTATGATACTAGTCCTTCAAGACACTCACATTTTTCCACTTGTTCTAGTTCTTTGACTTCAACTTTGATCTTTACCTTTTCCTCTTATCTTCCAATTGCCATAGATTTTGTCTTCTGCATGCTGCTCAGTCTGAATTTCTGCTTTCCCAGCCTACCTTGTCAGCTATTCTCTATAAATCCTCCTTGGTCAATGCTAGGAGGTCAATATCATCTGGGAACATAAGGTTATTCACTATCCTCCCATGTAACATGACTCCTCTCATTTCTTTTTTTAGTACTACTGCCATTACTGCTTCCAGTACAAAGTTGAACAAAACTGGCAAAAGACTTGCATCCTTGTTTCATGCCTATGGTCACCCTGAACCACAACACAAGCATCTTGGCTACTCTCACCATGCCCAATCGACTTGCTGTAGATATTTTCTATCAGCTTGGTCAATTTCTTGGGGATCCCAACCATTCTCAAGTCTTGCCTTTCTGACAAATGCTGTCAAATGCCTGTTTCAAGTCTATAAATTTGTTGTAATCGTTTCGGCTGTGTTCTGTGTACTTCTCAGATATCTGTCTTATCACAAATAGCTGACCTACTTGTACTTTGTCTTATTTTAAATCCAGTCCCCATTCCTCTGCAAATTACAAATTATAACAAATTGTCCTACTTTTCTGACAATTAAAAAAAAAATCAGTTCCTGACACATTTAATATAACTTTCTACTTGCAACTTCAAGAAGCCTGGGGAAGTGTGAGAACTGAAATTCCAAAATTTCAGAAGTCCACACATCCCTAATAACAACGATACACTTAGTTGTCTGAAATGGATTTTTTTTAATCTGATGTGTATTCTGTTTGGTTTTAATGGACATCTTATTTTACTTCCTTGATTGTTCACAGGATCTTCCTTTCCTAAAGTGGAGTTAATGTAACCAAACAAGCTGCAAGTCTTACATTCATTTTCATGTCTTTATGAGTACTCCACATGTTAAGCTTGTTTTCCAGTGTTTCCCAAACTTGGGACGCCACTTGTGTAGGGAAAGCCCCTGGTGGGCTGGGCCGGTTTGTTTACCTGCCGCGTCTGCAGGTCCGGCCGATTGCGGCCCCCACTGGCCACGGTTCGCTGCTCGAGGCCAATGGGAGCTGCTGGAACGGTAAACAAACCGGCCCGGCCTGCCAGGGGCTTTCCCTATACAAGCGGCATCCCAAGTTTGGGAAACACTGTTTTATACCATCATTATTCAAATTCCTGTAATGTTATCACACTGAATACAAGCCCAAGAGCAGAAATTGTATTCCATCTCCCACAGATCACTTTTCATATTCTGAAAAAAATCTCACAATACATCTTCCTTGGAATGTGCATGTAATCAGCCAGGCACCTGTATGTAAGTTGTTTCTTTCTCCCTCTCACTATAGCACACCAGGTAAAGAAGGAGGTGCAAGCCAAGGAAACAGAAGAGAAAGAATGAAGTGGGATGGGCACAAACACCCAAGTGAAAATGTAATAGAGTTTGGAATAGTTGCTGGATTCCAGGGCAGCTTTATTTTATTTAAATTTTGTATTGTGCCCTATCAAGAGTCAAGACCAAAGGTTTCCAAGAGTGGGTGCCTAAAATTAGACACCTACATTTCTATTTAGACACCTTAAGAGTGTCCTGTGTTTCAGAGGTGCAGAGTACCAAGTGATCCTAGAGAGAGATAATCAGAGCAGCATGTAGTGAAGCCTAGTTTGATCAAGATATCTTGAATGCAAGGAAGCGGGGTGGGTGTAAGGTAGGGCAGAGAGAATGAGGTGGAAGAAACCTAAATGAAGATATTGATGGTAGAAATAGCAAAGAAATGATGGATTTATAGAGACATGATAGGATTTAGCAATGACCTGAATGTGATTCCAAAGCTGAATGTCTGGGATTCGAGGAAGATGGTGGAGAAGGGATGGATGCAGTTTCATGGAGCTCTTACCCTCTCCTGTAGTGAGGAGGCTGCTGTCTCAGTGTTTAGGTGATTTATCCCTCTGGCCAATAAAACATTAATCTTCCCCACAGTACTGAAGGTCAATAGGGCATAAGATTGTATTCCAGTTCCACACAATTTTATGGAATAACCCCTCAAGGCTCAAGAGAAATAAAGCTATTAGGGGTGTTTAGCAGCCATACACAGCAATGGAGTTACATGGAACAAGAGGAATATCAATTTCCCTCATGCTGCCATGTGGTTTGGAGCCTAATTCTTAAACATAATCTCTGACATGGAAGATCCAAATGCTAGCACCTGTTTAGCTGTCTGACCACACT
The DNA here is from genome assembly GCF_011386835.1 of Chrysemys picta bellii. Taxonomy (NCBI): domain Eukaryota; kingdom Metazoa; phylum Chordata; order Testudines; family Emydidae; genus Chrysemys; species Chrysemys picta. The sequence continues at coordinate 39,334,041 of NC_088796.1, read as the reverse complement.
AAAAATCAAATGAAGATGTGTAGGTAAAGAATTTGCACCTGCAATTAATTATAAGTGAAAAATTGCACCCACAAAATTGGAGGCCAAACTGAGGACCTTTACAAAATTAGGACCTTTTGAAGTCAACAGGAACTAGGGTTACTCAGCATCTCTGACAAATCAGACCAACAGTATCCTCCTTGACCCTGGTTCATAACAATTCATTGGCACTGAGAACAGAGGATGTGAGTGACAGCAGTTTTCCTGGCTTCAGGAAGTGGCAGCATCTGAAGTACCCCAAGTGTAGGCTGCTCCAGTACATTCTATGCTCTATATTGTGAAAACAACTAGTTTATATATACTAAATCCTGATGAAGTTTGACTCTGCATGGAGCCACAGAATGCAAAGTTTGGGTCTGATATAGTTTCCATGTATGACCATGTTTGAAATCCACTCTCAAGTACTGCCTGAGGTCGGCCAAATGCTTCAAAATTGCTGGTATCCAGAAATACACCTCTACCTCGATATAACGCGACCCAATATAACACGAATTTGGATATAACGCGATAAAGCAGTGCTCCAGGTGGGCGGGACTGCTCACTCCGGTGAATCAAAGCAAGTTCAATATAAGGCGGTTTCACCTATAATGCGTAAGGTTTTTTGGCTCCCGAGGACAGCATTATATCGAGGTAGAAGTGTATGTTAAAAGAAAGTGGTTCTTTTGGTTGAATATGGTGGATTTGTTGAATTCATGAAGGAAAGATAAATGACTTTAAAGTTATGGTATTTGATGACAAGTCACGTAGTTCTAAAACTGTACTAAAATATGCAATGTTTGTACCAGGTTTGCTACAGTGAAGATTTGCTAGAGATACAGAACAACCCTCTCCTTCCCCACCATGTACTCCAACACAATCCATTGTGAATTTATAATTGCACTTCTCCCTACCCAAAAAAGCCTAATGTTTTTGTTTATAGCCCCTCACTTAATAAACAATATCTCTCTGATCAGTGACAGGGCTCTATTGAACAGATGTCTAGCCTTTATCAATAAGACTGCACAATGACAAACAGATCTCTCTTGAACATCGCAAAGTTTACAGAATGCCCATAATATCCTGTGGGATAGCTATCGTGTATTTCATGTTATTGCTTTTAAGTAGTAGTCCACACAATTATCTGGAAAAACCTCAGTTCACATTACTGAAGGAACTGCATTAAGCAAACACTTTCTCCAGAGCAATGACAAGCATCCTACTGCTGCCCACCATTACTCTGACATTTACTTCAAACACTTCACCAAGATCATCAGAAATCTTGTTCTTGCTCCACCAACTGCTTAGCTAATTAGCACTCATTTGACTGGTTTTGGCACACAATTTGGGACTAACTTTTTCATTTTGAATCTGAAATCTCTCTTATGCTACTGTGGTTGCTACAAAGTATAAACCATATATTTTATAGTTATTCATACAATGTGAAGTTAAACTGTGGAAGTCAGAGAGACCAAGAACTCAACAAAATTCAAAAAGGGATTGGATACTTATGTGGATACTAAGAATACCCAGAGCTATCATAATTAATGATACATTTTGTGGAAGGATTTCAGGGTTTAAGGTAATATCTATTAGAGATCCGGATGAGACCTATGTGTGACACATATGATCCCATATCTTCCTGCTGTGAGGTTCTTATACCTTTCTCTGACAAATCTGGTACCAGCCACTGTCTGAGAACATAAGAACGGCCATACTGGGTCAGACCAAAGGTCCATCTAGCCCAGTATCCTGTCTTCCGACAGTGGCCAATGCCAGGCGCCCCAGAGGGAATGAACAGAAAAGGTAATCAAGTGATTCATCCCCTGAGACAGAACATGAGACTAGATAGACCTCAGATCCAGATGGCAATGCCTATGTTCCTATCTTTGTTTTGGGGTTTTTATTTATGATAATAATAATTATTATTTTACTAATTTATTCCCCTTACAAATGTTCAGCTAAATGTCTGTGTGCACTTACAGACAGAGATGACATGTTGTTATTAAGGTGTTAATATCATGAGTGTGGGATAATTGCATTACTCAGAAGTAACAAAGGCCATCCCAAACAAGTACCAAGAAAACCTTTATACCAGATCACATCAGGTGTTCTATGTCTGTCACGTATTTTACAGAAAAACTGTCGTAGAGCATTTATTGGAACTTTTTAAAAATATCCTCCAACTGTAACGCCAGCTGTGCTAGTCACCATTGCCTCAGACAGAGCCAAAAGCTCTATAAAAGTGACCTAAAATTGCTTTTCTAGACGCATTAAAAAGTCAGCCTTCCTCTGCAGCATGGGGCCTGGGTTTATACGAGTGTAAATGGTGAATTCTCTGTAACTTGAAGTCTTTAAATCATGATTTGAGGACATCAGTAACTCAGCCAGAGGTTAGGAGTCTATTTCAGAAGTGGGTGGGTGAGGTTCTGTGGCCTGCAATGTGCAGGAGGTCAGACTAGATGATCACAAAAGTCCCTTCTGACTTTACAGTCTATGTGTGTTAAGGCCCAATGTTGGTGAATCTTTCAGAGCTAGAAGCAAGTGTTGGACTCTGCTGGAAATTTGGGACTCTCCCCAATAAAATAAAACCCTGAAGGGTCAAGGTTACCTTACCCTTAATCCCTCCATTGGTGCAGACCTAAATATTCCCCACCCGGGCCACGAGCTGGTATAATTTGGAGGGAAATTCCACATTGTAGTGAAAGAAGCAAATGTTTCTCTGGCACGTTGGTTTTCTGTTTAAAGTCATGCCTGTTTGTAGCTGCTCAAAAGTTTGGAATATTAGACAGTCCCAGGTAGATGGACTAGAGGGCAGAGTTCAGATGAAGCAGTCAAGATACATGATAAATACAATTTGTTACATGGTAGTGTATATTAAAGCTATACATATGTTATAAGGATATACATGTGATACACTGAAGAATCATATAATTAATTCTCCCCCCGCATCCTTCCCACCTCCAAAGAATTGAGCAATTTTTCTGCCACCCCAAATGACTCTAGTCTGAGGCCCTATATAGGACTCACTAGATTCAGCCTTGAACCAAATTCATTGTCTCATGAGTCATTTGGGCTAGAAATGGAAGAATATTGACTTTCTTCTGGGACATACAACATATGCTACTAGCTCTGGAAGGCTCCAAGATATCAGTCCTTGAAGCCACAATATTATTAGAAGGAGAAAATATCGTAGAAGAAACTTTACAAATTACATTCTATTTCTCTCCCTTTGTCATGTACAGTTAAGGTCACGGTAACTAAGGTACGTGGCTTTATGGGCAGAAGGATACACCTGATAATGTTTCAAACTCTCACACATTTCTAAAATATACATTTTGCATGTTGGTTGTATGCTGCATAAAGGTTATATTAGTATTTGTTTTAACTGAGCAGTTTGATTACTCATGAATAATGGATTCATCCCAAACTCATGCCCATAAAATCTTCATGAGACAATTTGTTGTGTCACTGTTTCACAGCTACAGATTTTGTAATATGGATTTTTTTTTAAAGTAGCAGAACATAAATACTATTTAGTCTCTATTTTAACAGAAGAGAAAAGAGGCAGTACAATACAGTACCAGGGCGAGATGACTCCAAGAGTGAATGGCACTGTCCATTCACCTCGAGAGAGGAATCTGAGTTCTGGCTGTGCCAGAAATCAGGACCTGCAGAAGAGCTAGTCTCCAGGCAAGCTAACAAGCGCAGCTGGCGTGTAGTGGCTACACCTCCTGTCTGGTGGGAAGTCAGCAGACAAGCTCTTAAGTCCAGCAGCAGTTCAATGGCTGCTCAAAGCATTTGCGCATGGCTGTGACAGCTCCTGCCTGCTTCTGCCTTGCCCCCTGAATCACTCCAGGTAACTCAGCTCTGACCCTTGGCTCCAATTCCTGACTTCAGCTCTGACCCTTGGCTCTGGCATCTGGCCCTGACTTTGGTTCTGACCCTCTGCTCCAATTCCTGACCTCTGATTCCAGCTCTGACCTTTGGCTCTAGCAGCTGATTCCTGTTCCAACCACTAAGCACAACTGACCACATCCTGGTCTCTGACAGGCTAAGGGTTCTAGTGTGAGTGTAGACTTTTCCCCATTTGTGAATGTAACAAAACCAATGAAGCATATGTTATAGTAATTGTCAATCCCTGTTCAAGAATATCCCATACTACACAAAGTGCTATCATTTATCAAGATAGAGAAACATTACTGCATATTTTGGGTATCTGAACTTCTGTTACAACTAATTACAGTGAATGAATTATTTTTCCTACCCCATGAGTACTCTTACCTAGCAAATCCTATAACCATCTCACTTATACTGCTTCTCTCCACCATTTTGGTAGCCAAGACAGCAGTCTTTATACAAGAAAAAACTCCCTCTATTTTTAGTGGGAATTTTGCCTGTTTGGGGACAGCAACTTTAGGCCCCCAATGTCAATCTCTTTTTAATCAATTTTGGTTATTGCTGTAGTATTTACGAGATGTTTCGTGATACATCACAAGACAAATATAGCTATGTCACACCCAATGACTCAGACACACCTACGGTGTTCTATACTTTACTCTCAATTATACTGATGTAACAGAGCAGAACTGGTCTCTGTATTTCAGGTATTTGCAGTGGACATAATGGGTGATACTTTGTTATATTGTGACACATTATGTAGGAATTCACAAGTTAACATGTGCCTCACTCTATTTCTCTTATCCCACAATGTCATGTTCTCCAGAATAGGAAGCAAAGCATCATATAGTAGAAAAGAGTCTTACATTGTGTAATATCTATGGCATTTTACTGAAATGATAATATAAACAGTTTGATATGGCAGAAGATCAACGGAGTAAGAGAGACAAAGATACACAAAAGCACATTACAAATAAGAACTATGATAAGGGATACAGTCACGGCCAAGGATAACAGTAAGAGAAGGAACAGCATTTCCCACTGCACCATCTGAACCTCTCTCTACACAGGGATAAAATACCACACAGCTGCCACAGGTCAGCTGACTTGGGCTTCCATGCTGAAAAATCACCGTGTTGCTGCTTGGGCTGAAGCCCGAGCTCTGGGATCTGATTTTTAGCCCCGCAGGCTGCAAGCCTGAGTCATCTGACTCTGGCCAGCCATGGCCGTGCTGTGGATCTTTTATTCCTCTGTATCCATATCCTATGTCACATCACTCTCTCTCTCTTGCTCCCATGGGGCCTGGTAAACAATTAACCTTCTTTAGAGGCAGTGTTGGTGCCTGGAGGCATTATGTCTTTGAAATGCACAACACCCCTAAGTCCTGAGGGGCAGGAGTGTTGAGAGATGTGTAATATGTGCAGCCAGAGCTCTGCCCAGAGCTGATAGTAAGCGTGGGGCAGAGCTATGATCCTGCTGCTGTCTAAATAACCCTCCTGACCACTTTCTGGTGTCCCTTATGCTGTTGGCAGTAGCAGCCAGTCACACCCCTCCCTTACACACTCCAGGCCAACAGCTGAATGATGGCTGAATCCTGTAACCTCTCTCCATCTAATTTATTCATGCTGAAGCTACCATAATTTGGCCCTAAACTTTTTTTTAAATTAAAAGTACTAAAGATTATAAAGGAGACCAGGAGAGGTAGGTTGAGATAAATATAAAGGACTAACATGTATGACATGGCATTTTCCTCCCCAGCAATTCTTTGTCATAGAAATCTTTTGACTCCTAAATATCTATGCTTTACCAAGTCTCTCATATCATACAGCACAGGCTAGAGAACAAACAGAAAAGGATACTTTAGAGTCGTACAGTATTTTGTTTGGTTATGTCTGCCAATACTTCTTCCAGTGATAGTGTGTTTTAGCCACAATATGATTTGTTACATAATGCCATAACCTTTTTATTTTAAACTGTGCCCCAAGACAGAATAGATTTTTGTTTGGACTAAGCTATCATACTTATGGGCACTCACTTGTTGTTTTAATAGTATAGTCCCCAGCTTTATTGGAAAACCAAGATGAGTTAGAACTTCAATTTGGCTAGGAAACTGCATACAGGGAGAGCATCCTATACTAACATGGATATGTTTGAACTATTTGAGTTATGTAGGTTTTTATTAATGAAATATTTTATTGACATTTTCAAGTATAAACACAACTACTTGCAGTGGAAAGTAGCTTAGATTTTTCGATTAATATGAGATTTTTCAGTAAAAAGAGAGTGTAAAGTAACAAACAAACATTAAATTCAGTTAAAAAAATTAAAGGTGATGGACGAACAGCTCTAGAGATTAAAGTTCCACCACCCAGTTTCTGTGTTTAAAAGAAAAAACAAGAGAAGGTCAATAATTTATATCGTCCCGGAAGGGATCAGTTTTTGGTCTGGTTCTCTTCAATATCTTCGTCAATGATTTAGATAATGGCATAGAGAGTACACTTATAAAGTTGGCAGATAATACTAAGATGGGAGGGGTTCCAACTGCTTTGGAGGGCCAGATTAAAATTCAAAATGATCTGATCTGGGCAAATTGGAGAAATGGGCTGAAGTAGAGAGGATGAAATTCAATAAGGGCAAATGTAAAGTACTCCTCTTAGGAAGGGACAATCAGTTGCACACATACAAAATGGGAAATAACTGTCAATGAAGGAGCAAGGGATCCGGGGACCATAGTGGATCACAAGCTAAATATGAGTCAATAGTGTAACATTTACAAAAAAAACAAACGTCATGCTGGGATGTATTAGCAGGAGTGTTGTGAGCAAGACACAAGAAGTAATTCTGCTCTACTCCATGCTGATTAGACCTCAACTGGAGTATCGTGTCCAGTACTGGGCACCACATTTCAGGAAAGATGTGGACAAATTGGAGAAAGTCCAGAGAAGAGCAACAAAAAGGATTAAAGATCTAGAAAACATGACCTATGAGGGAACATTTAAAAAAATGGGGTTTGTTTAGTGTGGAGAAGTGAAGACTGAGAGGGGACATGATAACAGTTTTCAAGTACATAAAAGGTGGTTATGAGGAGGAGGGAGAAAAATTGTTCTCCTTAAACTCTGAGGATAGGACAAGAAGCAATGGACTTAAATGGCAGCAAAGGCAGTTTAGGTTGGACATTAGGAAAAATTTCCTAACTGTCAGGATGGTTAAGCATTGGAATAAATTGCCTAGGGAAGTTGTGGAATCTCCATCATTGGAGATTTTTAAGAGCAGATTAGGCAAATACCTGTCAGGGATGGTCAATACTTAGTCCTGCCATGAGTGCTGGGAACTGCACTAGATGACCTCTCGAGGTCCCTTTCAGTCCTATGATTCTATGATAATAATTGACTGTTTTTTATTCAAATAAAGCTTGCAGATCAAGGCCAAGTTTTTCAAACTGGGTGCCTAAAGTAAGGCTTCTAAGTCCATATTTAGGCACCTATATAAATGCTCTGGTTTTTATAAAACCTGAACACCCAGAAGTTCCCACTGACTTCTGAAAACCAGACAACTCATTTAGGTGCTTAAATATAGACCCAGAACCTTACTTTGCCACCCAGCTTTGAAAATCTTGGTCTATATCCTTGACACCTGTCCCTGAAACAAAGACGAACAAGTACAAACATGTATTAAACACGTCTTACCATAATGTAATTGTCTCTGTCTTTTCTTGCACCTCACCCTTTTGTATTTCTTTTAATCTTTTCTGTATCTCAATTTTCATTCTTTTCTTGTCTGTGTTCAAATTTCCTTTTCCCTCATTTCCATCAATTTGCTTGTTCCCTCTCTTCCTTTACCCCCTCTTATTTATTTCTCCAGGACCTACATACTCTATTTTCTTCCCACTTTCCTCAGCCCATTTCTCTCAAATTCTTACTCAGGAATCCCTTGTGCTGGCTGCAATTACTTTCTGAAAAGGGGAGCACTCAAATTACCCGAACACAAGCTACACAGGAAAAATCACACATCGGAGAACAAAGATTTGTTGTTTTGGAAATGCAGTGTCTAGCGTGCACTTCTATGCTGAGAATTGACTCTGTAAAAGTGGCATTTTGGAGTCCATGTTTAATGTCCCAATTTCCAACCAAATGTGTTTTGTTTAAAAGTAAAAAACAAACATTTACCATTGATTCCAATGGGACCTGAGAGCTAGGAATATATTGGAAGCTTTTGAAAATCCCATCCTCAGTTTCTAACTGCCAGCCCTACAATCTGCCCTGGGTTCTGAGGCTTAAGTGGGTTCTTTCCTTCTTGAACATCAGCACTACTACTCATGCAATTCCTTGCCAGTCAATGGGAGCAAGAGGTTCACATAGTCTGACTGTACCCATCACCAACACAAGCTTAACCTCTAATCTTATCATAAGTGTCAAAAGAAGCAAGTTTGGTGGTTTCAACTAAATTCTCACAGAACTACAGCATATCATCCAGAACTGGAGAAGCAGGGATATTGTAAGTCAGGGCTGAGGTGTACGGGCAGAGCTATATTGGGAAGCTTGCACAGTTTTCAGAGCAGCCAAGTCACACCATTACAAATATTTTTCTTTCCTTTTTTTAGTAAACAATGTTTGATTTCTCTTGTGATGGTCCAAGTAAATGATGACTATTCCTGTCTTTGTAGCCATTTTCTGTTAGCTCCATTGAGTTGGATCTTGGCAAAACATGTCTGTATTTGTGGCACATTCTGTTTGTCTTGCTACCTCAGTTAACAGAGATGATTGTATAGAATATTGACATTGTATTCTATGCACCCTCAGACTCACGTGGGTTTCAGGTACAGATTAACAAGCTTGGTTTGGTTTGGTTTATACGTTAGATTAATTATGTAAATGATTCTTTATACTATAACTTTAATGGGCAATTAATGATACGTGTAACACTGACTTAAGAACTGTACATGGAAAGGTGGAAGTATTGCAAAATTAATAAATGTTTTAAACCTTTTGAATATGGCAATTGGTGAAATACCAATTTAACACAGTGCAGGAATCAGAAGCAGCATCCTGAAATACATTACAGTAAATGATGAAAGAAGTTCAGAATAAAATATTAAAACAAAATACTCTGATATGCTCTGCTACTTTTAAATGCTCTATAAAACTTTAATGGAATATAAGAATGCTAATAAAATGACAGACTGGAATAACTTAAGTCTGATTCTAAAGCTATTTTCCGTCATTTTACCTCTTACTATTTATAGCTGATTTACACAGTGTAAATTAAACCAGATTACTTTTGTTGATTCTTTATTGGTAATAATGCATTATATTCTTCTAATTTAGTGAGTGACTTTTAGTGCTTATGAAAATAAGGAGCTCATATACCAGATATAGTGGGAGAAGATGCTGTGAACACATTCCCACGAAACTCTGCCAATGCCCATACATCAAAGCATGCCCAGAAGCTCTTCTACTATTCTAGGTGTGGGCCTTTTCTAAACTAAAGCTTTGTGCTTTTTGCCATGTGAGTAATCTAAGAACTCAGGCAAAGACCATTACAAGCATTTCATCAGTGAAATGAATTAATATTTGAACCCAGAGGAAGTGTCTTAAACCCTTAGCCACAACTATGTCACTTGTTGCAAATATAGGCCTTGTTCCTGCAAAGATTTAAGTAGTCCCATTGAAGTCAGTGGGATGACTCACAGTGTGTAAAGTTAAGCACGTGCATAAGTCTTTGAGGATCAGGGTCATAGAGTCTGAACCTTCCTAGGAAACACTGTTCAAAAAGGGCTCAGTTGTGCCTGGTCTTGCAGTAAGGTCTAAGGAGAAGAGGGCAAAAGGAGCCTACCTTTCTCCCCTATGTCTCTGTCTATGAGCACCATCGCAATTCCTACAGCCAGAGTGGCTACAGTTAATTTAGAATCCATACATCTGGATAGAGTAAATCCAATCAGTCTCTCCTGCAGTAGATAGCTGTGTGGGTGTAATTCACCTCTCCAACAGCTATATGGCCATGCCTCAGTTTCCTTGAGGAAGCCTGTCTTTTCCAAGCTGGTGGGGTGACTTGGCCCTCTGGCCAGATCAAATCTCCTCCTCTTCTGGGGTAAATAAAAAGCCAAACAACAAAATAACAGTTCATCATTCTTTGGTTGGTGCAGGGGCTCCACCAACAGAACCTCAACTTTCCTGGGCAAAGCATTGCTCCCTTCTCTGGGTCCATATAACCTTCCTGTCTTGTTTAGTCTAGGGGTAGCTATAATCCTTTTTTTGCTTTACTAGGGCTCAAATATCTTCAACCTCTCACCACAGGGTTTCAACAGCACCTCTAGTATCAGAGGGGTAGCCATGTTAGTCTGGATCTGTAAAAAGCAACAAACAGTCCTGTGGCACCTTATAGACTAACAGAAGTATTGGCGCATAAGCTTTTGTGGGTGAATACCCACTTCGTCAAATGCATGCATCTGACGAAGTGGGTATTCACCCATGAAAGCTTATGCTTCAATACTTCTGTTAGTCTAACAGCACCTCTAGTTATCAGAGTTGGCTCATGCCCCTCACTTTACTAGGAATCTGGCTCTGGGACCCTTAACCATGGAACAGTTTTTTGCCCTAATTCCCAAACTACTGTTTCATTGCTTCCCATGGCTACATCTTAGGAGGCAGTCTCCTTCAAGCCCTTCCTCAGGCCTCATCAGCCGATCTCTGTTCCCAGCTCCCTCTCCACAGAAAACTACGTCAGCCCTAGAAGGGCTTTTCCAACCCACCATTCGTCAGGGCTCTGTCCCCACACCCCTGGCAATAGGAAGCTTCTCTCCCTTACCAGCAGGTCTTGCTCTGTCTCAGCAACTTGATCTCTGGGCTATAAATATGCAAGGAAAATTAGGCTCAGGTCAGGCCTTGATTTCAACTCCTTTGAAACACATAACTGTTACAACTCCTATAACATGAGCATTTTCCAACACTGAGTTTCATGTACCATTGTGCAGCCTATTCACCTAACTTGGTTAAGATTCTTTAAAGTTCCTATGATGTTTGCAAATTTTGCCACCTTACTGTTCATCCTCTTTTCCAAATTATTAATGAAGATATTAAACCCTGATTCTGATACAGAATCTTGAGGCATCCCTTTATTAATCTTCTGTCATGTTAAAAACTGACCACTTATTCTCTCTTTGTTTTCTGCCTCTTAGTTAGCTTCTAACTAGGGCTGTCAAGCAATTAAAAAAATTAATTGCAATGAATCACGCTGTTAAGCAATAATAAAATACCATTTATTTAAATATCTTTGGATGTTTCTACGTTTTCAAATATATTGATTTCAATTACAACACAGAATACAAAATGTATTTTTGATTACAAATATTTGCACTGTAAAAACCAAAAGAAATAATATCTTTCAATTCACTTAATACAAGTACTGTAGTGAGATCTCTTTATAATGAAAGTTGAACTTACAAATGTAGAATTATGCACAAAAAATAACTGCATTGAAAAATAAAACAATGTAAGACTTTAGAACCTACAAGTCCACTCAGTCCTACTTCAGCCAATCGCTCAGACAAACAAGTTTGGTTATAATTTGCAGGAGATAATGCTGCCCACGTCTAGTTTATAATGTCACCTGAAAGTGAGAACAGGCGTAGCCGGCATCACAAGATATTTACATGTCAGATGCACTAAAGCTTCATATGTCCCTTCATGCTTCAACCACTATTCCAGAATATATGCGTGATGACGGGTTCTGCACGATAACGATCCAAAGCAGAGCAGACCGACGCCTGTTCATTTTCATTATCTGAGTCAGATGCCACCAGCAGAAGGTTAATTTTCTTTTTTGGTGGTTTGGGTTCTGTAGTTTCCACATCAGAGCGTTGATCTTTTAAGACTTCTGAAAGCGTGCTCCACACCTCATCCTCTCAGATTTTGGAAGGCACTTCAGATTCTTAAACCTTTGGACAAGTTCTGTATCTAGCCTCAGAAATCTCACATTGGTACCTTCATTGTGTTTTGTCAAATCTGCCGTGAAAATGTTCTTAAAATGTACATGTGTTGGGTCATCATCCAAGACTGCTATAACATGAAATATATGGCAGAATGCAGGTAAAACAGAACAGGAGACATACAATTCTCCCTCAAGGTCACTTACAAATTTAATTAACGCATTATTTTTTTAACGAGCATCATCAGCATGGAAGTATGTCCTCTGGAATGGTAGCCAAAGCATGAAGGGGTATATGAATGTTTAGCATATCTGGCACATAAATACCTTGTAACGCTGGCTACAAAAGTGCCATGCGGATGCCTGTTCTCACTTTCAGGTGATATTGTAAATAAAAAGCAGGCAGCAGTATCTCCCGTAAATATAAACACACTTGTTTTTCTTAGCAATTGGCTGAACAAGAAGTAGGACTGAGTGGACTTGTAGGCTCTAAAGTTTTACATTGTTTTGTTTTTGTAATGTAACAAAAAAAAATGTACATTTGTAAGTTACACTTTCACGATAAAGAGATTGCACTACAGTACTTGTATGAGGTGAATTGAAAAATACTATTTCTTTTGTTTATCATTTTTACAGTGCAAATATTTGTAATAAAAATAATAATATAAAGTGAGCACTGTACACTTGGTATTCTGTGTTGTAATAGAAATCAATATATTTGAAAATGTAGAAAAACATCCAAAATATTTAATACATTTCAATTGGTATTCTATTGTTCAACAGTGCGATGAATTGCAATTCATTTATAAATCAGTTAATCTTTTTGAGTTAATCACCTGAGTTAACTGCGATTGATCAACAGCCCTACTTGTAACCAGAGACAGAGTTTTACCTCTCACCTCACAATTTAATTTCCTTAATAGCCTTTTGTGTTCAAGGTTTTTTGAAAGTCTAAATTATGTCAAATATTTTCTCTTTATCTGCTAGTTTGCTGACTTGCTCAAAGAACCCTAACAGAGTAGAGAGGCACAGTTTTCCTTTAGTCATTTCCAAAACCGGATTGCCAAATGTACTTGTTGATTATTACACTGATATTCTATGGGGAGCTGCTCCAACTAACACTGGCAATAGCCCTTCTGCTCCAGGGTAGATGGATGCTGGCTGCGGCACTAGATGCTTGGCTTCTAGAGTGAGCAAATATGAAGCAGTGAACTTCAACAATTGTAAGAGAATGGATCATAGAGGCAAGAAACCAGAGCTTTATTGCATCCAAAGGAGCAGGGTATTCCTGTGTGATTTCCAGAGCATTCAAAGCTCACTTGGGATCCTCCAGTTTGTGGGAGACACCATCTTACAGGCTCTATTCAGAAACTATGGAGGGTGGCTTCTGATGGAATCAAGCTATTACTTGATACTAAAAAAGTACTTAAACTGCAGATGACCTCAGCCAGGTTCTTTTCAGAGTGGGCAGGCCAGCACTAATGGTGAGCAACTAAAGTTGACAGTTCTTTACTACGGAGAGAATTTCTGTTTGCAGTATTGTTGCAGCCTGTTGGTCCTAGGATATGAGAGAGAAAAGGTGGATGCGGTAATATCTTTTATTGGACCAACTTCTGGTGGTGAAAAAGTTACGCTTTTGAGCTACACCAAAGAACAGCTCTGTTTTGATCAAAAGCTTGTTTCTTTTACCAACAGAAGTTGGTCCAAGAAGAGATATTACCTTATTCACCTTGTCCCTCTAAAAAAAATTTCTGGCATTTTCCATCTAAATCTATACAAAGTAACCCATATGATGTGGGTAAGAAGAAGTAGGGTGGAGCTGAAGAGTTTGTATTCAGGCTTCTCTATTGTTAGTTACAGAATTCTGTTTTTCAATATTTTGTACAATTCCATGATTAACAATCACATGAAAATACACACATTTATATGGTTATAAAAGCTTTGTAGGAATACTACTATGACATGATGGGTCTTACTGGAGTGTTTTATAAGTTAGAATACGTGTGGAATTTTCTGGAGTCTCATTTATGAATTAAACACCATTTTTTTCTTGAATATAGCAGAGAGGCAGAGCTAACTGGGAAATAAAGTGGCAAATTTTGAAGGAGTGGAGAGGGGGGAGCCACTTGTTAAATTTATATTTCAGATTGTTTTGGTGATCTGATGTGGCCGATCCATCTCCTTAAGAGGTAAGCTTCTAAAAATATTTGCCAAAGCTTGTTCATTCTCTGCCCCCTTTAGCATTCTAGGGTGGAACTTTGAATCTTCTGATAATTTCAAATGTCACTCACCTCTACACTTCTTAACTTATCTGTCCCCATAACTCAATTTTTTGAAATAAGCAATTATCTCTGCTCTTCCTTTCAAGGAAGGAGGTAAAACCTTTATTTTCATTATCTTGAGCCTCTAACTCCCTGTCCGATTTTACAGAGAAACTTCCCTTAAATTGTGCTTCTGGGTATTATAAAGTTTTGTTTTGTCCATTGCTTTTTAAATCTCAGTTTCAGGTCTTCTGTTTCCTAGAGGCAGTATGGATTTGTTATTTATCCTTAATATTGTTCTGTATTTCCATATATCAATTCTTTCAAAAAGCCAGTGGCTTATTAAAACAGTGTCTCAAGGCTGGCATCACTGGCAGACAGGAGGAAACAAAGTTTGAGCCTTTAATTATACATGTGTATCTAGTGTTGTTGTAGGCATGTTGGTCCCAGGATATGAGAGAGTCAAGGTAGGTGAGGTAATATATTTTATTGGACCAACTGCTGTTGGTGAAAAGGACAAGCTTTTGAGCTTCACAGAGCTCTTCTTAAGGTCTAGAGAAGAAAACTAGTCTCTCCAAGTTAAATATAAGCTAATTACCTTGTGACATAATGACATTACCTATAGCTAAAAAGCAAAGCCCATTTGTGCTGAAAACGTTGCAGATGTAAGGATTGGCAGGACTTGAGTCCAGGCCTGCAGGGCTACCAGGCAGCCAACATTCCCAGCTGGCAGCAGCTGTAATGTGGGCACCCCCTGCGGCCCACAATCCACAGAAATTGCATTCCACAGGAAGTTCCACCTTCACTGGTCTCACAGACAGTTACCATAGTGATCCCCAATTGGCTCCTTGATCATATATAAGCCCCTGGAGTGTATCAGGCAGTTTTGAATCATAAAAGTTACATACAGCTCTTTTTCACTTTCCCTTGGCAAGCACGCAGCATGGCCAAACCACTAACCGTGGTGAGTTCGGCTGGAGTCGGGGGAGGTGCAAAATGGGACAAAGGATTTGGGTGGTTACAGAAGGGGATCACCTACAAGTGCCCAGGGAATGACCAAGAGAAGGCACCAGACAAGTGGTGAGTGGAGCACCCCGAGACAGCTTGACTCCCGACTCTGACTCCAGCTTTGGCCCTCATCTTGACTCTGGCACTGGCCATGACCCCCGGGCTTTGGCTCCTGGCACCCAAGCTCCTGCCACTAGTTCTGCCTACCTTTGCCCAGGAGCCTCACATGCTGTATTTATGAGGCACTGCCACTGAGCAAATAATTAGTATTGTAATTATCCTAAAAAATTAGGGGGGGAAGTTGTTTGTGATCTGTCTATGAGCAACATACATTATTCTCAAATTTAAACATTATTTGAAATTACTTGCCAAATGTGTGTAACTAATTCTTGGCCAGAATATTGTTCACAAGTAGGTTATTGTATTTGATGTTAGGGACATATTCATTAGTTTTGAATTGAGACACAGGCTACATGGTATAATTTCTGTTTTTGACTAAGTAAAACTGAGAGAATCAGTTTTATGGTGCAAACCCTGGAAAACTGATTCTAAGTTTCTGATTTCAATGTAAAAAAATATGTAAAAAGTTGCTTTGGACATATTGACTGTCCCCCCTGCTTCTTTCCTCCCTTCTTTTGCACTTGGTGTAAGTTTTCCACTGTATGACCAAAAATCCATATTTCATAGGATCAGTTTTAAGGACGTTTCTAAGGAAATTCTTGTGCTAAATAATTTTTCTTAAACACAAATTATGTACTAACTGCAGTAAAGCACAGCAAAGTCTTAGATAGTGAGTGGGAATTTAGAGGTGATAATCTGCATCATTGTCCTCTAGCGGCTCCAAATCTCTTCAACAATAGATTTTTTTTTAACAAAAGTTGATTGTAGTCAGTTTTCTTCCATTCATTTTGCATTCCCCAAGAGTCAGCAAAATCCAGTATTTATGTGCAACTACTGTACCTTATGGAAAGTTTCTTCTGAAGCAGTTAAATCTGATTATATGATGATTACTCATCATTATTAATTATAGTTAGGAAGTAAAATGGAAGTTGTGAACTTTGAAGAATTAGTAATTAATCATTTATTTTCTGAAGCAGCAGCATTCAAGCAAGACAAGTAAATGAGTCTGGAAAGCCCTCAAAATGTGCACCTTAATTATAAATATGCTGTATTTGCTAACTCAAGACATAGCATGTTCAACTGTTCAAATCTCCTTAAAATCTGTAAATTAAGCATTATAAAGAGTTTGGAAATAGACAATGGAAAAAATTATTTTATTAAACTATAGCTAATACCATTGAGTAAAGATCTGGCAATGGATTTGAGATTATCTTGTGAACTATAAATGGAATTTTATAATTGTTCAGCTGTCAAAGAAAACAAAACATTGGTTATGTAGATAGGTGATGAGTCATGTCCATGTCGACAACTTGTCTGTCAGTCAGGAATCTTATTATACAAAGGATCTAAATATCCATGAAAAAACAGATTTTTGATGGACAGCTGAGCTACAGGAATAGACTCCATAAAGTAGACAATTTTCAAACAGCCAGGATGGTTAGAATGGTTCAAACGGCCATGGTTAGAATCAATAGGATTTCGTTTTTTAACTTAACTGGTGGGCTGTTTACAACTTTTATTCTAGATTTATTTTCTTCACATTATAATTTAAATTCTATCCAGATTAAATGCTCTTTAAAGCATTGCCAATATAAAAATGCCAGCCTGGTTGTGGGTATGTAATAGAATTTAATTATCAATGGAATAACAGCTTGTTGTACATGGCTGTCTATTATTCTATTTATGCTCATACAGCAATGATCCCACAATTACCCCTAGACTGTAAGCACTTTGAGGCACAGTGCCTAGCCCAATAGGGTACTGATCAATGAGTAGGGCTGGTAGGTGCTATAGTAATAAATGAATTAATAATAAAGTAATGTAACTTGAAGATGGCAATACAGCACAATCATGATCAAATATTTAGCACCTATACAGATCACACCCTATTAGCAAACCAGTGGATGCCCTGAAATGAGAACTTCACACACTTCCTACTGCCTCAAGGTAGAATATTTCTGCTGAGCAAATGGGTGGAAATCATTCTACCATTTTAAAAGCACTGTTTTTGGTAAATAAATCTTAGTACATACAATATATCAAAGCTTTTGTGAACATGGCAGTTATAAAAAGCAGATCTCTTGGCATTGGTCATACCATCTCAGGCTGTGAGCCTGACCAATCAGAAGTTAAACAGGATCCAGTCTGATCAATACTTAGGAAACTTCCAATGAAAAGTCAAGCGCTGTAGAAAGAGGTGGTGTCAATTCAGTACCTATATCTTCTAGGTCAGTACCAAGTCAACATCAAAACAGGATTTACTTTTAGGGAACAGTGACATAAGCTGGTGCTTGGGTGATAAGTAAAACCAAGAGTCCCTGGCCATTAATGACCCAATAGCATCTTTTGTAAGAACAAGGTCACTAGCCTTAGTGTCCTGGCCAAATTCCTTCTGTAGTTTCAATTGGACATGGTGTTATCTCCAATTTCAGACAAATAATTGAGTGTAGTGTTGCCGTGCACTGTTAAATGGTTTTACCCCAAAGCTGGCTGTACTTTATTGATGGCTAAAATAATTACTGCATAAACAGCATTCAGGGCCTAATCATTCATGAGCAACCACAGGTGCACATTAGGTTAGAAATGGAACATTTCCACAGCTTTTCACTGTGTTGATGGTCAATGCAACAGAGATCTCTACAAAACAAAAACAAAACCATTTGTTCCCCCTCAACAACTATTTCTCTTCAAGATTCCAATTTAAAAAACAACAAAACTCACAGATCTTCTTAGCTACATGCTAAATTCCTTATTTAATCATACTGCTTTCACTGCTTCCCACTACCATTCAGATTCTAAACTCTTTTGGTCAGAACCTTGTCTTCACATCTATATGTAGTGTCCAGCACAGTGGTCCCCAAACTGGGGGGCGTACCCTCTTAGGGGGACACGGAGGCATGCTTGGGAGGGTGTGGCTGGGGCCTGTTTTGGCCCCAGCTCCGCTCCCAGCCTCACCCCCAGGTGTGATCCCAGCATTGGCCCCTGGGTCCCGGCCCGGCCGCAGCTCCACACCTGGCTATGGCCTCAGCTGGTGGCCCCGACCTGGCCATGGCTCCACTCCCAGCTACAGCCCTGCCCCAGCCCCAACCCGGCCATGGCTTTGCTCCCATCCCAGACCCCACCCCTAGCCTTGGCCCCTGGATCCTGTCTGTGGCTTCGGCCCCTGACCAAGGCCCCGCTCCCAGCTACAGCTCTGGCCTTCACCGTGGCCCCATTCCCAGCCCCAGCTCCTATGGGGGGCAGGGGGCATGGACAGAGGTAAGGGGGAGTGTAATGTAAAAAGTTTGGGGCCCATTGGTCTCACACATTGTTGGTATGTATCAATTGAATAATTTTGCCCAAAAATCGGGGTTGGTAGGAGACAAATAGATTCCTTTGCAGCCCTGCAAGAAAAGTCTTCCTCAGTGCCAGAATGAGAAATGTCTTAGCTGATTTTTTCCCTCATTCATAATTAATGGCTCTCCTGTGGAATGTGGAGATGGTCAATATTAGTGCTTGAGGCTCTGGACTAAACCCCGTCCTTCAATCAAGGCCACCAGACAAGTTCTTCCAAAACTGTAGAAACACTCCAGCAAACATCTGTTAGCATTAAGATAAAAATTTGAAGCTATATTGGCAAACCTTAAGGCAATTATATGTTCAAGGTTCCCTTTAGAGAAAAAATTCCAATTGTTATAAATTGTATTCTGGGTCATTACCAGACTATCAGTGGGTTGAAGGAGGAAAGAAACTGCCAGAAGAAAGTAAATTATCAACAGGTAAGAAATTTCTCATTCTGCTGCACAGCATCTCTCCTCACTCATCACAAATAGGAAGTAGTGAGAAGTGATTCCCCCGAGTAGGGACGGAGAAGGATAAAGCAGAATTTTAATGATAATAGTAGAATAATATGAGCAAGATGAAATCCCCCCCGTATAAAGCAAAAGCGTAGTAATTGAAAAAATTATTTGCGAAATAAGCCAGTAACATCTAGCACATTTGGTCCCCCTCCTGGCCTTCCTCGAGGGCATCCACATAAAGGTTTCAGGCTTCCTAGCTGTCAGCTCACTCAAGTGGAGACCCATGTTTCTCTCTCTCCAGACTGGAGGTTTAGGCTTGCATTTCCTCTGCACTTCACTGTGACTTCCCCAGGAGGCCTGACTAGGGTCTAGTGCCTGTGGTTAAACTTTCTCCAGAGGCTACAACAGTGTATACCAGTTACCAACCAGCCTTCAGAAAGCAAAACACATTTATTCTTAGGGTACAAGCATTACAGAGAAAACGTATAAAAAGAATAAAAGTTTCTACGCACATGCTAAAAGCTTACCAGCGGTCTCCCATCGGTTTTATGGGGTCCAGTAAGGCAACATCCTTTCACAAGGGTTGCAGCCCTCCCTTGGGCAGAGGGTCCTGTCCATTTGCTGAATCAAAAGGCCTTTGTTAGTCTAAACTCAGCCATTTTATACCAAAAGCCTTTTCTTTATCTGTTGGTCTCTGGAAAACCCAGTTTGAACCAGTACATGCAAACCTCCCCAAGGGGTTATACATCTCAG
The DNA here is from genome assembly GCF_011386835.1 of Chrysemys picta bellii. Lineage (NCBI taxonomy): Eukaryota > Metazoa > Chordata > Testudines > Emydidae > Chrysemys > Chrysemys picta. The sequence goes on along the minus strand of NC_088796.1, from coordinate 39,314,282 downwards.
GGGGGAGGGGGGTTACAGCCTCTTTAATCATCCCCCACTGTTTTTAGTCCTTGGAGGAGCTGTGGAAACCCCCTGCCCCCAGAGTTGCATACAATCCCTGGCTTACAGTGATATATAAACCATATATATAAACTTAATAGAATGTGGTCCCCAAAGTAAGATACTGTGTATAATTGCACCTTCCTACCAAAGGATGCCGCTGCAGAGGAACAAAAACTTACTTTGCAAATCTTTCTCAGATGAGGCAGAGACAGTCTCTTCATAGAACATAATTAGGGACTGTGGAGAGGGATCATTGATTCCCATCTGTGAATGGCTTCCCAGATGCCTAAAATGCCAGCGACTACAAGACTTTAACATCTTGCCTGTAGCAACTTTGAAGCTTTATGGTCTTAGCAATTTGGATGGGAGTGAGATGAGCCGGTTAGGTTTGGCAGATCTACTTCACATATCTTTATGGCTCTAGGACAGGGGTGGGCAAACTACAGCCTGTGGGCCAGATCCAGCTTGTGGGATTGCCAGCCCCATGGCACAGCGGGGCTAAGGCAGGCTCCCTGCCTGCCCTGGCCCTGCGCCGCTCCCAGAAGCAGCTGGCACCATGTCCATGCTGCCCCTGGGCGGGTTGGGGGGGCAGAGGACTCCATGCGCTGCCCTCACCTGCAGGCACCGCCCCCCACAACTCCCATTGGCTGGGAATGGGGAACCGTGGCCAATGGGAGCTTTGGGGGAGGTACCCGCAGGGGCTGCAGGGACATGGTGCCAGCTGCTTCCGGGAGCGGCATGGGGCCAGGGCAGGCAGGGAGCCTGCCTTAGCCCTGCTGCCACCCCGGAGCCACTACAGGTGAGCAGCACCAGGCTGGAGCCCGCACCATGAACCCCTCCTGCACCCCACACCCAAATCCCCTGCCACACCCCGCATTCCCTGCCACACCCCAACCCCCTGCCCCAGCCCTACATTCATGGCCCTGCATGCAATTTCCCCACCCAGATGTGGCCCTCGAGCCAAAACATTTGCCCATCCCTGCTCTATGAATACCCAACCTTTCCAGAGAAGCACTAAGGATTAGAACAAAGTGATCGCAGAGCTATTTCTCAAGAAATGTGGAATCTGAGCTCCTTTCCCTGGCAGAGCGAAGATACGTGGGCTAAAAACCAGACAGGTACAATCCTCATTTGGATGACTGAGAGAGAGCTTCACAGAAATATCAGAGTACAGAGAGTGGCTAAGGCTATGTCTATGCTACAGCGGCGCAGCTGCACCAGTAGCGCTTCTGGTGAAATGCTCTAAGCCAACCGGAGAGAGCTCTCCCATCAGCTTAATAACTCTTGCCTCTGCAAGAGGTGGCAACTATGTCACTGGGAGAAGTTCTTCCACCGGCAGAGTGGTATTCTCACCGGTGCATAGGTTGATATAACTTACATTGTTCAGGGGTGGGGATTATTCATACCCCTGACCAATGTAAGTTAGCTGGAGTAATTTGTAGTGTAGACGTAGCCGAAGTGTGGGAGAAAAGCTCCAACAAACACTCCTTTAGGGTGGGAAGGCAAAAGAGAAAGGTTTTAAATCCTTGTTTTTACATCACTTGCTCATTTACAAAACTAACTGCTGCCTTATGAAAGGTTGTTTTTTAGAGACCAGGCACCTCCAGAGTTCACACAATTTCCCCAAGCAGACTGTGAGAGGTTCGCATCCTTGGGAATCATCATGCTCCTAGTTGAGCCTTTTCACAGTGGCTTTGTGTGGGAGGGGAGGCCCCATTTACTGGTCCAATTTCAAGCCCCAGGACCTGGTAGAGTGAGATCCGCCTGACGGCAGCAATAGCAGGGCACAGCTCGCCCTGTAACAGTCCAATAGCTCTGTTAGACTATTAAATACAGTAGTGCCAACCTCAAGAGATCAAATATCAGGTTAGAACCCCAAAATCGTATTTTTTAAAAAAAAGACTATACCACGTTTTTATCGGTCTTTTGATCTTTGAACCTCCCTGCCCATCCCCACTCTGTGCATGAGACAATTGGTGTTGCCCACTGTCCCAAATTTATTGAGCAAAGTGATTATGGCCCTCACTGCAAAAGCTCTCACCTCCCCACCCCTACACCTCTCCTCTGCCCTATTAATTTTGCACCCCCCCCATTAGTTTAGCCCACCCTCAGTTCAGCCCATCCAGCCCCCCAACAGTTTGCCCCCCCAGCCCTTATAAGTTCATTAATTCCATTAGTTCAGCCCCCCAGCCTCATGGATGCTCCTCCTGAGGTTCTTCACTCCCCTCCACAGGACTGGAGGGGGCTGTAGTAGGTCCCTGGTCCGTCTTCCATCCTGGGGGGGGGCAGCTCCAGGGGCTCTTCATACCCCTCTGCCTTTCTCAGGCTGGGGGCTGAAGGCAGGGAGAGAGGAAGGGGAGTAGAGGTGACGTCCTGTCCATTTGGTCACAGAAGGAGAGCAGGAAGGAAGATGCGGAATTGCCCTGACCTGCAGGGCTCTTTAGGTCCCTCCTCCCCCCTTCTCTCTTATAATAATAGCTTCCTGTTCCTACACAGAGAAAGAGCAAGAGAGAGAGAGAGCATGCAAGCACTGCCAGCAGCAGCTCTGATCGGTTATTTTTGCCCCAGGACAAATGGGCTGACAACCAGAGGGCTCAAATTCGCTAGAGGGCTAGATCTTCTGGCATCATCCCAAGACTGGTTCAACCCCAGCTAAAATCATGTCAGGGATGGGGGGAATTGCAAGAGTTGACAAAGCTATAGATGCTTGCAAGACTTCCCTACTGTTGTTGAAGCGGGAGAGGGAGCTTGTTGGAGTGGTGCTGAACAAGAGGGTTAGAGCCTCAGTGCTCCCGCCGGTGATTCCTCAGTTGAGGACAAGGAGAGAGGCAGGGCCGGCTCCAGGCACCAGCCCACCAAGCTTGTGCTTGGGGCGGGGGGGCGGCCCAGCCCGGCGCTCCGGCTCTGGCCACCGGGGCCGCGACTTGGCTTGCCGCCCTTCCCGCGGCGCTCTGGCCGCCGGGGAGAGCGGAGCCGCGGCTGGGCTCGCCGCCGGGGAGAGCGGAGCCCCGGCTGAGCTCGCCACCCTCCCCGCTCCCCTGCGCTCCAGCTGGTTGGGGAGAGCGGCCCGCGGCCGGGCTCGGCGCCCTCCCCTGCCGCGCTGGGGGGACGGAGGGGCAGCGGCCGGAGGCTTTTTTGCCTGGGGCGGCAAAAAAGCCAGAGCCGGCCCTGGAGAGAGGAGCTAGGAGCTTAAATGAAGTCGCTAATGCACAAAGATGAATAAAAATGAAAGTTATAAAACTTGTTACACTGCCAGAGGCAGAATTTCTGTGTGGACTAAATTGAAGGGCACAGCTTAGTCCTGGAGCCTCCAGTAACAATATTAAACCACCTCCAGATTTCCCAAGTGGAGGGGCTGGGGTGTTACGCATTTGTTATGAACCAGAAGAGAAATTGTGTAGCAGAAATATGTTCTAACACAAGCTACTTTCTCCCCCTTCAATAAATACATATAAACAAATCTCTATCACTTACTTTGGCCTCTGCCCATCTCTCCTATGGTACCTTCCTGGACAGGCTCCCATCTGGTGCTGCAGCAGTCTTCAGACAGCGTGCCATATTTCCACTCCTTCCAAAATTCCCCTGTAGGCGTCTCTCCATGTGAAAGCTCACTTGGATCATCTACTTTTCACAAGCACTTCCAATACGTTCTCCCTCTCCCCTCCCCACAAACATCAGTCTCTCCTCTACCAACCCCAATCATTCTCTTTTCCTTGCATGCTCTCTCTCTCTTTCCCCAAACTCCTCATTCTCTCCTCAGCATACTTCATTCTGTCCTCCCACAGTCTCTCGTCTGGAGAGTTTCTTTCCCCTCTCCACAATCCCTCCAACCTCTATTCCCATTCCTCACAATTTCCTTCCTCTTCCCCCAAACCTAGGGCTACCATATGTCCAGATTTCCCCAGACATGTCCAGCTTTTCGGTCTATAAATAGCCAGCCGGGGGGGATTTTTAAAAATCTAAAAATGTCCAGGATTTCCCCCCGGTCAGCTATTTATAGACAGAAAAGCAGCGGCCAAGCGCCGCCCGGCAGCCAAAGCCCCTTCCTGGCTCCCCCTATCCCCTGCAGCCTTACCACACTGTCCGGCCCCGCAGCTGTCTTCCCCCTCCTCCACTCCCCTGAACGCTCTGCCCACCTGCTCCTCCCCCTCCCCTGCTTCCCGCGAATAAGATCTTTGCGGGAAGTCTGAAAAGAAGCAGGGGCAGGTGGGAGGTAGCAGCAGGTAAGCTGGGGTGAGGGGGTGCAAGGAGGAGAGCTCCGGGGAGGCGCGTCCCTGGCCGAGTGGCGCCAGCGGCCCCAATGGCTCCGGCCCAGCTCGGGCCCCAGCAGCTCCGGCCCCAGGGCGGCGACCCCGGTTCCGGCCGAGTGCGCCAGCCAAGCATCCCCGGCCCGGACCAGCTCGGGCCCCAGCAGCGCCGGCCCAGCCCCAGCCGAGCACCTCTGGCCCGGCCCCAAGCCCCGCAGTTCCAGCCGGAGTGCAGCCCGATTCCTGGGCTCTTTAAAGCCGGCCCTGGTCAGGGGACAGGGAGGGGAGGTTGGATGGGTCGGGAGTTGCGGGGGGGCTGCCAGGGGGGCAGGGGTGAGGAGAGGGGTTGGGACAGTCAGGGACAGGAGCATGGGGGGTTAGATGGGTCTGGGGTTCTGGGGGGGCTGTCAGGGGCAGGGGTGTGGAGAGGGGTTGGGACAGTCAGAAATAGGGAGTGGGGGGTTAGATAGGTCGGGGGTTCTGGGGGGGCTGTCAGGGGGGCAGGGGTGTGGAGAGGGGTTGGGACAGTCAGGGACAGGGAACGGGGGGGTTAGATGGGTCTGTGGTTCTGGGGGGGCTGTCAGGGGGGCAGGGGTGTGGAGAGGGGTTGGGACAGTCAGGGACAGGGAGCAGGGGGAGTTAGATGGGTCTGGGGTTCTGGGGGGGCTGTCAGGGGGGCAGGGAGCAGTTGGATAGGGCATGGGAGTCCCCGGGGGTTGTCTGGGGGCGGGGGTGTGAATATGGGGTGGGGGTGTGGATAAGGGTTGGGGTAGTCAGGGGAGAGGTAGGGTCGTAGGGGGTTCTCAGGAGGGGGCAGTCAGGGGACAAGAAGCAGGGCGGCTTAGATAGGGGGTGGGGTCCTAGGGGGCAGTTAGTGGCAGGGGTCCCAGGAGGGGGCAGTCAGGGGACAAGGAGTGGGGAGGTTTGGGGTTCTGACGGGGGCAATCAGGGGGTGGGAAGTGGGAGGGAGTGGATGGGGGCAGGGCAGGGGCGGGGCTCCTCCCCCCCCCAGTGTCCTCTTTTTTGCTTGTGGAAATATGGTAACCCTACCCAAACCAACCTCACTCTCTCCATTGCTCCTCCACTTGTGACTGTCTCCCCCTCCCCCCAGCTAATCCCTCTCCTCCATGCCTGTCCTTTAAGGGGAAGGAAGAAGAAACTGCACTTCCTCTAGGACCTGCCTGTTGTTCAGGCACTGAACCTGCAGGGCAGGGGCCCAGGCAAGGCTCTGAGCCAGGGCAGGCAGAAGTGAAAGCTGCAGTCTCCTGCTTGCCTTACTGAATGTGGAGCAGGGAAGGGGGTAGAAAGAGACAGAGACCCTTTCCCGCCTTTCAGAGTCTGAGCCCCTTTTCATGGCACAGCACAGTTTATGGCTGATGCTCAGAGGACACAATTCCAATTCTGCTTCTGCCTCAAATCTGAGCCACTTTCCTGGCAGAGCAAGGGTCTTGGGCTGAAAGCCAGGCAGCCACAATTCCCATGAGGCTGCAGTCTGAGGCAGGGCTACTACCCAGGAGGGACAAAGAAGCTTCTCTGCCTGCCTAGACATGCTGCAGGGTGGGGGAGGGGTGGTGAGCATGCTACAGAGCACAGCGAGAGAGACTCTGTGTGCAGGAGAAAAGTCCCAGCAAACACTACCTTAGGAGAAGGGGTTTAACCCCTGATTTTGACCCCACGCCACATTAACAATAGTACTCGCTGCATTGCAAAGGACACTCTTGCTTTTGCTTTTTTGGGACCGGGGTATGCAGCACTTACTCTGGAGTATCATGAGAATCTGCTGATTCATAGTAGAAGGAGGGGGAGCTGTGTAAAAGCCCTGCTTCTTTCCTGAAGGAGCTGAGGACCCACTTCAGTATTGCGGGATGGGGAACTGTGGATTCTTTCAGGGTGGTTTTCCCTCTCCAGCCCAGGTTCGTTGTGGGATTTACCTCCCTGATCTGGCTGGATAGCTTTCTCCTTGTCCTCAAGACTTTCTCCCTCAACGTTCAGAAGCTTCTGATTGGGCTTTTCTGTGTTGGAGTCAGAGCTCCTTGGAGCAGGCTGGGGACCAACTCTGAGACCTGTATGTGACAGTGCAAGTAGGGTGACCAGATTGCAAGTGTGAAAAAATCAGACAGAGGATGGGGGGTAATAGGTGCCTATGTAAGAAAAAGCTCCAAAAATCGGGACTGTCCCTATAAAATCGGGACATCTGGTCACCCTAAGTGCAAGGGTTGGGTGGCTGGGAACAGGCAGAGTATAATTCACGCTCTGTAGAGCCTGTGAAAGCTGCCTCACATAGGGAACACTGCTTAAATTTCAGCCACGTGTTTGCAGGAGAGCTCTGCCATGCCTCAGTCGGGGCAAAGGAGTCCAGCAGGGAGGCATTGCAGTAGCAGATCCAGTTAACTGAACCCACCATGCTGTTTTGTAGCCAATCTGTGAGGGGAGAGAAGGAGGAAGATTATAAATCAGGGGTCGGCAACCTTTGAGAAGTGGTGTGCCGAGTTTTCTTTATTCACTCTAATTTAAGGTTTCGCGAGCCAGTAATAAATTTTAACGTTTTTAGACGGTCTCTTTCTATAAGTCTATAATATATAACTAAACTATTGTTGTATGTAAAGTAAATAAGGTTTTTAAAATGTTTAAGAAGCTTCATTTAAAATTAAATTAAAATGCAGAGCCCCCCAGACCGGTGGCCAGGATCCGGGCAGTGTGAGTGCCACTGAAAATCAGCTTGTGTGCTGCCCTTGGCACATGTGCCATAGGTTGCCTACCCCTGTTATAAGTCATAACTGCACGAAAACGAAAAAAATTAAAGGTTTTATAAACAAATAATCAGGAGAAACTGAACTCCCAACTTCCTCTACCACCAGAGGCAGAAAATCTGGTGGCCTGAACTGAAAGGAAGAGAGCTTTGTCCTGAAGCCACTAGCAACAACAAATTCCCGTGGCAGGTGAGAGGCATTAACCCACTATCAGGTGCAGATTAGCCTCTGAGCCATTGGGGCCCATGCCTGGGGCCCTAAGAAAAATGGGCGCCCCCGTACGCTGAGCTGCCCCGCTCTGCCCAGCTGGTGCTCCCGCTGGGGAGCGGGGTTGGAGTGTGGGGGCTTGCCCTGCTCCACCGGCCTGGCACTCCTGCGGGGAACAGGAGAAGCCCCCATGTCCGACCCCACTTCCCAGCAGGAGGTCTGCGAGGGGCAGGTGGGGGACTGCAGGCAGAGTGGGGAGGGTCCCCCTCTTGCTCTGGCCCAGGGCCCCACAAAACCATAATCCGCCTCTGTCCACTAGTAATGAATGAGAATCTGCAACATAAAGGTACCTAGTGAAATTTTCAAAAGCACTTAGGTGCCTATCTGCATCTTCAGTCACCTAAATACCTTTGAAAACCTGGCCCTAAAGGTTAAACTTACACTTATTGAAGTAAATGGCAAAGCTTCCATTGGCTTTAATGGTTCAGGGCTAAAATATGAAATCCTCCAAAGTGAAGAACAATCTTTTTTGACATACTCTGTAGAATGCCTATGTCTGTTAATGTGATGATAAATACTAAGGCATAAATACTTTTGAGGATAGAAATTCTCACAGAATGCACATCTTTCCACCTCCTGATGGGTTTTCAGCTTAGGTATTGATACAGCAGATTTACTAAATTAGCTATTTTAACTATTACTTCATTTAAATCCCTAGATAAAAATATAGCTTTTAGTTCAAAGTGCCAAAAACTCCCTAAGTTCTAAGAGTATTTTTGTTAAAATGCAATCACAAAATTAACAAAAAGTTATTTTGAAAAATATGTTGTCTTTAATATCAAAACAATACCTCACTGATTCCTAACGTGCCCACTCTCCAGGAGAATGACCTTTGAAACAAAGTTTTTTTGCTGTATCAATACCTAAGCTGAAAACCCATCAGGAGGTGGAAAGATGTGCATTCTACAGAGTATGTCAAAAAAGCCTATTTAATATGTTCTATTTAAATGTATTTTAGAATGTGTAATGGAAATATATTTATAGTATGGGGAGGGGGGAATGTGTAAATCATGTTAAGTAGCTTTTAGCCTGAATCATCAAGCACAAAAGTTAAATCTGTAGTGAAGAATTCAGAACAACAATAATTGCCATTTACAATTCACAGCACTTTTATACCTTATAAGTACAATAAGGCCTGGTCTACACTAGGCGTTTATGTCGAAGTTAGCGCCGTTACATCGAATTAACCCTGCACCCGTCCACACCGCGAAGCTATTTAGTTCGACATAGAGGTCTCTTAAATTCGACTTCTGTACTCCTCCCCGACGAGGGGAGTAGCGCTAAATTCGACATGGCCATGTCGAATTAGGCTAGGTGTGGATGGAAATCGACGCTAATAGCTCCGGGAGCTATCCCAGAGTGCACCACTCTGTTGACGCTCTGGACAGCAGTCCGAGCTCGGATGCTCTGACCAGCCACACAGGAAAAGCCCCCGGAAAATTTGAATTCCTTTTCCTGTCTCGGCAGTTTGAATCTCATTTCCTGTCTGGACATCGTGGCGAGCTCAGCAGCACTGGCAACGATGCAGAGCTCTCCAGCAGTGATGGCCGTGCAATCTCAGAATAGAAAGAGGGCCCCAGCATGGACTGATCTGGAAGTCTTGGATCTGATCGCTGTGTGGGGCGATGAGTCCGTGCTTTCCGAGCTGCGCTCCAAGAAACGGAATGCAAAGATCTACGAGAAGATCTCTAAAGAAATGTCAGAGAGAGGATACAGCCGGGATGCAACGCAGTGCCACGTGAAAATCAAGGAGCTGAGACAAGGCTATCAGAAGATCAAAGAGGCAAACAGACGCTCCGGATCCCATCCCCAGACATGCTGTTTCTACGAGGCACTGCATTCCATCCTAGGTGCGGCCGCCACCACTACCCCACCACTGACCGTGGACTCTGAGGATGGGATATTGTCCACGGCCGGTTCCTCGGACATGTTAGCGGACGGGGAAGATGAGGAAGGAGATGAGGAGGACGAGGCAGTCGACAGCGCTTACAACGCTGATTTCCCCGACAGCCAGGATCTCTTCATCACCCTTACAGAGATCCCCTACCAACCGTCCCCAGCCGTTAACCCGGACACAGAATCTGGGGAAGGATCAGCCAGTAAGTGTTTTAAACATCTAAACATTTATTTTTAACAGAACAGGAATATTAAGAACAACAACAATGGGTTTCTCATGATTAGTTTGCCCTAGGCGCTTAACATTTCAGTCCTGGGCAGTGCAACTATTGAAAAAAAATCTAACAATGTCCGGTTTAGCATGATTGTTCTGCCCAAGCCGCTCTACTGTTTAGTCCCTGCCAGTGCAGCTACAGTAAAATGCGGTCTATATGTCCGGGGATAGAGCAGAAATCCTCCTGGGACATCTCGAGGAAGCTCTCCTGGAGGTAATTGGAAAGCCGTTGCGTCAGGTTCCTGGGGAGAGCGGCCTTATTGGGTCCTCCGTAGTATGACACGTTGCCGCGCCACGAGACAATCAAGTACTCAGGGATCATTGCCCTGCACAGCAGGGCGGCATACCGCCCTGGTCTTTGGAGGCTTTCCCGAAGCATTCTTTCTTTATCGCTGTCTGAGATCCTCATCAGGGTGATGTCGCTCATGGTGACCTGCTTTGAATTAGGTAGGGGAATGTTAGTGTTGGGACTGCTTGCCCGTTCCTTTACAGAACTGTAACTGCTGCTTTGCAGCCACGCGGTGGAGGCGGGAGAGGGGCAGCCGAAAGGGATCGTTCCCGGGGACAGCCGCGAGGGGGTGGGACAGGGGCAGAGTTCCCGCTTGCCGGATTGCTGGCAGCAGGGACTGACATTGCTTTAAATGTGAAATGAGGCCAGTGGTATTATAAAAGTTTTAAGCTGCCACAAGTCTACGGCTTACCATGTCTGCCTGCTACACAAATTCCGGTGTCCTGCCCAGCTTCTCAGATCTGTTGTGCAAGACCCCAGGCACTGAATGCGAAGGCCGAGAATTCGACCTTGTCCTGAGTGCGCATGTGATAGGTGCTGTGCATGGTCTTGTGCACAGAGAAAGACTATGTTCTTTGTTCACAACTACATTTATCTTTCTGAGGAATTCACTCCCTTTTTCCCATTCCCACAGCCACATCTGCGACTGTCTCACAACCTAGCCTGGCATCACACTCCCAGAGGCTAGCGCAGATTAGGCGTAGGAAGAAGAGGACACGGGAGGACATGTTCTCGGAGCGTATGGCCTGCTCCCGAGCCCAGGCAGCACAGCAGACCCAGTGGCGGGAGAACTTGTCCCAAATGCACCAAGCACACATGGAACGGGAGGAGAGGTGGCGGCAGGAAGACCAGCAGGCGACTCAAACGCTGCTTGGACTAATGAGGGAGCAAACGGACACGCTCCGGCGCCTTGTGGATGTTCTGCAGGAACGGAGGCAGGAGGACAGAGCCCCGCTGCAGTCTATCTGTAACCGCCCTCCCCCGCCACCAAGTCCCATACCCCCCTCACCCAAAGTGCAAAGAAGGAGGGGCGGCAGAGTCCGTGCAAACTCTCACTCCACCCCTGCAGACAGCTCTAGTAGTAGAAGGCTCTCATTCCCCAAAATTTGACAAGTTCTTTCCTTCCCGCCTCACACAAGCCCCCGTCCAAGTTTCACCTCCCAGTTCCATGTGTAGTTGCTAATAAAAAATACGTTTCTGTTAATTACTGTTTCCATCATGTTCTTTTGGAGGAGGGGGGGAAGGGGGTTGGTAATTGGACAGGACAGTCACCTTTGGCAGGGTACATAGGCGGGGGCAGGTCCAGCAGCAGGGCACATACACAGTGCAGTCACTAGTTACCCTGGTCAGTCTGGGAGGTGGTTTTCATGTTCTGTGGTGGGGGGTTGGTTGCTCTGTGACTTTGTGGCGGGGGAGGGCAGTTACAGATCTTATGCGGCGGTCCTTATCCTGGATCACAGAGCCACGCAGCAGGGATCTGTAACCGTCCTCCCCCTGCCACAAAGTCACATAGCCCCCCCATACACACAGTCCCGATCAGGAGGGGTGACAGGCTCCGTTGAAATAACCAGTCCACCACAGCGGAGCCTGTCAATCCTGGAGTTTAGAAGCGTCATTTGCGTCACTACACTACACCCGCTCCCTACCACAGTCTGCATCCCAGGTTTAAAACATTCCCGCGAAAACAGTAATAAAGAAAACGGTGTTCATTAACAAAGTAGAAGTGATTTTATTTCTAAACGTGTGTTGGAAGGGGGTGAAGGGGGTATGTAACTGGAGAGGATAGTCAACATTAACTGGGTAAAGAAACGGGGGCAGGTTCAGCTTCTCTGTACACTAACTTAAAAGTCACAGGTTACCCTGCTCAGTCAGGAACCTAGCTTTCAGCCTCCCGGATGCACAGCGCGTCCCGCTGGTCTCTTCTAATCGCCCGGCTGTCTGGCTGGGCGTAATCAGAAGCCAGGCTATTTGCCTCAACCTCCCACCCTGCCATAAAGGTCTCTCCCTTGCTCTCACAGAGATTGTGGAGCACACAGCAAGCTGCTATAACAATGGGGATATTGGTTTCGCTGAGATCACAGCGAGTCAGTAAGCTTCTCCATCTCCCCTTGAGACGGCCAAAAGCACACTCCACCACCATTCTGCACTTGCTCAGCCGGTAGTTGAAGAGTTCTTTTTCACTGTCCAGGGCACCAGTATAGGGCTTCATGAGCCAGGGCATTAGCGGGTAGGCTGGGTCCCCGAGGATCACTATAGGCATCTCCACATCCCCAACAGTTATTTTGTGGTCTGGGAAGTAAATACCTTGCTGCAGCCGTCTAAACAGACCAGAGTTCCTGAAAACACGAGCGTCATGAACCTTGCCCGGCCATCCGACGTAGATGTTGGTAAAACGTCCCCTGTGGTCCACCAGTGCTTGCAGCACCATGGAAAAGTAGCCCTTTCTGTTAATGTACTGGCTGGCCTGGTGGTCCGGTGCCAGGATAGGGATGTGAGTTCCATCTATGGCCCCACCGCAGTTTGGGAATCCCATCGCTGCGAAGCCATCTATGATCGCCTCCACGTTTCCCAGGGTCACTACCTTTGACAGCAGTACATCAGCGATTGCCTTGGCTACTTGCATCACAACAACCCCCACGGTAGATTTGCCCACGCCAAAGTGGTTCGCGACTGACCGGTAGCTGTCTGGCGTTGCAAGCTTCCAGAGGGCTATGGCCACTCGCTTCTGGACAGACAGGGCTGCTCGCATCCGGGTGTCATTGCGCTTCAGGACAGGGGACAGCAACTCACAAAGTTCAAGGAAAGTTCCCTTCCGCATGCCAAAGTTTCGCAGCCACTGGGATTCATCCCAGACCTGCAGCACTATGCGGTCCCACCACTCAGTGCTTGTTTCCCGGGCCCAGAATCGCCGTTCCACGGCATCAACATGACCCATTGCCACCGTGATGTCCTCGGCGCTGGGTCCCGTGCTTTCTGAGAGGTCTGTGCTACTCTCAGACTTCAGGCCCTCACCGCGGTGCCGTAGCCTCCTCGCCTGACTTATCTGCATCTGCCTCAGGGAAAGGTGGATGATAAGCTGCGAGGCGTTGAGAACGGCCACAACTGCAGCGATGGTCGCAGCGGGCTCCATGCTCGCAGTGCTGTGGCGTCCGCGCTGTCACTGACTAGAAAAGTGCGCGAACTGATTTCCCGCCGGCGCTTTCAGGGAGGGAGGGCGGGAGTGATGGACGGATGACGACAGTTACCCAAAAGCACCCTCGACACATTTTTTTTACCCAGAAGGCATTGGCGGCTCCACCCACAATTCCAATGGGCAGCGGGGACTGCGGGAACTGTGGGATAGCTGCCCACAGTGCACCGCTTCCAATGTCGACGCTTTCCCCGTTAGTGTGGACTCACAAAGTCGAATTACTGTCCTTAGTGTACTTGTGGCACCTTAGAGACTAACAAATTTATTAGAGCATAAGCTTTCGTGGACTACAGCCCACTTCTTCGGATGCATAAAGAAGTGGGCTGTAGTCCACGAAAGCTTATGCTCTAATAAATTTGTTAGTCTCTAAGGTGCCACAAGTACTCCTGTTCTTCTTTTTGCGGATACAGACTAACACGGCTGTTACTCTGAAACCTGTCCTTAGTGTGGACACACACGTTCGACTTTGCAATATCGATTCCAAGAATTCGATTTAAGTAAAATCGAACTACTCTCGTAGTGTAGACAAGGCCTAAGACTCTTGAAGGAGGCATGAATCTCTAAACTATTGAGAGTGTTTTGTATACTTAAGAATAAAAGCATACAGATTAAGACAGTCAGAGGTGAGGTATCTTTGGAAAGTTTAATTGAAACTTTACTGTTTTATTTTTGGAAGCATCAACATTTCTAACACATTTTCGGTTCTATAAGATTACAAAGGGGCAGTAGGATCTCCAGTTACATACTATACCCAGGTTTCTATAGAAAATTCATACTGTACATTTTGCTACCATGTTTTCAACAGTTTCCTTTAAAATAAAACAAAACTAGAATAATCCACAACTAAAAAGGGTTTTGGCAATAGAGGGCAGATAGGAAAAGTAAAGCACCCCCTGAACCCTCAAAAAACCAAACAACCCAAAAACAAAACAAAACAAAAGACACTTTTTTTTCTCTCCTGGGGAAGAGGGCTGGACAGAAACTTTCCTGTGTGTCACTGACAGAGCCCCGAACATTCCTTCCTCCATCTTTCTTACTTTACCATTCTCATCACCATTCATAGTGTCTAAGCCAAGGTTAAAGCTCACTGAAGTCAAAGGGCTCTGGATCAGGTCCTTAATCTTCTGAAGAGGGCACTATTCAGCAACACAGAGCATACCTTCCACCTCAACTTCTCGCAAGGCTGGTGGTATATATCCACAATACACTCAGCCCCCACCAGCCTGAGAGAAAGAGACTAGGATCAGAAAGTGAACTCGGGTCTCTGATACAGGACAGAAGTGCATTACCACAATGTATTGGGGTTCTTACACTACATATTTAAGTAGAAAACGTGTCTGCAGAAAATAAAATGAGACAATTTCCCTTTTCTAACAATTTTACCCATACATGGATCAGGATCATGAAAATAAAACATTTTACTGGTAAATTTGTTTTCTTTTCAAACTGTTCATTGCCCAAGCATGAAAATCTTAGGAATATGTACGTATGTGGATGTATGTTATATATAATATTAAAATCCAATTAAAGACTTAATGTCTTATAGTCTCCTGCTGCAATAATTGTTTAAATGGCTGTGCAGAATTGGTTTTTTTTATTATGGTGTCATAAACAATTAAAAATGTAAGGCAGCCAAATTGAGCTGTTATTGTTACACAAAAAATATCTTCCACATTAGCCCTCACTTTTCCTCAAAGTGTTAAACACACATGATTATAAGATAATCAAAACATTTCTTTTTCTATTAACAGTAAATTAAGCAGTTGTTTCTACTGTACACGTTACCTCATGCAATCCCCCATTCCTCATATATATATAAAATTATACTCTCTTGTGAAACAGGCTTGTAAACTCTAGTTAGGAACCAATTTACATTTATTCTGTCAATCCTACAGAAAGAAAAAAAAAATCAGTTTCACGGTCTCTGCTTCTTTATTTTTTACACAAGTTACTTTTAGCTTTTAAGCAGGTTTTTGCATATAAGATGGAAGGCTAGGTGTTTTTTCATATTTTTGAAATGGAGAGTCAGACATAGAAAATCTTGTTTCTGACTCTTTAGAAGCCTTGCAAGAATTCTTGTAGCTGTGTGACTATTTCTGTATCCACTGTTTCCATAAGTGCCTGAAAGGCTTGTTCTCCCAGTAATTCTTGCTGTGCCTTTAGCTTCTCATAGACAAATTGCTGCAGCGACACAGTGTGTACAGGGTCCTTCAGTGCAAGCTGTGGAAAACAGATAAGAGCAAAAATATAGCAATGCAAGCAAGAGGCAGTCCCAACACCCCAGTGACTCATACATCTATTTTATAATCTGAGCTGAACTAATAAAAAGCTTTTCCTTTCCTTTGTACTTATACTGAGAAATGGTCTCACTGAGTCAAATTCTTCCAAGGAGAACTCAGTTACCTCCACAATGAAAATTAAAATGTAGTTTCAAACTAATTAAATAACAGTTCTCAAATCATGGACTCAAACTGCTAAAATACTTTGCACTTCTATAACTTCTTCCATCAGAAGATCTCACAATACTTTATTAACTACCATTAAGTATACTCCTCATCATCCACGTGAGGTATGGTAGATATTACTGTGATGGCCACATTAGAGATGCCAATCACCCAGATTTTACAGATGAGGAATCAGAGACATACATAGGTTATGTAACTTGGTCTAAGTTCACACAGCAAATGAGTGATACAGCTGAGAATAAAACCCATTCTGTAGACTTTCACATCTAATCTCTAACCACTAGGATAATGACCTGCATTCACCCTTGACTTGTGAGGCTTACAGTGAATCAAACTAATTTGTATATAAACTGCCTATAGTTATTCCCTTCCTCTAACCTCAAGAATTGTGAGTAGGAAGGTTATATTACCTCTGAATTTATAACTATAATGACCACTGCTAGAATACTGTGTCCAGCTCCAGCACACACAATTCAAGAAGGATGCTGATAAACTGAAGAGGGTTCAAAGAAGAGCCACAGAATGCGTGAAGGATTGGAAAGCATGCCTTATAGTGAGAAAGTGAAGGAGCTTAATCTACTTAGTTAACAGGGACTTGATCACAATCTATCAGTACCTACAAGGAGAACAAATATTTGATAATGGGCTGTTTTATCTAGCAAAGATATAACAAGATCCAATGGCTGGAAGTTGAAGCTAAACAAATTCAGACTGGAAAAAAGTGTAGATTTTTAACAGTGAGGATAATTAACTATTGGGACAATTCATTGTGGTGGATTCTCCATCACTGGCAATTTTTAAATCAAGATTGGATGTTTTTCTAAAAGAAATGCTCTTAGTTCAAACAGGAATTTATTCAGGCAAATTCTATGGCCTGTATTGTGCAGGAGGTCAGATTAGGTTATCACAGTGGACCCTTCTGGCCTCAGAATCTAAAGTCCATCTATCTATCTATCTGTGTATTCTTAAGAGTATGAGCTCTTCAGAGCAGGTACCATACTTCTAGAATGTTTGAAAGCACTTAATGAATGTTACTATACATAAATAATAAATAAAAATAAGGATTATCTTTATTTGTAATTAATACTTTTTAAAAAAACAACAACAAATAATCTAGGTCTTAGTATCCACCATGTATAAAGTCAACATAGAATCTGTGTTTTTTTCTCAGTACTAGCTTCAATAATTAATTAAATAATGCATAGTACTTACATCGCACTTTATATCTTCAAACTGGTGTGCGTGTATTAATGACTAAATCTTTACATCACACTTATGAAATGGGTCAGTAGTGACCCCATTTTACAGAATAGGACATTTAGACAGAGAGATTATGTAATCTGGAGTGATTTAACACACAGAGTCACTTTCAAAGTCAGGATTAGACTTCAAGAGTAGATCAGATACAGAGTAGATACAAAATGGAACAGCTTCAACAGAAGAGATATAGAGAAATTCAACCCAGACTAGCCGATGGACTGGGAGTTAGGGCATTCACATGGAATGGGTGAGACCTGGGTTCAAATTCCTATTCTAGAGCATGAATTCAAAACTTCGTCTCCCCAATCCCAGTTAAGTGCCCTAGCGACTGGGCTAAAATTATAAAGTCACCACCCTCCCCAAGCCTGACATTTTTTTTTCTGGCTGAATCTGCATTATTCAGCAAATAAACTATTTGTTCAAAAAAATTGCCCAGTTTTACTTAAGAGTTCTTTGCTTCCCATCTAATGGTTATTCCACAAGAACATGCCTCTTTTCTTGTAAGTAACAGAATGGTGCATAAAAGATATGTTTCAATAGGCTCCTTGTAGGTCATCCATGAAAATACTAATGAGACCCACCCCCATTAATCTTAGAATTCAGATGAAGTCATGCATGTTAGACTTGTGCAACTCTGCTCTTCAGAGGTTCTTGTTACTGCCACTTCATTTGCAACTTTGTCTCTTATAATTTTTTATCTTACACAACTACTGTATGATTGGAGTTTCTTATACTTTTAGTCTTAATACTTTATAAACCCTTATGCAAATGACAAATAAAATTAAAATGGGTTATTGTTGCAGGCAAAGGATGTTTACCATTGGTCAGCCTGAATAAGTCTAAAGTTTTAGAAGATAATTAACTTGATGAATTAGACCAAGACTGCAAAGTCCAGGCAGTCTGTCACCCCTCTCCTATCTCTTCCTCTTATGGGAATTAACACAAAACATCACACTTTGGGGGAGTGCTTATATCAAACAGGAAAGCAATATTGTGCGTACCTATCTAATGACCCTACTTGTGCTGACAATTTAATTTGAATTCAGTATCTTCAGAAATAAAAGCATAAGCCCCCTACTGCTTGAGCCTCCTACCTTATCTGGTGGCTGTAGGAGACAACCTCATACGTGGAGCAGCTGACACTCTCTTAGCGTGGGTTACACTTACTACATAATTTTCAAATATTCATGACTGGCTATTACCAAAACAAATTTCTTCAAAGAAGGGAAAACACATTCTACATTGAGGACTACTTTCTACACCATATGTACTAAACCCTCTGAGCTACACAAAAGCACTGGAATGTGAAAAAACAACCAGCCAAAATTCTGCCCTGCATTGGGATAGCTCAAAAAATGAACACTTGGCTTTTTTTAAATCAAGTGGGAGAAATTCCAGGCCCAAAGTATTTTTATAATATTATAGTCTAAGAAAAATAGAGGTTTGAATCTAAGATCCAACTTAATGTTAACTATAATATTACTGACAAAGAGTCTTGTGGCACCTTATAGACTAACAGAAGTATTGGAGCATAAGCTTTCGTGGGTGAATACCCACTTCGTCAGATGAATGTAGTGGAAATTTCCAGAGGCAGGTATAAATATGCAGGCAAGAATATACCTGCCTCTGGAAATTTCCACTACATTCATCTGACAAAGAGGGTGTTCACTCACAAAAGCTTATGCTCCAATACGTCTGTTAGTCTATAAGATGCCACAGGACTCTTTGTCGCTTTTTACAGATCCAGACTAACATGGCTACCCCTCTGATATAATATTACTGTGATACTGCAATACTTGCTGCCTATTTCTCTTATTTCATGTATGATAAAGGTAAAATTGAAAAAAAACTAGAACAGAAAAAGACAGACATGAAAAATCCTCTGACGTATCACAAACAAGCTGCTAAAACTACATTTTATATTTGTTATGAACACCTGCCATTGAGATGAAATGGTAGACTACTTTTCATTTTCATTCATAAGTGACTGCAAGGAAAGTTTTTTATTCTATTGTACTCTCTGGCATTTAATTCTTTGCAGTCTTTCACCACTCCCATATTTGTCACCTTTTTGTTGTAAATCTCTTCTAAATCAATTGTCATCTCTATATTTCCAACACTGTTTTTTTAGCCTTTGATTCACTACCATTTCTATCTTCTAATCTTTTTTACCTCTTTAACACACCTTCTTTTCGTACTTCCCCCTAACTCATCAACTATTTTTATACTTTCAATCCCAATGTCTTCTGTTTAGTGATGCCTGTATAGCAAATGTTTCCGCACCTATGTACGTTAGTTTCCATATTGTAAAAGACTTTGCAAATTGAAACACACTAGCTATTTCTAAGGTGTAGTAATTTCACGTGTCTAGCAGATGGTGTAATTTATATGCTAAAATAACACCATCAAGTCTTATTCATTAATATACATTAATAATGTTTAGACATATACAGTAGAAACTCAAGAGTTATGCACACCTCGGGAATGGAGGTTGTTCATAACTCTGAACAAAACGTTATGGTTGTCCTTTCAAAAATTTACAACTGCACATTGCCTTAATACAGCTTTTAAAATTTACTATGCAGAAGAAAAATGCTGCTTTTAAATCATCATATTTTAAATGAAACAAACACAGAAACAGTTTACTTGCCTTGTCAATTTTTTTTTTTTAAACTTTCCCTTTATTTTTTAGTGGTTTACGTTTAACACAGTACTGTACTGTATTTGCTTTTGGGGGCGGGGGGTGTCTCTGCAGCTGACTGATTGCATACTTCCAGTTCCAAATGAGGTGTGTGGTTGACTGTTCAGATCGTAACTCTGGTGTTCGTAACTTTGAGGTTGTACCGTACACAAAAAAGCAAATTCTATATTACACCCATTACCACAGTCAATACTTGCCAAGGTAACTTTTGTTCTCTGAGTGTATTGCTTTTGA
Organism: Chrysemys picta bellii; assembly: GCF_011386835.1. Taxonomy (NCBI): domain Eukaryota; kingdom Metazoa; phylum Chordata; order Testudines; family Emydidae; genus Chrysemys; species Chrysemys picta. The sequence continues at coordinate 39,294,667 of NC_088796.1, read as the reverse complement.
AGATCTATACTGGCAAAGTGCATGCATTGCCACACAGTCACAGAACCCATTTCAAAGCAATTAGCTCTTCTGGATGGGGGTGCATGCCCCTACGTTCCAACACTCTGGAGTCAAGAGTATAAAATGCCCTTAACCCCAGTTGTCCCTCAGTTCCATTCTGATATGTGTGCTAGATTGGAGGATGGCGTTTTCTGTGAGTGTCAACCATATGGAAAATTTGAGTCTACTATTTTGTTATTTAGATCTTTCAGGCCTTAGAAAAGGTGAGACGGCACTGAATTTCTCAAATGTCATGTTTTTAATTAATTTTAACTCATACTAATTAAAAAAATTGCTTGTAAATACTCATAAAAATCATTCTGAACTCAAATAGCAAGTGCGAAAAGCTTGGGGCAGATACACTGTATTCTTCATATATAACAAGGAGTTCAAATCCCTGCTTTAGGTACAAAGCTCAACTGAACCTTAAATACGGAGGTGCTGGATGCACGTGTATAATAATAATGAGTGCATTCTATGGAGTGACATTAGACGTTTTCAGAATCCACTGAATAATATATTTAATATTATTGATTTATACAATATTTAATGTTACCAAAGTGATTAATCAGGAAAAAAAATCAAAGTGAGGAATCTCACAAACCTAAAAGTACCCAACAATCCAAAGTGACGACCTTGACTCTTAATCTACCCACTCTGCCTAGAACAGTGGTCCCCAAACTGTTGGGTGCTCCCCCGGGGGAGGAGGGGCATAGAGGAACGTTTGGGGGGAGGAGGGGCATGCGGTGGGGCCCAGGCCAGCTCCCATGAGGGTGGGGAGGGAGTGCCATGCTTCCAGCCCCTGTCTGCCCCCAGACCAGCTCCACCCACAACACCATTCAGGCACCAGTCCTGCTCTGCCTCCAGGCCCAGGCCAGCCCCCATAGGGGGCAGTGAGGGAGCACCATGCTTCCACTCCTGCTCCGCCCCCAGACGAGCTCCACCCACAGTCCCATGCCACCCCCAGTCCTGCTCCGTCCCCAGCTCCACTCCACCCTGTGCTCCACCCCCAGCTCAGCTCTGCCCTCATTCCTTCTCTGCTCCCAGATGTGCTTTAACAGTGTTATGGTATTCTCCAATATACGTTAGGATTTTTTGTACCTGATATCCAGAATCAATCTGAAAATTGAATTTTTAAAGCTCTTTTCAAGAATTTCTAGACAAAACCCATCAGCAATCATAACTAATATACAACAATTATAATGATTGCCAAAACAAATCACATGGGCTCCAATGCAGATCCCCACTGTAATCAATGAGATTCCACAAATTGAAACACACTAGCTATTTCTACTGTGTACATCTTGGTGGATCCTTTTTCAGGGTCTAGCCCCTTGACATTAATAGTGGGGGAGGGAGGTTAATAACTACTTCTCAGGTATTACCATTATTAATTAGTACCTGGCTTAAGGGAGAAATCTGAAATCTACTTCACACCATTCCCTTATATCTGAAGAAAATGTCCTTCCTCCCATAACTAAAGTCTTGACCCTGCTAGGTTCTGAGCATTTTGGCTTTGACCCAGCAAAGCATTTAAGCTGGGGGGGGAGGGGTTTGACCAATCCACCTGACCCTCCCTGCCCGGTGCTCTCCGCCCTCTATGCCTAGCTGGGCCTCCGGGACAGACCTGCCTCTCCTGGTACCTAGTGTCGTGGCTGGGGGGAGGGGGTGGGGGGAGGGCTCACAGTGGGGAAGGGATGCCCTGGCCCATGTCTTTGTAGAGCTCATCTCTTCTCCTCCTCCTCTCCCCCCTCCCTCCCCCGAATGTGGCTGGAAGCAGCTTGTCTCTTCCTGCCCGCACAGTGTCGAAAGGCAGGTAACACCTCCAGGCTGCTGCTGGCCACCGACATAACCCAGCCACTTCCGGCTACAGTGTGTGCAGGAAGGGGTTAAACCCTAAGGATGCATTGTGCACCAGGGCCCAGGGAACCTGACTGCAGAGGCTTCAGCGAACCTGTCCAGAGATACAAACTTAGATACAAACTGAAGGCTGCAAATCAGCAAAGCACTTACGTGCATGCTTTAATTTTAAACAGTGAGGTGGCTCAGCTGGGGAGGGTGCCTAGGGGATGGAGCAGCCCCACACTCCCTGGGAGCAGGAGCGGAAACAGGGTGGAAATCGCTTCCTCCCCCACTCCAGAGCTTAGCTGAGGGGTGGAGAGGTTTCCCCATGCCAGCGCTGTGTGGGGCTTTGGCACATGCAGGGCTCGGCTCCTCCTGGCCAGTGCCTCGGGCCAGAGGGTCTTGGGCCTTCCCGGGGTGCTGGCCCAGCAAGAGGCAGTGGGGGAAGGAAGGAGCCTGCCAGCCATGGTGGTGACCTGAGCGCTCTGACCAGGGGCTGGTTCTCCAGACAGCACTGGGAGTGGGACGTGCCCCACCCGGGGGGATATGGAAGGGCAGCGGGACTGGAGAAGGTGAAGGGGTAAAGCAGGGAGAGACCAGTGAGAGGGGGAGCACATAAAGGGCCAATGGGTGGGCAGCAGAGGTGACACGTAACCAGTGGCTGCCTGGCGCTTGCCTGTACTCACCAACTACCGTAGCTCGCAGAGCGCAGCCAGCGCCAGCTGGAAATGGGGTGGGGCCCTGCTGGCTGGGAGCTGGCATGCAACTGAGTCTACACTGATGGACCAGCAGGAGGAGCAGACAAGCCCCCCACGCTGCTGCTTCGCTCCACCACCAGTCTTGCACACCCACCCCCATCATTGGGCTGGACCCCATCCCACTCACCGCTGGTGGGCGGGTGGCTGGCAAGCAGGGATCCAGCCAACAGCAGGACCCGCCAGTACTGATGGGGGAGGAGGGGGGAAGGAGAGACAGAAAATATGGGACAATTTGTCTGTTTTTAAGAAAAAAAGTCAGGACACCTGCAGGAGGGTTTAAATATGGGACTATCCCTTTAAAAATGGGATGTCTGGTCAGCCTAGGTATCTACCTGGCATAGCTGGGCCTGTCTGAAGTATAGAAGCATGGCATGTTGTGTCTGCAGGTGAAGTTTCCTATCACCCTCTCACTCTGCATGGACATTTAGAATTAGCATCTGCATAACCCGGAGAAAATGATCCAAGAACTTGAATGTAGGAGACTGGGCATATCCCTGTGTCTGAAATTCCTCCAGCAGTGGTAGCATATGTTACAGCATCATCAAGCTCTTTAATGACTTGTTGTAAGGATTCAGTGTCTTCAGACTCAAACACCTTTTGAGTCAGCCAACACTTCCCAGACAAATGCTGGAACTACATGAGCACTCCCTCCCTGCTCACACCATTTAACAAATGAATAAAGTTTCAGAGCACTCAGGGCCTCAAATACGAGATTCAAGCTATGTAGAGAAGGCGAATCACTTACCAGCAAGCATTTGATCTCGAGTACGAGCTGCATACATCTCAGATTCAATAAGAAGGACTAGCAATGTGATTTGTCTGGGTGAAAAGCACCCTGATAAATCAAACTGGTACCAAGTTCATTTGGGGGAGCCCATTTCATTTGCTGAGCAAAAGCATAGAGCTGCAACAGCTGCTGCTATTTCCTTACATTTCAGCATTGTGGCATAGACTGTGGCCATGTCAGCTGGTTGGACATCCACAAAAAGTGCATATGCAACTGCTGTGTAGGTGCTATTCTTTGTTGCAAGCTTGTGCTTTAAATCAAACCAAAATGGAATCACTTGAGTGTGAACAATATCATCATCATTTGGTATTGGTAGGACATCATGAGGTAGTAGTGTTAAAAGTTACCAAGAGCGAGCTCAGATGGTGTTTATATGTAGGTGACAGGAGTTTATTTTCTCAAGTACTTTTTCATGGTGAGTTGGTTCTGGACATGTCTCTAGGTTTCTCAAATGCTGCACACTGTATAAAAAAGACTTTGGTTGCCCAGGAAGAGTAGGTGACTTCCTTCCCAGCTTCCATGATATTTCTTGTGATGCTGGACTATTTGCAGACTGTTCTTGAATTACCATTCTAGACAATGAATGGAAGGTGTTTACTATATTACCAGTCTCTGTAGTGATGTCTATATTATCACCTTCTTTACGGATGAGATTTCCACCAGCACAAGTGCTATAATTCAATTTGGAATTAACAAATCTCCCTTGAGTCTTTCTACTTCAGTTTTTAAAGCACTAGTGATTAACCACCTCAGCTCATCATCATTGATGAAAAAAATCCATGAAGGTGTAGTATATCTCTATTAAATTGCAAGATCCAAACTCATGGTGTAGCTGTGAGGCAAGGCTTACGTGCAGTGGTGTCATGATTTTGGAACAGTTAAATACTATGTACTCCACAATTTGAATGTCTTCTGAACGATTATACTCATTGCTAGCCAAATTATATGCCTCTTTATCTATCAACCAAAGGACAAACTCCTGCTCCAAGTGGGGCAAAAAAGTAGCTGACCTCTGTAAACTACAATCACCTGGCTTTGGATAATACCGAGTCTTTCCTTCTGGCTATTTCAGAGCGAAGGATTGAAGTGGAATTATATAAAACCACTTGTTCATTTGAAAGCTTCTCATCAGGCTCACTCACCAGAAGAACATTCACAAAATGTGGGTGAATTTAAATTCCTGTTTCAGATTACTAGCAGCTTGGATAGCATCTGTTAATGTTATTGCACTGCACAGAACAAGGGTAGACTTGCTTTGTCCATGCTGTGCATGGAATGAAATTGCAGAACATAAAGTCTTCCTAATTTTGCCTGTAATTTGCTACTGGAATAGCCTGCATTTTCTACATCTGAGGGAAGTAGGGCTTTATATCTTTGTAGCAGCTTGGACAGGAGACTAGCCTTGTTGTACATAAGACCATTGTCTAGTTCTTCCATCAGCTGATAAAATGCAATGTCATCAGGTGAATGTATTGTTGCAGTGTAACTAGATGGTTTTGCTTTACGATTTGTTTTACTGAAGTAGGAAGAAAGGCACGTTGAGTGATAAACTGCATTCTTAGCAATCAACTCTTCCTCAGATATTCTGCACTTATGTCATCATATCTTCTTTGAAATGCTCCCTCCCTTTGATTGGTTATTCTGAACTGAATAGCCTTACAAAATCAGGACCCTTTTTTGAAGCTGAATTAAATTGTTAGCAACCCCGGTATTACGTTTGCTTACCTCCATGTCAGCTTCAGGCACACCAATTGTGCTCACCTGGATGTCTGATATACCAGTGAAACTTAATTTAAAGATTCAACTTTCCCTGGGATGCAAGGCAGCTAAGTAGGCCAATCTGTAGGAGACCCACCAATAACTCAGCTGCTTGAAATCTTTGGATGATAAATTTAAAATTACAAGAATGCGAAGATTAGTTTAACCAATCTCTCTGACAGAATAACTGATAATTTCTCATTATTGCCTAGAGAGCTTAGATACTATTAATAAGTTACCAGTTACCGTACATGGTAAAGTGTGAATGCGTTATTCCAAACTGACAGATTTGAACAATTTGCATATTTTTAAACTGCACCGTCTTCTAAAATATTGTGATTTTGTATCAAGAATTTTTTTTTAAAGTTTGTATTGAAATTGACCTTTAGTTAGGGATCTTTGTTTAAATTTTGTGTTGTGATTTTGTTGAATTTATTGCATTATATGAATGAAAACTTTTTTACATGATCCTAAGATGATAAGCTTGGTAATGTATATACACCTGACAAGATTCTTTATCTTCCTCTGTACATGAATCAGGAAAACTCCGTATGGGAAAAATAAAATTGACAAGTAACTGGTTTCCATTTCTAGTTCTTCCACAGACCTCCTGTGTAACCCTGGACACTTAATTTCTGTGCCTCATTTTCCACATGGGGATAAACGTGGGGAATACTACTACTTAATTCTATCTAACATGTGTTGTGTTGGGAGATCTTCATGAGGTAGGCCTTACAGAAATACATATTATTATTATTATTATTATAATAAGTGGTCTACTACATTGAATTAACATATGCTTAATAAGGACAGCAACTTTAGTGAGACATTTTCCTGAAAATTGAACTAGTCTAATTATAGTGTATGGCTTGATTGTTGCTTAATTGGGACAGCATTAGCAAAAATTCTGCTCAATGAGGATTCAGTCAGTGTCAAGGGGTTAAGTAATATTTACATTTGAAGTGTTTAGCCTTCTAATTCAGAAATGGCCAACGAAAGATTAAAAGAAGAAATGTATTGAATATCAGTTCAGTATCACCCTTTTTAATTCAGTTCAGGGTTCTCCTTCATTATAAAGCTTTTCAGACTGTTTATGAAAAAAAGATTATCAGAACAGCTGCTTAATCACGATGACAGACTCAGCAAAGGTGTCCCAATAAAGCAGATACCATTGTAGTTGGCATATGAAACACTGCTGCATAGCTTTCTAACAGGCTGGTAAATAGTACTTTGAATGTTGAAACAAGATCTCTTTGTCTAGGTATTTATCAGGCTACCATCAATGTACTATCTAAGTACCTCAAAGCAGTTACTAATTTATTATGATGCCACCACTGTGAGGTCAGAACTGACTTAGAAGTGTGCACGGGGATCAAGTCACTGATTCTGGTATAGCTCTCATTTCCCAGTTATTTATATTATGATAGCATCCAGAGGTCATGATCAGGATTGGGTGCTGTACAAATATAGAAGAATAGAATACAGAAGTCCCTGTCCCAATGAGCAGAGACAGAGGATCTGGGCTGAGCCTCTTAGAGATCTAGCACAGAACTTGCAGCACACAGGGAGAGAGGTTAATGTGGCTTTAAACTTGAAAAGAGATTAAATTCATGGGGTTTTTTTAGCTTAAGCAATGAGGGTTCAATGCCAGTAGAACCTTGGAAATGTTAAAGAGAAATAATCCACAGTTTTGTTGATTAACACCAAATTGTTCTCATGCTATCAACAATACTGTTGCACTGTATGGGAAACAATATTTTACTGTGTGCATTGTATTGAAAACAACCTAATAAAGAAAAAACAAATAAAGATATTTATAATTAGTACTGTACTAATATTTTTTTTATTGATTTCTGTATACTTATTATAATCTATATTTATGTGTGATGCACTATATTATGTACAAAAAAATCCCAATAAAAATCATTTTTCAGCAAGATGGCTGTAACAAGGAAGCTAGAAAATAAAAAAAAATTCTGTTGAAAAAATCTTTCATGGGTTATTTATTGTGAGAAAGGCTTTTTATTTTACAAACTTTCAGCCAACATGCCTATGCAAACTGGATTCTGTTTTCCTTTAAGTATATTTAGCTACCTACAGTCTCATCAGAAAAATGGCATTGCGTGATTTCCACAGGGACAAACTTATCTCACGGGAAAGGATCAGACAGATACTTTAATTCAAGAGCAGGCAGGGATGAGTAATATGCAGCCTAATCCTCAGAGTTAGATTTACAATATAATAAGAGAGACAAATCAATAGTCTCTCTATAATCACTGTGGTTAACTTTTTTCAATTATAAGCAGTGAACAAGAAGTACCGTTTCTCATAGTTTATATATATATAGTTATTTTCTCACCAGATTATAAGAAATATTAGGCAAGAGAATAAAAAAAGTCCCAAATACATACCCATATGAAAGTACAGTCTAACTTCAACCAAAAAATAATTTACTTCAATATAAAGTTAAGCATGCTCAATCTCTATCTAGTATGCGGTGCACGCTGTTATGTCACTTTAAAAATGTTTCAGTTATGTCGTGATATTCATTATTAGAAGAAATCCATCTCTAAAATTACACAGCAGTGAATTAACATTTTATTCCAGGATAAAACCTCAGTGGTGTTTAAATTAAATAATCCTTAACTGACCAGAAAGTATTATTTAACCTTCACTTTACAGAGACTTTTTCTATTGTGTTCCCAACATCTCATGGGTCATGGGACTACAGTTTGATTAGAGACCATTTATTGCCAGATGGATTAAGTGCATCTGAGAGTCTGGCTCTAGATTTACAATTAATGGAGCATGATGTACTTGAGAAAAACTTAACTGCTGTACTGAAACACTCTTAAATATAGCAATAACAACACTCTAGTAACTAACTTGCTATCCTCTTCCTAAAACTACATTTAAAAATAAAGTAATCTCTCCATAATGCATGAAAAAAGAATGCAGTAGATTTCTGACAGGTTGCACTGTCAATCATGCAAAAGTAAAAAACGGTTACCTACCTTTCGTAACTGTTGTTCTTCAAGATGTGTTGCTCATGTCCATTCCATTCTAGGTGTGTGTGCACTCACGTGTGCAGTCGAGATTTTTGCCTTAGCAGTATCCATAGGGTCAGCTCTGGCACCACCTTGAGTGCCGCATTCATGTGTCGGTATATCAAGCGCCGTCAGCCCTACGCCCTCTAAGTTCCTTTTTGGTGATAACCCCGACAGAGGGGCAGGAGGGCAGGTAACGGAATGGACATGAGCAACATATCTTGAAGAACAGTTACGAAAAAGGTAGGTAACCATTTTTTCTTCTTCGAGTGCTTGCTCATGTCGATTCTATTCTAGGTGACTCACAAGCTTGTGTCTCTCTCACCTTCTTCGTGCTGACCCCTTCACGAGGCTGCCAAGGCCTTGGTGGCAGGGGCGGACAAAACTGCTTCCATGGCCCTTTTGGAGGTGGGCAGGATGGATGATGGGCTTTGAATCATAGAATATCAGGGTTGGAAGGAACCTCAAGAGGTCATCTAGTCCAACCCCCTGCTCAAAGCAGGACCAATTCCCAACTAAATCATCCCAGCCAGGGCTTTGTCAAGCCGGGCCTTAAAAACCTCCAAGGAAGGAGACTCCACCACCTTCGTAGGTAACGCATTCCAGTGCTTCACCACCCTCCTAGTGAAATAGTGTTTCCTAATATCCAACCTGGACCTCCCCCACTGCAACTTGAGACCATTGCTCCTTGTTCTGTCATCTGCCACCACTGAGAACAGCCGAGCTCCATCCTCTTTGGACTCCCCCTTCAGGTAGTTGAAGGCTGCTATCAAATCTCCCCTCATTCTTCTCTTCTGGAGATTAAACAATCCCAGTTCCCTCAGCCTCTCCTCATAAGTCATGTGCTCCAGACCCATAATCATTTTTGTTGCCCTCCGCTGGACTCTTTCCAATTTTTCCACATCCTTCTTGTAGTGTGGGGCCCAAAACTGGACACAGTATTCCAGATGAGGCCTCACCAATGTCGAATAAAGGGGAACGATCACGTTCCTCGATCTGCTGGCAATGCCCCTACTTATACAGCCCAAAATGCCATTAGCCTTCTTGGCAACAAGAGCACACTGTTGACTCATATCCAGCTTCTCGTCCACTGTGACTCCTAGGTCCTTTTCTGCAGAACTGCTACCTAGCCATTCGGTCCCTAGTCTGTAGCAGTGCATGGGATTCTTCCGTCCTAAGTGCAGGACTCTGCACTTGTCCTTGTTGAACCTCATCAGGTTTTTTTTGGCCCAATCCTCTAATTTGTCTAGGTCCCTCTGTATCCGATCCCTACCCTCTAGTGTATCTACCACGCCTCCTAGTTTAGTGTCATCTGCAAACTTGCTGAGAGTGTAGTCCACACCATCCTCCAGATCATTAATAAAGATATTAAACAAAACCGGCCCCAGGACCGACCCTTGGGGCACTCCGCTTGAAACCGGCTGCCAACTAGACATGGAGCCATTGATCACTACCCGTTGAGCCCGACGATTTAGCCAGCCTCCCTCATTCAGTAAGGGGCCCACACTTTCCTTGACCTTCTTCTTGTTGCTAACATACCTGAAGAAACCCCCTTCTTGTTACTCTTAACATCTCTTGCTAGCTGCAACTCCAAGTGTGATTTGGCCTTCCTGATTTCACTCCTGCATGCCTGAGCAATATTTTTATACTCCTCCCTGGTCATTTGTCCACTTCTTGTAAGCTTCTTTTTTGTGTTTAAGATCAGCAAGGATTTCACTGTTTAGCCAAGCTGGTTGCCTGCCATATTTACTATTCTTTCTATACATCGGGATGGTTTGTTCCTGCAACCGCAATAAGGATTCTTTAAAATACAGCCAGAGGGCTTTGGCAATTTTCAGGACCCCGTCATGCACTGGTAGTGCAACACGTGCCGGGGTAGAATCTGAGAGGACATTGAATAAGGTGTCTGCCTGCTCAGCCATCTCCTCCACCAATAGGCCCAAATTCTCGGCCACCTGTCAAAGCATGGGCTGGTGTTCCTTAAAATCGTCCAGCGGACTGGACCTCAAGGGTCCTGCGACCGCCTCGTCCGGGGACGAGGACAACAGCTGTACCGCCGGGATAGGCTCCAGGGCATCATCCCTTGTTGGAGATGGGGGGTTTTGGGGTGGGCACTGTCTCCTCTACCCCGACCTCTGAGCAAGTTCTCGTGGACCGAGCCCGGTGTTGCTGCCAGCTGTTGTTCTGAGACGGCAGCAGATGAATGGTGTGAAGGGGGCAATGCATTACCGGCATGCCCCACGCACTCCTTTAAGGCCACTGTCCTGGCCACTGGCCATGCTGCCAAGGCAGCCGTAGATGTTGAAGCAGCCTCAGGTGCCCATTCACACTGGTGGGGTCTTGACGAGGGGCTGACCTGCCCTTCCGTGCTGGAGGAATCACCTTCCAGTGACCATGGTGGGGCCGTCAATGCCTGTGTCTGCCTGCTGACCGTTGCTGCCGGAAATTGGTGTTTGGAGTGAGAGGATCGGTGCTGGTATCAAGGAGACCAGGGCCAGGGGGACTGGAATTGCAACGGGGAGCGCTCCCACAGGGCAGGCGACTGAGAGCTGGGCTGAGAACGACCAGCGGGAGGACAAACGGTGGCGGTGAAATGGAGACTGACGCCTTCCCCAAGGCTATCTGAGTTGAGATGGTGGGGATCGCAACTGTGGTGCCGGTGTCCGAGGGTGAGCCCCAGAGGATCTGAGCTACATTGCTGGAGATCTGCAGCGCGGAAATGGAGAGCGCTGCCTCGTCTCGGGCTTCTTTATTTTCTTTCTGGGCACTGGCGACAGTGGTACGTTGTGCACTGAGGCCGAGGTACTAAGCGAGTCTTGTCAGGACGGCTCAGAAGTCGGACGAAGGGCCGCCTCCATGAGGAGACCCCGCAAACGATTATCCTGATCTTTCTGAGTCCTGGGTGGAAAATGTTTACAAATACAGCACTTGTCCTTCACATGTGACTCCCCCAAGCACTTGAGGAGGCTGCTGTGGGGGTCACTTACAGGCATAGGCCTGTGACAGTTCGCGCAAGGCTTAAACACTGGAGACTGGGACATGCCCTACCTGGGGCAAAGTCCCCGCTGGGAATCTAACTTCTAACTCCTAACTACACTTAACAACTACTTAACGCTAACTACTATAAAAAACTATTTACAAGGTCCTAAGGCTCAAAGTCAGGAGAGACAAAACCACCAGCCCTTGCTATGTAAAGATAAGCGCTCCGACTAACCACCACAGGCGATAAGAAGGAATGGAGAGAGCACAGGGCTGGCGGCACCTGATATACTGACGCACAAGTGTGGCACTTGACGTGGTGCCACAGCGGGCTCTACGAATACCTCTAAGGCAAAAATCTCTGACAACGGCGCATGTGGGCACGCACACACCTAGAATGGAATTGACATGAGCAAGCACTTGAAGAACCACCATTCATTCTTAGAAGTCAGCTGATAAAACAATGCAGACAAAAGAAGAAATGCACATGCTTAATATCATGATATCATTTTCAAAAAATGATTTTTGGCATAGCAGATTCAGTCCTTTTATCTAAATGTTCTGTTGCGCAAAGAAATATTTTGTCTAATAAAATAACAAAATTACACTAGAGAGATATACATTCCCTCTCACTGGCAAATTTGCTTTCGGTGGCTCAGTTGCAGAAGTGTAGACCCTAGATTTCTCCTTGTCACTTACTGTGACTGCTAGGATGATTACCAGTTACCACTGAGGATTTCCCTGTTATCTAGGACTCCCTCCTCTGCTTCTCCACGCTACTGCCTTCCTACCTGAAAGAAATATGTTAACCTATCCTAGCTCCCTATATAATATAGTGGGTTTCTTGTAAATGCCAGTGCTTGGAAAACCTAGTTGGCAGTGAGTCTGCATTGTCTCAAATGAGACACAGAAAATAAATTAAAAGGTGAATGGCATACAATGTCATTCTGTCGCTTGGTCTATGACAGCTCAGATGACGGGTTCTATAAATCAGTACCCTACCAGGGGGAAAAAAAACCTAGGGAGGAAGAACAAAAATTCAAGCTTGGAATAGAAGACAACGACTAAGGGGAAGGGAAGAAGTGGATTATTTTATGCAACAGCAAATATATCCTGAACTACCATTGTTGGGTCTGGGTACCTGCTGCCAAAAAAGGAAGTACTTAGCATAGAATTTTGTTGCAAACAGGTCTTAAAAATAATTTACAAGCATTGCATTCTTACTGAATTTGGCTCTATTAAAGCAACCAAACCATTATCATCATAAAAGGATAAAAAAATATGCTATGGATAATAGTAGGATAATATTTTTGTGGATTGTGAAACTGTTTTATCTTTTTTTTTTAATTAGTATGTTCTAATTAACTTAAAACACTACGGAAGTTTAGAATTAAAAACAAAATTAAAAACAGCTGAATGGGATTATTGTAATTAGGGATACTGCAGTCTTAATAAAAAGTGGATTTAGCTAGATTAATATGCAAAGAGTTGACCTAAAACACTAATTGGCTCTACTTAAAATTAGCATACAATTTAAGGAAATTAAGAACCACCTGAGGAAACTGTGAACCATATACCAAAAACAGGAAAGTCAAATGTTTATATAAGATGTTGGCTTCCTACCAAAGAAAGAATGAAATATGAATTAAACAAATTGTTACAGATATAAACTGTCACTTCTGTTCTACAGGATAGAAAATGTTTCAAGTTTCTAACAACTATTCTGCAAGAAAGACTAAATGTTTGGAAATCCTTAGTAATGTTCCTGTTTGAGACATAGGCAAAGACTGGAAGACATGTTGAAGGATTTTTTTCTCCCTCTCCCCCACTCCAATCACTTCTTGGCAGCATTTCTTTAAGAATATAAGAATGGCCATACTGGGTCAGACCAAAAGTCCATCTAGCCCAGGATCCTGTCTTCCGACAGTGGCCAATGCCAGGTGCCCCAGAGGGAATGAACAGAATAGGTAATCATCAAGTGATCCATCCCCTATCACCCATTCCCAGCTTCTGACAAACAGAAGCTAGGGACACCATCCCGGCCATCCTAGCTAATAGCCATTGATGAACCTATCCTCCATGAATTTATCTAGTTCTTTTTTGAACCCTGTTATAGTTTTGGCCTTCACAACATCCTCTGGCAGGGAGTTCCATAGGTTGACTGTGCATTGAGTGAAAAAACACTTTCCTTTTGTTTGTTTTAAACCTGCTGCCTATTAATTTCATTTGGTGGCCCCAAGTTCTTGTGTTATGAGAAGGAGTAAATAACACTTCCTTCTTTACTTTCTCCACACCAGTCATGATTTAATAGACATCTATCATATCCCCCCTTAGTCATCTCTTTTCCAAGCTGAAAAGTCCCAGTCTTATTAATCTCTCCTCATACGGCAGCCGTTCCATACCCCAATCTTTTTTTTTTTTTCCCTTTTCTGAACCTTTTCTAATTCCAATATATCTTTTTTGAGATGGGACGGCCACGTCTGCATGCAGTATTCAAGATGTGGGCTTACCATGGATTTATATAGAGGGAATATGATATTTTCTGTCTTATTATCTATCCCTTTCTTAATGATGCCCAACATTCTGTTTGCTTTTTTGACTGCTGCCGCACATTGAGTGGATGTTTTCAGAGAACTTTCCACAATGACTCCAAGATCTCTTTCTTGCGTGGTAACAGCTAATTTAGACCCCATCATTTTATATTGGGACGGGGTCTAAAGTTGGGATGATGTTTTCCAATGTGCATTACTTTGCATTTATCAACATTGAATTTCATCTGCCATTTTGTTGCCCAATCATCCAGTTTTGAGAGATCCTTTTGTAGCAATTAGCAGTCTGCCTGGTACTTAACTATCTGGAGTAGTTTTATATCATCTGCAAATTTTGCCACCTCACTGTTTACCCCTTTTTCCAGATCATTTATGATGATATTAAATAGGACTGGGCCCGGTACAGACCCTGGGGGACACACCACTATTTACCTCTCTCCATTCTAAAAACTGACCATTTATTCCTACCCTTTGTTTCCTATCTTTTAACCAGTCGCCAATCCATGAGAGAACTTTCCCTCTTATCCGATGACTGCTTACTTTGCTTAAGAGCCCTTGGTGAAGGACCTTGTCAAAAGCTTTCTGAAAATCTAAATACATTATATGCACTCAATCCCCCTTGTCCACATGCTTTTTGACCCCCTTAAAGAATTTTAGTAGATTGGTGAGGCATAATTTCCCTTTATAAATACCATGTTGACTATTCCCCAACAAATTATGTTCATCTATGTGTCTGACAATTTTGTTCTTTACTAGACTTTAGAGTCTGAAAAAAATGCAAAAGTATAATTGTCTATGCTATGCAGTTTGTCCTGAAGGTTCCTGACCTCTCAGTTGGCATCAGAGTTTTTAATGCATACTATAAATGACAACAATGGATGAACCAAATCCAGTGGCAAAGACTTACGGTTGACTACTGTATTAAATTATAACTCTACACATTTAACTAAAGATATCAAGAACCTACCATCTTCTTCCTTTTGTCCTGTTCTGTAGGAGGTTCCTCATCTTCTGTCACTTTGGGCTCCTCAAAATGAGACATCAACATGCAGCTAAGAACAGGAATACACATATTGTAAATTCACACTAACAATTAAAATACTCAAAAAATAAATGGCAGACTAACTAGGTATTCAAGATAATGGAAAAATATGTATGTTATTTAAAAACTACCATTGCTTTTTAACAGTAGCTACCTCAACAGGATATCAAAAAATAACATAAAGGATCCCATGTCACTCAAGAGGTTTAGCGTTACCTGTTTTATTGCAAAGGGGTCCTTCCACTGTTAGAGGCAATAGTGTCCTTTCTAAATTGCCAACCTGCTTAGACAACTTGTTGTCAGCTAGAATATATTGAGCCAGTTTTTAAAACATGTATTCCCACATCATATATAAAACCAAGTCCCTTTTCAGTTTGTATGTTTGCTATACTAAATAGACATATGGATTTAGAAGTTACTGTGGTTAGAGAGGGCTCAAATGTTTTTCTATTTAAGTCTCTGGTTTAAGTCAGGTTTTGAAGTAAAATTAAAAAATTTCAGATGCTTAGGGCTTGGTTCGTACCATCAGGCCTTCTTGGTTCTTTCATTAAGGTTTTTCAAGGTTCAGTTTAATAACAGTGCTATATAATCCCAGTATTTCACATGTCACAAATGTTTCATGCATTTTAAAAACGGCTCTCAGAGGTTCTTTATATTATGGTAAAAAGTGATTAGGGTCTTTAATAAAAGTGAATTGGTGAATAAGAAATTAATTTTCAAAAGGAGATGCAGATCGGTAGAAATGAAATGAAAGGCACACGTATGGATGTGGGGCTGCAAATTTCCGATCCCAAAATTATGATGAGCCAATAAATAATGTAATAAGCCCTCTGTGGTGAAGATGCTGCAGTCCAAGTGTGCCTCAATGAGCTACTGAAGAAGGTGTCAGTTCCCTTTGTTTCTAGACTGTTCTCTCTTAGGACATCGCCATACTTGGGAAATGTATCACAAGACTCGCATCAGTTCGGACACTGGTTAGTTCACAGATCCTTATGTGTGTTTGAACAGCAACCACAGAACCCAAGGGCTCCCCTTGTTTTATGTTTAAAATAAGCCATGGAGTCTGCACCATTGTGGTGTAAACCCAGGTTGCCAATGAAGGTTCCAGGCTGCATTATAAGTGAAGTCTAAGATTTCTGAGTATTTTTTCACTGGGGATAGTAAATAAACTGTCTCTGGGAGGGGGGAACAAAAACTGCCCTTGACAAAACACTAATACAACCTTATCCTTATCCCAGTTCCTTTAGTGTGTAATAAACACCAGGGAAGACAATTAGAGAGAGATTCTTATCTAGTAACAAACTACCAACCATAAAATAACTAAATCCACGGAGCTCTTTGCAAAAGCCTATAGTAAGGAGGTAGAAGTGCTATGGACAATCTGGCAGTTAACAAAATCAGACTTTGCCACTTATAACTGAAATAATACTTTCAGAAATTACACAAAATGAAGAGGCAGAAAATGTTAGTAAGTTCTAACCACACAACTCGTCGCTCTGGTAATGACTCATGAACCAGTGGAACAGAAATTGGATTTGATTCATACCTCAGCATGGAGTTTAGGTGACTTACACAAACCAGTACAGCAAGTAAACTTGCTTCTTTACATGAACAAACAGACTTTAATTCAGGACAATGAACCTCTGAGAAGCAGAGCGGAACTCAGAATATTTCATGAAATTTAAAATAATATATTAAAATCTGATAAAGGAAATACTTTTTTTTACACAGCACATACTTAATCTGTACAACTCATTGTCACAAAGTTTACACACACGGATGAAAAATGGGAACATCCATAGGTACATTACATTGGGTAAAAAACTAGTTCTTTTATACCGGGTATAAAGACCTCCTGCTTTAGGGCATAAACCAATTAAAAACATACAAAGTGGTTAGAAAGCAATGTCCCCTATCAGGCAGTTTATCCTTATTTATCTACTACAGAGTTTATTGCAACCTTCCTCTGAAGTATCTGGTATTGGTCATTGTCAGAGACAGGATATCAGGCTACACAGATTACTGTTTTGATGTGGTATTCAGATATGCTGTGTTGCAATGGAAAACACAAAATATTCAATCAATTTATATTTTGTACATTTCTCTTCCATACTGACAGAGTTACTTAATTATCAGCCCCCTCAATGTGTTTAAATTATATCTAAGAGATGCTTGAAATTAAAGGAATGCTCCTCTCCTATAGAAAGATCTTCTTTATTCCTGCATTATAATGCTTAAGCTCCATGCTCTCTTCACTGGTACAAGAAGGATCTGTTTAAAATGGATGATCCATATTTTGAACCAATGTCAGCTATGACATCACACTCTGCTTTCATTGTGATATCTGGTTTTTTTTTGTTGGTCAGATTGACATTGAATTTTGGAGCTGATGAGATGAAGAAATTATGTGTTATCTCTGGGTTTTAAAGTTCTGTTTTTTCTTGCAGGGATGTGTTTGATGTAGTTCAAAGGGAACGCTTTTTAATTTTTTCAGCAGGGGGTTAAAATATACAGTGGAATTTAACTTCTTCCTGTTTAATATCCCTGTTAAATTAAAGCTGCCAAATTAAACAGAGGAACAGTGTATATTATGTATGAGCCTGAACAACACTGATTTTTTGCAAGATAAAGTAATAAACCGAATTCAAATTATTTTTCAGCTAATACATCCTCTAACTTGACAGAAGATAAACATGCTGGAGAAAATTTCAATAATGACACTCTTGCTTTCTAGAATAAATTGTATTTTGATATCCTTAGTACAATAACACTGAAGAACAGATTTTTTACCCTCATACATATTTGTGAGTGCTGTCAATAGGAAGATGTTTATATGTAAAATCCTGCTTTCTCTCTCTTGTAGCTGATAAGGCCTCTGCTTGGGGAATAAAATATGCTGACTGCTTATGCTGATGTGCTATTGCTAGTCTTTGTTTTTTCCATTAACAAAAAGATTTACTCTTCACTATTGTTCATTTATTTATTTTATTTATTTTTGTAATTCATTGTAAATGTATAAGGAGAATTAAGGTATAAAGGAATTGGACGTGGGAAAGCAGCACCTACATTTGTATTTTTAAACTCAAAAATACCTCTGTCATATACGTTGTTTTAATGCATTTAGGCAGAGCAGCACATTCAGAATTACAGAGGCTCTGCCTGACCATAAATACATTGCAACTTAGAAGTACTTCTAAGGTTGTTAAGGAATCCTTTGTAAGTCTGAAAACACCTGAATCACAGTGCTCCGTAGAAGGAAAATTTCTTACCAATTACTAAAGTTCTCAAAATAGATAGCCTCTGCAGAGAGACACTGTAGGAGGCACACTTGCCTTGCAATTCCACAGCCATTCTAACATATTTTAAACATCCGGGCATGTGTGCGCCTCCATCTGCGGACCCAAGAACCAGGCCTCATCACATAAGTATTCATTTCTCTACTTCATCTAAACTAGCTGCAGTACTCCCAAGAAGCAAGGAAGGAGGATGGATCAGTGTGGATCTGTAGCAACAATATATTTTGAGAGCTCCAGTTACTGATTAGTAACGTTCCTTTCTCTCTCAAGAAACTGCTTCATCAGACATGGCTTGTAGAAGATTAGCACACAGTAATTCTCATGAAGAGGGATAAGGACCATTTAAATAAAGACTTTTGCATCTAAGATGCAGATACTATTATGTAAACAAGCTGTGGAGGAAGGGTTACTCTTGTAGAATGGGCTCCCAGTCTCTCCAGTGCTGTAAACTGGGTACCAAATTTCATCCGGTCTTGATTTTCACCCCAAATACTAGAAACAGGATATTTTGCAAAAGCACATGGTTTTAAGCAATAACTCAAGGTCATTTTATGTCCATTTTATACACTCTAGTCTCAACAGGCAAGCTTTGTTGCTTTGGGAACAAGCCTGAAAAACTTATGGTTTCATTGATACCACCTGAGGAGAAACACTGAATGAAGTACATATAATTTATAAACCAAATGCTCTTTAATATATATGTAGGGGTGTAAGTGCACACATGCTCATGAAAAGCCATACAATAAGAGACCAAGTTAATAGGGCTGTCAAGAGCTTAAAAAAATTAATCGCAATTAATCGCACTGTTAAATAATAGAATACCATTTATTTAAATATTGTCCTCTGGAATGGTGGGCATATGAAGGGGCATATGAATGTTTAGCATATTTGGTATGTAAATACTTTGCCATGCCAGCTACAAAAGTGCCATGCAAATGCCTGTTCTCACTTTTTGGTGACACTGTAAATAAGAAGAGGGCAACATTATCTCCTGTAAATGTAAACAAACTTGTTTGTCTTAGCGATTGGCTGAACAAGAAGTAGGACTGAGTGGACTTGTAGGCTCTGAAGTTTTACATTTTTTTATTTTTGAGTGCAATTAGGTAACAAAACAAAAAAAAATCTACTTTTGTAAGTTGCACTTTCACAACAAAGAGATTGCACTACAGTACTTGTATGAGGTGAATTAAAAAATTCTATTTCTTTTATAATTTTTACAGTGCAAATATTTGTAATAAAAAATAATATACACTTTGATTTAAATTACAACACAGAATACAATTTATATGAAAATGTAGAAAAATATCCAAAATATTTAATAAATTTCAATTAGTAGTGTATTGTTTAACAGTGAAATTAAAACTGTGATTAATTGCGATTAATTTTTTTGAGTTAATTGCATGAGTTAACTGCAATTAATCAACAGCCTTACAAATTAGACATTGCCTCATACATTTACCTACCACATGGTCTTACAAATCACACACAATTTGTAAAACCATGTGGCAGATGAAGTTATTAGCCGAAGTCTAATTTAGTCTACTCCTACTTCAAGCTTGTTACAAAATTACAATACTTTCCTCATGCTTCAATACTCCCATGAAACCCCATACAAAAAAATATACTATTGTGAAAACAGACTTCTTCAGAACATGCAAATGTTTCAACTCCCCAAAGCAGTTTTTCCGGGGGGAGAGGGGGCAGAGAGAGTGCAAATCTTAAACTGCTAGTAAAATTCAGCACACACAAGTTAATTAGATTTTCCACTTACTCTTTGTATGTTCTTGTTTCAGGATCTTCAGTCATAACATCATGCAGCCCTTCCACAGAAATGTTAATGATGCCACAGAATTTATCTTGGATAACACTGGAAAACAACAGGAAAATGTTTTAGCTGGACTAGCTAAACAGGAAATTTGCTTGATAAGCATAGGGCACACCTATATTGCAGTGTTTTCATTATTTAATGCTCAGCTGAACACATTGTCAAGTAACTTTTCAAAATTTTAAAAATAAATTACACAAACTGCTAAGAAGCAACTGCCAAAACAAGTGACTAAAAGTATCGAAAAGGCAAATTAACTAGAAATGTAGAGTTTTCTTTTTTTTTCCTTTAGAAGGATGAAACTGCACTATACGTCTACCAATAACTTATACCATACAACTTTGTAGACAATTACAAAACTGGATAAAAATTGAAATATCTTAAATAAGGGAAAAACCTTTATCATTACTATATGAGTGCAATTCATCTTTAAATTTGAAGGATAGGATTAAAACTCAAAATGATGTGCACAAACTGGAGAAATGGTCTGAAGTAAATAGGATGTAATTCAATAAGAACAAATGCAAAGTACTCCACTTAGGAAGGAATAATCAGTTAGACACATACAAAATGGGAAATGACTGCCTAGGAAGGAGTACTCTGGAAAGGGAGCTGGGGATCATAGTGGCTCACAAGCTAAATACAAGTCAGATGCACACCTATACTCCGATATAACACTGTCCTCGGGAGCCAAAAATCTTACCGCGTTATAGGTGAAACAGCATTATATCGAACATGCTTTGATCCGCCGGAGTGCTCAGCCCTTCCCCCCTGGAGCACTGCTTTACCATGTTATATCTGAATTCGTGTTATATCGGGTCACTTTATACTGGGGTAGAGGTGTATTAGCAGGAATGTTGTAAATAAGACACAAGAAATAATTCTTCTGCTCTACTCCACACTGATTAGGCCTCAACTAGAGTATTGTGTCCAGTTCTAGGCACTAAATTTCAGGAAAGATGTGGATAAATTGGAGAAAGTCCAGAGAAGAGCAACAAAAATGATTAAAGGTTTAGAAAACATGACCTATGAGGAATATTGAAAAAACTGGGTTTGTTTAGTCTGGAGAAGAAAAGACTGAGGGAGGACATGATAACAGTTTTTAAGTACATAAAAGGTTGTTATAAGGATGAGGGAGAATGTATTTTGCTCTTTTTAAAAAAGACTATGTACAGTAAACCTAAGAAATATTAAAAATATGGAAGAAAGAATGATATTGGGACTGATTCTAACAAGCACAGTTTCTAATAGCAATCATATATTTCATAGAATCGAACACTTGGAAGGGACCTAGAGAGGTCTTCTAGTGCAGTCCACTGCACTCAAGGCAGGACTAAGTATTACCTAGACTATCCCTGACACGTGTTTGTCTAACCTGCTCTTAAAATCTTCAATGACGGAGATTCTACAACCTCCCTGGGCAATTTATTCCAGTGCTTAACGACCCTGACAGTTAGGAAATTTTTCCTAATGCGCTACCTAAACCTCCCTTGCTGCAATTTAAGCCCATTGCTTCTTACCCTAGCCTCAGAAGTTAAAGAGAACAATTTTTCTTAAACAACTTCTAAAATCTTCTATTAAAGCAGGGGCATATCAACACTGTCTTTATGGAAGATGATTATGTACTAAAATATGGTATATAAGCTTGTGAACAAATTGTGGCTACCCCAAAAATGCTTTCCTTCTTGAGTAACAAAATTACTTACATTTAATATTTTAATCAAACAGTCATATGAGAAATTAAATTCAAGAAAAATCTTGGATTTGAATGAATACCCTTACCAGCAATAGGCAGTTTTTACATTAAGGCCAGTAAGGACCAATATGATCTAGTTTTGACTTCCTGTGTAACACAGGCCACAGAATTTCACCCAGCACATCTTTTAGAGCATCATCCAATTCTGATTTAAAGACTTCAAGTAATGGAGAATCCACAACATCTCAGTGATTAATTATCATCACTGTTAAAAAACTGTGCCTTAAATCTAGCCTGAATTTATCTAGCTTCAGCTTCCAGTCATTGGATCTTTTTATGTCTTTGTCTGCTAGACGGAAGAGCCCTCTACTAAAAGTTTAATTTTTTAAAGTTTTAGTTTGAATGAAGCAGCTATGGAAACAAGACCTTGTACCTAGCTTTGAAGACAGCTATAAAACAATATTTTAGACTTCATTGTGATGGGTTGATGGTAGTGACTCTCCTGTTCTATTTTAAGGCCCATTTCATTCTTTCATGCTTGAAAATGGATTTGTTGAACTGACCTCATAACTTTCACTATTTTGGGAAAAGCGATATTGGGAGCACATAATACTTTAGGAAACATTTTTGTCTGATCCAGATAGTAGATAATGTTTTCACCCCTCTACTACAGTGCATGCTTAGTCTCATGAAGGCACTAGAATGCTCCTATGGACTCTGCTGGAGCATCCAACCTCTCAACAAGTCACTTTAGCAGCACATGGCCTGCATATATACTATTCTGTTCTTATACTGCACCTTTAACCATAATATCTGAATACCCTCCAGCAATGCATTAAGCAATGTGACTAACATAAGTTGTGTGTTTGTTCTTTCATCCCCTCCCCAGGGGAAGATTTTGTGCAGTGGAGTGTTTTACTTTGGATTTAAAAAAATATATTTACACACACACACAGTTATATGTTTATATGAGAAAAGGCAAGGCAAAAGAAATATGCGTTGCTCTTAGAGTGGAAGGTAATGAGATTTGTGATGGTTATTAGTTCCTCTGGGAGTTCATTCCAGTCTTGGACCACCCCCAAGACAGTGCTATCCTTATTGTAGAAAGTTCCATTGTGCCAGAAGAGCAAAGTTCACAGCCTTGGACTTTATCTTCAAGCTGTGGTGGATCTTTTAGATAATCTGGGCCTCAGCCATTGAGCACCTTTAAGATAACGATGAAGACCTTGAACTTGATTCGAAATTCCATGGGAAGCCAGTGTATAGAGCAGAGGACAGATGTGATATGTTTGCAGTAGCCTCTGTTGCTGAGGAGACTTGGCCCAGTGTTTTATATTAGCTGGAGTTTCCTAAATGCCGAAGGCTTCATGCCCAGGTATATGGCAGTGCAGTGCAGCTGTGGGGGGGCAAAGGTCTGAATAACTGAGGCCAAAGCATCATTCACCAGGATGGGACAGAGTCTCTGAGCCAAGCAGAGATGGTACAAAATATTATTTGCAAAGACTGCTATGTGAGAGCTTGGTATTAGTGAAGAATCCAGGAGCGCTCCTAACCTATCCACTGTACTGCCCAATTGTGGGCATGCACCTTCAACATTGCATCCACAGACCAAACTCTTCAAGATAGTTTTACTCTATCCACCAGCATAACCTCTGTCTTGCTCATGTTCAGCTTCAAGTGTTAACTTACTGAATTCCAAAGTTTGTAAACTAAGCCTATGGCAAAATGATGCTCAGGAATATGTGTGATTAAATTGGAGAACTAAAGATAAAGCGTAAGTGTTGCTCACAATCTAAGAACTTTGATGCAGAGCTATCCTGGATTAGGACAGTGGAATTAATCTCACCTCCAGGAGGTTGTTGGAAATAGCCATAGATCCAGACCACTCTACAACTTTCAACCATTATTTTATAGCCAATTAGACATCACCTTAACTGGTTAAATGCAACGTGGTTCCGTTTATTTCTGACCTCACAACTCAACTTAAGGGCTCTTGTCCATACTACATTTTTGTGAAATCCCAAGAGATGTAGGGCTGTTGTAGTCTGTGAGGATCAGGTGGATGTATTCCATATAATCAATTTCGTATCTGTTTGAAGGGAGTGAGCATTGGCGTACCTCAGTCCTATCCATTATCTTCTAAATATTCTATCTTATAAAGTAAAACTGTATTTAAGTGGTGGTAAAAATAATCTATACTTGATTTTTTAAATTGAAGTTTTACTTTAATTCTTGTCAGCTTCTCATTTTACTTTCATATTTAGGATAAGAATTGCTTATAAAAGACGATAAAATGCAGCTTTCAGATTACTTATAGTTATGTGAAAATGTTCTCTTTTCATCCAAAAAAAGAAAAAATATACTACATACCTAGGAAAAAGAGAGAGACTGCATCTAGCACTGGAATATTTCATGTCCTTGTTTCTGAAGTATCATAGGGAATACATGAAAAGGTTTTTTTAAAACCTGCTTTGATATTACTTTATTTAATCTATCATTAAATAACCATCTTGATATCAAAAGTTTTTGTCCCATCTTTCGCTCAATTCTAGAAAATTTCCTCTAGGAAATGAATTTGTAATTTGGTGTTAAAACAGTTATCAAATACTTCAGTATGAAGCACATAATAGCCTAATTGTACACAAAAGGACGCAAAAAGGGGAAACAAGCAGGACACAGTATAGCATATAAGGCACATGGCCCAAGCATGCAAAGAACATACAGGGCTGGTTTCAACAAGTTCTTGCATTTGAATAGCTCTGGGATTCTAGAGGTGTAGACTATACCCTTTGAGCATATGCTCCTCAATTAGAAGCACAAGCCATCTGGCATATATTTTCTACTGCTCTCAATATGCATGATTCTTGGACCGCTGTTGGGATTTTGGGATCTATATCAAAAAGGGCTGGTCTATGGAAGGCACAGTTCTGCAGGACAGGAAATGGCCAACTGTGAACCACCTGTTCAGGAGTCCCTTGAATGGATTATTTTAAGTGGCCAGAGTGCAAACTACACTGGGCAGCTCTCTTATTCACATTTTTGGGGGGTTTCAGTGTTTACAAATTGGTGGGAAAAGCTCATAGGAAGGCCCACCTGAACACCTAAGCTTCAAAGGATCTGTGATTCTCCAAAACATATCAGAGAAGGTTGACCATTGGGAACCTGAGATCCTGTCATCTGGTAGAAGCAAGAGGCAAGGAGTGGCGTAGAGCTTTGTGGTAACATTGTTTGGTCAGGAACATTCTGAAAAGAAGCAATCTGGATTATAAATTTGTTTCATCATCATTTTCTTCCTCTTTTCTGGGGGTGGAGAAGGGATCTTTCTATTAAATTTACATATAAGAGAAATTATCATTTTTATTCCTTGTGCTGCAATTGCAGGACCTGGTAAAGATTAAAAATGTAGAGTATTGCAAAGTTGAAAGTCAGGCGAATGTAGAACACTTGCCAAAAGTGGGTACAAATTATAGTGTTCAGTAAACATGTGTGTGACTTTTCAGCCATGGAACAAAAGGAACAAAGTTTCTTTTTCCAACTATGCTAAAAGCCTTACCAAATATGAGATAATTAAACAGTGCAAAATTTTTAGAATACAAGACACATATTGAAAAAAAAAACAAGTCAATGCATGGTTACTATTGTTTAAAAATAAACCTACATTAAAGATCAAGGGCAATATAAAATGTATTATTGTCTTATTCTCAAGGAAACATCTTGCAAATCAATGTAACAAATAAAGGATTTCCAAAATTAGCCAGTGTCTGTTCCTAGAAAGGTACTGGCAAATCAAAATGGCAGGCCAATTCAAGACAGCACTAGGGAGACTGTGTTTAAATGAACTTTTCTTTCAAAATTAAACAATGAATATTGTCTATAGTAGGAGTTTAATACATAAAAAAGTAAGCATCTCTTATTCCATATAGTTTGATTTCAGCCAATAAAAATATTTTTATTACTAGTTGGTGGTGCTTTCATGACAACTGCATTTTCCTCATTATTCAGAGCACAACTTTTCTCTGGGATCCTGTGAAAAAGACTTAAGATCTCCTTTTAATAAGGGCTGTAGGACCCGGCTCCAATGCTGCAGCTGATACCATAAACACTATTTTAATTGGTGGAAGGGCCTGTCTGCACATAAAAACTTGAGCTATAATTAAAAGTACACCAGGATGTATGTATACTTGTGGCATGTTTAGTTCTACAGCTCTTGTTTTAATATATATTTACTTTCTCAGAATAAAAATGAGTGAGATGTAGCATCCAAATAGTGTGGGTTCCAGGGAAAATATTATAAATGTTTGCCCTTTCCCTACTCCATCAACCAAGCTATCCATTCACATTTTTTTATTATTCTAATAAGTTTGTGCAAAAATTCAGCATCACCATTTTAAGAACATAGCAAACTACTGTAGACAAAATTCTACCATCATCATTTTAATAAAACACATACCCCAAAGAATCAAAATGTGGGTACTCAACCACATTGTCCCTGCCCCTAATGTGTATATCCTGTTAGTCTGTCAGAAAGGGAGTTGCGAGATCACCTCCTTCCAGGGGGGGGAGGGGGTAAGGGGGGAGGGAGAGAGAGGAAGGAAGGGGGGAGAAGGAGAAGAGAAGTTGGATTGGGAAACTGGAAACTTTGCTTCCCTTCCTTGAAGATCTGGAGGAAAAGTACAGAGGTGAAATCTTCAGTGCTCTTCCACAAAGGCCCAGAGGATTGATGTAGGAACTGACAAGTCAATGGGGAAGAACATTCAAATCAGTTCCCTATTGGCCAAGAGTAGCAGAGGTGGCAAGGGTAGATTAAAGCGTCACTCTTTTTCTCCATGGGCTAGGATGATGGGAATAACTCCAGAAATACACCATAATGAATACAATTATTTTCATTTACTAAAATAGCATTTGAATTCAAAAAGATATATTAAATGTGAATGCTGGAAAATTAATGTATGCTTCCCTTTAATAGAAAAAAAAAATACCTCCCCTGCCCCCAGCCTGATTCCAAACCTTATATCAACATCAGCAGGATTTTTGGGTGCTTAGTACTTTGAAAAATCAGACCAATGATGCTTTTCCTTCTACAAAGGAATTTTTTTCTCAAAACTGCTTCCATATCAACATCATCTTTGTAGTATCTTGAAGAAAATGTAAAGAAGCATTTCACTAACTGTGGTCAGAGGAATGCTTGTGGTCCACAGAGCACTTGCTGGTCACGTGGAACTGGTTTCTCCTCATTTCCAACTAATAAATCACATAGAGAAACAGCCTAAAATTACATTAAATAATTACCTAATATCACTTGTGCATGTAAGCAATGGCTGTAGCTGCCTCAGGAATGTTACACAATCAAAAATGAGAGGGCAGTCTGATTTTGAGGGGTTGCTGTATTAAAATGTAATCTATACTCTGAAACAGTGAGGACCCCTGATCTAAGGAACAAACGTATAAAAACTGAAAAGCATGGTCCATATTCTCGCTTCTGTTATGAGAGAAGCCACATGGATTTCTTTAACCTAGGAGATTATATTGGTCCTTTATTACGAAGGACAGACATTAAAATGTCACAGACTCTTTAGGAAGACAGAAAGTTTTTTTAAAATCCACTCATTTCATATTCTGCAATTGTTACTAACCCCACAAGAAAACCTAACACCACCAGATCAGTGAATTCTATATAAGAACCAGAATGCGACAATAAGCACAATGGGGCAAGAAAAAAGATAAGATGTTGGATGGTTTTGTTTCAGCTTACATGACCATGCTATCTAAAGCACATTTTAAATCTGAATCCAAGGCAAGAAACATTTTCCATGCTTTTCTCCTCTCTAAATACACGTGCATATTATACTTAACATCTCTATATCTGTATTATAGCCTCGTAATGCCAAACAATCCAATTGGTTGAAACAAGGTCATGTGACCCATAGTAGCTGTTCCTCTAGTAGCATATCAGTGATGATTTTTAAACATAAAGTCTCATTCAAGGATGCCTGATGCTACACCACATTTAATACAAAGAAATCACGGGTCAGACACTCGGCTATTGCAAGGCGTATATAGTGCAGTGTAGGATGAGAGCACAAGTCTGATGGTGGTGGAAAGCTTGTTTTTGCACACACCCCGTACTGGGTTGTTGTGAACAGGAGCAGCCCTCAATAGCAGCTTAGAGTAACCTGAGAAGCTGAAACTGAAGCTGGGGATCAATCCAACATAGAGGCATCTCAGACATGTCCCCTATGCTGCCAGCAGGAAAGTGAGATGATACAGGAGCCCTTTGGTGGTTCTATGCCTTTAGAGCAGTGGCTTTCAAACTTTTTTTCTGGGGAGCCAGTTGAAGAAAATTGTTGACGCCTGCGACCCAATGGAGCTAGGGATGAGGGGTTTGGGGTGTGGGAGGGGCTCCGGGCTGGGGCAGAGGGTTGGGGTACGGGAGCGAGGGCTGCGAGGTGGGGCCGGGTATGAGGTGTTTGGGGTACAGGAGGGGCATCGGGGTTGGGGGTGATCCCAGGGCTGGGGCAGGAGGTTGGAGTGTGGGAGGGGGTCAGGGCTCTGGGGCGGGGGTAGCAGGCTCTGGAGTGGGGCCGAGGATGAGGGGTTGGGGGGCTCAGGGCTGGGGTAGGGGGGGGGCCTGCGGGAGGGGGTCAGGGCTCTGGGGTGGGGGTAGCAGGCTCTGGGGTGGGGCCGAGGATGAGGGGTTTGGGGTGCAGGAAGGGGTTACGGGTTGGAGGGGGCTCAGGGCTGGGGCACGGGGTTACCTCTGGCGGCTCCCAGTCAGCAGCACAGCGGCAGGCTTCCCACCTGTCTTGGCACCACGGACTGTGCTGCACCCCAGAAGCAGGTCCAGCTCCTAAACATAGGTGCGCAAGTGGCTCTGCGCAGCTGTCGCCCGCAGGCACCATCCTTCCCTTCCCCAGTCCCCATTGGCCGGGAGTGCAGAACCAGTGCTCGGAGCAGGGGCAGTGTGCCGAGTCCTGTGGCCCTCCCGCCTAGAAACCAGACCCGTTGCTGTCCGCTTCTGGGGCACAGCACGGTGTGAGAACAGGTAGGCACTAGCTTGCCTTAGCTGGGCAGCACTGCCGACGGGACTTTTAATGTTCCGTTAGGGTCCCTGGGTGCTGAGCAAGGCGACCCAGTGCCTTACATGCCGCGACCCAGTACTGGGTTGCAACACGAACTTTGAAAAACACTACTTTAGAGGATGCCCTTTGCGCATTGTGGTGATGCTCCTATGGCAGACTGACCATAATGTACTGGCAGCATGATGAAAAAGGGATGTGCAACACTAAAGGATCTGGCTCTATAGTTGAACAAGATAAATTCATTTCACATTTGGGTACACATTTTCAAACACTGGTCTCCATTTTTACTGGTGCAAAACTGTGGGCACAAATATTGTGCTTGTAGATTTGGTTGCTTAGATACATAAATGATCTATATTTTTGGTGCACATACCTATGGATGAACTGCACCTACAAAAATGGAGACCCAGTTTAGGATTGGCTGAAAATCTGACCCTAAATTAGTAGTTGTGGCAAACTTCTATAGCTTTTTAATGCTATCATTCATAGTGTCTGGGGAGAAAAATATCAAATAAATATAATCCCAAAATAAAAGAAAATTAGAACAGTTTAAAACACACCCCAGGATACCAGCAGACACAATCAAACAATATTCTGAGTAAATATAAATAGCTAAAACAGATGCACGGTACAAATTAAAAACTAATTTACATTTATTCAAGATGGATCCTGATCTTAAAAGCTAGATCTGGGGTACTGGCTGAGACAAAGTCATTTCACCTTGTGATTCAAAATACACCCCTCAGCAAAGGCTATTTAATAATACAGCATGTTTAACTTAAAAAATCTTAAATGGGATGATGAATGATACAAAAACTGGCATTTTCAAATTCATAGGAAAAAAACTATTAACCTTGGGATGAAAAAATTCCTCCTATTAAGGAATAATTATCTAGGCCTCTGATGCTGGATATTATGAAGTCCTTTTTTCAACGTACAGGAAAATTTATTTCTCTATATACCCTATTTTCCAGTTAGTGTGATATGCAGAGAGAAGATATATGAATACATGAACAAACAATATACAGTTCACTTCTGTTTATCCACATGGCCTGGGAGGATGGTGAATTTTATATATATATATGGCAGGGGGCCTGACCAAGGGCGCCTTGCTCATAGTTTTAGCTTCATATATATATATGGCAGGGGGCCTGACCAAGGGCATAGCCACACATAGGCTTGTGTCCATGTGGGAGCAGAGCAAAGACTGGAAGTAGTAAGACCCTGTGTGCCAGGTCACAATGCCACTCAAATATGGCCTAGCCACTGCTCCATTATGGCAGCAGGGAAGTGGTTCTGCCATTACACTATCCAGCTCTGGCTACTGCCTCCCCACTGGCAGAAGCGTGCCTCAACCCAATCATGGCCCTGGGTGGATGGCAGATTATTATTAATGGAGATATCCCATCTCCTAGAACTGGAAGGGACCTTGAAAGGTCATCAAGTCCAGCCCCCTGCCTTCACTAGCAGGACCAAGTACTAATTTTGCCCCAGATTCCCATGTGGCCCCCTCAAGGATTGAACTCATAACCCTGGGTTTAGCAGGCCAATGCTCAAACCACTGAGCTATCCCTCCCCCCAGATGTTGGCTACAATCAGATTAGCTGTGGGAGATGGGAGACATGGGAAAGCAGTGACCAGAGCTAGGTGCTAAGGGGCAGAGTCCTTCTTCTGCTTGAGTATGAGAGAAGTGGTTGCACCAAGGAGTGGTCTTGAGACCTGGCAAACAGGCTACTGCTCCCAGTCCCAGGCTTTGTTCCGCTCCCCATCAATACAGGCTCCATCCAATGCCACCCGGCTCAGGTTACTTCCTTTTTTATTGATGAAGGCATGCCCTGCCCTCATCCATTGCTGGGTGGGGGCCCTGGTCAAAACCTGATTGTTTGGCAGTTGAGAGCCAATCAGAGCCTGTGTTGATGGGGAAGCAGAGATGTGCAGAATGGTATGAGGCGGCAGCAGCTCTACTAAAAGACTGCCCCTTGGTAACCTGACTCAATCTTAAAAATAAAAAAATAAAAAAATCTAGGGCTGACACCCCGCCATAATCCCCCTCACTTTAAGCATTGTGGCTGGTGCTCAGATTTGGGTGGGCCTGGGTGCTAAGACCCAACCAATCCATTCCTGGCTACACCACAGAGGCAGAGATAGATTTAGGGAGGCTGAGCCTCCTCTAGTCTTAGCAATCTGCTGCCTATGCCTGGGGAACAGCCAAAACTTTTGGATAACTGGGCATTTGGATAAATGGAAATGCTATTGGAGAACATATTGTGTATTCGGATAACTATGATTTTTGGATAGAGAATTTGGATAATGAATTATATTGTATATCTTGTTTTAATATACATACTATACACACTGCAACAATTACTCCGAATATTAGCAACATATATTTTGTATTTAAATACAAATAATGTATAGTTTATTTTGCCTGTTTCTCAGAAGATTTAACCTAATCCAAGTTAAATGAAAAGGAATGCTCATCCCTTTTGTTTTCTGCTCCATTTCAGATGGTCATTATGAATTACTATTCACATATTAAGAGACTTCCTAAGAGAACCATTTTCTCACACAACAATTTCAGCTTCATGATGCCGACAACAACAATCACCATCAGTTTTGCTTACTCATTTACAAGCTGTTTTATGTTGCTTCTATGAATAATTTAATAATAATAAATATTTGAAAAGAACAAAACCTTTTAAAAGCATAGTTTTAGCTTCTCACACAGGGAGAACACTCATTGTTAGCTGCAGGAGTTATGAATGAAGAATTCCATCAAATGGGGACAGTAGAATGAGATTTGTCCATGACACAGGCTTAAGATTCAAATGACAGTATAGCTATTAAAAGTTAAGAAATTCAGTGACATTTGGAGTAAGAATCATGATATCAATTCCAAATTATAACATTTTCCACAAAACCATCAACCAGTTAACCAAACAGAGAAACTTCAACTATTTTTAAGAGAACTTAATGCACTTGATTTCTTGACATTTCAAACCACAATAGATTCAACATCAAAAGTCTAGCTGAATAAGTTACAATGCTGAATGTTCAAACAGGATGACCTGTGCCTGACTTTCAGGCATTGTTCGTTTGATAAACTTAATTTGGTCCAATTCTGAACTTCTCATTGGATTTTGAGGTAGGGACTGAACTGGGTCAGTTACATTGTATCTACCAGCCTGGTAAGAACTGTAGTACTCTATTCCCTTTTCCCCCGAGTCTCCCCGCATCTTCAGCTTCTGTCTAAACTGGACAATTTTATAGATTAGAAAAAGGATCACAGCACATGCTAAAATGAAAAAGGCTAATAAAATGTCAAATGCCTGATTCAGTTTCTCCACCTGCTGTGTACAGATTAGAGACGTTTTTAAGGATACAGATGCAGCATCTGGAGGAAATTCACTTTTCTGTTCCATGGTCAAGTTAACTGGCACAATCTGTGCAGCTGTTTGCACTGGTAATACTGATAACACTGTTGTTGCTTCTGATGGATTCCCAGCAGCATATTCTTCATAAAGAAATTGACTGGCAGATGTGGTTGGATCTCTTCCCCAGAAAGTAACACGTTTAGTTCCAGCATTTTCCAAATGTACAAGTTTATCATATGTGGTTACCATATGCCATGCCATCACTAAAGTGGCGGTGCTATGATGGATACCTACAGATGCTACACTCCAGGCGGTTTCTGGATTAGTGGTAGTGATAGCACAGTTTGTAAATTCGGTCCATTTAACATAACGCAAAGGTCTACCGCGCATACTTGGGGGATTTTGACAATGGATTTTGACAGAGATTGAAGATAATGCTAGCCAATTACGTAGCCCAAGCAGTGTGCAGCTACAGTTCCAAGGGTTGTTATTTGCCTGTAGATGAGTTAATGAAACCAAAGGCTTGAGCACTTTAGGCTGCAAATTGGTAAGGTTGTTAGATGCTAGATTTAGAATCTTTAAAAAAGATCCCATTTTTTCAAATGCATTATCACCAATACTAACTATTTTATTCTTGTCTAGTTGCAGGTACATTAAATTATGCAACGAAGTAAAAGTGTTGGAATTTACATGTTCTAAATCATTATGGCTTAAAATTAACTTTTTAAGGTTATTTAATCCAGCAAATCCATTCATGATAATGCTTTTTATTTTTGCACTTTTTAAAGATAGATATTCAAGCCTGTCAAGTCCTTTAAATGCAAAAGGATGTATTGACCCAACAGGGTTGTGAGACAAGGAAAGTCTTTCTAGATTTTTAAGTATTCCAATGGCCTTTGATGGCACATGTGTTAAATTATTACCTTCAAGGTACAAATACACAAGGTTTCCAAGATGATGAAATGCTGTATCTGATATCCGTGAAATCTTATTGTTGGCTAGATTAAGCGTTTGAAGACTAATCATTCCCAAGAAAGTGCCACTTCCAAGGATACTGAGGCGATTTCTTTCAAGCGTTAAGTATCGAACTGAAATGAGACCACTAAATAATCCTCTAGGAACAAAAGATATTTGATTATTCTGAAGGTATAAACAATGAAGATCTGAAAGCCCTTCAAATATTCCTGGATCCAAACGTTTTATGTGATTATTATTTAGATGTAAGTAGCACAGTTTACTAAGTTCAACAAAAGCCTTTGGATGCACATATGAAATGCTGGAATTATCCAAATAGAGCACAGCAAGCTTCTGAAGGCCTGTTAATTCATTTGGAATTACATGCGATATATTATTCCCACTGAGGTATACAAGTACTGTACTTTTTGGAAAGTTCTTTGGAATGCTTGAAAGACCTAAGTTACGACAATTAACTTGTTTCCCAGTGCAGAGCTGGCAGACGGATGGACAGCCAAGTACCTCTTTCTGGAGCAGCAACAAAAGAAAACAGTTAAGGATATGGAGGAATACTCCTGTGCAGGGTACAGAACTTTGAAGTCCACACACATCCCTGTCTTTGGCTTTCTCAGTCATCTCTGACTTAGCTATTAGAGATAAAAAAAATCAAATTTGTAAATATCACTCATTTCAAGTTCTAAGGTTCTATTTGAATAATTTTAAAAAACAGATGCAACTCTTTGTGATAATTTTTAATATTCTCAGCCAATATGCCATATAAATGAACAAATAGTACTTTTAAATACTGTATTTTACATCTTCTCTCTTTTGACACTAAATAGTTAAACATCATAAAGATTAAACTGCTTCTTAGGCAATGGTCCTATATTAGAAGTGAACTAAAATTAGAGTAAAAGAATGGTAAAATGAATATGCTTGCCAAGCTAGTCGAAATATATTTAATCAGTTACTGTTTAAAAGCAACTAATTCTGTCATAACAATGGCTTTCAGTAAATTCAACACATTGTAAATTCTTTTCCTTAATTTTATATATTTGAAAAGTTTTAAAGCTTCACTGGCATTTATAAAGAAATACTGACTTTTTTTTATACATTGAAACAAGTTTCTTTTCATCAGTAACATTTACTTCCCTTTTTGAATTTTACTTTTAAGTGAGCCCAGTTACGTTCAAAATATACCCCCTCCTCCAAAAAAAAAAAAAAGTCTTACCCCAAACCACAAATTCATATTATCAGCTGGCTTGTGAGGCAGTTCACTGGACTTACTTACAAGTTTACTTTTTAGACGTGCTGTAAGACTTTTCTTAGCAACATTCCGGTTTATTAGAGCGCTCACGTTTTGCCCTAGGTTTTGCAACTGTTCACTCAGGAAACATTCTTCCCATAGGCTCTTCCACAGTGAGTGGTTAAAGAGAGGTTACCATGGATACAGGAAATAGTGAGACAGGAAGTCATTTTATCTGTGCTTCTAAAGTATAGTTGGAAAGGAAATCTCAGCTATTTATTTCTAGAAAACCCAGAAATAAATTCATTTGTTGTAGTACATAGCTGTTACAGTCCATACATGCTTAATTTATAAAAACTGGTGATGCATAATAAGAGTTGCATATCAGATGGCTAGGCAGATCTAAATATTACAGAGTAAAACATATCTATTGTGATAACACACATCGTAAACGTAAAAGCATTTATTCACAAATAGAAAAAAAATCATGTAAAACATTTACACAGTTCACTGACTACAGAGAAAAGTTATTCCGAAAGCAAACAACATAATTAACGTAGTCTTGCCAAGTAAGAAAGTACTGAGGTCTATAAAAGGGGACTTGGGCTGTGATCTCATCAGGTCTCACAAATTAAGTAAAATCAGGTCTGGTCAGTATTTGGATGGAAGAGCAATGAAATCTTAGATGGTGTAAGGAAATGGTGTGGTGAGACACTAGAAAGCAATATTTTATCTAAGTCATTTTTTGAACTTAATCCTGCATATCATAACATGCCATTGTGTTGCTGGAGGTGTCAGATGCAATTTTCAAAAGCATGCAAGTGACTTTCATGTGCTCCTAAATCATTTAGGTGCTTTTGAAAATACTATGCTTCATCTTTGGGAGGTATAAAAACGGAGGTTGTGAAATCTTGCGATAATTAAAAGATCTTGTGATCATTTCTGTAAGAGTGGAATTCTCTGCATCCATGTTCCAGCCAAAATTAATATGACTGCCTAAAATTCTCCCTGCAGCTTCAACTGGAGAAGTTATTATCGTCCCTCTTAAAACATAGTTTTGTAGTTATGTATGCAGAATTCATGACATATTACACATATAACTTTTTACATTTCAGCAGTGATCCAGTCATCCCTATGATAAGCAGGCTGGTAGCACCACCCGATATTAAGGCTGCCTGACACTTACCACCATAAGACCCTGATTCAGTTACTTATAACTTTCCCAAACTGCAAGTGTTATGGCTGAAATTTTCCATGCTAGATAAACTGCCTAGCTTTAACTGAACTTTTCCCCCACCAAAGGGGGCTGAACCTTTTGGGAGGAAAAGTTCAGTTAAAACAGTTCAGCCATTTCCAAGAATGAGGTTAGCGATAAACCCATTGTTTTGTCCATATTAAAACACTCTGGTAACTTTTTCTTTGAGGATATCCAATGTCCCCTTGCTTTGGAACAGGGACTTAAAATTGGCTAGGGAGGGAGAGCTGAGGAGGGCTTTGGGTCAGAGATGTGTGTGTTTGCCATCCCTGTGAAAAATCCACTCAAATTTGGCCAAGTTATAAGCCTCTGAAAAATATCACTTCACACATGATTATTGGAGACTTACTACAGCTTGGCAGCTAAAATCTCTGAAGAGTCTGTCCTTACTGAGCATGCATATTACACACAAAAGCACTGTGCTAAGAACATTAAGGTCGCAAAATCAAACACTCAAACGTCAGAAAACTGCCAGAATTAAGGTTGCTCGTTGAACCTTAATTTGGCTCCTTTGTCAATGTACATTAAGATAATTTTTATTTACTATTTTTCCTACAGGACCTTGCCTCATTCAGTGCACAAAATGGATAATACTCTCTGAATGGGTATCTAGTCACTATTCCTTTTTATCCTCATCATTCAGTGTATGGCTCCATGTCTTATTTACTGCATAGTATTTAAAACCTGCACTGAATACAAAATTATTAAATTTCCTTATGGACTTTTCTATGACACCCAGAACCATTCACAAACATTAATGAATTTATATTTACAACACCTTTCCAGTGTAAGATATTATCCCCACTTTGCAGATAAGAAATTGAACCATAGAGAGATTAAGAACAAATTTTTCAAGTGTCCACTAACTTTGGGAGCCCAACTTGAGAGTTCTAGGGCCTGATTTTTCAAAGCATGTAACCTTTTATAAGCATTTTATTCACCTAGAACCATATTGACGCAACATGAGTCATCAGCAGAGATAGGAACTTTAGATCCGCAGCACAGACCTCTACCACTTGAGCTAACAGGTAGCAGTAGTAAGCTGTTATCGTCTATGTGGCTCAACCACCAAAGGGGGCTTTGCCAATAAGTTTTCACACTATTTGCTAGACAGCACCAGAATTAACACAAGTCAATTCCAGGTTCTGGAATTATAGATCCTTCTGCCTGTTACTGGTCTCAGACTGCTCCTATCCCTTCCCTGGCTCCAACTTCCTTCCCCCCCTTGCCTCCTCACTCCTTTGCATTCTAGTCAGGCTGTTTTCTCCTCTTCCTCCTTGCTGTCATGATGCTAGGAGGGGAGAATTTATAGTGTAGAAGAGACAGTCTTCCTGCTCTCAATTCTGGTAACTGGCACCACAGCTGCTCTTGGCAGCTAGAATGAGAGTTGTGTGGCAATGGATGATTCTCAGTGTAGATGAATCTTTGGAATATAATGCTGCCTGCCTCTAACAAACCTCTACAGCGGATGTGCAAACTGTAATTTTTCAGAGGCTTTTAACTTTGCTAGAGGTGGGTAGATTTTCATGGGGACAGCAAAGGGCACATGCTTGATATCATGGTGAAACCCCCAGCCAAATTTCAAGTTTCTGCTCCAATACCTGGATGCACTAAAGCTTCTCAACAAAATGGTTGTTTAAAAAAAAAAAAAAAATCAATGAGGCAAAACAACATACTTTTTCCTAACTTTGGTCTCAGAACTGTTTTTGCTAAAACTTTACAAAAAATCATCCTGAGGCACATATCTGGAAGGGAAAATTTAAGCCCTAAATTTAGCAAGCTTGTAAGGAACTGAACATAATGTCTTATAATGGAAACACCTTAACTACAGGTGTTGCTACCAGCCTTGCCTATAATAAAAGGGTATTTTTGGCACAAAAATGCTGACATGGAAATAACTTCCAGCCACTGTTCCAAACTGCATCATTCATCTCAGTAAGGTTATGCTAAGTGTACGTACAGTAAATGTATATACAAGTTTAAAGGGTTGATTTATCATCTTTCCTACATGTTTGCTTCATAAAATTAGGGACGCTTCTTTGTAGAAGGTAAATTGGTACCAATTCCTTTTAAAAGGCCAAATTCTTTCCATTACTTTAACAGAGTAACATCCTCAGAGAATGTGACCTGGGATTTTCAACAACCCTTCGCATCTGTATGAAATTTTTGTTTCCTAAGGCTTGTCACCCTTTTATATAATCCTTAGCAACACTGCAAATGGAACAGATGAACAGCTTTCCAGCTGCACAGAATGTTGTTGATAGATCCTTAGTATGCCCAAT
The DNA here is from genome assembly GCF_011386835.1 of Chrysemys picta bellii. Classification (NCBI taxonomy): domain Eukaryota; kingdom Metazoa; phylum Chordata; order Testudines; family Emydidae; genus Chrysemys; species Chrysemys picta. Next base: position 39,256,859 of record NC_088796.1, on the reverse strand, counting down.
CAGTGGGAATTTTTATAGAAGCTTTTTTAGAGTACATGGTAAACACTGAATAACAATGATTTCTTGTCCCTTCCGTGAGCATACAGATTTTTTGCAGCAATTTGTAGTAGTAATGTAGTTTGTCATTTTAGTTAAAATTGTCTTTTGTGCTTAATTTCACAGCTATTGTAACGAAACAAACAGTAGTACCAAAAGTTAATTTCAAGCCATTTTTTGATGAGGATTAAAAAAGTAACAGTCACTTTTTTTGAAACACAGGAATTCCAGCATAAATGGAATGTACATGAAAAAGAAGTTAGAATGTCTTGTTAATTCATGTACAGAGCACGACAAATGTCATGTACACACCAACTGAGGCCCTAGCCTGCAAATGATAGTGTGTGATTGCAACAGCCTGCTCTTACACTGTCATTTGCAAGATCTGGGCCAAAAACAGCATTACCTATTAAAATAGGCAAAAGCCTACACTTTTCATTTTCACCTTATAAAAGCAGTAATGGCCTTGTTACAGAGTATCTCTTGGACAAAAAAATGGCTGGAGTTAACAGGCTGAAGCAAAATGAACTATGCCCACCTGGCCTTTTATCCCAACTAAATTCACCAAGGTTTGGTCATTATTGCTGACGTAATTACTCTGATTTTGCAATCTGTATTTTGGATTTTTTTTTTCAGATTTATTTCTCAATTTAGCAAATATTATTTATATAGTGCCATAAATATGCATGATATTTTACTGACAAAAAGTACAATACTTGCCCTGAAAATCTTTCAATCTAGAGTGCTAGTTCTGCAAGCTGTTTTGTAATGACAGATGCTAACAGAAAATTCTAGGTAAGCAAAAATTAGAATGTCAAAATCTAATAGAATAGTGGCAAGGCCATATTCATAAAATGCATGCTGTGCTTCTTTTGTACATTAAAAGCAAACACGATCTTGTTTTCTTTAAAAGAAAACCATAAATTACTGTCTGAAATTATCTTGTTGTACATAGGCATAATAATAACTCTATGTTAACATTACAGGTAAAACAGTTCCTTTCCAAATTCCACTTAAGCATATTGCAGAATTCCCCATCACAGGGTATAAACAGTGGGGTAATCCCAACTGTCCCGCAGTTCCTTTGCCAATACAGAATCCAGCTGTTAAAGGACTTCATAGTAGTGGGAAAGGATGGTTGGTCATTGAATATTTATGGAAAATGCATCTTGAAAAACAGTAATTAAGATAATTAACTGTTTCTTCTTCAAGTGCCTGTCCATATGTATTCCACTCTTGGTGACTCACAAGTAATAACCTGATTCTTAAGAAGAGGGTTCTCAGAATCTAGCTGAATAGTGATTATAAACAGCTCTGCCAAAGTGGGAATCAGATCTTATTGCCTCCACTAAGGAGTAATGTTTTATAAATGTATGTACAAAACCACATGTTGCTGTCCTACAGATTTCTAAGATTGCAAAGCTTCCCAAAGAAGATGGCAAAACTGCCTAATCCCCAATGGAAAGGGCTAAGTATCAGAGGGGTAGCCGTGTTAGTCTGAATCTGTAAAAAGCAACAGAAGGTCCTGTGGCATCTTTGAGACTAACAGAAGTATAGGGAGCATAAGCTTTCGTGGGTAAGAACCTCACTTCTTCAGATGCAAGAGGTCTTGCCACAGGACCTTCTGTTGCTTTTTAATGGAAAGGGCTGTAATTCTTCACAGTGGGTTTAAGCTAGTTAAATCACAGCATGTCTTAATGTGTGTAGAAATCCAATTAGATAATTTCTGGGTCAATATAACCTGACTTTTTACCCTACCTGCGTAAGCTACAAAGTTCCCAGGGGAGGGAGCACCCTAAAAGGCCTAGTCCAGTCTACTTAAAAAGACAGTGTCCAAAAGGGTGTGAAATCTGGCTTTCCCCCTTTTGTTGGAGTGAGGTTTATGGAAGATGACAAGTAGATGTAGCAATTGGTTGAGAAGGAAGTCATAGCTTACCTTTGGTAAAAATTTTGAATGAGGTGTCAAGTACATAGAGAGGTCCTAATGAAACACATTATAGAGAGGTCCTGTCATAAGTGCTTTTATTTCTCCCACCCGTCTAGCAGATGTTATTGTTACTAGGAAATCTGTTTTTGATGGATAGGCAGAAAAGGAAATGTGTAGCTAGGGGCTCAAATGGTGAATGCACCAATCTGGTCAGCATTAATATCTCAAGGAAGGGGTGGCTGCCCAAGAGTACACATGCATAAGGCCTTTCAGGAATCTAACAAGTGTAGGGTGTGAAAATACTGAATGGCAGGATAATTAGCTGTATTGCTGCCAGGTGGCCCTTTAAGGAGTTTATAACTAGTCTGGAATTGAATAGGTAATCCTCAATAGCAGGTATTGGAGCCTCAGTTTGAGATAACTGATAGAATTACCAAATTTATAATGTCAATGAGGCCAAAAGAGCTGCTGGAGCAGCTCCATGAACCCTGATGGGATGGAAACTAATTAAGGGAAAGAGACAATGTGGAGGCAAAACCCCCCTGAAACATGTAATACATATTACACAAAGGCCTTGGCTACACTGGCGCTGTATAGCGCTGCAACTTGCTGCGCTCAGGGGTGTGAAAACGCACCCCCCCCAAGTGCAGCGAGTGCAGCGCTGTAAAGCGCCAGTGTAATCAGCGCCTGCAGCGCTGCACACTCGCTCGCAGCGCTGCACGCTATTCCCCTTGGAGAGGTGGAGTACTTGCAGCGCTGCGAGAGAGCTCTTGCAGCGCTGGCGGCGCGACTACACTCGTGCTTCACAGCGCTGCCGCAGCAGCGCTGTGAATCCCCAAGTGTAGCCAAGGCCAAAGACTGTGGTTTTGAAAGCACTGGAGAGCTATTTAGCACAGACCATAACAGTAGGCAGTGCTGAAATTCAAAGAGCCTAGGATCTCAGGAGTAGGAGATTTAGAAACCAGGGGTCAATAACATCCTGTCATCCACGATTTCATGAAGTTCTGATCCTTATCTCTTGATTTTTCTCTATAATTCAGAAGAAAAAGAAGTTTCAGAGTAGCTGCCGTGTTAGTCTGTATCCGCAAAAAGAACAGGAGTACTTGTGGCACCTTAGAGACTAACAAATTTAAAGCTTAAATTTAAAAGCTTATGCTCAAATAAATTTGTTAGTCTCTAAGGTGCCACAAGTACTCCTGTTCTTTTTGAAGAAAAAGGTGGTGGTTGTTATCAGTTGGACATTTGTGAATCCTCTCCAAACCATGACAGTAATTAGCTTCTATACTTCCTGAAATAGGAAGTAAGAAACAGAAATAAATCCTGAATACTTCAAATTTTTTGGGAAATATGGGAGGGCATATTGGAATTCAGACTTATCTCTAGTAAAATGGTTTGATCAGAAATGGGGAAGTGTTAAACTGCACATAAGAGAATTAGAATTAGTTTCCTCCTATTTTCTACTGGAAATGCCATATTCCAATATTGGATTACCCTGTTTTTCCTGTTTATGGATTGGTGTAGAAGAGACAAAAAATTATGCTTATTAAATTGATATTACTGATTCTTAATACAAAATATCCAGGGGTATAACTGTAAATAAAGAGATCAGTGTTGCCAAAAGAGAGTCTTTAAATGTATTATTCCAAAGGAAAAGTTTTAGCAACATGCAAAGAAGATTACAAAAAAATTTCAAAAATGCCTACATGACTTAGCCTCCCAAGTCCCATTTTCAAAAGCAACTTAGGGCTTGTCTACACAAACATATAGTTTGTGGCAAGCTGGGGCGTAAATCAACCCTGCACTAGCTTGCCATGCGCTAACTGTCTATGTGGACCCTGCTGATGTGCACTAACAGTTCCTTAGTATGCTTTAATCTATCCCACTTGGCAATGGGGTAGTACCCAGTCAGTGTGCAGCAGGCTAGTGTGAGGTAGATGCCCACCCCAGCTTGGTGTGAACTAAATGTTCATATAGACAAGCCCTTAGGCATTTAGGAGTCTAAGTCTCATTAAAAGTTAGTGAAATGCCTATAAAAGCCTTCAATATCTTCAGTCTCATTTTATTTTTAAAATTTTATAACATATCTGCAGCATCACAAGAAAAAACAACAACCCTGAAATATAATAACTTGGAAGTCACTGAATTATGGTTTTGTGGTTAAGGTGCTGAACTGAGATTCTGGAGATCTGGGTTCAAATCCTGTCTCTGCCACTTACATCACTCTGTCTCTGTTCCCCGTCTGCAAAATGGGAACAATAATGCTTCCTTTCTCTCACCCTTTGTTTTGTCTTGTCTATTTACATTGTTAGATCTTTGGGACAAAGACTGTCTTTTACTTTGTACATTCAGCACTAAGCACCGTAGGCCCTTGATCTTGGTTGGAGCCTCTTGGTGCTACCACATCAGTTATTGTACTGCAATAGTATTTGATAACAATTAATTCCCTAGGAAAGAAAGTGCAAGCAGGGAGAGAGAACAAAAATATACCCACAATGAGGTTGGTACACAATATATTAAACAACTGAAATAGCTACTTCTCAAAATCTTAGGTCCCTCTCAGGGAGCAACATTCATAAATGGCTGAAAGTCATACTTTGATAACTACAAAAAAAAAATCACAACTTTTAAAGAATTATCCCAAATAATGTGGAGCTAGATCACTGCATTTCAACTTATTATTGATTTTGTTCTCCAGTGGTAATGGAAATGTCATGTCTTATATGCTAATAAATAACATTTATTTTGAATGCTGTGGTGACTTCCATCTAAATATGCTCACATTACAATTGGATAAAAATTACTAATGTCATTGCATTTTACATGTTAAAAATTAATGTCAGAAGGCATATACAATGCATATAAATTACTATAATACTTGTAAATATTTATACTAAGTCTCTCAGACAGTAATTTATCAGATTCTAAATGAAAAGATTGGTCTACAGATGCAGACTGTGAATACACAATTGTTGCATCAACTGTAATCTTTCCAAGCCACCTGTATCTTATCTCTACCCGCCAACCTATGTTAGATTAAAGCTAATATAATTCAGGCTATGAATATTAACCAATTCAGAGCATCAATTTATGCATAGCAGGAAAATATGCAGTAAGTTCAAAACAAGAACTAAATTGATCTATCTTTATCTTTTTCAGAAAATAACAACATTAAAGATGGTATCAAAGTGGATTTTTAAAGAGAAACCCAAACCTATAATTATTACAAATTACACTAAACTGCACACAATAGATGAAAAACAATTCATATCAACACAATTATTCTTTTGAACTTGCAAATTCTGTACTGATCTTTTTCCCTTTGTAAATTTAAGTATGCTAGACAGGAAAAAACACAGTGAAGCTCCTTAACTTGGAGAGCCAACTTTGCTTATGCCAGTGTTTATTTTTCATAAAAGGTAGGAAAAAAAGTATGTGACAATGTAAAAAATAGTATACAATTGTGGTTTCAGCAGCAATACACTGTCAAAATCTCAGCATAAAATGTAGGGTAACATTTCAGGGTCTCTATACCATCCTCAATCTCATGGACCTCTCTGCTGTTGCCACTATCAATCACAACCTCCCAAAAATACTGTCCTCGCTTGGCTTTTGTGACTTACATCCTCCAACTACTCTGATGATTTGTTCAATGGTCCTTTCAATATTTCCCCCCCTACCCCCACTCTCCAGGGGATTGCAAGAGAGATCTCATCAACTCACACAAATTCAACCACCATCCATCTATATTGTCTGGGGATTGGTCCTGCTTTGAGCAGGGGGTTGGACTAGATGACCCCCTGAGGTCCCTTCCAACCCTGATATTCTATGATTCTATATCAGGGGTGGGCAAACTTTTTGGCCTGAGGGCCACATCGGGGTATGGAAATTGTATGGCGGGCTGTGAATGCTCCTCCCTCTCTCTTGCTCATAACATCTAGGTTATCTCCAGATCGTCCATCTTTTTCCTCCATATAATTTTTAACATTTGATTTTTTCTTTTGGTTCAGACAATTAAAAATATCATACAGGTCTTCATCTCCTGCTTCAATTGCTGCAGCCTTCTCTCTGGCCTTCCTAATCACCCTCCTCTGATTTGTGAAAAACACAGCTTTGAGGGGGTCCTGGTATATGACTAGGCCTCCTAGGTATTATAATAATACAAATACAAATAATAAACAACAACAAAAGGGTAACACCCACAAAAAACCCTTCCCACGCAAAATAATTCCAATAATGTATGCACTCAATCAATTGCAAGAAATTCTGATAATGAACTGAAAAAGCTAAAAGAACAGGAGTACTTGTGGCCAATTTATTTCCAAAAATGCCTCCAAAATCTAAAGACAGCATACTCTAGTGAACAGACCACAGGACAGGGAGTCAAGAGACTTCGTTCTATTCCTGGCTCTATTGTTGACCTGCTGCACTCTTGGGGAAGCCACTTCACCGCTCTGTACCTTTGTTTCCCCTCCCTACCCTTCATTTGTCTGTTTAGATAACAGACTCTTTGAACCTGGGACTGTTGTCTACTAGGCAACTGTACAGAGCACAGTCCAATTGTATCCTGATTTTGGAGCCTCTAGGTTGTAACATAAAATATGCAGCATCTCCTGGAACATTTCCAAATCAACTTTCAATTGGCATATCAGCTACTCAAATAAAAATATTTCTTCCCATAAATGAAATCACAATTTCTGTACTATATTGGAAGATTTGGATTCTTCTATAATAATGTTAATTTTTGTGAGCTGGACAGTCTCACACCATCTCACTGCAAATATAGGACATCAAACAGCTGATGGATAATTATTATTGATCATTAGCAAGCAGTGATAAATCCAAATTTTCATAACAGTCCTCAGTCTTTTTAACATTTATATCAAGTTAACAACCTTTCACAAACTAAAACCATGAGTTAAAAACACAGCAACACTACTAACTGATATTTTTATCAAACACCATATAATGTATTGCAAAATTATGATGCTAACCTATTAGTTTAATAAAAAATAGTAAATTCTAATTGTAAAAGGAAACCAATAAAAGTAAAGCCGTCATTCGAACATGCTAGAAACAATCATAATCACTACTATACACTCTACATACAGTAACTGTGGAATTAATACACATTTTTTTCCAAAGTAGCAAAATGAACAAGCGCTATCTTCACAAACCGTTTTCAAATTTAATCCTAAATCAAATGAATTCACCAAAAGCATCCAATAAAATGTAAGATTTCATCACCAGAATCATTAATTAGCAAGGCTCTAAGGTGACTTGGCAAAGTTTGCACTCCAAATTATAATAGCTGTGTACAAAACATCAATTTTTACTAGGAAGTTCCAGCAAGCAACAGCTGCCAAGCAAACTGAGCAGAATAAAACAAGCAGTTATATATAGTAAATATATAAGTTACTGCATTTAAATAAAGCACTATATATGGCATCATGAAATGTTAGTCACCAGTGACATGAGCAGCCGTGGCACACTAAAACAAGGTACTATTAAATAAAATCATCAAATTCAGTTCAAACAACAAATGGGAAAATGTAATAAATGTATCTAAATAGTAACACAAATGTCTTTTGAAAAAATTTCATGTCTACAATACTGGAAAGGTCTTGTCATTATTACATTACCACCTAATTCTTTATACTACTATTGAACATCTGGCTTCTTTGATGCTGAGTTCCAACTGCACAATGACAAATGATAGCAAGTTAAATTCAAAATGATAGATTTAGGTATATTGAGGTTAATGTCTACCTTTAAATCATAATAATTTAACAGGTCTTGGGATTGGACTAAAAACTAAAACAATTGAACTTTCAGCTTTCAGCAACATTTCACTGCCTGATGGTTCAGGAGACAGCACTGATATGTAGAGCCCTGGGTGGATACAAAATCTGTAACCGCATCCAATCCATGCTCTGCAAACGTGGTCCACACATATCCATGGATATAAATTGGATATCCGCAGATTTGCAAGGCTCTGGATATAAAATTTGGATCTGCATCCATCTGCAATCTGCAAACATGATTAGCGGATATCCGCGAAATAAAACAGATAGCTGCAGATTTGCAGGGCTCTACTGATATGCTGTCATCACAAGTAGCTGTGAACTTCTCAAGAACCAGGTAATTACACAAAACAGAGGAAGCATAAAAAGCTTAGCAGACTTCCTGAAAATTGAAGACAATACAAACGTTCCATACCTAGTAATATATTGTACAGTTTTCCTGCAAAATCAAAATGTTAACTATTTCAGTGTCACTAGATATTGGGCAGTTCCTGAATATTAACTCATGCAATAGACAATCTCTTGCAAGTCATATTCTACCTAAACACAAAAGATTCATTCATAGGACCAGACTAATCAGTATTTCAAGAAATGAGACACATCAATAAGTGTTGGTGAACCCTTGCAATTTTATTGGGAGTCTTGTGATATTTGGTGGTTTTTTTACTCATGAAATCTCTCTCTCCTCCTCGCTCTCTCTCTCTCTTTTTTTTTTTTTTTTTTTAGGTTTCTAGTACATATGGTTGTGGAAATAAAGCTTGCAGATATGAAGTGAGTGCACCCTAATGGCTCACATAGAAGGCAAGGCAGATAAAAAATACCCCAAATGTATTCTTTTTTAAAAATCCAATTTTTTTTACCCAAGCTTGATTTTAAGGGACTTAACTCGTGAGTTTTGAATCCTGAAGTTAGCAATAGTGCAACGGTTTCTCTGCAAACATGTCAGCAATGAGTAAATTCTGTAACGTAGAGAAAGCTTTAAGTGGCACAATTCAGCTGGAAATCCCTGCCTCAAGAAACAAACAAGTGCAAATAGAGGGGTAGTTACATACACAGATAGAGAGCTATATAAGAAAGTTTGCATAGTGTCTGCCCATTGTATATATGTCCACAATTCAAGAAGGATATTGATATAAATTGGAGAGAGTACAGAGAAGAGCTACGAGAATGATCAAAGAACTAGAAAACGTGCCTTGTAGTGACAGAGTCAAAGAGCTCAATTTATTTACCTTGACAAAGCAAAGGTTGAGGAGGGACTCAATTACAGTCCATAAACATCTACATGGTGAACAAATATTTGATAATGGGCTCTTTAGTTTAGCAAGGAAAGATATAACATGATTCAATGGTTCGAAGTTGATGCTAAAAAAATTCAGACCGGACATTAGGCATAAATTTTTAACAGTGTGGGTAATTAACCATTGGAACAATTTACCAAGGGTAGTGGTGGATTCTCTATCACTGGGGATTTTTAAATCCAGATTGGACATTTTTCTAAAATATATGCTCTGGGAATTATTTGTGGGAAATTCTATGGCCTGTGTTATACAGCAGATGATTACCACAGTCCCTTCTGGCCTTTAAATCCATGTCTCCTGCCAATGCCATTAGAGAAAACACTCACCATGCTAAAGAATCTTTGCTTACGACACTCAAGATGTTGCAGAAATAAAACACTAGACTAAAGGCTGAGGCCACAATTCTTACTGAATTCAAACTGTACCGTTATCTGGCAGTCAACATGTCCACCAGTGCACATAATTACAAGGGCAAAGGGTACTCATCTTTTGACACAGACACTACAGAGATGTGTCCCCACCTATGCCACAACTCCCCAAATGTACCAATATCAGAGGGGAATATTTCTGCTAGTAAGATGAGTGAGTGTGTGTGGGTGAGAGGGGCAAGGGATGTATGCTAAAATTATTTATTCTCATGCTTGTGAAGTAACAAGCCTGTTATATAAGCACCTTGAGGGGCATACACAATTTTATAAAGCAGTTTTTATCCCTTTCTTAAATTGTGTATAAAACCTCTTGTGGTGAAATTGTATTTTCATAATTTAAGCTGACATTAGCAAGTGGCTGAGGGAAGCAAAACTACATAATAATTAACTGTAATTACCTAATGAGGATTTATAATTATACATTATAAGTACATATACTTGCAGTGTGCCAATTATGTAATTGGCAGTAATCAAACTGTAAAACTAAAAGTATGGGGATGTTACTCTAGACTTTGGGAGCAGGCTTCTGTTTACAGCAGAAGCTGTCATGAGCAGAACAACCTAGGGACCCACTTCTCATACTGGTGGTGGGAGTTAAGTACCAAACAGCCTACATCACTTCACTTTAAATACTGAAATTGAGATGTGTAAATTATGTTGCAAACAAGTCTGTCCCTGCAATAATAAATAAATAAATAAATTGGAGAACCTCATGCGCATGCAGACTACAATCAACAAATAATAAAGATGTGAATAAATATAGCCTGAAAATCTTCTCACTTCAAGATAATTCAGTAAGCTTGTGGCTTTTAAAAAAAATATGTTTTACATAAAAAACCTCCTGGATTTCAGCTGAAATTTTCTCATTAGGAAAAATCTGTTTTTGCAAAAACTATCTTCTTTTCTTGGTAATAATAAAATTAAAAAACTAGGCAAAAACTGTTCCAAATACAACGCCAAAGATCTTTTAATATTGAGCATGTGGAGAATGATCTCATCAGGATGGGGAAAATGTTTATAAGATAATAGGATCATTAAGGTGGAACTGCCTCTTGGAGAGGAATCTTGGATGTTTCTGAAGCCCTGACATCTCCTGGTAAAATTTAGATAAGTTGGATAAAAGTTGCCAGAACTTGAAATCTGCTCACTCTGCAAGCTGTCTTCAGGAATATCATCTTTCATGTAAGGCTATTGACATAGACCCACATGACAGTCTCATAAGTAAACAAGGGAAATGTAATCTAGATGAAATTACTATTAGGTGGGTGCACAACTGTTTGAAATACCCTAACTGGGAGAGTGTATCTAGTGGAGTCCCATAGGGATCAGTCTTTGGTCTGGAAATATTCAATATTTTCATGAATTATTGGATAATGGATCGGAAAGTCTGCTTATAAAATATGCAAACGATACTAAGCTGGGAGGGGTTGCAAGCACATTGGGAGACAGGATTAGAATTCAAAATGACTGTGACAAATTGGAGAATTGGTCTGAATTCAACAGGATGAAATTCAACAAAAACAAGTGCACAGTGTTTCACTTAGGAAAAAAAATTAAAAGCACAACTACAAGATGGAAAATAACAGGTTAGGTGGTAGTCCTGCTGAAAAGAATCTGGGGCTATAGTAGATCATGAATTGAATATGAGTCAAGAATGTGATGCAGTTGCGAAAAAGGCTAATATCATTTTGGGGGCTATTTGCAAGAGTGTCGTATGAAAAACATGGGAGGTGATTGTCCCACTCTACTTGATGAGACCTACTTGATGAGGTCCTGAAGTACTGTGTACAAATCTTGCCGCCATACTTTAGGAAAGATGTGGGCAAACTGGAGAGAGTCCAGAGGACAGCAACAAAAATGATAAAAGATTTAGAAAAGCTGACCTATGAGGAAAGGTTAAAAACAACATGGTTAGTCTTCAGAAAAGAAGATTTTGGCGGGGGGGGGGGGAATGGGGGAACAGACTGACTTGATAGTCTTTAAATGTGTTATGTTAAGTGCTGTTATAAGGAGGACAGTGAACGATTGTTCTCCATGCCCACTGAAGATAGGACAAGACGTAATGGGCTTCATCTGTAGTAAGGGAGATTTAGGTTGGATACTAGGAAAAACTTTCTAACTATAAGGGTAGTTATCTTCTGGAAAAGTCTTCCAAAGGAGGTTGTGAAAATCCCATTATTAGAGATTTTTAAGAACAGGTTGGGCAAAGGATGGTCTAGGTTTTCTTGGTCCTGCCTCAGTATCAAGGAGTGCACTTGACGAACTCTCAACCTCTTTGATTCTATAAAATACTTAATTTTACAGGATCTGAGTGGTTCAAAAGAACCTTTCATCAGTTTTATCAGGCCCACATTAACATCCCATGTCTCAAGGGACATTTTAGTTGAGGTTGCTAATTAATTATTGTTATTGTTGTTATAGTATTTGGGAGCCCTAGTTACCAGGATCTATGTGCTAGGTGTTGTACAAACACAGAACAAAAAGACAGTCTTCTGCACCAAAGAGCTTACAATCCAAGTATAAAACAATAGATGATAGATGTATAGAGAGACAGATGGAGGGGGTACAAGGAAACAATGACACTGTATAGGTCAACGTGCTAGGCAGCGGGTCTCACCACACCAGCAGCCTAGCTTTGGTCAGGATTTTGGTAGGCATCCTGGCAGAGAGTTTTATGGAGCGATCTGGAGGAGGAGAATAAGGTAATTTTGCAGATTTTTACAGGAAGCTCCTCACAAGCACAAGTAGCAGCATGAAGGTTCCTGGTTGAAGATTTAACAAGTGAGTGACAAATGTTGGCATCATAGGCCAACTGGAAGCAGGAGTCGACACCTCATTAAGTAGGGTGGGGATAGTCTGTGAGAGGCCTTGAAAGTGAATCCAAGTAGGTTATATTAGATGTGATAGAGTGGAAGCCAGTGGGAGGATGCAAATAGAGAGGTGACATGGTCAAAGAGATGAGTAGAAGACTGATCTTTGCAGCAGCATTCTGAATGCATATGAGCAGGGCAAGGTTGCAATTGTCAAAGCCCTAGAGAAGGATGTTGCAATAATCCTGATGCAAGATAAGTACCTGGAGGAGAGTTTTAGTTGTGTGGATGGATATGAAAGGTTTTATGCTAGCGATGTTATGCAGAAAGAATCTGCAAGATTTAGACACAGCCTGGATGTGAAGATCTAGAGAGGGGTTTGAGTCAAAGGTCACACTCAGATTACAGGCCCTTTGTGTCAGGCAGGATGGTGGTGTTGTCCACACTGACTGAGATAGGAGGTAGCAGGAATGGGTTAGGGGGAGTAATATTAAGAGCTCTGCTTTAGCCATGTTGGGCTTGATATGACAGCTAGACCTCCACAAGGAGATGTCAGAGAGACAGGCCAAGGTTTTAGTTTGGAGCAAAGAGGCAGATTGGTGAGTTGGCAGCACAGAGAAGGTAGTTGAATTTATGTTTGCAGATGATATTACAGAAATAAGGTGTAGAGGGAGAAGAGAAGTGGACAGAGCCCCATGGAACTCTCATGGAAAGTTGAAGGGGGATGAGGAAGAACTCTAGAGGACACACTGAATGAGCAATTAGATAAGTAGGAGGAGAACCAGGAGTGGACAGAGTCATGAACACTAAAGGAGGAAATGCCAAAGCTGGCTGACAGGCCAAGGATCATGAAGGTGGTATACTAGTTCTGTGCTTTAGCAAGGAATAGGTTACTAGATATTTTGGTGAAAGCAGTTTCAACTGAGTGCACATTGTAATCAGTGTGTTCAAACAGCTTAGAGATGAAAGGGAGAAGGGGCAGTATTTGGAGAGACAGTGGGGTCAAAGGTGGGTTTTTTTAATCTGGGAAAGACTAAAGCAAGCTTATGTTGTGAGGGGAAAGAGTCACAGGAAAGAAGTTCAGGCAAAGAGTAGGGAGGGCATGACAGTGGGCACAAGGGAGATCAGGGGAAGGCATGGGGGTCACTGATGCAAGTGGAAGGATTAGAGGAGGAGACCAGATTAGAAGCGTGTGTGTTTGATGCTGGAGGAGGAGAGAGTGTAGGAAGGGAAGGGAAGGCCTCGTTGTAGTTTGTCATTTTTCTTTTGGAAGAAATTGACAAGATCCTGCGCAGAGAGACAAGTGGAGGCAGAAAGAGGAGAGGGTTTGAGACGTGAGACGAAGGTGTCAAAAAGGCAGCTGGGATTGTGGGTGTGGGATTCAATTAAGCTAGAGAAGCAGAATTGCTTAGCAAGGAAGATGACAGAACTGAAGAAAGAGAAATTAATTTGCAATGAAGGAAGTCAGTCTGGTCACAGGATTTCTGTCAGAGATGGTCTCAAATACGAGAGCAGAAACTTTAGAAGTGGATGTTGGAGGTGAGCCAGCGATGGGGACTGGTGGGGCAGACTTTGCAATGGGATAGAGGTCAAAAGAGTTAAGGATGGAAGAGAGTGACTCCTGGAGAGAATCAACAGCCACATCAAAGGCAGAAAGGGAAGAGAGGATAGGGAGGAGATGAGAAACCACTGATGGACTGGAAGTCAAGAAAAGGCCAAGTCATGGGATGGGAGTTAAAGTTCGGCTCCACTTTGTACCTGCAGCAGGAATTCAGACACTTTGATATGAAAAATAAAGTGAAGGGTTGCAGAGCATAGCGCTAGCCTGCTACTATATATACTTCAGGGCTCATAAATCTAATATATGCATTTTCTATAGCACACTTGGTAAGCATTGCTGGAGACTAGGAGTAGTGAATACCCTTAATGGCTCCTGGTCAGCTTGGACCCCTGGGTACTGGGCTTCATTTAGTGGGGTTTCAAGATCAGCAGCTTTACAACAATCTGCTGACCCTCTGATATTGATGACTTGACAAAACAGCTCTTCTCCTCCCTATCTTAAATTAGAGTATATAAAGCGTTGTTCTAACTTGCACCAAAAAACAACTGCCCTCAAGGGACCAAGATTGCTAGAGTACATCATTCTCTGACCTTGACCCTTCCCACCCCATAATCCTCCCCATATTGGAGTCGTTGGGTGCTGGAATTTTTTCAGTCCACTTTATGAATATATAGATAAAAACTTGAGGTGGTACCATGTTTATTGTAGGATCAATAAACTCTGGCTCAAATGTTTATCAGCCTAGGACTAGGCAGGTTATTATCAAGCTAAAAGGGAGCATCCTCATGCCTTTGAATCCTGCATCTCTTAACACACATGCTAGCTGGAAAGGATTAGCCACCACTCCCACAAGGAATTCACTTTTTAAAAAACAATTTACTAATATGCAAACAATGTGTTACATATTATTCAAAGCTGTTCTACAAAGCACATACTTTTCTACAAAGATGCTGTCTTTCACTAAAGTAGCCAATGCTTTGTCAAAGAACCTCTTCCATACGGCCCTACTACTGTCCCCAGACTAGAAAATCCACTCCTTCCACTGTTTTAGGATAGAGGGGACATTATTGAAGGGCTTCTGGCAATAGACAATATTATTTCCCTCTGACAGTGTTCGCAAGTAGTCCAAATGTTATATCAGAGAACAGAAGGCTATCTGTGGTACCTAAGTTTTCAATTATGATGGATATCACTAACAATTTTTGTTAATTTAAAAATTATGCATCCTTAGAGACAGACTCTAAGTCTCATTGCAAACAAATCTCTGATTCTCTAGACGTCACTGTTGTTAAGTTAAAGGGTCAGAAAAATTATGAGAATCAAATGTCAACTTTAAGGGTCTATTTTTAATTAATTTAAAATCAAAAGCTAGCAGATCCACTTCAAACTCATCAGAAAATGTAATCTTTACTCAGATTATATACTGTAAAATTTGGGAAAGATACACAATATTCTTCATACAAAACAGAAGTTGAATCCCCATTTTAAGTACAAAACAGAACTTAGCCTTAATGGTGATGGTCACTACTGCCCTACCATAATTTATAATTTCAGCTTTTTCTCCCCTTTTCCTCCTCCTACCCCAAAGAGTTTTTAAAAGCTAAAAGCTTGGTAGTGAGGTTTTGGACGCTCTCATCATGAAAGCTGGTGTTACTGAAACTGAAGTAGAGGGAAGAAGGGAAGCTTTTAAAGTAACTACAGGTTAGTTGAAAACTATGTGCATCACATCAGGGTGCTGGTGGGGCTTTACCCTTCTCAGGAAATAAAAAAAAGTTGGAGTGTTGAGAGAAGGAATCATGTAGGACAACAGAGATGGGAAATGGTTGATAATCTGAAGCAATCATGTTTATCGTAAACACATGGATGTGTAATTCAGAGGTACACTAGTAGTCGGAGGGCAGGAGTTAGCATAATATCAGTGTGGCCATTCCTAAGTAACTGTGCTCTATGGAAACCATGGAGCTCTGATTGGCTAGTAGTTCCCAGCTAATTAGAATATAGCAATTTATATAATGTTGTTATTGAGAAATAAATGTACAGTTATTATGAAATTCAGACACCCTCAGGTAGGAAACAACTATCTGAATAAATGAGAAACAGCGGAGATAATTTCACTAAATCACCTTGTGAACAAGAAGCACAATTAAATTTCCATCTAATAATCCAACAAAAAAAATTTATTTACAGTGGGACATCTTACTAAATGGCCAATTCAGACACTACTGTGGAGGAAATATAGATCACTTCATGTGAAAAAGTTCTCAAAACTGTTCTCATATCTATTCCTGGAGATAGTACTAATGTAGTTCACCAAACAATAAAAACTTAAAAGGATTATACTATAAGATCTGCATTTAACTGGTTTAAAAATACATTTCTTACATTCCACAATAGAAAACGTATAGATACCACTGAGAGTAACATGCTATGAAAGTATTCTGAGGAGCAAATCTTGTTTGTATACTGCAGCAGCAGCAGGTGAGGTGTAGGTGTGTAATCTCATCAACAATACGGCTACATCTTATGACAAGAGGTCTTTCCATTTGAGTTGACTATACCACGACAAAGTTTTTTTTTTAGCCATTTCACCAAAATAGCTGCATAACCTAGGAATCCCACTGTGCAAGGTTTCAATTTATAGAAGCAGTATGCTTCAACAGCAGTTTATAGACTATTTCTAACTAGATTCAACTGAATTTTAATTATTTGAACATGGAATAAAGCTGTTGTTTTCAAACTTTTCTTGCCCTTCAACTATCCTCATGAGCCAACAAAGAGCAAATTGTAACAATTATCACAATGAAAATGCAAATGCACATTTCCCTTTGTTGTAAATAGGCTTGCCAAAGGCTTAGCCTACTCATCATTAAACGATTCCTTTGTAACTCAAGTCCTTCTATTGGACAGAGAAAAACAACGAAGTCAAAGATTTACCAATGTGAAAAACTGCAACTCAAACACCAACCTTTCGTTCAGTAAGCCTTTGTGCTACAATTACCTTATCAAAGTAATAAGTTCCTATTATAAAAGAAAAGAAGAGTGTGAACTACATATGTCTATTCAAAGTTCTACAATATTTTCTCATTATATTACAGCGGTGTGGCAGTGCCACTCTAATTGAGCTTGCGTCATGACATCTGTTGAAAGGTCAACATTTCTAAGTCCTCTAAATTCAACATACTTAGTCAGATGTCTTTGGAATTTGGTACGCCTCAGAAGGGTGCAGGTTAGAGTTAGTGACGCAAATTTACAGTTATTTGAGCCAGAGGGTTTGGAGACACAACCCCTCCCCTCCTTCCCCAAAAGTTTCTAGGTGGTGGGTGGCAGGTTTGCCCAGCGTTACAGAAAAATTATTGATACGAGGCACATCAAAATGGTCCCAATCTGTCGAGTTTTACCCAAGGCAGCGCATGGCACGCACTAAATATTTGGAGGACCCAAACTGAGAATAGCATTTATGAAAATGTTCATTTTTTACACATTCACTAATACAGAAAAGCAGTGAAAGGGTTTCTATTCCCACCATCTTTATGCTCTGAAATCCAAATGGTTAATCAAAGTACTTTGAAATTTGGTGTTACACATGGGAATGTGAGGTAGTGTTCATGATCCACGTTTGGGGTCATTTGACCAAGGGGTTCTTGAATTATAGCTTCCACAAAAAGTTTTCCTTCTGCTGTGTTCTACTGTTAAACAGAGGTACTAATGACTGCATGAATCACAGACCTCTTGATGGTTGTGAACTCACCCTTCTACTAACATATGTACAGATAAGTTAAATCACAACTCCCCACCTAAGACAAAGGGAGTTTTGGACTAAGTGGCTGGAAGTGAGTTAAGGGTAGCATTTTTATTTTGGTGGAAATGTAATCAATGTTTTGAGAGGGAGAGAATTATAGAATCATAGAAATGTAAGGCTCAAAGGGATCTTGAGAAGTCATCAAGTGCAGCCATCCTGGGTTGAGCAAGGACCAAGTAAACCTAGACCATTTCTGAAAGGTGTTTGTCCAACCTATACTTAAAAATTTTCAATGATGGGGATTCCACAACCTCCCTTGCAAGGCAATTCCAGAGGTTAACTTTCTTTATAGTTAGAAAGTTTTTCCTAGTATCCAACCTAAACCTCCCTTACTACAGTTGAAGCCCATTACGTCTTGTCCTACCTTCAGTGGACACGGAAAACAATCGATCACTGTTCTCTTTATAACAGCACTTAACATATATGAAGAGTATTATCAGGTCCCCCTCCATCTTCCTTTTTCAAGACTAATCATGCCCAGTTTTTTTAACCTTTCCTCATAGGTCAGATTTTCGAAACCTTTTATAATTGTGTTGCTCTCCTCTGGACTTTCTCCAGTTTGTCCAAATCTTTCCTAAAGTGTGACATCTAGAATTGGACACAGTACTCCATCAGAGGCCTCCCCAGAGCCTAGTGGGACAATGATCCCTTGTGTTTTACATACAACACTCCTGTTAATACACACGCAACTGCATCACATTGTTGACTCATATTCAATTTGTGATGCACTATAATTCCCAGATTCTTTTCAGCAGTACTACCACCTAGCCTGTTATTCCCCATTTTGTGATTGTGCATTTGATTTTTCCTCCCTAAATGAAGTATTTTGCAATAGCTTTTATTGAATTTCATCTTGATGAATTCAGACCAATTCTCCAAGTTGTCAAGGTTGTTTTGAATTCTATTCCTGTCCTTTAAAGTGCTTGCAGCCCTTCCCAGCTTGGCATCATTTTCAAATTCATAAGCAGATTCTCCACTCCATTATCCAAGTCATTAATGAAAATGCTGAATATTTCCAGACCCAGGACTGACCCCAATGGGACCCCACTAGATATGCCCTCCCAGTTTGACAACGAACCATTGATAACTATTCTTTGAGTACGATCTTTCAACCAGTAGTTTCATCTAGACCACATTTTCTTAGTTTGCTTATGAGAATATGGTGTCAAAATCCTTACTTAAATCAAGATCCATCATGTCTACTTCTTCCCACCTATCCACTAGGTCAGTAACCCTGTCAAAGAAGGAAATTAGGCTGGTTTGGCATGATTTGTTCCTGACAAATCCATACAGATTATTCCTTATAACCCTGTTTTCCTCTAGTTGCTTACCAACTGACTGTTTAATAATTTGTACTGTTCTATTTCCAGAAATTAAAGTTAAGTTGAATGGTCTATAATTCCCCAGGTGCTCTTTGTTCCCCTTTTAAAAGATAGGTGCTATGTTTGCCCTTCTCCAGTCATTGGGGACCTCACCTGTCCTCCATGAGTTCTCAGAGATACTTGCTAATGGTTCTGAGTTTACTAGCTCCTTCAGTACCCGAGGATGAACTTCATCAGGCCCTGATAACTTTAATTCATGTAACTTATCTATATATTCTTTAACCCATTCTTTCCTTATTTTTGGCTTGCATTCCCTCCCTCTTCTTGTTATTGTGTTCAGTTATTTTTAGCAGGCTCCTAATATTTTCTTAAACAATACAAGACAGAAAAGGAAAATGGAGATTTTAAACAATTTATATCTGAGCAAAGGCTGAACAGAATTTCATGGATTAAAATAAGGCTGAGCCTGAGGGTATTTCCCTGATGAATATCAAAGTCCTGCAGAAAACAAAGGAGGTGAGACAGCTTTCCAGATAAAAGGCCACAAGAATCTTTTATAATGGAAAGTATAAAGCAACCTAAATATAGAGGTTGTCATCAGTGAGCATGGTCTCTCTTGCTGATGCTATATATAAAAAAAATCTATCTATATGTGAAGCACTCCCTGTATTTAGCTATACACATACACAAGTTGTTCCAGAAGTTAGGGTGCTAATCTGGGATTCAGGAGACATGGGGTCAATTTCCTACTCTACCACAGACTTCTTTTTTGACCTTGGGTAAGTCACTTAGTTTCTCAGGGTCTCAGTTCCTCATCTGTAAAAGGGGGATAATAGCACTTTCCTACTCAACGGGTATTGTAAAGATAAGGACATTAAGAATTGTAAGGCATTCAGATTGATGTACATACACTATGGAAGATAATTTCTTCACTCAAGGAAATAAGTAAATAAAAGGAAGTTAATCTACAGATATTTCAGTATAATTAACTGAATGTGTCATTCAAAAGTGCCAGTGTTCTTGGATAGCTGCCATTTATTGGATTTTCAATGAGGTCTGAAGGACATTTTTCAATTTTAAAATGTTATACAGCACACAAATTGAAACACGTATAGACTTAATTGGTTTTTAAGCAACATACCTTTCTGTACAGACAACAAGAAAAATATATAAATAAATAATTTGTTGACCCGGGGGAGGGTGGGGGAGGAGTAGGGGGTTTCAGATTAGCAGAATTCATACAAAGTCTGCACTAAAAATAATAAATACAAAACCAAGAAAAAATTAAGCGTTATATTATTTTAGTAAGTCTTTACAGTACCTGTAATATCATTGAAATGAGTCTTGATTTTCTATTTTAAAATAATTAATGACAGATTACTGTGTATTTTCTTTCTGATTAAACCCAGAAAATAATTACAAGCATCTCAAATTATTAATGAAATGCTATTTTGTAACCACTATATATTGTAAGTAGCACTGATGCTGTTAATTGTTTGCTAAGTGCTAACAGTATGCTTAGCTCTGTAAAATGAACACAATTCCTGCACTCAGGGCCCTGTTGACACACCATGATGTGGGCCTCCCTGCAGCCCTGCGCCTGCCCCCCGCCCCCGAACTTGAAGTGATGGTGACACAGGACCTCCTCTCCCTCTGAGGGAGGCAAGCCAAGGAACAAGTCTCCTCTACTCCCAAGACACAGCAGTGACCTCCTCTCCACACCGGGGGTGGGGGGAATTGGCAAGGCAGGAGGTAGCCCTCCTAGTATTGACAGCCTGGCTGCTTTGGTGGATGAGCTGGACCTGATGCTCTCATCAACTACCATAAAGAATCATATTTTGAAGTGGTTTGGGGAGGACCCTAAAGAGCTATGGGTCTTCGAGGTAATAGCCCATAGAGATGAATATGTTAGTTTACAGTTCTTAGAGCGACTGTTTCAAGCAGATCTCTCTGAGGGCAATACATGATCATATACAATTTGGGTGGGGGGAAGGGGAGTGTGATATTACTGTGAAAAGTGACTGTAAACACGGCATTGTAGTATTCCACATTTACGGTCTCAGTGACTTCCATGCCAAATGTGCCAGGTTTACAAGTACATGTATGTTTTACTTCAATGCCAGCCCTATGCAAGTATTTTAAATTTCTTGAGGGAGGGTGGGAGGCCTTTGTTTGATTTGGATGTAAGTCCCTGTAGTGAGTCGGTGTGGCTCCCCTCCTGCCCAGCAGAGGGAGTGCCCTTACAAACACCCAAGTGGGCGGAGCCTCTGCCACCTGTGTAGTAAGTGAAGGCAACATAGTAAAGGCCTAATGAAGGCCCAGTATGAGGCCTGAACTAAACTAAAGTAATGGTCAAGACTTTGCTAGCATAAAAAGCAAAGTTAAGCTGTGAGCAAGAGGCAGGCCCTGCTCACAGAAGTTGGCAAGGAAAGGGCTGATGTTGCATAGTTACAGTATAAACATGGTACCAAGACACACTATACCGGAACATTCCACAGATAACATGGAACAGGCCGACCCAACCCAATGACATGGGCAAAAGGGTAAAATGATGGATAGAGTTGTTTTGATCGAACCAACAGGTACAAGGTGAGAGGCGGCACCTTACTACGTAGAGGGGTTGTACCTTGCTACGTAGAGGGGTTGCACCTCAATACGTCAGGAGTGATGTGTAACTTGTTTGTACCTGTGTATAAGAATGTGTCCCTGGGGTGGTGTCTTTGTCCGGCCACGGGGGCAGTGGAAAGTCCCGCCACTGAGCCGGGTCCTTGCCAAGAGACATCTATTAGTAGTATGCCCGGTAGACTAAGTAATCTACGGGGAACTGCAATTGTGTCCGAGATCGCAATAAACCTGGCCGAGGTGCCTTTGTATCTTAGTAGACTCTGTGGTTATTGGGGATTCTCGTCGGGTCTGCTGTGTCAGCTATCTGCGCAGAGCTGGGGCAGCACACAGAGGGAACACACGCACGCAGCCGAGTGATATCAACAGGAGAAAGCAGAAGCACCACACCGGTAGCCTCTCACAACAACCTGTTCCCGCCCCCCGGAAGTCAAGGGGCGGGACAGGAAGTATAAAAGCTGGCCGCCAGAGCTCAGTGAGGCCCCAGCCACTGCAGGGAGCAGACGTGTGGCGGGAAGCTCGCGGCCGGGAGACCTCTGAGGCCGTGGCCCTAACTGGCCGGAGCTGCTCCGAGCCCACTACGAGGAGGAACCACCGGAGCCCGTCCGCTCCTGTCATTGGGAGGAGCCGTTGGAACTCCCCCACACCAACCCCGAAGGCGAGATGCCACCAGGGCCCTTCTGCCCCTGCTGTTACCAGGAGGAGCTGCTTGAGTCCACACCGGACTTCCCCGAGTAGGTGCCGGACCTGCCACCAATCCCCGGCCGGGAGGAACCCATGCTGATGGACTGGACTGGGCCCGGTGCCACGGACGAGGTAGGCCCTGAGGGGGAACCTGGAAGTAGCCCGGGGGTAGCCGACCCTGGTCAGGCTGCAGACACATACGAGCCGATGTCAGTGTGTTTCGGTCAGGATACCCCACTGACTCGCAGCAGCTGCTGCTAGGGCCCCGGGCTGGGACACAGTGGAGTGGGTGGGCCTGCGTCCCTCCCACCACCCCGCTCACGGGTGGCAGGCTTCCCCCTCACCCAACGCTCAGGTATAGGGCCTTGGGCCTAGCCTGACCATTATATTGTTGCTCAGCCCCTGCACCAAAGGGCCTGAGCCCCCTAACTGTTTGTTTGCTCAGCCCCTGCCTGAGGGCCTGAGCCCCTGAACTAACTGTTTGTTTGTTCCACCGGTAGTGAGTCGGTGTGGCTCCCCTCCTGCTCAGGAGGGTCGAGCCCTGGCACGAACCTTCTACAGTCCCATTAAGTCTTACTCTACCTCAGGTGGTCTCAGTGCCATAGTTTAGATGCACCAAGGTATTCTAAGCTGGATTAGTTGCGTTTAACAACTCCTGTTCCCTGGGGCTTGGTACATGACAGAAGGGGATCTGCACAAGCAATACTGAAGAAGGAGAATGGAAGATTTCTTAAGTGAGTTCTAAGGAGGCTAGTTTTCTAGGATCAGTAACCAACTACAGAAACAGAGCTCTTCAAACCACTTTTATGAAGTCCTCAGGGGAGTGCACAAAAATATTTGTTCAAGATTTCTGAGATTATAGATCAACGCACCTTCATTCAGTGATGACTGTTGCTTTGTTGGCACTGCCAGTGCTAATCATAGCACTCACAATAGCACATTTATTTCCCAAGTTAACAATTAGCAGTGAAACATCTGGTGGGAAATGTCTATTTTCTCCATAACAGTGTGCAGAGAAGAGTCCTGTTGGGAACCTGGACCTGCTAATGTAAACGCTGAATCATGAGCCTAAGGTTTGCAGAAGTAGCCAGTGCCGCCCTTCCTACTATAAAAGCTGGCCATCAGAATTTAAGAGAAAAAAATTAGAAGTCACACCATTAACATGCAAATAAATCAGAGCTAGGCTATACAGAAACATGTATTGATTTAGCTAAATTGGGTTCCTAAAACCAGCTGAGTTATTTCAATACCAGTCAGGGTTTGGACACTTTCTTACCAATTTTAGCTAAATTGACTTAAGCCAGTTTTATTCCAAAAATAAGAGTGTCCACACAAAGACTTGGACTGAAATATCTAAATCACTTTTAGTTTACACTATTTGCTAGTTTGGTTTGTGTGTGTGTAGACAGGACTTCAAACTAGGTCAGACAGAGACATAATATGATATTAAACTCCTAATTAATAATATGGCATATTACAGTCCACACAGAAATGTAGTGAAATTTCTGCAATATATTTAAGTTATCATGAAACAGTGAAAACGAATAAAAGCAATTGCATATTTCTTATTAAGCAATACCTTACATAATATTACGAATTAAAAGTCAATGGCTATTCCAAATTAAGGTAAATCTCACCAGAGAGTTTAATTGAAATGTGTTTATAGACCTGTTTGTGAAAATGCTTCTATTCAGATAGAGGACAATTTTAAAAGAGTTTATGGATTAATAAATTTTAACGCCAGAAGAGACCATAATGATAATCTAGTCTGACCTCCTGTATAACAAAGGCCAAAGAACCTCACTCAATAATTTCTGCATCAAGCTTATAATTTCTGGCTGAGCTACAGCACATCTTTTAAAACAATATCCAGTCTTAATTTCAAGACTTCAAGTGATGTAGAATTTACCACAATTTCAAAATAAATTGTCCAAAGGTTATTTTCCCTCCCTGCTAAAAGTTTCCAGCTTATTTCTAATCTGATTTTGTCTAACTTCAGCTTCTCACCACTGGATCTCACTATGTTGGACTAAAGAGCTGTCTACTACCAGAAGACTCTTCTCTATTTAATAACAAAAATACCGCCTAGGTCTTATTGGTACTTGTAGACTGTGATGAAGTCACCTCTCAACCTTCTCTTGGATAAATAAATAGACTGAACTTTATAGTTTCTCAAAATAAGGAATGTTTTCCAGACCTCAGATGGTCTCCCTGATAGCTGGGGTGCATCTTTGATGGGGCTCGGAACAGTGAAGACTCCTTCAGGTGAATGAGGGGTAGGGGATCTCAACCAGGAGCAATTAAGGCAGTGCTCTACATGTGCCTTTTAATTCCTTCTCACCCTCCCACTTGCCTTTAGTTTGTATGTGGAGCTGCTTCTTTTTCCCCTTTTCCTTGTGCTGCAGAATGTGGGGTAGGGTGCTGCTTGCTGCATCTGACCTGCCCATTACTGTTGCCCCTGGACAGTGCGGGTGGTAATGGAGTCCATGGGAGATTGTTCAGTTTACTGCCAAGGCAAGTTGCCATTTCGGGCTCCGTTTCTGCTCCATCCTTTTCACCCTTTAATTAGTTGCTGATTACATTGGAGGTCCGGGTCTACACTGATCACTAGTTTTGGGATCTGTAAGAGCTATTTCCCATAGGATAAAACTGCTGTATGGCTTTTCACTTTCAATCCAGCATCAAGGAGGTCTGGTTTGTGGGGTGGAGGTGTTAAATTACAACTTTGGCAGATTCTAGTGTGGTTAGTGAGTTTAAAGAGGGTCCAGTTTGAGGTCACTGCAACCCAATGGGCATTGGTCCAGAGCACAGCAATGCACAGTGAAGGGTTATGCCTCCATGTCTTGTGCAACATTTGTCAGCATCCTTTTTGAAGGACACAGTATTCCAGTAAGGGTCTCACTAATGCCATATACAAAAGTAATACCACCTTCCTACTCCTAATCAATATTCCTGTTTATATATCTAAGGACTGTGTTTTCCTCCTTAGCTACTGAATCACAATGGAAATTAATAATCAACTAGTTATCAACCTTGACCCCTAAGTCCTTTTCAGAGTCACTGCTTTCCAGGATACAGTTCCCCATCTTATCAGTGAGTCCTGAATTTTTGTTTCCAGATACATGACAATACATTTGTCTGTGTTAACACTTATGTTGTTCAAATAAGCCCACCTTACCAAGTTATCTAGGTCAGCCTGTATAACTAACCTGTCTCCACCATTATTTATCACTCCACCATTTTTTCTGTCATCTGCAAATTGTATCACAATTATTTTATATTCTCTTACAGAGATTATGCACCTAATTTATTTTAACCACCTCCTATTGCCTTGAAGCATGCCATATGATCAATTCAGTCACTAACTGTCACTTACTTATGTTTTTTATTTATTCATTTAGCAAAATTTCCACTTTATTACTTTCAATATAAAGAGGACAGGTATTAGACACATGGCTCAGATGTTACTTTTTCATTAGAATAGTACAAAAATGGGCAAACACCACTAAAAGTACAATAGAAATACTAAATGAACAGCTTCATATTTCTTTTATTTATAAGAATTAATTTTAATTAATTTTCAAATTAGATGCTTACATACTACTATGAAGCTGTAAAATTCTACATGATTTCTGAGTATTTCTATCTCTTGACATATTCAATTTTAACTTTTAAAATTGCCCTCAATTCTACTATTAGAACAAACAAAAAACAACAACAACAACAACAACAACAACAAAATCACCACGATAAGGATCAAAAGACTTCTAGAAGAACTACTTAAAGAACTAATGGTGATGTTAAGAAGAATAATGAAAGCAGAATCAGTGTGCTGTTTCCATCCCTTTGCTTTCGAATGCAGAAAGACATACTGCATGTTTAATCTTTAACAATTTGAAATTACACCAAAAACATTTTTTTTTAAACTTTCCCATCTATGAAATTGCAATGATAGCTTCGAAGAAATAGAAATTGAATAAGGAATTACAATCACTAATACAAGAAACTACATTTTGCTGAAATGCAAGTCCCTTTTAAAAGATGAACTTTGTCTAAAACAATTAATACTGGGTGCTAAAGTTGAAATGTCATATTCTAGAGGTGCTTTCAGACCACAAAGCAACAGAACGAAGAATTCTAAATCTGGAGGAAAGACCTAGTTTCAAAGAGAACTTCAATCTTATGATAAAAGTGCAAGATGTCAGAAAACTTACAGCTTTGAAGACAAAGATGAATAATTTGGTTTAGAGAAATGTTTCTGAAAGAAATCCATATTTACAACTGGAACCAAAGGCATGCTTTTATGATTATCTGTCTATTTCTGTGCAATTATCTTTGAAAAAAACCTTTAAAAGATACGTAAAGAAACAAACAAGGTATAATTTCCACATAAAAGAAAATTCAACGGAAGAAAACACAATATCTTTCTGTTTATATGAATAATATCAAATTGTATTGACAAACTCTCACAGTTGTATCAATGCATGAGTGTATTTTTGAAACCATCTCATTAATCACTCAAACAAGCTCCAAGTCTTTGTAGCTAGAACACAAACATCAAGATGAACAGATATATAAGAGTGAAAGGAAAACTTCATTTTTAATTGTAATATTTTAACCAGTAAATCTAACAAATGTAGAATCATGGTTCGACTTAAACATAGTGCACTATGGGTAGGGTAGAGGTGGAAAGGGGTAGTTTTAAATGGTTGAGCACCAAATAATTTTATCCCCAAATTAGTAAAAATATCTAGTCTAGAGAAACAACAACAACAACAAAAAACAATTAACAGCTTCCCTACCATTTCTTAACGGCAACTCAACAATGTGACTCCCACTATTTTAATCACAGGGGTTTCATTGACCTATCTCCCACCTCTCAGGGAGGTGGATTACCTACGCTGATAGGAGAACTCCTCCTGTCGACATAGGCAGCGTCTAGCATGAAGCACTATAGCAGTGGTTTTAACTTACCAAGAGAAAAATGCTCCAGAGGCATGCCTCTCTCAAAGGTGTAATCTCTGTTGAAAGCTCTCCACAGAGAGACATACATAAGAGACTGTACCAGAAGTAATCATTGTTTATCATTTGTGTTCTGTTTTGTGGTGTTTTATTTGTTTTCTTTTCCTTTCTTTAATAATAATATATTACATGGTTAATAATTTTGATAATTTTGCTTAGTTTTAATTGTGGTGTTCCCTAAGGTATGTCAAAGAAGTGGTCTTGCATCGACCTAGCACTGTCTACGCTGAGGATAATAGCTCATCTTAATTAATTACCCTTGTTACAGTTGGTACGGCAACACCCATTTTTTCATGTTCTCTGTCTATATGTATTTTCCTACTGTATTTTCCACTGCATGCATCCGATGAAGTGGGTTTTAGCCCACAAAAGCTTATGCTCAAATAAATTTGTTAATCTCTAAGGTGCCACAAGTACTCTTCATTCTTTTTACTGAGGATAAGGTCAGTTTAACTACGCTGCTCAGGGGGTGTGGATTGTTCACATTCCAGAATGACACAGTTAAAACTGATCTAATATTCTAGTGTAGACCTGGCCTTAAAAGAAATCACCTAAGAAGTTGTCCTAAAACAGGCCAATAAATGAATACTAATGAAATACCAATATTTCTATGTTTACCAATATTTAGAGACAGTCTTCTTTCCAGGAATACATGGCCTATCGTTTCTTGGTACTCTTGATTCGATTTGCAGTAATTTTGGGATAAAATTACATGGCACTCAGCCATTTAAAACTTTCCACCCCACAACTACTTATCTTTAAACTTGGTTAACAGTCAGGCAACTCAGGATTGCACTCATAACTAAAATGAATTAGTAAATAATGTAAAATAGCTCCTCTCATTGGATTAATAACAAGAATTAAAAAGGTTTTAAATTGTTAACATGCTGACAAAGACACTTAAAAAATATTTACATTTTGACATGACAAAACAGACATGAAATAAAATTCTGTCTAGCTCTATGTAGGTATGCAGAGGGGAAGGGGCACACTCTTAAGACACTGCCCTCAGGAAATATAAGGACTGCTGGAGGCTAGTGTCACAAAGGGAGCAAAGAGGAAGAACAGGCATGAGTCCACAGTGGCAAGAATTGGGGTGGCACAAGGCAAGTACACACTGCTTCTGATGAAAAGGTGTAATAGGTACTTCTCTGGCCCATGTTCCCTTAGCACACCACCTGTGGAAGCAACCGCTAGGACAGTGACACTCTTTCACCATCCCTACTGGGGGTTATAGGACAAGAGCCACGATTTTACTCACCTGTGGTCCCCTCACCACCCATGGCAATTGAGAAGCTGTGGGGTCCCCTTGCCGCCAGCCAAAGCTGGGCTGTTGCGGGGGATGGGTGGGGCCCTCTGCCACCTGCCGTGGCTGGGCGGCTGCGGGGCCTCCTCGGTGCCTGCCGCGGCAGGGCAGCTGCGGGGGAATGACCCACCGCCCGCAGGGAGTGGGTGCTCTGGGATCCCCCTACCACCCACGGGGGCTGGGAACAGGGGGGTCCCCCTGCCCCCCACAGGGGCTGGGAACTGTGGGGTCCTCCTGCTGCCTAGGGGCTAGCGGCTGAGAGCTGCGCAGCCTGTCAGTTCCAGCCCCAGGGCAGAAAATGTCACTGAGGTCTCTGGAAGTCATGGATTCCGTGACTTCCATGACATAATCATAGCCTTACTCAAAACACAGACAAAAAGACTCCACAGCCTCTGAACAGCAGTAGCCGCCACCCTTTACTAACAGCAAGACAGTACAGAGCTCCTCCTGACAGAGCATCCTGCTACAAGAGGCTTTTAAAGTTGGTCTCTGATATAAAATTTGCAAAAGGAGAGGAAAAAGGCTAGAGTTTAGTTTACTAACGTTTTGAAAGACCTCTTAGCTTAGTTCAATATATACTTTTAAATCTATTTACATTTATATGTCTGCATTTATATTTTTATTTGCATGTTACCTATAACAAACATTTTATGATTTGCCTATATATATATATTATTTTTAACCACAATAACCGACAGCAGAATACAGGAGATTATTTTTAAAATATTTATGTGGATTGAAAGGTGTAACTAAAAGTGAGGTTTCTAAGTAGTAAGTAAGAGCACAGAACGAGGAAGAGAAATAAAATAATGTAGTATAAGTCAGTCAAATACATGAAGTCTTACATAATTTAAGAAGGCAAACACAGATAGTTGGACACTGTTCAGTTTGAGGAAAACAAGTAAAAAGAGGAAATTGCTGCTACATGGAAATGTTTTGTAGCATACTAACCAGGAAAGATTTTTTTTTTTTAAACTATGAGCTTCTAAAGACTCTAGCACAATGTGCAGCTGTACTTCAGAAGATAAACAGGATGCTGGATTGAAGGACTACACACACACAATGTTATATATAGTGCTATTATTGTTATTAAAGACACTTAGATCTTACCTACTATGCTACATATGGCTCTGATTGACATTGCCTAGAAAGATTTTATAATACATAAACAGAGACTAAATGTAGACCAATATGAACTAAAACCATAAAGTGGTGTTAAACCTTAGCCACTCTAGAATCCTTCACTGGTGCTGACACTTTACCTACAAGCTTTCAACAAAGGAATACTGTAATATTTTTGAGGAGGTTGAAATGTAAGAAATCTCATGCCATTGTTGTGTTAAGGCTCTCTCACCCAGTCCCTGAAACTTTGGGGTTCTGAAAACAATTTTGCTTCTTAAATATCATCCTGCAAGCCCATCCTTACTTGAATGAATAATCCTATTGACTTAAATGGTGTTATTCATATGAATAAGGCTATTCAGGTATAAGCCCAATATTTTCAAGTTAAGTAGGGCTGAGCCCCATTAGTATTTGGAAGGAAGATTTCTAGGAGAAAAGCAAACCATGTATACTTTCCATACCGTACTGTTGCAACTATGTCTCAGGTAAACAACTGAAAAATGAAAATGTTAACTTAAGAAGTAGCCCAACTTTTGGAGATGGAGAGAAAAAAAAATTGGAAAGTATTCCCCAAAAGTAAAGAGAATCCTTCATTTGAGGTTTACTCAGACACTTTTATATTTTCTACAATTTTCCCGTCTTCAATAACAAGCAGCTTACTAGTTTTCAAAAATACGCTGAAGTTCATCTGTCCCATGGTCAAAAATAATACTATAGTTTGGAACCCTCATCATTTAATCCTATACGTTTTTTCCCCCCTTTTAGATAACGCACTTTTTCTCCTCAAACAACATTCAGCATAGAACATGTTATTGTGTTAGGGTGGCCAGATGTCCCGATTTTAGGGTCTTTTTTTTATATAGGCTCCTATTACCCCCCATCCCCTATCCCGATTTTTCACATTTGCTGTCTGGTCACCCTATCTTGTGTAGAAGACCCACATACTGTCAACACACAATCAGTATGATATAGTGTAAAACACTCATTTCAAAAGTACATTTTGTCTGTCTTAAGTTATAATGAATACCTAACATTAAATTATCATATAATAAAAAGCACATTTTATAGTAAACCATCACACCTGGGACAGGCAAGATCAGCTGAAAGGGACTACACTGTGTTGATATGTACTACTGCACTCAAATCTCTTCTTCTGAATGCTGGATCTGAAGAGAAGTTTGAGTCAGTATGTTAATGCCTATGGATAATGTACCAAGTCAGAGTAAGAAACATTATAACTGAAACAGAATTACCATATGTTTAAGCAGGCCTCTGGCAGAATGTGAGCTCACAGCAAGGAGCGAAATGACCCCCGTTAGCCTATTAACACTGCTTGATACAAGACTATATCCCATTAGCTAATGATGAGTGACAGGCTTTTTGTCAATTCTTAAAACATTAGATTACACATAAGGGAATCAGATTTCTTGAGTTATGCTGAAAGACAAAACTTTAAAGCTCTAAGTAAATTCAATAAATGTCAACTTTATTTTGGTTTTTGCTTTAAAAGGGGAATATTGGGAAACGGCGGAATTGGGATTAGGCCAAACAAATGTTAACTGAATATCCCAGACCTTGTTCTAAAAATAATTTTACCTAAGCAAAAGCAATAAAAGAGAATTTACAAAACAGGGCTGCTAATTCCCCAGATACCAGGCTAGGGTAATTCCTTCCTAGGAACACTATCTTGAGGGCTCCCCAAAGAAAGAAAAATATGAGTCAACAGATTCAAGGAAAGTAGGCAAATCTTCCTAACACTAAACTGATCCTCCAAGCACATAATCATTTGCTAGGGTAGACAGCCAATTTCTCTAATGGTATGAAAAAGAAACTGCTAACTAATGGACTGGGGACCCAACAGACTCGTCTTCAATCTACCCTGGAGTCATGTCTATGACTGATGCTGACCAGTAATTCATCTTTAAGAATCACCAGGAAGGTCTGATCTTTGCAAAAGGAAATCTGGAGCAGCTGGAAGCAGAATGAGATACTGTGGTTCAAAATGTTCTTAGTACAAGGACTGGCAAGACCAGTCTAAAGCAATCAACCTAAGTTTTGCTCCCTCCATTCATGTCTTTCAGATACTCTTTGAGGGAGGAAAGACATGCATCGAGGATTCCACCCACTGACAGAACTCCCAACAATCTGAATCTGCGACAAAACCTCTTCAGCTAAATTTTGAATTTGGTTACAAATAAGTCCACCATGCGAAACTCTATTCTTTGCATATCTCCTGAAAATTTTTTAAGAGCATTTCCCAAGAAGCAATTGAGGCAGTCAACCTGCTGGTTCAGACTTATGGCTAGATGCCTTGCCCTGGTGGACTGGAGATAAGCTTCTGTTCATTATAAAAAAAAGCAATGATCCCTCCTGAGCTAAGCTATTCACCCAAATGCTCCCCATTTGGGGAGCTATGACGAGGCTTTTGTTTTCTAAAATTTCATGGATACAGAACTGACTGTAGAATTTGGCGGCATTCAAAAAAAATTATGGGGCTCATGGAAAAAATTGTGAACTAAGTTTAACTCTATGCTATACTGATTTCCTGAGTTTCAAGGCAGACTGAACAGTATTTTTCAGGTAACTGTGAATGCCCTTTCTCATCTAAATATATGTGATAACTATGAATCCCAACAGTGATAATTTCAATGCCAGCTATTACACTGTTCATCATTTTAGCAAAACAAAACAAAACAAACACCCAGTTTATGTACTTATCTACCACTGGTGGATGCAGTGAGGCATAATGAGGAAGGGGCAATGATGTAGCTGGTTGCTATCGTGGTCTGCAGGGGGAGGAATTTATGTTTTTCCATTTTTTTTGTTCATTTATAATATATTAGGTATTCAACCCGCCATCCCTCCCTAAAGATAAATCAGCTATGCCCTGCTCAACAAAGGAGAATGGAAGAGGAAGAACATTCACTCCCTAATGCCAAAAGCTTTGAACACCTAACAGATGTTCAAACCTTAAATAATCTCCCAACTCCTTCCTGATGCTGAAAGTCCAAATGCCCCCTAACCAGCTGCCAAAATCTCCAGCTTTCCACATGGCAACTTCTATACAACTACATGTTGTCAATGCAAATTCTTTGGCACCTGTAAAACTTAAAATTTGGTACAGTGTAAAACTGAAAAATCATTTCAAAATTGAGATCTATGTTCAAATTAACATATCATGGAATTCTGCACTGAGTGTATTCTTTACTCTCTAACAAACATAACATAACATAAGAATGGCCATACTGGGTCAGACCAATGGTCCAACTAGCTCAGTATCCTAACTTTGGACAATAGCCAGTTCCAGATGCTTCAGAGGGAGTGAACAGAGTGGGTCAATTTATTGAGAGATCCATCCCATTGTCCAGGATCCATACTGCAGTATGTAACCCATCACTTAAATCAGCTTCTGTATCAGATGACTGGAGGATAGCTAATGTGATAATTTTTTAAAAGACTCCAGAGGCGATCCTGGCAATTACAAGCTGGTAAGCCTAACTTTGGTACCAGGCAAATTGGTTGAAACTATAGTAAAGAACAGAATTATCAGACACCTAGATTAATGTGATATGTTGGGGAAGAGTCAACATGGCTTTTGTAAAGGGAAATCATGCTGCACCAGTCTACTAGATTTCTTTGAGGGGGTAAACAAACATGTGGACAAGGGTGATCCGGTGAATATAGTGTACTTGGACTTTCAGAAAGCCTTTGACAAGGTCCCTCACCAAAGGCTCTTAACCAAACCAAGATAAGAGGGAAGATCAGGAACTGGTTAAAAGACAGGAGACAAAGGGCAGGAACAAATGGTCAGTTTTCAGAATGGAGAGAGGTAAACACTGGTGTCCTCCAGGGATCTGTACTTGGACCAGTGCTGTTGAACATATTCAAAAACGATTTGGAAAAAGGGGTAAACAGTGAGGTGGCAAAGTTCGCAGATGATACAAAATTACTTAAACTAGTAAAGTCCAAAGCAGCCTGCAAAGACTTACTAAGGGATCTCACAAAACTGAGTGACTGGGCAATAAAATGGCAGAGGAAATTCAGTGTTGATAAAGGCAAAGTAATGGGAAAATATTGGAAAACATAATCCCAACTATACATACAAAATGATGGGGGGCCAAATGAACTGTTACCGTTCAAGAAAGACATCTTGGACCCACTGTGGCTAGTTCTCTGAGAACGTGCAGCAGCAGCAGACAAAAAAGCTTAACAGAATGTTAGGAACCATTAGGAAAGATGTAATAATAAGACAGTAAATATTATAATGCCACTATATAAATCCATGGAATGCCCACACCTTGAATACTACATGTAGTTCTGGTCGCCCCATCTCAAAAAATGATATATAAGAAATGGAAAAGATACAGAGAAGGGCAACAAAAATGACTAGTAGTATGGAACAACTTCCACATGGTAAAAGATTAAAAAGACTGGAACTGTTCATTTTAGAAAACAGACAACCGAGTGGGAATATGAGCGCAGTCCATAAAATCATGAATGGTGTGGAGAAAGTGAATAAGGAAGTGTTATTTACCCCTTTACATAACATAAGAACTAGAGGTCACCCAATGAAATTAATAGGCAGCAGGTTTAAAAGAAACCCAAGTACCGTATATACTTGTTCATAAGCCAAATTTTTTTAGTAAAAAAGGGAAGCACCAGAGATGGGGGTCAGCTTATGAACGGGTATAGAGAGGGAGAGGTGGGACACAGCCTCTCCCGCCAACAGAGGGAGCAAGGAGAGGCAGCACAGCCAGCAGAGCCAGAAGGGAAGAGGCGGGGCCAGAGTCTCTCCGCTTCTGGCCACGCTGCTCTCTCCCCAGCCTCCAAAGCAGCTGCAGGTCCGGGGCTGGCAGGCTGCAGCCGTGCCGCTTGGTCCCGCCCCCGAGAGCAGGCTGTGGCCGCACCGCCCGGGCGCTGGAGCACGCTGTGGCCGTGCCACCTGGTCTGGCCTGCCGGAGCAGGCTGTGGCCGTGCTGCGCAGCCTGCCGGAGCAGCTCCAGCCAGGTCAGAGACATCCTCCCATAGCTCTCCCCAGATAAGGTGGGAAGGGATGGGATGGGGAGAGTGTGGGGGTCCCGGGCTAGGGGTGGGGTGATGTGGGGGGTGGTCACAGGGGTTACTCTTCTGACTCCCAGCTTCTCCCCATGAAAAATTTCCCCACCAGTTGCTGTCCTGGCCCGTCAGGGTAACCAGCTGGTGCGCTGGGACACTCTGTTTACTTAGGTTTACCTCCGTGTGCCTGCGGACGCTCAAGGTAAACAAACCATCTCGGACCACCAGTGGCTTACCCTGATGGCTAGGAGCCAAAGTTTGCTGATCCCTGAATTATAGGGTTGGCTTATGAACAGGTTATAAAAATTTTCCATTTTTACTTATCCATCTTGGGGTGGTCGGCTTATAAACGAACCGGCTTATGATCGAGTATATACGGTAAGTACTTTTTACACAAAATACAGTCAACTGGAGGAACTCGTTGCCAGGGGATGTTGTGAAGGCTGAAAGTATCACTGAGTTCAAAAAAGAATTAGGGTGGTAATAACTACAAACCTTGGATGGAGGGGTACAGTTCTTCTCTACACACAGGGATAGCTGAATCAGATTTGGACCCATGTTCCCAAACTGAGTCCTAGGCTCAGAGTCCATGGCAGATCATGTGGTGGTGACAATTCCTCCATATGCACAGACAAAGGTTACTTAGAATGCCTTATTTCTCCATGATAGGTCCCAAGAGTAAAAGGAGCAAAATGAGCTGCACCTATTGGGTTCACATACATCTTCACATGCATTTTTTTTTCTCATTGTCATGTTGAAAAAAAAAATCCTATATATGAAGTAAACCAAACAAATACTGTACTCACAAGAGAACATCAAAAGCCTAAGGAGCAGATTGATCCAACTACTTAAATGTGGAGGAGAGAAGCAGCAACTCTTTAGTTTTAAACTGGGGGGGAACCTGAAGTAGAATTATCTACTTCATATATTCAATATGTTCAAGTAATGCTGTCCAAGAAACAAGCAGACAAATTATACTAGCTATGCAGAACTAAAAAAGAGAAGAATTATTTCATACTATTTTATATTAAGCTTTTTCATTTCTTTGGTCACTAACAACAGATATAGCAAAATTATTTATCAGTATATTCTTAAAAATGTTTAAAAATCATCAGACAAGATCTTTTAAATTTGTTTTAACATTAGTGACAAACAATGATATCTATTAAATTTTGCTCACCTATTGTCTGATGGCAGAAGTGAAAGTAATGCCAAAGCTGAAAGCTTTCTTCTTTCTGGTTGGGTAATATTATCCATGCGGTCAACCCACATTTCAATCATGTTACCAAGAAGCTGGTCCAACTGCAAAAACAAATCCCCGCCACAGTATTACATATAGTCTACAAATGCAGTGTTAAACTCTTCATGTAGGCAAGTATTTCCCTTTATCTGAATACACCACTACCCCTATAAAACGCGACCTGATATAACACGAATTTGGATATAACATGGTAAAGCAGTGTTCCGTGGGGGACGGACGGACGGGGCGGGGCTGCACACTCCGGCGGATCAAAGCAAGTTCGATATAACGCGGTTTCACCTATAACGCGTTAAGATTTTTTGGCTCCTGAGGACAGCGTTATATCGGGGTAGAGGTGTATATGTAAAAGTGAGACATGTTTCACATAAACTGAAATATACACATTCAGGTTATTAGAAATTCAATTATTTTAATTTAGCTCTTAATTTGGATCATCTAATCTGATTTCCTGTATAAAGCAGGCCATTCAATTTCTCTCACTTACCCTTGTTTTGAGCCTAATAACTTGCGGTTGGCCAAACATATCTTTCAGAAAGGCATCCAATCTTGATTCCAAGACTTCAAGAGATAGAAAAACCACCACTTTCTTTGGTAGTTTGTTCTAGTGATTAATTATCTCACTGTGAAAAATCTTTGCCTTAATTCTAATTTGAATTGGTCTTGACTTCAACTTCCAGCCATTGGTTCGGTTCTTGTTATACCTTTCTCATCTAAATTAAACGGCCCTTTAGTACCCAGTCTTTTCTCCCATTGAGGTTCTTATACACTGTAATCAAGTCACTTCTCATTCTCTTTTCTGATAAACTAAGCAGACTGAACTCTAAGTCGTTGACTGTAAGGCATATTCTTGGGCCTTGGTATCATTTTTGTGGCTCTTTTCTGCACCCTCTCCAATCTTTCAATATCCCTTTAAAAATGTGGACACCAGAATCAGACGTACTCTAGTATTGGTCTCAACAATGCCATATACAGAAGTAAAATCACCTCCCCACTCCTACTCAGAATCTATAGATTAAAGTTTCAGATTTATCTGTGTGAATTCATACTCTTCAATTAAGAATTAACTCACTGCACAGAAGCAGCTTTTAGGATGCTAGGCAATACTTTAGGTAAGTACACTATATTTTCACCCTCTGAGCAATGGTTTCATGGTAAATTTATACTATAATTCCACACTGTAAGCAAATCAAGAATTATTAAATTCTTAAAAAACTAGAAAAGGTATGCATTTTCAATTGTAGAGTAAACAGTTATGCTGAACACAACTGCTGGGCAGTATATTTAAAGAAGGAAAGTGCATCCTCTACTTTCATTTTGCTTTCTTACAGTTCCTTGGAATGTTAATTCCACCCAGGTGTGTGCTTGCCTTTCAAATGACTGACCTGGATGTTGTGTGTGTGTGTGTATATATATGTGTGTGTGTGTGTTTTCTTTTTGTTTTGTTTTAAACCCATTTCCTTAACAATCTGAGGTGATTATGTGATTCAACTTCAGAGCTAGCATGCACATTTATCTTCAAGAATCAGAGTAATTGCTGACACTATAAGGAAGATTCCTATTCCTATTGAAGTCAATGAAACAACTCCCCTTAACTTCAACAGAAGCAGGCTCAGGGGACCGAGAGAGAACTAGCACAAGCTGGCAGGCCAAAAGGGAAAAAAAGGAAGGTGAGAGACAGACAAAGAGAATGGATCAATTGATGGATAAACCCAGATGCTAATCTGAATGCAATGTAAGCAAAAAAAGCCCAAGTGAAGAGTGAAGGGACATGATGACTTTAGTGGATGAAGGTCAAGAAGGTGTGTGTGGGGGGGGGGGGGCGAGGGGGTAGTTGGAAGATATTTGGCCTTGTAATACAATGGCTATAAACTAAGACAGAGGAAGAAAATAAGCCCAAAACTCTAAGAGCACCTGGGGGAGGATGTACAGTCTGAAGTGTACTAAGATAGCCGGAGAGAATTGGAAGAAAATCATTCATATTAAACATGATTACAACAGACTTTAAAGGGTCAAACTGGGTTTGGGGCTGCATCGTGCTAGGTATGGTACAAACACAAAAGATTACATGGCAGACCCACAGAGTTTACAATCTAAAATAACACATGACACATGAAGTTGTGGGAGAGAGGAACACAATCAAACATACAAAATTACTAGATACATACAAATATTACCAATTTCCCCCCCCCTAATTGTAGTAATCATCAAGTATCACCATATGCCCATTAATCAATCCATCATTAATTAGCTTACTTCTTAGAGGTCTTGAGGCAGAGGAGACTGACGGAACAGAAGTTAAGGAAGAGCATTTGATAGTGTTAAGCAGCTGACAAATTTGGAGATAAAGCTGGTATGTTTGGAGGCAGAGAGGGTGGGTGCCATGCTAAGAATCAAGAACAGACAAGTAAGGAAGGGTACAGTTACCCTGAAAGTAAGAATGAGCCTAGTGCAGTTTAAAAACAGTCTTTTGATACAGAGTATGAAGAAACGTGTCCTGAAATCAGCTGAATATTGTGAATAGTGTTAGTGAGGTAGGGTATATGTTGAGACTTGCATTTTTTTGTTCTTGAATATACATGATAATGAAACTCTACAAAAATCAGGTTCTTAATTTAGCGTATGATAGAGCGTTTGTTTTTTTTTTAATTCACACTTATGGAGATGCAGGTTGAAACGCCATAATTAAATCTGCAATCTGCACCCATTATAATCCTTATTTTCTCACACTAGTTAATGTTGTTAAACATAATTTGAAAGTATTAAACAAACTGAGGATAAAACAATAGCAGTGATATAACCAGGTGTTATTCTTGAAATAAATGTGAGTTTTACTTTTTCAGATATTTCACTAGTATTTTAATTTTGAATGAGACTGCTGATAGTAATGAAAAAAATCAAAACACAGGAAATTCCCTGTGGATGGGTAAATAAAGTTCAGCTTTTCTCTATGCAATAATATATTTAGTGCATGGCAACACAGAATATACTCTACTAACAGTATAGGAGCTACTGTACATAAATCTGCCAGCAAATTTTGGCAAACTGATTTCACATAGAGGAACCACTTTTACACGCCTTTCAATAGACATCACATTATTTTGTGACTGTATGGAATGTCAGATACCATACATTACAGGAGAAGGTAATTAATATAGGCGGTGATTATATGTGCTTGATTCTATCCATATTCATTTTAAACAAAGTGTTATCATCAAAGCTATAATACTTTCAGAAATTACAATATAAAACTGATGGGACAGCACAGTTAGGGAAATTCCGATTGCCTGGCAGAAAAGGAAAATGTGCAGAGCTACCAAAGAACAGAACTCTACACATCAGATCAGATGCTTGACGGAAAACCAAAATCCCAGTTAGGGAATTACAATGTAAAGCAGTTTGAAACTAGTGAGACTCAGTGTTGTCCCCATCTTAAAAAAGGCAGTATGAAATATGGAGAGCTGTCAGATTCAAACTAATTCAACTATATTATTCAAATGAGGATTTAGTTTGTCTGGTAGAATCTCATGAACAGCACTTAATGTGATTCTAGAAGCATTTCTCAAATGTGGACACAGATTTTTTATTTTTTGCAGCCACAACAGCATGAGCAGAGATGAGGGGGAGGGAGGGAAGCAGCACTCAGCTGTTGCTCCTGAATAGCTGTTACTGAGGGCAAGTGAGATACGCCACCTTGGTATTTGTGCTGGCACCACGCAGCCTACTCAGGGGCTCCAGGCAGCGCCTCTGGAAACATGTGGGCCCAGTGTGTGCAGCACTGGAGGCGGTTCTTGTCAGTGGAGGTGGCTGCCGTGTTTGGTCGCTGGGGGGCTCTCCTGAGCAGCTGCCCCGCTCCCGCCCAGCCAGAGCACAGGGAGCCTGGGACTCCACAGGCAGCTGGTGAGTTCCTGACCCACCTTCCCCAGGGCGGGCTCTTCCTGAAGGGCCGCGAGATGCAGGGACAGAGAGATGGGTTTGTCAGAGCGGTCACGAGCAAGAGTTGCTGACTGCACTCTGAGGCCACCAAAAAAGTGGTTGTGTGGACTCCTGCTGTAGACCATGTACGTACTGGGAAAAGGAGACTAAGGACAAAAGGTGCAAGAAACAGAAGAGAAAAAGCTGAAGAAAAAAACAAAACAGTTTGGCAAATTAGCAGGTGAGAAGCTGTCCAACAAAGGCAGCATACTCAAAGAGAAGGCATAAAATGGATACTCCATTCTATTACTAACTCACAAATAATTACCTCTTCTGAGAACCCTAGTGCTACAGTTAGTTGTGGGAGTGTTGAGCCCCATTTTCACCAGGCCCAATGTTCACACAGCTTCCTTAACTGTCAGAACTGTAATTCTGTACTTTTGGATAAAATGTCACAGGAAAATATTAAATAGCCTCAAATCTATCTGTAGCTATTGGGGGAGTGAGGTAGGAGGAGAGAAGAAAAAGACAATTGATGTCACACTTCAAAATACATGGACATGCCATATCCTAATCTATGAATCATGCAATTACACTGCCACATTTGCTGTACAACTAGACAGAATGTGTTATTTAATGCCATTTCATATTAAATGGCTACCCTAAAAAACATATAATTTATTTATTGAGCTACAATCACTGAAGTATCTTGATTCCAAAAACTGTAAGATTTCCAAGCCCTGATTCTCAGTAACAATGTAGTGGAGCGTAAAGATTCCCTGATTCAGAGCCATTTACCCTGGTGAAAATTAGGGCTACACAAGAACAGAAAAAAGGTACCTTATACCAGTGGAGGATCAGTCTTACCGGATCACTGCTCTGCCATGGCCCCTCCAATCTTTACCCCATCCCCAATGGGCCCTCGGAAGGCACTCAAAATACCCCTTCTTTTACCTTGGATTGTGGGGTGCAGGCTGGAATAGGAGGAGCTACAGCCATCTCCACTAGCTGTATACCAGTGGAACGTTCCCCTGCACCTGGGGAATATTCTGTTGGCCATCTTTGGGGTCATTAAGGTTGCTTTGCATTGCTTATGCAGTGCAAAATGGCCACAGTGAACTGGAAAATCTGTATTACCTCTGCTGGTAGATTTTTGCTTACTAGGCACTTTTAAAAATGTTTGTTATTAATTCCTTTTTATGTTTATTACTAATCTTCATTATTAAAGGAAGCCTTTCATAAATTAGTGAGTTTTGCATCATGATTTGAAGGCTATCAATCTTAGACCCAACCTGATCACCGGCAGGAGGGTTATTCTGCAGCTGATAGCCTTCTCTCAAAAAGGCCTTACACATCCAACTCCCAAGAGCTGTACTCTAGATTAAGCTATTCTGGGGGATTGTGAACAGATAGAAAAAGCTGGGCCCTCATCCACTGAGGGCCTTGTAGAAAAGATCAGGGCCTTATATTAGTTCCAGAAGCACAAAAGGAGCCATAAGAACATGCAGAGCATTGGTGCAATCAGTTTTCAATATTTCTTCCTTATTTAGGAGGCATCCTGCTGCATGCTGCACAAACGGACGTTTGTGTTGATCTCACTGTCACACTCTACAAAGTGAGTTACAAGAGTTTAGGCTGGAGGAGCTTAATAGATGAGACACTATGGCTAAGTCCTCATGAAAGAAAGGAAGAGAGAGAGAGAGAGAGAGAGAGAGAGAGAGAGAGAGAGAGAGAGAGACAGCGCCTCAGATCTCAAACCTATTCTGCTCTCAGTGCAATATATTCACACATTAGTGTGTGATTAGTTACTATACAATGAATTCCAAAGATGGCTTCAATTGGTGTTAGATATGATGATGCAGTCATAATTATTTCAGACACAGCGCAGAACAGATTGACTGCGCGGGGGGGGGGGGGGGGGGGGGGGTGCAGAAGAGGGGTGCTAATGTCAGGGTGTCCCCGTCCTGCTCCTTTACCCCATTTGGCCATCTCCACAAAGCAGCAGGGGACACGACAGGGCTCAGGACAGAGGGAGCTTGCTGGCAGCAGCTGCTGTCTCAACTTGCTGATCAACTTAAAAAAGCAGTGTACTTAGAGTGGGGTCAGCGTACTTAAAGGGGCAATGCAGTCAGTCACACACACACACACACACACACACACACACACTGTGTGTGTGTCTCTCTCTGCCATGCTGTCTCCCTTCCCTCCATTCGTGCTGCCTTGTACAGTGTGAGGCTACATTAACAACAATAAGTTAACCCTTGAGGGCTCAGCCGAGTGCTGGTTCATCATTTAGCAGTAAGACATTCCCTGGGAAATATCCCACCCTCTTCCACCCACTTACTCCACCACCTCAACCAAGCTACACAATCATCACTGCCGTGTACAGTATTGAATTGATTAAAACGTATACTGTGTATATATATAGTCTTTTGTCTGGCAAAAAATTTTTCCATGGAACCTAACCCCCACTATTTGCCTTAATTCTTATGGGGAAATTGGATTCACTTAACATCATTTCGCTTAAAGTAGCATTTTTTCAGGAGCATAACTACAACATTAAGCGAGGAGTTACTGCACCTCATTGTTTCCTGTTACTTACTGTTTTATACTTCTGCTGCCAACATATCTATATAATACCCATTTTTACCAGCACTGTGTTCTTCTTTGTGATGTCCTAACACACACTATGTATTTGCCATGTTATTTGTTTTCCACTCTTTCAAGGACATCATGTCTATATAGGGGATTCCCCTTGAAAAAGACATTGATGTTTACTTGAGTGGTAAAATGCTTTACAAAACAAAACCTTCTCGAAGTTTTTTTAGGAAAATTCATGAAGGAATGAGAGAGCCCAAAGTGCTTCTAAGTTAAAGACAACTGCCAACATTACAAGTTTGCTCATAAACTTTGCAAAAGAAGAAAAACCCCACAATCAAGCAGAGACTAATTTTGGAAAAGATGAAGTTTCAGAAAACAGTTATAATTGAAAATTCCTGCAGCTTTCATTATACTGGGAGCTACTAGGCACACACTATAATCATTTCATTTTGAAACAACCAGGAAAAGAGGTACAAATAACATGGTCCTTGGAATAGTTATTTTTGTACTAATGTGAGATGAATGTATAAAATTAAATGAATGGTTTCATGTGTCACATTTGAAAGCCAAATATTTTCTTATATAAATGAAAGTGAGGTACACTTAATTGACTTGGCTTTCCTTGGTTTAAAATAATGAGATGAATGCTCAATTTCATATTGCCTTAACATGCAAACTATGGTTAAAATTGTATCTTTTTAAAAATGCCAAGACAAATCCTCTTACCTCTTGACCACACTCGCATGCCATCTGGCTCAGAAGCAGTGAAAAAAAACTTGCATTTTGTAGTAGAACTCTACCTATGACTCCCAAGTAAGTAGACATCACCACTGGATACCTCTGAAACAAAAGTAAAGAAAACAAAAGATTTTTATTTTAATGTAGAAAAAGTACATACCATACTGCAGAAATACCAAAACAGTACAGGGAGAATGTTTGCATGCATTCCCTTTCTTGATGCCTTACCTTCTTTTACCAAATCAGGATTTATTGAAGTGTACCACAGAAGCCACCAGAGATACAGTATTGACCTACCATTACCACAAAGATAGCTCCTATTCTACCAATCTGGACAAACTATTCTAATGTTAGATTACATACCACTGAGTAGTAAATGCTGTCAGATGCTAACTTTCAAGGTACTGTATAGTTTAGACTAATTGCATCTTACACAATGAAGCATGTATTGTACTGGTAACATGGCATTCTGTTAGCAAATGCAAATTTGGAATGTATTTTTCTAAAATTAATATTTATTAATTATATCTAGAACTGTTTAATATCTCTTAAAATATTGTTACAGTTCTCTTTGATAGCTTTTGGCAAGTCTATAGAGTGGCTAATTTGCTAGTCTCCCAAAATTCAGTTTATATTTTTAAGATGTGCCTTAGCTAGTTACAATAATGGCCTTAGTATTCAGAATCTCACAGGATTGTTGTAAGATAATATTTGTATAATCAATTAATATTGTTCAATTCAGGAGATATCAATGGTATTTCTGGTATTGACTCCTGCATCTAGCAAGTTATAAACAAATATTTTACAATATTTTGTACTTGAAAAATGAAAAAGAAGATACTCCACAATGATATCTGAGATTTTTTTAGATATGGGCAAGTGAATTTATTATAATTATGAGACAGAAAACATCTTTAATATCCACATCCAGTTTTTCTCTGTATATTTTGTTTTTTGTGCATCTTTTAGAGAATATTTTATTCAGAGCAGAGACTGTCTTTATTTTTGTGTTTTGTAAACCAACA
The DNA here is from genome assembly GCF_011386835.1 of Chrysemys picta bellii. Classification (NCBI taxonomy): domain Eukaryota; kingdom Metazoa; phylum Chordata; order Testudines; family Emydidae; genus Chrysemys; species Chrysemys picta. The sequence goes on along the minus strand of NC_088796.1, from coordinate 39,212,529 downwards.
AGCATATTACTGACTCTAAATAAATAAATAGAGGTTATTTAGCTTACAGTAATGGATGTTCTTGACATGTGTTGTCTATAGGTTTTCCACTCTTGGGTGTTCACATGCCCCCAGCACCAGTGAGCGGAATGGTTTTCTCCAGCAGTGCCTGCTGGCCCATGTTGTGCCCCAGTTAACCTTGTATACCCTCGCAAGGGGAAAGCAAAGAACAGGTGGGGCCAACTGTCTCTCAATTGTTACAGACTTCAGTGTCGTGGGAAAGGAGGGCCGGTCATGGAATATATATAGACAACACATCTTCAAGTGATTGTTTATATGGCTGTTGTCTGGCCATCAGTAAGTTTAGGCTTGAAATTAGGTAAAGGTTTTTAATCAGAGGAGTGACGTTCCGGAACAGCCTTCCAAGGGGAGTAGTGGAGGCAAAAAAACTAATTTTAAGAGTGAGCTCGATAAGTTTATGGAGAGGATGGTATGATGAGAATGTCTATAATGGCATAGGGCCCATCTGTGACTGCTATTAGCAAATATCTCCAACCGTTGGAGATGGGACATTAGATGGGGAGGGCTCTGAGTTACTACAGATAACTGTTATCTGGCTGAAGGGTCTTGAACACATGCTCTGGATCTAACTGATCGCCATATTTGGGATCAGGCAGGAATCTTCCCTCAGGTCAGATTGGTAGAGACCCTGGGGTTTTTTCACCTCCTCTACAGCATGGGGCATGAGTGACTTGCTGGTTTGTACTAGAGTAAATGGTGGATTTTCTATAACTGTGAAGTATTTAAATCAAGATTTGAAGACTCCAGTAACTCAGCCAGAGGTTATGGGCATATAATATGGGTGGATGAGGTTTTGTAGCCTGCAACATGCAGGTCACTTTAGATGATCATTATGGTCCCTTCTGGTCTTAGAATATATGTAGACTCCCATGCAAAGATGTGGGAAATCTGATCTTAAGTAACTAAAGGCTGAAAAACTGCCATGCCAAAAGACGTGCCAGCTCTGGAAACCTTCCCTATTGCATAGTGCTATTGAATACTGTTTAGTAAATGTATGGATTTAACTCTATGTGGCAGCTCTACACATTCTGGCAATAGGAACATTTCTAAAGAAAGCCACTGAAATAGCCTGACCTCTAGCACAGAGAGATTTTATATGAACAGAAGGCTCTTGTTTAGCCATTTAACAGAGATTGAAACCACCCAAAATCCAGTTAGACAATCTTTGGGAAGAAATTGCCTTCCATTTTACTTCTTTGGCATAGGTTACAAAACATTAAGATGTCTCTAAATGAACTGGGGTTTTAAATAAAAGATAACACCCTAGCCATGTCTAGTATGTGTAGTTTTTTTTTCTGCATCATTCATATGGGGGGTTGGAAAAAACACAGGTAAATAAATAGTTTGAATAATATTAAAATGAGAACAAATTAGGAATGAAACTAGAATAAGGCCTAGGGCCATGTCTATCCTTACAAGCTCACAGTGGCACAGCTGTACCAATATACCCTTGAGCAACAAAAATTTTGCTGACATGAGTGCTAGTGTAGACATGGCCTAAGTGAGACCTGATCTTTTATGAAAAGTCTTCCACTCTGTGTGCAGACATAATGGTACCGAAAACTATGTTTGCACAGATAGATGTTGAAAAGAAAACGTGGCTAATGGTTTGAATGGAGCTAATATAACCCAGCTAATACAATATTCAAATCTCACAAGGGAAGTGATTCTCTAACCAGAAAGGAATAGCTGCAACTAACCCCTTTCAAAATCTAGAAACGGTGGGATGTGAAAATATTTTGTAATTTTGAATTTGTGGATGGTAAGCAAATGCAGATGCTAGATATACTTTTATCCACATTTTTTAATGAAAGCAAATAGTCCAATATATATGGAATGTCTGTTAGGAAAGGTAAAACATGATGTCATTGTGCCCAAATGGTGAACCATTTCCATTTGGCATTATGGGTAGATTTTACAGAGTCTTTTCTACTATTAATTAGACTACTTTAGACAACCTGGGAGCAGGACCTCTCCAAGTCATTTAAGCAGCAAGGATCTGAGCTGTAAGGTGCAGAGATGGTACATCTTGATGAAGAGTTCTCCCCTCATCTTGAGAGATCAAATACAGAATTAAAGGTAGCAATATTGGAGTCTGACTTGACATTCTTAACAGGTCTGGAAAGCCTGGGCCAAGCTGGTGCAATGAGAATCATCACTGCAGTATTCTGCTTGAGTTTCCTCAGAATTCACCGTATCAAAGGTATCGCCAGATAAGCATACATGAGTCCTCTTGACCACAGAATTAGAAAGGTATCTGAAAGAGACCCTGGACTCTGTCTGCCTCTCGAGCAAAAGCTGTTGACTATCAATGCCATGGCAAATAGATCTATAATTGGGTGACCCCATTTCTGGAAAAATCTGCTGAATAACAGATATTTATGGGTCACTCATGGTCAGAAGAGAAGTTCATACTCAGACAATCTGCAACTGTGTTCATCAGTTCTGGGAGATGAATAACTTTGATAAAAATTCCATGTTTGATGCACCACTCACAAAGCTGAATTACTTCTTGGCATAGGGCAGATGACCTTGCTCCTCCCTGTCTGCTTACATAAAAATAGCAGTGGTGTTGTTTGTCATTTACCTGTATAGACTTTCCATGGGTTAGAGACAAAATTCTAGACAGGCGAGAAGAATCATCCTGAGCTGTAAAATGTTTATATGCAGAAGGGATTCATCCTTTATAGTTTTGTGTCAGGTGTTCTGTAACTGAATTATGATTTGCATGATCTTCTTGAATCTGGACTGAGGTGGGTAAGCTGATGCCGTGGGGTCCAGAAGAGCACCTATGAATTCTATTTTTTAAATGAAATCAGTACAGACTTTTCTTTGTTTACACTTCGTCCAGAATCGCGAACAGCTGAAGAAGGCAATGAATATTTTCCAAGACCTGCTGAGGGGAGGAAACATGTATCAGCTGATCACTGAGGTAAGGATAAACTCCAATGGTCTGCTTTCATAGAAATGCTGCAATGACCACCAGGCACTTTTGTTAACACCCTAGGGGCTAAGGAATAAACAAGAGTAAAAACCCCTTCCCTTGAATCGATGGGGAACCTCACCTTTGCCCTATTTGTCTGATGAAATAATATTCCAGATTTCTCAAAAATATAATAGATGGTTTCCAAAACGGGTAAGTAAGAGAAAAAGATGCATAACAATCAGTTTTGAGTTCTTGACATGACCACCAAACTTGTTGCCTGTTGATAGACGTAGCTGAAGCAAATGGACACCTCTGGTGGAAACACTGTTTCTTACTAGCAGGCCAAAAGACTTGTGATACAAGGTTTGTAATGGACTCATCAGCTGAGACTGCAGGAATTTTTTTTCCCCAACTGACTGTATTCTTCCAAATGACTTCAAATTTTCACCGGAGATCTTACGGAGATACGTTGGATGTCACCTGTTTTAAAGCTAAGTACCTCTCAGCTCTAGAATGGTAAATCCTCAGTAGTGCTCTCAACTTCATGTGGGATACCCAAAGACTGTAACGGAGACACTTGCCTCGTTGTTATGGCAGTCATCATGAAATACACAGCAGCACTGGATACATCCATTGCGACTTGTAATGAGGTATTAGAGATAGCTGTTCATTAATCAGAGATTGCAGTTCTGATCTGGACTCCTGGGTATCTTGTCAAGGAACCTGGAGATCCTATTCCGGCAGAGATACTTGCCTTTAGAAAGGAGAGCTTGATAATTTGAGATTCTCATTTGAAGACTGGCAGAGCGCAAAGCTCTTCCTTCTCAGCAAGTCCAAATGATTGGGCTCCTTTTCCTTTGGCATTAGCTGTTTAGTATGTTCCTGGCCTGCTACAACTACAAGAGAGCCTGGTATGGGGTCAGTACAGAATAATTCAAACCTTGATGATGGTACCTGATATATTCTATTGATCTCTTTTGAGGAAGCAGGAATTCTGGTGGTGTTTGTCAAAAAAACTGAGCCAATTCCAGCAGGTCCTCACTAACTGGCATTGTCAGCCTTTCTAGAAGTGCAGTATGTAATATGTCTAGATGTTTGTGGGATTTTTTTAGTCACCGCTTTCACCATGCTCTCTAATGTTTCAGCCAACCTCTTCAGAAGCTTCTGAAATTTATGAGTGTGCTCAGGTGGTGTTGAAGAAAATGGGATTGCAGCTTTGGCAGGCAAAGAAGATAAAAGTGCAGCTGGAGAAGATCAGTCTGATGAAACTGCTCTTCTTCATAAGTTTGGATTTGCTGCTGACCTGGAGAAACATGAGGCTTCTGTTCCGCACAAGATGCAGATGGCCTGACTGGAGAAGGGGACTGTGGTCTAGAATATTTTCATGACCAGTCTTCTCAAAAATTGAGGGCCTTGAGAAGTCCAGTATAACCAGGAGTGTGAAGCTCTATAGGAGTTGAAACCAGGTCCATGGGTCCCCAGGCAACCTTCGCATGTTGGCCACCATACATCTTATTAGTAACTGATGGACTGAGTGGCTAATGGAAGCACCGTTTTTCTCAACCTATCTGCTCCCTATGGCTATTCTGAATTATATGTGCTGACTTTAACACAATTAAGTTTTTACTGCTTTTTATTCCTATTAGCATAGCAGGAGCAAACATCGCTCAAAGAGTAAGCTGTATTTTGTTCTTTCTTGTGCATCAACAGATGTTTAACATGCTACAATCAGTCACACCTTTATACCTGTATTGTAGACAAAGAGTTACAGAGGTGTCTCTGAGGGTATGTCTACACTTTGAGTTGGGAGTGTGATTCCCAGCTCAAGGAGACATACCCGTGCTAGCTCTCATCAAGCTAGAGTACTAAAAATAGAGTGCAGCCATGGGAGCATGAGCAGCGGGATGGACTAGCCACCCCTAGTATGTGCCTAGGGTCTCAGAAGAGTATGAATTTGGGCTGGCTAACTGTCCTGCTGTTGCAGCTCCATTCTGCTTTTAGTCCATTAGCTTGATGAGAGGTATCACACATATGTCTCCTTAACCTGGGAATCACACCCTCAAGCTCAAAGTGTAGACATACCGTAAGAGAAAAACGCATATGCTACGAGGTACAGAATTAAGATAGCTGTAGGAACATTCTGAATTACTGGAATTTTCTTGCTTGCTGCAGTGCAACTTTGTGCAGCAGGATAGGAAGGATACTAAGCCACCATACAAGTATTCTGTACTTCTTGCATGCCGTGTTTTGCTCTGTGGTGATTCCCTAAATTCCTCTAGCGTATGGGAGAAGTAGGTTGGACAGCAAGGGATTCCAAAAACCACAAAGGCTACACAACAGACTCCTTCCCCAATTCCCATGAAATTCCACATTCCTTTACTTAGGTTGCACAGCTCATTTATTCAGGCTATTGACTGAATTAAAATTTGCCTCTTAACCATTATGTATTTAGGAATGACATTGCCCCCATTTTAAGGAATGCAGAATAGCCTCTCAAAGTTCAAGAAAATGCCTTTCAAAACTTAAAATAAAACCCTAGCTAGTTGAAAAAGCAAAGTGTTTAACCCACTCAGTGTACGTAATGTTTATACAACAGCACCACGGAAAGGGAGAACATGGAATTCGAAGCACAAAACAAAAGCAAAATAACATACTTCTCTCTTATCTCAGTTAGCATCCTTATTCAGTGATACTTCAAGTCACTGAGCTATGCAGAACATCAGTAGCAGCTTGACAGTCTCCTTTTCCTTCCTTATCTAGTTCATTTGTCCCTGGCACAGGGGACTCAACAAATTCTCAGTGGTAGTTTGGTTCCTTTCCCAATTTATCAGATCTTTTGTTAGCTTTATAAAAGTGCTGTTGGTCTGACAACAGCAACTCATCACTGTAATTCTCAGTAGTGACACTTCCTCATGGTAACAGTTAAGGAATAGCAGAGTGCAAATACACAAATTGGTGAAATAACAGATGACGGAGAAAGTGCTGAAATATGTTATTTTACCACTTCATGATATCACCTACTGGTTATTTCAAGTCTTTTTATTCAAAGTGAGAAAATAATAGGATTTATCAGGTATACTTAAAAACCACCGAGAAAAAGAGAAATGATGAAATGAAAACCTTAGGTCATGTAACAGAAGAGGATGAAGTAACCCCCTAAAATAAGAGAACTCTATAGTTGTTCTCAGTCTGCCAAAGTTTAAACAAAAGGAAGAAAAACTGACAAGATAAATTTCAGTGCACATGGTATTAATTTATTATGTTTTCTTTAAACCCATTCTCTTAATTCAAGATTCTAATATCTAAATTATTTATAATATATAAATATATAGATATATTTTACAGTAACAATGGAATCAAGTACAGTAAATGTAGGTTCTAATCTAAATGTCTGATGTTCCTTATTAAATGAATAGGGAAGTGTTATTTACTCCTTCACATGACAGAAGAACAAAGGGTCACCCAATGAAATTAATAGGCAGCAGGTTTAACACAAACTAAAGGAAGTACTTTTTCCATACAACCTGTGGAACTCGTTGCCATGGGACGTTGTGAAAGCCAAAAGTATAAATGGGTACAAAAAAGAATTAGATAAATTCATGGAAGATAGGTCTATCAATGACTTTTAGCCAAGATGGTCAAGGACACAACCCCATTCGCTGAGTATCCCTAAACCTTTTAATCCCAGAAGCTGGGACTGGATGATAGGGGATAGATCACTCAAAATTGCCCTGTTGTGTTCATTCCTTCCGATGCATCTAGCACTGGTCACCATCAGAGACAGGATACTGGCTAGATGGACCATTGGTCTGACCCAGTATGGTATTATTATGTTCTTACGTTCACTAAAATTGAAAACTGAGAGATACTTTAAAATGTTCACTTAAAACAAAGGGCTGCTCCTTAGTCAAAGGCAATATTAGAACTCTTCCCCCAAAAGTTAAAGATGTTATGACTTCCCGGACTACCGCATTTTATCTATGCCATTTATTTGCTTTATTTACTTACCTATGCATCTTTTTTTAATTTGAATTAAATTAGTTGCTCACAAAAAAACTCAAAACACTTCTAATTAGCGTGGAGAACCTTATTGTTCATAATGTGCTGTATAAACTCAATTAATACAGTATTGTATAATGGTTTACAATACACACCATGTTTTATGTGATATTATGAGTACATATAAACTGTCATTCTTTTTATCTGTTTTCAATATCAGCCACATATTCTGAAACAAATTAATTTTGGCTGAAATTTTCCCTACTTAGTATCAGCCTAAACTTTTCTTTTTTAAAGCCTGAGCAAAATCAAAGAAGTCATTTATTTTTGGTTCTGGCTTAAACAGACACACACTTTTCCACATAGTATGATCAGAAATTAGTCACACACAACTTCAATGGTTTAGCCAATCACAAATTTGCTAAAACATTAAGTCCCAATCCTGCAATGCATTGTAAGGATCCCTGCAACTTCTACTCCTGAGGGAATTCTGCGCTACTGTGCATGTGCAGAATTTATGTCCCCCTGTAGATTTCCTTTGCTTCCCTGCAGAAAAATGACTTTCTGACTGGAAAGGAAAGAGAAGCCACAAGCGTGGTCATGTGACCCTCCCTAGCAGTATGTTGCAGGTGCCCAGGGCAGCCGGCAGAAAGGTAAATCACTGTGGGGTAGAGGGTGTGACTGGGGAAGACCCAGCTGGTGGCTCCCACCCTGCACCGGACTCAGCTGCTAGTCCTGGCTGGGCTGGGGAGGATGGGACTTCCTCTTCTCTTGCACGGCATCTGGGGCCATGTCAGACCCACCCCCAGATTTCTCCGCCACCTGTAGGAAGCTCTGCAAACTCCCCCTCCCCGTGCTTCCTGCACTCGTTGCTCCTCTGCTGCAGGGAGAGGGGTCACTGTACAGGGACCTGCTCACCCCATCAGCCCAACCCCATGCAGCCAGACCCCCTCATACCCAGACCCTCCTACTGAGCCTTACCTCCACCCCTGCACCCAGAACCCCTGACAGGCACCACTCCCTCTGCACCTGGACCACCGACGAGTCACCCACACCCAGATCCCCATCCTATCGAGCCCCAACCAACCACACCAGGATCCCCACCTCACTGAACCTCACTTCTCCAGCATCTGGACCTCCCCACTGAGCCCTCCACACCCAGACCCCTCTGACAAGCTCTATCCCTCTCCCCCACTGAGCCCTAACCACTCTCAGCTGGACCCCCCTTCAGCGTCCCATTACCATTGCACCCAGAACCCCACAACAAGCCCCTGTGCATCCAGATCCCCCCACACCCAGATCCTCCACTGAGTTACCGGAGCTCAGTTTACCCCACACAGGACCCTCTCAACTCACACCTGGATCCCCCCACACTAAGCCCCTCCACACTTGGATCCTACCTTGCTGAGCCTGCCTGCCCACACCTGGTGCATCTGGCATGGAGGGGCAGGGCACTGGGGTGTTTCTGGGGTAGGCCCTGTCCTTGCGCTGTGTCAGGGTTGGGTGCAGCTTCACCGCTGAGTCCGAGTCCTGGGTGGGAGCTGCACAGTGATCTCCCACTTCTGTGCAGCCAGTGGCCTGTGCTCCCCAATGCCATGCTGGAGTCTCCACATTTATTTGACAAATAAAATTTGCAGAATTTTAAAATAATACGCGTGGAATTTTTATTTGTTTTTGGCTCAGAAGTGAGCCAAGTTTAAATACTGTTTCACTGATTTAAAGTTTTGAGATTTAAATGTATTTATGAAACAACAGATTTTGCTATTTTTTTTTAAATGGCTGGACAGCTGGGAAAATGCAGACTGCTGGGGGGTTGTGGTGAAAAACATTAGCTTTAAACTGATCTTAAGGCTGAAGTGGACAATGCTTAGGCCCATAATATGAGTTGGTTGGGTTCTGATGAGACTTGCCAAGAGCAGCAGGGATCAGTAGACATTATAAGAAGGCTCTAGTAAATGAGAAACAAATGCCTTAAGAACTTTCCTAAAATCTGTATTTTCTATAAATCCTGCATTTTATATACAAAAGAGAGTAGAACTACTAATATCAAGAGTAAAATCAATTTAATATCTGTAATTAAATTTGATACTTCTCCTATTCTTCATTATACCTGACTCCCAGGGGGATGTACTTGATGACTTGAATTTCTTCTATGATGTTAATGTACTACACACTTCATAAAATGTAATAAAAACTACCCCAAATAGAATATTTGAATTTGTAACACTGAATTCATAAGGGCAAAGGTGAAAAAGTATAGTGATGTACATGTTCATTTGGAAAGGTAAGAAATAAGCCTGTGAAATCACATGAAATATTCCAGTCACAAGATTTCATTTTCCAGTAGTTGCTTTTCAAAATTAAATCTATTACTTACTTAATATTGGTATCTGGGTACAAACTTATGGAAAATAAGTGGAAAGCAAATACATTTGCCATGAAAAACTAGAGTAGTTTGAAGAAAATAATTCTTACCTCCCCATCTATAATCCCCCTGAACACAGATGGCAAAAGGGGTTGAAACATTTGAGGCCCCAATGCTGGGTTTACTTTTAGGACATTTTCCACAACCTAAAAAAACAAAAAACAAAAAAAAACCATAATAACAAGCAAAGAATTACACTGAAAAACTACAATGGAAGTTCTACGACTTATGCATATTAATGTCTATTAGCCTGGGTGACAGAATGTGGGCTATTTCATAAACTATACAAATTAGACATTTACAATACTCTTCAGAAATGTACAAAACATCCTGCTAAACTGAACAGTACAACTGAACTAATACATATGTAAGCAGCTGATCTGTGATGTTTTGCTGTTTCTAACTGATTTGAATTTGGAACAGAGAAAAGATACCACATATAAAGTAAAAAAGTGTTTGGTGGGAAGGAGACATAGGAAAGTAGGTTCCACAGCTAAGTAAAATATTAGCTAGCAAGCAATCTGTGACAATTTATTTAGTATAACCCCCATCACATGAGATGAATTCTTTCAATAAAGGAGATCCAGTTCCCCTGTGCAAGAACAGGTGCTTCCAGTTTGGTCTATTAAGAGGGAAGGGCAGCTCCTGGGGCTATATAGGATCAAGGAAGAATCTGAGAAAGGAAGAGTCTAAGGGCTTGTCTACATTTACTGGGGGACAAGCAGCAATCGATGGATCGGCGGTTGATTTAGTGGGTCTAGTGAAGACCCGCTAAATCAACGGCAGGTCATTCTCCTGTCGAGTCCTGTACTCCCCCGGATCGAGAAGAGTAGAGGGAGTTGACAGGAGAGCATCTCCCGTTGACATTGCGTAGTGTGGGCCCCGTGATAAGTAGATCTAAGTGACATCGATTTGAGTTATGCTATTCACTTAACTCAAATTGTGTAGCTTAGATCGAATTTCCCCTGTAGGGTAGACAAGGCCTTAGTGAGTAAGAGTTTCCTTAGAGCACTGTCTCAGTCAGTCAGGAAAAGGGCAAGTGAGAGCTGCCTGGGAGTCAAGGGCAAGTGAGAGCTGTCAGAGATCAGGGGACTGTGGAAAGTCTTAGATGGGAGCTGCAGATGGTTCCTGGGAAAAGACTGAAAGCAAGAGCACCAAAAAGGATTTGCTGGTTGACTTTCTGAAGTGAGGGCTGGAGAGGGCTGAAGGTCAGAGAGCAGCAGAGAGACAAGGTGGGTGAGGTGTTACTTTTTCTGGACCAACTTCTGCTGGTGAGAGAGACAAGCTTTCGAGCCACACAGAGCTCTTCTTCAGGTCTGGGAAAGGTACTCCCAGCATCACAGCAAAACGCAATGTGAAACAGATCTGGAGCCAAAAGCAGTTGAGAAGGAACTGAAATGGTGGTGAGTTCACCTCTCCCTATATGCTCTTACACCAGAGCATGAGGTTGTATAATGAACAGGTGTGGACCTGCAGACACTGCTAATTTAAGTCTCTGATCAAGAGCACATGGGCATGAACATATCCAATGGTAGAGCACCCATAGGAACAATAACTTGAAGAATCCACAGATCCCATTGAAAAATTTCAGTGAGGAATGGCCAATCCCTTTTCTTTCTTAACTAAGCCTCTTTCTACTACTCTAAGCATAACTTTTAGAGTAGCAGTTCAAAATAGTACAGCTTTGAGCAATGCCTCTTCTTTAAATATCTCAAGACAGATTCTCTGCTGTGTCTATGATCAGCTCAGGACACAAAGGGGGTGGAGGGATGGCCATCAAAGCCAATTACTACTCCTTCACTTTCTGATCAGCCCCAATCCAGTTTAGAGCAGTTCTAGAGGCTGCTCTAACTTGTGCCATAGGCAATGGGGCCCCCAAAGGTTCATCTAGCAGAGAGGATACCCAAAGTGCAGCACAATCCAGCCAAGACTCCCCCACAACACATGCACAGAGATTAAAGTTGCAGAGGAGCTTAATATTCCAGGTCTACGTCTGCTGGAGGCCTTCTTGTGGTGGGAGGATGATCAGTTGCACAGATTACATTCCCTTTCTACCACCATAGGAGGATGGAGTGGAGGAAAGAATCTTGCCCTTCCATCTCCAAATCTTTCATTCTTCTGAATGTCTCCAAGTGAGAATCACAAATTCTCAAGAACAGTAATCCAATACTCCATGAATTGACACCACATATGTACAGGCAAACCATTTGGTCATCTTAATTCAAGATGGACATCTTGTACTTCAGTGGCTATAAACACAGAATAACTATTTTAGATTCGAAATGCTTTGTACACAGAGCCTTTTTTAACCCTACGCAAAAATTATAAACACCCAATGGAAACTAACTGTAGATATTAAGAAAACAAAACTTTGCCAGGAAAGCTCCAGCCTATTTAAATTCAATACATTAGTTTACAAGATTATTCAAAAACAATGTATTCAAATTACTTTATTTAAAGTGTCAATTTTCATACAATATCTAAGCCCCAAAGTGGCCTTAATATTAAAATGTTGAGAGGAAAATATGGCATGTGAATTTTTGATATGGAAGAAAACCTTAACATGTCAGTTTGCTGGTCAGTAATTTACAGTATTTAATGTAAATTAGGTTGTTGAAATATACACTGAGAAAGTCCCCTGAATTAAAAAGTAATTAAAATAAAACATGCATAATTTATAACGTTGGTAGTATAATACAGATGTTTGCATACAAATACTGGTGCAATTTTTCAAAACAAAGTCATTTCCTCCAAGTTTATTTCAGAGATATAGCCAGATGGAAGACGAAGAGGGGATACTAAAAAAAAGAATATAAATCGATACCACACAGATAAGTGTTGGAAGACTAAAGCTGTCTCTACTTGTCCACAAAAAGATGAATGAATGAATGAGGCGGTGCATAAGATGGTATCCAACCTTTTCAGCCTGAGGGCCAAACATGTTATTTCACAAAGGTCAAGAGGCTACAATCAATATTTTGTGACAGATCCTCTGGGCTATTCTGCTCCATTTGGCATTTCTCAGGGTGCAAAAAGGGAGAAGAAACCACTCACAAATCTTCTGCTGGGACTTCCCCCAGTGTGTGAGTCTCACCAGTAGGGTGCAGAGCCAGTATATTTGACTCTGATGTCTCCCTTCCCCACATTAGCTATTATCATGGGGGAAATGTTGAGATGTGCAGAAGCATATTGAAGATGTGGAGAGGGAGCGGCTGGTGTACAATGCACTCTGGCTAGTGGCTATATTCAAGTGGCATATGATTTCTTGGGTATCATAATCAGCTAGTGCTGCAGCCATGAGTCACCTAGGAAACGTGACTGAGGTATGACTGTCAGCTTCTCCTCTTCTTCCACTCCCCCCTGCTACCATGAGTAAGGGAAGCCATTTAAAAACCATCTGGGCTGCAATCTGTTCCTCCTGTGGCTCTCACAACCCAACAAAGATGGAGGGTGGCCAATGAACTGACTACTGGAACTGTTCAAAGAGATATGGGATCCCATCAGAATTGTTGTTGGGGCTGCAAAAAGGCAATGAGAGGCAGGTGGGAAAACAGTGTCCACTACCTCCTTCCAGGGTACGTCTACACTGCAATTAGATACCAACAGCTGGACCATGCCAGCTGAGTCAGGTTTGCTGGGCTCAGGCTAAGGGGCTGTTTAATTGCGGTGTAAATGTTTGAGCTCAGGCTAGAGCCCAGGCTCTAGGACCCTGTGAGGTGGGAGAATCCCAGAGCTTGGGCTGCAGCCCAAGTCCAAACATCTACCCTGCAATTAGACAGCCCCTTAGCCCAAGCACTGTGAGTCTGAGTCAGTTGGCATGGGTCAGCCACGAGTTTTTAATTGCAGTGTAGACATACCCCCAATACTGAGATGATTGATTCAAGTACTTCACTTTAAAAATCACAGGGCCTGGCTCAGGAAACACATTTTCAATTAATAATCAAATAGCATTTTTCTTCTGAATAGAAGTGCCCTCAAGGGCCACAATTTAGCATCTCAAGGATCAAAAGTGACCCCCAAACCACAGGCTGCACACCCCCAGCCTAGGTACATTAAGTGACAAGTACTGTATGCAGAAAATTGTATACAGCTCAGCTTCTTCTTCCAGGCACTGCATCTCAGTATGCCTTTGTCTGCCAGATAAAAAAGGCCTCTACAATCGTAAATCTTCTCCCCATATAGATAGTTTTGGAGGGAGGGAGATAGGGACTGGAGTGAGAATGGAAACAAAGCTTCTGCAGTATTTTGTTACCAAAAAAGGAGCTTGTTAACTTTCAAGTTTCATGAATACTTCAAAACAGAAAATGTTTTTCTTGGATTTCCTTGGGGCAAAATACACTGCAATTTTTATCATAATTAGTATATCACAATGAGAAATCAGTTCATTGCAGACTTCTACTATATGAATAATAATGTTGTATTAATAAAACTGAATGCAAGTCAAACTAAGACTTAAGAGACACAGTTAAAGCTCCTAGAAAAGACATCATTTTTTCAAACAGTGACAGTAATAAACCATAATTATTGTAACATCTGAATTGCACAGTATGAATCTCTATTTTCTTCCGAGTTTCCTCAAAAGGCATATTTAAAGTGTCAATACTTGTATTTTTAGATCTCAGAAATGAATTTATCAAGATCTGTTTTTCACAATATCTTTGGAGTTCCCAAAAGCTTTATTAAAAAAAAAAAAGTAACATGAATGAACCCAACAATGCAATTTACAAAAACAGCTACTTATATTACAGTAGCAACTAGATATCCTAACCAAGATTGTGCAAGGCACTGTACAAATGCAAAGTAGGAGATAATCCTTATCTAGAAGAGTTTACAATCTAAATAAACAAGACAAAGGGGGTGGGAGAAAGGGAGTATTATCCCAAAAGATGGGAAACTGTGGCATTGAGAAATTAAATCAGTTGCCCAAAGCTAAATAGGAAATCTGTGGCAGCACCAGGAAGTTAACCCAGACCACCCAACTCTCAGTCCAGTGCCTAAATCACAAGACCATCCTTCCGCGTAAACAGTGCTCACTGAATGCACCATCTACAATCACTGTCTGGAGTCCCTCTCCTCTAATTCTATCCTAGACTCTTGCATGCCACTGAAACTGCTCTTTCCAAGTCTTTTATGAGCTCTGCTAGCTAAAGCTCAGAAGCAGTACTCCATCCTCATCCTCCTTGACGTGCCAGTCACCTTTGACACCATCAGCAATGCTCCTCTTCTCGAAATCTTGTGCTCCCTTCACTTCCATAACTCCATCCTATCTTGGTACTCCTTCTACCTTTCTTATCACTTCTTCAGTGTGTTGTTCGGAGGATCCTCCTCATCTGTCCTTCAACTTTCTGTTAGGATTCCACCGGGCTCTGTCCTTAGTCCTCTTCTCCTCTCCCTTTACTCCTTATCTCTGGGAAATCTCAATTCATCTACCATTTCTATACTGATGACTCACAGATCTATCGCTACTCCAGACCTATTTTCTTCTGTCCAAACTAAAATCTCAGCTTCTCTCTCTAACATCTCCTTGTGGATGTCTAGCTATCAGCTCAAGATCAACATGGCTAAAATGGAGTTCCTAATCATCCTCCTCAAGCCCCACCTGCTACCTCCCTTCTTGATCAGTGTGGACAACATCACCATCAGGCCCATAACCTGGGCATCTTCTTCAACTCCAACATTTCTCTAGGTCCTCACATCTGGGCTATGTATAAATCTTACCAAATCTTTCTCCATAACATCTCTAAGATATGGCCTTTCTTAACCATCCATCTAGCTAAAAATCTTGTTCAAACTCTCATCTCGCGCCTTGACTAATGGAACACCCTTCTCTCTGGGTTTGACAAATGCAATCTTGCCCCACTCATCTCCATTTAGAATGCTGCTGCAAAGATCATTCTCCTACCGTGTCACTTTGACCATGTCATGTCCCTCATTGCATCCCTCCAGTGTCTCCCTCTTCTCTAGAACATCAAACATAAGATGAGTGTATTCACTTTCAAGACCCTTTACAGTCAATTTCCAGCTTACCTATCATCTCTAAGCTTACTTTAAATTAGCCTATGATGACAGCCTTCTTTGCCCATTTATTAAATTTTAAAACAAGCGTGTACTTTCTCCCATGCTGCCCCACACATGTGGGAAGCACTGTCTGTAAACGTTTGCAAAGCCATCTCATTATTCACCTTCCAATCCCTCCTCAAATCTCTGCTTTGCCACAGTGCCTACAAAACACTTGACAGTGGTTAAGATGTTGGTATGTTGTGATAACTGCCAATTATGATGACCAGTATTGTCTCATTGTTTTCTTATACTCCTCCAACTGTATCCATCTGTTGCCTCTTGTTTTATATTTAGGATTGTAAACTCCTTGGGCAGAGAGAATCTTTTTTCTCTGTTTTTATACAGTGCCTATGAACTATGTCTAGAACTCCTCGGTGCTAAGGTAATACAGAATCTACACATATACATTCATGCCTCCCCCTGCCCCACGCCCAAATTTTTCTGATATTTCTCACTTGGTTGTACTTGTAGTTAAAATAATTGAACTGGGTGACATTTTTGCAGGTTTACAGTATACTAAAGAGTGCAACTAAAATATACCACATTTAACATTACATTTACAGAAAGGAAGCATCCACAAGATAAAATAGTTTTCACTACCCACATGACCAAAGAATTAAATGTATGGGAAGAACCTTAAGATTTCTGGAGTGTTAGATATAGTTAATTACCTTTTAATATGTCAACAAAAAAATTCATTATTTATTATGAAATAATCTAGATTAAGAAATATTTTAAGCAATTTTAGAATTATATACAATTTCTTAATGTTGCACTTTTATCCAAATAATGAAAAGTAAAATATTCTAAAACTATAACTAAATTCAGAACCAAGTTTAAAAATGAAATAGCAACAATTTTCTAAAATGTATTTGGAGTTGAGAATTATTTTTTTGCATTTTCTTTTTTAATTAACAGTGATGTGTATCCTCTATATTATACTCTAGGCCACGATATACTAAATACCTACATATTTAAACCTATGTCCACCTCACACAATATCCCTTTCCTATCTCACCTGCCATTATAATCAAATACAATTGTGATTAGCTTCCTGCAAATTCCAAGATTTCACTGCTAGCCATAAATTAAATACAATAGTGCTGACCCCAAGGTCTTTCTTTGAATGTGGAATGTTCCAGTGTGGTGAATTGTTAATATAGACTTTTTTTTTTTAAAGTATAAATAGCACTACTATCTAGCTTCCATGAGTTCTCTCTCATCATACCCAAATGCAAGTAAAGGCAAGTGAAACTAGGTTCCTGAGATTTCCTGAGTACAACAGCTTTACAATACAATGGTTGGCCACTCACAAATTTGTCTCTACGGTTTAAAAGTATTGCTGCTAGGCTATGGAACAAATCAATAAAATTATTTTAAGGTCACATTACACTCACTGGGCCAAGTCCTCACTAAGTTCCATACTCCAAGCTGCCTGAAGAGTTAAGTGACTGGGAAAAAATCTCATGACCATTTTAATCTAGCTCTATCAGTGCAAAGGGCAGATGTGCATGAAACATCTGGGGAAAGGGATGTGAGGAGCATGACCAGAACACTAGAGCTGGTGCCTTTAGGCTGCTCCAAGATAGGCCTAAGCAGGGGACAAGGATTGCGGAAGATAAAAAGGTAGCTTAGAGCCACCTTTGCTTCTCACCCTGAGCTGCGTTAATTGACCCAAACTTTCTTTGCGAGTTCTATGCTGCATCATGACATTCTTGCTTTTATGGGTCAGTGGCTTAATAGCATTATTTCAAGATTGCTTCTATCTATCAACAAAAAAAGGAGTAGAAGAATAAAAATAAGTCCCATTACAGAAGTGAAGCCTTGTATAGTCATATTTGAATTAAAGAGTACATGCTTATTAATGGCTAAACTGCTTTAAATGGTCCAGTGATCATACAGCTTGGTATGCTTATTACAGTGGGGATCTTCTGAAGACACTTCACAATAGAAAATTATTAATTTAAATCTTGATCTTTACAACTACACTTGGGTTTTCTGCTGCTCTGTTTTACTTTCCCTCTCTAGGGCCTCTATCCTCTAATCAATACTTTAACCAAGTAGCATCAGACTCACCATAAATAATAGCATACAGAAAAACAGTCAAATCCTAAGAAGGATATTTAATCATTATACCTTTACCACTATATGACTAATAATTTTCTGTTAGAGAGACATGGTAGTTGAGGTAAAATCTTTTATTGGTCCAACTACCGTTGGTGAAAGACAGGCTTTCAAGCTACACAGAACTCTTCTTCATATTTTTCTGTTACACATCACAGGTTTCAGAAATTCACTTACGGTTTCTTCTAAAAAGCAACAGAGTGTCCTGTGGCACCTTTAAGACTAACAGAAGTATAGGAGCATAAGCTTTTGTGGGTGAATGCCCACTTCATCAGACGCAAGATTCTTCTAAAAATCCCAAATCTTTCCTGTTCAGTTTCTATATTACAAAAGACTTCATAACTAAATTTACTAATATTATTTCATCAAGTGAGCATGTTAAAATGTCAAAAACAACAAAAACCACCCTGTGATTTCACTAGTAATTACTACTTGAAAGAATGAGAGGTTTTCTTCTATCAGGCCCCTTGTGCGTTAAGGTGATTGTAAGAGCTAAATGCTATACCTAAACATGTTACAAAGGCCTGCTCTTTGTAATAAGTTACTGATTTTTTTACTCACTTTAAGTGGAAGACCAAAAATGACAATATACGCTACCTTCAGCACTTGAACTTGACCTTCAGTAGTTATATCCTTTAAGAGCTCACAAAACGATCGGCATAGGTCACCTGAATACACCTGAAATTAAATGAAAACCAAAATGAAACGTTTGTTATTTGCATTATATGAAGAGCAAAAACTAACCCTTAAACCTTGACATATTATGAATTCTGTAATTAATTTTATTTACAACTGCAATTCCTAGTGAAACTCAAAGAACTAATTCTGTCATAAGTTACAGCAAGACGTACATTTAAATTGCGTGACATTTAAACTTTATATTTGTAGGAAAATGGTAGATATTAAAAAGTTACAATCTACTGTACATCCACAAAAAATCCAAAATGACCAGCTAGCATCTGAGAATTGTGATTATTTCATCAATTCGCATCACATTTTTTGTATCTCACTCTCCCCTTATGTGCATTTCTTGTTTTTTTATTGCTAGCAATATTTCCATGAGAGCAGGATCTTTGTTGTTTCTAAACTAATCCGTTGCTATTTATATGTAATCCAAAAAACTATCAAAACTTCTATAATATTACAATTAACTTCTCCAAACAGCATTATGATTTAATCACAGTTAGGCAGTGAAGAAAGGCTATACCTTACTTGTGGATATTTCTTGATCTGTATAAACAGGAATACTGAAGATTAGGGAGGTAATTTTGCCTCTGTGTTTGGTATTGGTGAGATCACTACTGGAATGTTGTGCTTATTTCTGGAGTCCACACTTTAAAAAGTAAGTTGAAAATTGGAGGGGCCTCTGAACAGCACCACAAGAATGATTTGTGATCTG
Organism: Chrysemys picta bellii; assembly: GCF_011386835.1. Classification (NCBI taxonomy): domain Eukaryota; kingdom Metazoa; phylum Chordata; order Testudines; family Emydidae; genus Chrysemys; species Chrysemys picta. The sequence goes on along the minus strand of NC_088796.1, from coordinate 39,193,536 downwards.
GAAAATATTCTTTACCATGAAACTAAACAAGCTCAAACTATTTTAGTTTATTAAAGAAAAAGTTGAAAGGTGACTCAATTATAAGTACCTATACAAGGAGAAGACATCTGGTACCAGATGACTCTTTAATCTGGCAAACAGTCACACAAAAAAACCAGTGGCTGGAAACTGAAGTTAGAAAACTCCAAACGTCTTGCCCTTGAATCTTCAGAGGTGGAGATGCTTTGTTTAGGACAGCAGGAGAAAGAAAATCCTTGGCCCCATATAAGCATTGCCCTCCTCTATTTTTCCTCCCCTTCTCAGCAGCACTCATCTTCCTCATGAGCTTGAGCAGGGAATGAAGGGGGCTCTTTGGCTTATCGGCGGGTGTAGCATAAGCCTCATGGTTCTCTCACATCTAAAAGCTCCTACATATCTACATCACTTTTGAAAGTGGGACTTAAATTTTTCAAAAATGCTTGTCATAGATCATAATGGTTCCTTCTGCCCTAAAGTCTGTAATGATTTCTGTAAAAAAGAGAAAAAATGCCACCAAGGGCCTGGTTCTGTCACCTTTGCTCACAGAGTAGGCAGTACGTTGCTCAGACAGTAGGCCAAATCAATGGAACTACTTGGTGAATAAGGTACTACTTACTGTACATAAGAGTGACAGAATCTGGCCTCCAGATACTATAGTGAGGGGTGATTTAAAATCCATGTGATGACAGTAGTAAGTATCAGGAACTGATAAACCGAGAAACAAAGATTGTGTTTTCAAGCAAATATCCAGGATAACATAATAAGCCAGCAGATGGCATGTAACTGTGAGAGGCCAAGTCTACGAGGATCAATGATCTAGATGTTTGAAACAGGAGTGTAAGAGACATGCAACCAAAGGGGCATTCAACCTTTGAGTTACAACCAAAATGGAATAGGAAGGGAGGCACAACAGAGAAAGAGATTGACTAGGGTCGTTTTATGGTTAAGTCACTGCTCTTAAAATCAGATTATCTGGGTTCGATTCCCACCTCAGCCACAGAATTCCAAGTCATTTAGGCCCAGATTTTTAAAAGTATTTAGGCACTTAGCACCCACTGATTTCAATACCTTCAAAAATCTGACCCTTAATCTCTGTGTCTCAGTTCCCCATCTATAAAATGAGAATACTACCAACTTCCTTCCTTAGTCTGTCTTGCCTAATTAAGTTATAAACTCGTTTGGAGAAGGGATCATCACTTCCTATGTAGGTATACAGCACCTAGCACAATGTGTTTCAGAACTCACTTGGTGCCTGTGGGCACTAGTATAATATAAACATTATTATTATTTTTATTAAAATTTCAAACTATTGTTCCCTAATGAGAATGTTTCAATGGATATTTTAAAATTCTAAATATGGTTAATATGATGCTGTATACATCTAGAAACCAGAATCTTCAACTACATTATTTTACTGAAAGCCCACAATGTGCAATGAATCAGTTATTACAGCAAAATAATATTTTGATATAGGAAAAAGGAGAAAAGTGTCTTTTGGCACAATACACTACTAACAATCAAAATTAAATGGTGAACACAAAGCTTCACAAAATAGTAACTTCGTTTCCCCACATACCTGTAGAAATTCAGATGATGATAAAAAAATATAAGCATTGATGATCTTAAAGCAGGTTCTGAGGTTTTCTGAACTTAGCTCTGCAAAAATAAGTGTCAGATGATTCATTGTCTTTGCCAACAAACTATTTTTACAAAGCTTTAATTAAAACAATTAACTTTTTAAACAATTAGTCATATTTACTTTTGTGTGATATTTATGTTTGCTTTATTTTCCTCTTATTGTTTTGTTATATCACAGAATTACTTACCTGGTGGGGCATTTTTCCCAAATAAGTCAGTAATTACAGATCTATACACCTGGATTCATACTCCCAATACATGGCTGATACTTTCTACAACCAAAACTTTGGGAAAAGCCATCTTGACAACAAATGGTATATACCCATTAATTATGGGGAAGTAAGTCTGGTCTCTAATATCCCATTCTATTTTTGAGTGAAATATTACTACAAGCATTATAATACATCAACTGACGGGAAAAGGCAGATGGGTGAGTAGAATGTGTGATCAATTATTACCCTTTTAGTGTAATATTTTTCACAAAGGAAAATAATTAAGTTTATTTACCAGTAAAATGATTGCCTTTGTGGATATGCACAACTGGAAACCGTGCGGCACTTCACTACTTAGTGTTCATTGAGGTCACATACACACACTACTCCTGGGGGAACTGTGCGCATCTGCGGACGTGCAGAATTCCTCTGCCCCACATAATTTTGTATTTTCCCACATGAAATACATTTTGCCTAAAAAGTGCTGCAGTTGCGCCTTTTGCCCACAAGAGGCCACTGTGATGTCAGAACAGCCCCTGGTGGGCAAAAGGGGGAACTGCGGCACTTCTGGGGCAGAATGTATTTTCTATGGGGAAAAAAGCTATGCCCAGTGCTGCAGAATTCCCCCAGGAGTAGAAGTTCATCACAGCACCCTGCCCGCAGAGCCAGATTAGGACAGAGTGGGGCACAAAGGGCTGCTGGGATGTCACAGACTGGGGTTCAGAAGGGCTAGTGGAGGGGAGAGACTAGGGCATGGGCTCAGGAGCTGGTGGGGTGACAGTGTTGAGCCTGAGGACAGGAGAGGGGGTTGCAGAGACCCATGGGGATGGGGGCTGCGGGGACAGGGGCAGATGTGCCTGACTAAATGGAAGAGGGTTGGAGTCAGCCAGGGTCTGCATCAGAGCAGGCTTCCCAACTACTTAGGAATTCCCCCATATCCTCCCCAAAAACCTACCACCCACACCCAACACCCTCCAGGTTCAGTCCTAGGCTCCTTCCCTCTCCCTCAGCTCCCATGTTAACCCTGGCTCCTCCGAGCCTTTGCACTGTTTCTGACAGGTGCAGGAAATACAGTTCTCTATTGTAAGTTTAATAAATTACTCAGAGTTCTGTATTAATATGCCTAATAAGGAATCTATTTGTAAAAAAAAAAAAAAAAAAAAAAAAAATTACCAGAATTTTTTTTTTGGTCTGTATTGTTAGACATAACTTGCTGACAGATATTTTGAAATAAATTACCAAAATAATTGAAACTGGCATGATTATATTGTGTTATTTTGACAAATACAATTTTCAAATATTGTGTGCAGAATTTTTAATTTTTTGGCACAGAATTCTCCCAGGAGTAACACACGCATCGTAGCAGCACAAAAGTGAGAAACAACAGTTTCAATAGCCACTCCGTTCCTTCAACTTATTCAGGAATCCATTTAAGAATCACCAAAAAAATATATGAAGGGGGTGGGATCTATACATGCAGTCTTCTTGAACTACAGTTACTGGTAAGTAATCTCCCTCTCTCCTTCAAAAAGTATCTATAGATTAAGAAGCAATGATAAACACCTTATACAAAGCAGAACTGAGTAGAACTAGTGAAACAAAGATTGCAGGACTGCTCTTCCAAACTGGGCTTCAGAGCTAGCTGTCAAGTCAAGAGAGAATACTGAGTAAATGTACTGAGCTTCAGGTAACTGCATTGCATATTTCAGTGATGGAGACATTCTAGAGATATTATAGAGGCTTCAGGTACTGATAGCCAATAGATTTGTATGAGACACAATTTGAAGAAAATATGAACAAAGAGGAAAAACAAAAACAAACAAAAGGTTAAAATATGATGAAAAGTTTAAATAAAAAGCTTCAATAAAACAGCAGCTCTATTATGCAACATCTTCAATTAAGTCATGTATAACAGACACTTATCTTTTACAGTTCAGAGTTATCACCTGGCCTTCATTTTCTCCCAATTCTTGGTCTTTTATGATCTTTAGATTACATAATCTAACCTAGAAGTGATTCATACTGATTTTCATATTGATTTTAACTAAGCTTTGGATCAGGAATAATTGCAGCTTTAAAATAAAGTGCACACATTTCAGTCTGCTATTTTATTGAGTCACCAAATGATATAATTTTTACTTAGGGGCTTTTGCCTGTGTAATCCAGCCTCCTCCTGATTTCCACAGATGTCCTCAAGCAAACAAAAGGTCCTCAACCTTTTTCTGGGTCTACTCCAGATATTAGCAGCCAACCATCTCTCTAAGAATCCACTCCTGAGACAGCAGCCCTTACCACTGTGACTCCCACTTCATACACACGTTTGTAAAGTATAAGCCTACAACTCAAACTGCCCTTTGGCCACATAGGCCAGGCAGGTAAGGTAGCAGTTGTACACTGGCAAATTGTTTGACAAAAGATTGGCACTGAACCTCAGGGTTCTGGGTTCAGTTTGTCTTCCCCCTAAACCATAGCTTCTCCTTAATGTGTGGAGGTGTGAAACCATTAGAAATATCCTTGAGCAAAATGTACTCTCTTTGACCACGTGGGGGAGGGGGAAGCGGAGAAGGATGAGTTAGAATCATAGAATATCAGGGCTGGAAGGGACCTCAGGAGGTCATCTAGTCCAACCCCCTGCTCAAAGCAGGACCAATCCCCAACTAAATCATCCCAGCCAGGGCTTCATCAAGCCTGATCTTAAAAACCTCTAAGGAAGGATATTCCACCACCTCCCTAGGTAACCCATTCCAGTGCTTCACCACCCTCCTAGTGAAAAAGTTTTTCCTAATATCCAACCTAAACCTCCCCCACTGCAACTTGAGACCGTTACTCCTTGTTCTGTCATCTGGTACTACTGAGAACAGTCTAGATCCATCCTCTTAGGAACCCCCTTTCAGGTAGTTGAAAGCAGCTATCAAATCCCCCCTCATTCTTCTCTTCTGCAGATTAAACAATCCCAGTTCCCTCAGCCTCTCCTCATAAGTCATGTGCTCCAGCCCCCTAATCATTTTTGGTGCCCTCTGCTGGACTCTTTCCAATTTTGATGAAGGAGGGTTTTGTGTTTTAAGTCACTGGTATTTACACATCTTTCAACAAATCAAAAATACGATGCAACTAAATAGCAATCTTACTCAAAAGGCTCTCTTGATCCAGGTGCCTACTGAGCTTTGTTCCTGCAAGTGTTTACAATGGCTACACTTGAATGACTAGCCACAGGTGGCTCCAAGGGTGTTGAAATGAAGACCAGATCTGCCTGTGCTGATTTATGTAATCTGATCACCCCAAACACTCAGGTTTTAGCGCTGAGTATGCTGAATTGTGCATCAGAGACAATATCATCATCTTTGAAACAATTTGAGATGCATATAAGGGAAGCCTATTCTTCACACCAAAGGTGTTAACAGACATGTTCTTTTGCTACATCTTCAAGATTTAAGGGCAATGCTGAATGCTTTAAAATCCAAATCTAGATTATTTAGATCTCTCCTTTCACTCACCATGCCTGAAATGATAACATCTTGACATGGAGAGGAGATGTGAGAGGGAGCCAGATCAGACTTATGTTTAGAGCAGATCAGTGTAGTGTATTCAGATTGAATTCTAATTAAGTTTTAAAATGACATTTTAGATCCATATGATTTAAAAATCAAATTAAATACACACTGAATAGAACATACTTCTACTTAGTTTTCTTTTTTCTCTTTAGGGAATTGTTAAATGTTAAAAGGTAATAATCACTCTTAAAAGACATTCAAATAATGCAAAAATATGACTGTATGAATCACAATGTAAAGGAAATCATTAAACTAGCTGATTGCTTTTAATCATGTGTTGGTATTATTCAGTAGAGTAGACCTATATATAAGCCACTTACAAAAGTCCCTATGCAACATGGGAGAGGCTAGGTAACTAAAAATGGTTATTTCTCTGGGCTGTAAAATTGCAGCTAGGAATGGAGGTTAAGTCCGCTAGCAGGAATGTTTGGTAGCTAGAAGAGCAATCAGCACTTGTTGGGAAAAATTACAAGAGGAAACAACAAATGGGTTTGGAGGTACAGGTGCTTGAAGGATTGCTGGTGGGTTAGGAATCAGAGGCAAGAAGGGCAAGTGCTTGTACATTGAACATTGTTAAGTACAAAACTTAATAGCACTGCAATGCAATTTATAGGCAACATTTTCCTATGCAGTCATTAATCAAAGCAAGCACAGAAGTCTGCAGTAAATTTACTGATAGCTACCAACACACTTCTTGATAACCAGATGCATATTTTGCACAAAGTATCTTTAATTCTATTTACGCCATCCTTTACATCTTTACGCCTAATTCTTTTACATCTTTACTGAAGGAAAACATACTAGCATGGGGAAAAACATGTTTATAGATATTACAGGTCACGATTTTTAAACAAAGGGTGACTAAAGTTAAACTCCTAAATCCAATGGGAGCTACTGCTCAGCACTTTGGAAACTCAAGTGACCTTTTAAGGCATCTAAATAAGGGCTTAGGAGCCTAACTTTATGCACTTGTTTCTGAAAATCTTGGTCTAAGTATTTATTGTGTAATGGATTGAGTTTTAAATTTCATCTGAGAGCCATGATGTCCCAAAGCAAGGAATCCTATAAAAAGTGAAAAAATGGACACATTGCTAAAGAGGAGTACACAAGAATAGCACAAGTATGTAGGAACAAAATCAGAAAGGCTGAGAACTTGTCTATACTTAAAAGTCTGCAGCAGCATTTCAGTGAAGATGCTACCTACACCAACGGGAAAACTTCTCCCATTGGCGCAGGTAATTCACCGCTTTGAGAGGCAGTGGCTATGTCAATGGGAAAAGCCCCCCCGTTGACATAGTGCTGTCTATATTGGGAATTAGGCATGTGGATTTTCCACACCGCTGAGCAACGTAAATTGCTAGTGTATACCAGGCCTGAGGCACAAATGGAGTTACAACTAAAAAGAGATATAAAAGACAATAAGAAGAGGTTCTTTAAACACATTAGGAGCAAGAGAAATACTAAGGAAAGTATAGGTACTCTACTTAGCAGGGAAGGAGGCTAATAACTGACAACATTAAGGGTACGTCTACACTTACCGGAGGGTCCGGCGGCAGGCAATCGATGCTCTGGGATCGATTTATCGCGTCTGGTTTAGACGCGATAAATCGATCCCGGAAATGCTCGCCGTCGACGCTGGTACTCCAGCTCTGCGAGAGGAGTATGCGGCATCGACGGGGGAGTCTCCCTGCCGCGTCTGGACCCGCGCTAAGTTCAAACTAAGGTATTTTGAATTCAGCTATGTTATTAATGTATAGATTTTAGATATATTAGATAAGTTAGATATATTCAAGGCAGCAGATCCTGATGAAATTCATCCTACTGTACTTAAGGAACTAGCTGAAGCAATCTTAGAACTGTTAACAATTATCCTGGGGGGAACAAAGAGGATCCGGGGAATTATGATCAGCTTATGCTGTCAAACTGGCGGGTGTATCTGTTGGGGCCCACAGTCCTGGGTCCAGTACTATTTAATATTTTCATTAATGATTTGGATAATGGAGTGGAGAATACGCTTATAAAATCTGCAGATGACTTCAAGCTGGGAAGGGTTGCAAGCATCTTGAAGGACAGGATTAGAGTTCAAAATGACCATGACAAATTGGAGAATTGGTCTGAATTCAACAAGATGAAATTCAATATAGACACATGCAAAGTACTTCTCTTAGGAAGGAAAAATCAAATGCACAACTATAAAATGGGAAATAACTGGCTTGGTGGTAGTACTGCAAAGAAAGATCTGAGGGTCACAGTGGATCAAAAATTGAATATTGCCTCTATATAAATCCATGGTATGCCCACAACTTGAATACTGTGTGCAGATGTGGTCGCCCCATCTCAAAAAAGATATATTGGAATTGGGAAAGGTTCAGAAAAGGGCAACAGAAATTATTAGGGGTATGGAAGAGAGATTAATAAGACTGGGACTTTTCAGTTTGGAAAAGAGATGGCTAAAGGGAGATATGATTGAGGTCTATAAAATCATGACTGGTATAGAGAAAGTAGATAAGGATGTGTTGTTTACTACTTCTCATAACACAAGGACTAGGAGTCTCCAAATGAAATTAATAGGCAGCAGGCTTAAACCAAATAAAAGGAAGTATTTCTTCACACAACGCACAGTCAAACTGTGGAACTCCTTGTCAAAGGATACTGTGAAGGCCAAGACCATAACAGGGTTCAAAAAAGAACTAGATAAATTCATGGAGGATAGGTCCATCAATGGCTATTAGCCAGGATGGGCAGGAATGGTGTCCCTAGCCTCTGTTTGCCAGAAGCTGGGAATGAGTGACAGGGGATGGATCACTTGATGATTACCTGTTTTGTTCATTCCCACTGGGGCACCTCGCACCAGCCACTGTCAGAAGACATGATACTGGTCTAGATGGACCTTTGGTCTGACCCAGTAGGGCCATTCTTATGCATCAACAAAATGATATATCATTCTAGGGTGTATTAACCAACCTTTTGTATGTAAAACACAAAGAGATAATTGCCCCAGTCTACTCAGCACTGGTGAGGCCTCAGCTGCAGTACTGTGTCCAGTTCTGGGCACCACATTTTTGGAAAGATGTGGACAAACTGGAGAGTGTCCATAGGAGAGCAACAAAAATTATAAAAGGTTTAGAAAACCTGACTTATGGGGAAAGTTTAAAAAAAGGGGCATGTTTAGTCTTGAGAAAAGACTGAAGGAGGACCTGATAAAAGTTTGGACAAACACTTGTCAGGGATGGTCTAGGTTTACTTTATCCTGCACAGTGAAGGGGCCTGGACTTGATGACTTCTCAAGGTCCCTTCCAGCAGTATATTTCTGTGATCCTATGAAACAACATACATGCTGAAGCAATTGGTCAATAATAACCCAAAGAGAAGAGTACTGCCTAATGAATAACTAACACAAATTCCTAGAGGTCTCTCATCCAAGTACTGGCCAAGCCCGACTCTGACTATGGGAGATCCAGATAATTTACAACCCAGTGTTGTACAGATGTACTATGACCAACACTCTCCCAAATTTCATCCCCATCTTGGTCCTTAAGACTTCTCCCGTTGTGTTCATTTTTTGCAGCCTGATTGCAACACAGCTCACTGGAAGAGGACACATTTGCCCACTGCCTCTTGACCAAGAGAGAAAGTAGGTGAAGGTTCCATATACTCTTTACCTTGTAGCACCTCTAATTACAGGTTACACTGTTTTTCTACTCTTTATGGATGTCTGCCCTAAATTACCCATACAGTAATAATCAATAAAAAAAACAAGCTTAATTAAAAACAGGAAATTGTCCAGCCCTTCGTCACAGGTACCAACTCTGACATCAATATAGCGGTGTTGTGCTCCCACAAGACAACACATTGCGGGAACTATTAAATCTAACCATACCATTTAAGCAACAAATCCATAAAACACTTTCACAAACCCCTGCATTTTGCCCTAGAAAACTGCCAGTTTGGTAAGCAGTTCTCCAGCAATCAGTGGTGATGGAGTCTTGGCACCAGACCTGGTCAACCTGGACAGATCTAGGCAACTTGGTATTACTTCTGCTAGACATAAAGCCACTTTGATTGGGCCTTCAAAGTTTACACATTGCCGGATTTAGTAAACTGAACCTAAGGAGTCTCTCCCATCTTTTGAGATTTGAGGCACCCCTCTAATCTTTGTGAGGACTAATAATAATTTAGGGCTGTCAAGCAATTAAAAACATTAATTGCGATTAATTACACTGTTAAACAATAATAGAATACCATTTATTTAAATATTTTTCATATTTTCTACATTTTCAAATATATTGATTTTAATTATAACAGAATACAAAGTGTACAGTGTACTTTATTTTTGATTACAGATGTTTACACTGTAAAAAACAAAAGAAATTGTATTTTTCAATTCACCTAATACAAGTACTGTAGTGCAATCGCTTTATCATGAAAGTTGAACTTACAAATGTAGAATTATGCACAAAAAATAATAGCATTCAAAAATAAAACAATGTAAAACTTTAGAGCCTACAATTCCACTCAGTCCTATTTCTTCTTCAGCCAATCGCTCAGACAAACAAGTTTGTTCACATTTGCAGGAGATAATGCTGCCCGCTTCTTGTTCACAACGTCATCTGAAAGTAATAACAGGTGTTTGCATGGTACTGTTGTAGCCGGCATCACAAAATATTTACATGCCAGATGCACTAAACCTTCATATGTCCCTTCATGCTTCAACCACCATTCCAGAGGACACACATCTATGCTGATGACAGGTTCTGCTTGATAATAATCCAAAGCTGTGTGGACCGACGCATGTTCATTTTCATTATCTGAGTCAGATGCCACCAGCAGAAGGTTGATTTTCTTTTATGGTGGTTCGGGTTCTGTAGTTTCTGCATCAGAGTGTTGTTCTTTTAAGACTTCTGAAAGCATGCTCCACACCTCGTCCTGCTCAGATATTGGAAGGCACTTCAGATTCTTAAACCTTGGGTCGAGTGCTGTAGCTATCTTTAGAAATCTCACATTGGTACCTTCTTCGTGTTTTGTCAAATCGGCAGCAAAAGTGTTCTTAAAATGAACATGTGCTGAGCCATCATCTGAGACTGCTATAACATGAAATATATGGTGGGTAAAATAGAGCCGTAGACATACAATTCTCCCCCAAGGAATTCAGTCACAAATTTAATTAACGAGCATCATCAGTGTGGAAGCATGTCCTCTGCAACAGTGGCTGAAGCATGAAGGGGCATACGAATGTTTAGCATATTTGGCACACAAATACCTTGCAATGCTGGCTACAAAAGTCCCATGTGAACGCCTGTTCTCACTTTCTGGTAACATTGTAAATAAGAAGCAAGCAGAATTATCTCCCGTAAATGTAAACAAACTTGTTTGTCTTAGCGATTGGCTCAATGAGAAGTAGGACTGAGTGGACTTGTAGGCTCTAAAGCTTTATATTGTTTTGTTTTTGAGTGCAGTTATATAACAAACAAACAAAATCTACAACTGTAAACTGTACTTTCATGATAAATATTGCACTACAGTACTTATATGAGGTGAACTGAAAAATACTGTTTCTATTATTTTTACAGTGCAAATATTTGTAATAAAAAATAATATAAAGTTAACAGTGTACACTTTATATTCTGTGTTGTAATTGAAAACAGTATATTTGAAAATGTAGAAAAACATTCAAAAATATTTAATAAATGTCAATTGGTATTCTATTGTTTAATAATGTGATTAAAACTGCGATTAATCACAATTAATTTTTAATTAACAATTCAATTTTTTGAGTTAATCAGATGAGTTAACTGCGATTAATCAACAGCCCTATAATAATCGTGCCATAAGGGCACCCTTGCTCCCCTTTTTTAAATTAAGAAAAGCTGTCTAATCTACTTTACAACAAACAAAAATAACCCGCAAAATGCAGGGGGGGAAAAGCAACAAGGAAAGCACCAAGGCCATGTAGTGTACTATGAGTTTGCTATATCTTCAGTCATGAGAAAATTGAGTAGAGGTTGGAACCTATTTCCTTTTATTCCCACGGAACTCTACTTGGGAGGAAAGTGGATCAGTCATAGGTTAAAATAAACCTCATAGATTAGCTAGTTAAATTCCCTCCTTAACCTTCTTCTTTTCTAAAATTCCTTCTACTTTAACTCTATTCTATATAAACATCCCTAAGCTAGAACAAGCATTCTACATGCAACAAATAAAATGAATTTTGGTACAATGTATGGTATTAAACAAGAAACCATTAAAATCTGAGCCACATATTTTCAAAAGAGGCTTTACCAAAAGCCAAACAGCATAAAGTAATGTAGAGAAATACCTGAGAGACAAACAGTGCATGAAATGAATCTTGAATTTCCAATTGGTTTAAGCAGTTCAGGAGGAACAGATAAAAAACTGCTGTCATATGGCTGCTGGCTACACCTGAAGTGTATAAACTGAACCTTAATCTTCAGGGTACAAAAATTCATCTCATGAAAAATTGTAAAGGTCACCCCTAAAACCATAAAATTAATTCTTTAAACTAACGGAAGCTAAAACAGATTAATCATAGTGGGTGGAAATGTTCAGCTCATTGAACACAAGATTACAAGAAAAAAGGAATGGATTTTAAGATAAAATGAAACCCTGCAACAGAAAAACCAGAATAAAAATTGCCAAGAATTTTACACTACATAGATTTATAAATTGTATAGTATGTTATACATGTAGTAGAGCAGGGATAGGCAACCTATGGCACGTGTGCCGAAGGCGGCACGCAAGCTGATTTTCAGTGGCACTCACACTGTCCGGGTCCTGGCCACCGGTCTGGGGGGCTCTGCATTTTAATTTAATTTTAAATGAAGCTTCTTAAACATTTTAAAAATCTTATTTACTTTACATACACAATAGTTTAGTTATATATTATAGATTTATAGAAAGAGACTTTCTAAAAACGTTAAAATATATTACTGGCACGCAAAACCTTAAATTAGAATGAATAAATGAAGACTTGGCACACCACTTCTGAAAGGTTGCCGACCCCTGTAGTAGAGTATATGCAGGCTCTAAATACTGCAGCATAGGACAGGATATGTAAAACCACATTCTATTTACAGATCGCTGTAATATCTAAATGAAAAAACATAAAAGGTAAATTAGAGGTAAACCCCTATGAATTTCCTCATCTTTTTCATTTAAAGGAAAACCTAAAGATTAGTTATACACGTCTACCCCGATATAACACGAATTCGGATATAACACGGTAAAGCAGCACTCCAGGGGGGCGGGGCTGCGCACTCCGGTGGACCAAAGCAAGTTCGATATAACGCAGTAAGATTTTTTGGCTCCGGAGGACAGCATTATATTGGGGTAGAGATGTACATCTTTAACTAAATGTAATTTTCAAAGCAGTTTTTTTTTGGGGGGGGGGGAATTGTGATTATTTCAATATCTTTTTTTTAAAGAAACTGTGAAAGCTACAGTTATCACTACAGAGAGTTATGTCGATGTAAGGCAGGTTACGTCAACCTAATTATGTCAGGTTGTATTGTAGACACTTTCTCTCACCAATGTAAGGCTACATCTACACTACGGGGGGGGTCGATTTAAGATACGCAAATTCAGCTACGTGAATAGCGTAGCTGAATTCGACGTATCGCAGCTGACTTACCCCGCTGTGAGGACAGCGGCAAAATCGACCTCTGCGGCTTCCCGTCGACGGCGCTTACTCCCACCTCCGCTGGTGGAGTAAGAGCGTTGATTCGGGGATCGATTGTCGCGTCCCAACGGGATGCGATAAATCGATCCCCGAGAGGTCGATTTCTACCCGCCGATTCAGGTGGGTAGTGTAGACCCAGCCTAAGTGTCCTACTACACTGACATAACTACTCCACCTCCACGAGAGGTGTAGGGCTTATGTCAGTGTAGTTAGAGCAACGCACTGGCTATGTGACGCTGTGGGATACTTACATTGGCTGCTGGTCATTGTTGTCAATTTCACAGCCCAGCTCTGGCTCCGCTCCCAGCTGGGCTACCACCCTGGCTCGCGCTGCCTCCAGGGCTTTCTGCCGGGAACCTTGCTGCCCCCCTGCGATGATCGTGGCTCCTCACTCCCAGGCAGGCTGCTTCTCATGCTCCCCGCTCTGAGCTGGGTGCCAATCATGCTCCCAGCTCCCCGCTCTGAGCCAGGGAGGTGGGGGACAGCTGAGCTCCCGGCACAGAGTGGGGACCCGAAAGCCTGGAGGGAGCCGAGAGCCCAGGAAGCAACTGGGCTGGAGCCAAGAGCCCAGGCTCTCAGCCCCCCACACTACCCCTCTTAAGTCAGTGGAAGCTCTTCTGGTGAGGACGCATACCACCGACAGAAGGAGGGTAGAGTGGATACAAACCGCTGAATTAGTGCTGTGGCTGTAAATCAACCTAATATAAGTCGACTTAAGTTTGTAGTGTAGACATGACCTCAATGAGAGCACAGTGACCATTTTATCGATACTTTCCAGCAGATATAGTCCAATCAGCAAGATTAGGGCATAAGAAATCCACTACAACCAATATATGACAAGCAGGGACCTTAGAAGTTATTCTAAGTTAAGTTCTATTATTTTTAGTAGTAAATTTAACTTTTCTGTTATCCTACATTTATAAAAGGAATGTACATTAAAACTTTAAAAAAAAATTTCTCATTCTTTGTTATGCACTCAAATGGAGACAGATGTTAAGAAAGAAGCTTTGTATTTGATAACAGGTCCACCTGTACTGGCAAAAATGACTTTACAATGGGATGACTACATTTTTGCTTGGAACTGACAACTGTGCTGGAAGTTAAGTGAGTGTGTGCACGATAGTGAAGTATCTAAGTAGTCAGCGGCACATATAGATGTACACATGAATTTGTTTGCTCAGACTTTGGACCTAATTTTTCTAATGAAACATGGTCCGTAAAATATTTTTTGGGGACATGCATTAGTTAGTTGCAATGAATAACTGAATTTTTATTTATTTATTTATTTTACAGTACAGAGGTGTTTTTCCTTTAAATTTAATGATTACCTTTTCCCTGAGGACTGAATCAAAATTCAGGGTCATGGCAACCAGAGACTAAGTTAATTACCTAAGTGTTAAATTGATAAGATTATTTTTTTTTTAGAGCAACAAATAACTGAATTAGGAGTTATTTACTGGAATGCCCATCTCCACTTTAAATCAGAGAATCACTGCCATGCCACTATGGCATCTGCAGTATTCTGGTAGCACACATAATTTTGTCACCCAGCAAAAGAACATGGAACAGAATAGTTATTAAGCACCAATATCTGCATGTCACTGTAAATGACACAAATACAAAAAATCTGAACAGCCTCACCTTGCCTAGGAGGCAGCACAGCATCAGTCACCTGAGCTGAAGGAATACCATCACAGTCCCAGCAGTATGATGCTGTCGGCAGGACGATCCTTCAGTGAAAAATGTCTTTCTCAATTTGATTACATGGCTCTACTGACGGAAAGGGGAATCTCATTTGGAGTTTCAGTTGAAGAAGCTGTGACAAATGCTAAATTCTCTGACTAAAGCTGGAGATGGCTCTAATAAGGAAGGGAAAAGTGGGACTGACATAAGGATCAATAAGAATACAGGTACGTTAACTAAAAATATAAAAAGGGTTAAAATAACATAAAAATGAAAGGAAATCAGGAAAAGTTGTAAAATGAAATAAGTATGGGCCACAAATGAACTGATAAAAAGAAAATTGGCATTCTCTAAATTGGAGAGTGTTCAGAGCTACAAGAATGTTTAGAGGCCTGGAAAACATGCCTAATTCAATAAGAGACAAAGGGAGCTCAAATTCTTTATTTTATTGAAGAGAAGATTAAGGGGCAATTTGATTATGGTCTGTGTATATCATTACCTAAACAGGGAAAAGATATTTGATATTAGGGGACTCTTCTAGCAGACAAAGGCATAAGATCTAATGGCTGGAAGTTGAAATCAGCAAAGTTCAAACTGGAAATAAGACACAATTTTTTAACAGTGTAGGTAATTAACCATTGGAACAGATTAGCAAGGGATGTGTAAATTCTTCTTCACTTGGAGTCTTTCAAAAAGATATGCTCTAGTTCAGTGACAAGTTGTTGGGCCAGACACAGTAATCGCTAGATGAAATTCTATGGCCTATGTTTTATAGGAGGTCAGACTATACCCATCATAACAGTCCCTTCTGGACCTAAAAATCTATTAATCTAAATCTAATAAGGGCATAAATAGAACTATGATGTAGGAAATAGGAGTGAAAAAAAATCTATCTTCATTTTGATTGTAAGCTGTTAAGGATAGGTAACTGTTTTTTTATCTACCCAGACAGTATATAAATAATGACTTTTAGACCAACAATAGGAGACTCAGTAATATTAATAACTTTTCTTCATTTCAATTTATCTGAAAACAAAGAAAAGCAAGAAAGTTGGGGGAAACATCAGTTTCACATTCAAAACTGGCTGTTTCAAGAAAAACAGTTAATTTGCTCTACTTGTTCATTCCTTCAGTCTGAACTGCCAAATATACAGTAAAATGGTATATGCACTGTATCAGTGTGTCCTTAATCTTCTGTCAAAGCTGTTTTATTTGTTAATATATAGAAACACTTGCAGAAATCATTTCTGATTGATTCAATTTGACAACCATATAAAATCCAGTAATTGTTTTTCACGGCAATTACATGAAATGATTACTGAAAGCTATCAGACACTATAGGTTATAAATACACAGACATACACACAAATGTATCATGAGTAGAAGCATTGAGATCTGAGATGTTTATAATTCTTCCTCATCCCTTCCCTGCATCTTCTCAAGGAAAGTGGAGAATCTTAGAAACAGGTCTTTCTACAGATTTTTCAGTGGGGAAATAGTAAACTTTAATTTCAAGAAAAAAAGATAAAGGCGACCTATAGTTAAGAACTTTGTGACATCTAAATCAATGCATATTTGTTTTCTTGAGTCTGCAAGTCAAAAATAATGCAATATCTTTCCTAAATCACTATAGTAGCATTTAGAGAAGTGTGATCATCCGAACTTTAAAGTTTAATCATCAGTGACAATGACCCTCACTATTTATAGCAACAAAGAGGAGCTTCCATTAGCCCAGTGAAACCTCTCTTTCTCAACCAGTGCTTGATAGGGGGTCCAGTTTGAAACTTTATCACTTCCTCTGGATTCCCAAACTTAATCTCGTCAATAACCTCTACAATCGTTTATTTCAAGATGTGGGACAGTGCCTTGGCACAACAACCTACATAGAATAAAATACAAGTCACCACTGTTCCACTGGAAGTGAACAGTAGTGCTACTTGTACTAAAAATCTAATGCTACTAGCATTTCAAGGGTTAAACGTTGGAATCACTGCTAACATATTATCAATGTGGTATATGAAAATGTAGATTCACTAGAACAACTGGCACATATGCAAGGAGATATTACATCTTCTTAGTTATTCATTCTATGTCCACCTAAGTCTACTTATAATGTAGGCAAACATATTTCCCAACAACGGTGACATGAATAAGATGACAGAAGCCACAGAGGCAAAACACAACCAAGTCTGCCCCCATCCCAAGGAATCAAAAGCTGGTGTCACTCTGTCTATAAACATGAGTCTCACAAATGTACTGCTTAACAGTAAAATCACATCAATCTCAGCTGAGACATTTGATATGAGAAAATTACATATCACTGATTCTATGCCGTTGTCTTCTCTTTATCTTCCTACAAATAGGAAATCATTACATCATGTTCCCCATCAGTCTTTTACCTCAACAGACTGGAAGCACGGAGAATGTGGTGCAGCTCTTTCCAGCCTTCTCCACACTGTTTCTGATTCTTCCACAAAGAACAGAAAGGACAAAGGAAAAGAAGAAAAAGACTACATGAAGGAAAAAAGATAAGGAAGGGAGACAAGGGGCTGGGCTACACTGGGGGGGGGGAAATCGATCTAAGATACGCAACTTCAGCTACAAGAATAGCATAGCTGAAGTCGACGTATGTTAGATCGACTTACCTCCTGTCCTCACAGCGCGGGATCGATGGCTGCGGCTCCCCCGTCGACTCCGCTTCCGCCTCTCGCTCTGGTGGAGTTCCGGAGTCAACGGGGAGCGCGTTCGGGGATCAATTTATCGCGTCTAGATGAGACGCGATAAATCGATCCCCGATAGATTAATTGCTACCCGCCAATCCGGCGGGTAGTGAAGACGTACCCAAGGAGTCACCGCCCTGTTACACCAAGAGAAATGAGAGAGAACTCAGGGACATTAGTCTCAATCAGAAGATCGGCCCTCCAGATTCCAGCAAGGAAGTCCTATCTTCCCTCCTTTCTCTCCCACAGCCCTTCTTCCTGACCCAAGCAATTACTCTCTCCCCTCTTTCTATATTGCTGCAGCCAAAAGTGCAACTCTTTTTCACTGGAAGAATTCCAATCCACCAGCTCAATAGTAGCCCCTACTGGCAATCATATCTATTGCACTTGCTTGTGATTGATATGTATTTCATCCTCCGCCCAACTTAACTGCCCAATACACGTATTCTCCCAACAAAGAGCAACACAACTCTCCATGTGCCTGCTGTGGACATGTCCACTGCCCCTGTGTTCAGAGACCAAAAAGGAAGGCTTTTCTATATCACTGAAATCCCTGAATTTTTAGGTACCCAGTCTCTCTGCCCCTGCCAAGTCCCTTATTCTGCTGGGTTCCATGACCTCACTGAATACACAGGTACGTCTGTTAACCAAGGATTGTTTTTACCTTGGAGGTCTTCAACTTCTTTTACTTTCAGATGATAAATGCTATATAAAACCCTATATTTTAACTGAATACCTCAAAGCATTCCTTACTGAAGAGATCACAACCATCTAAAGATACTCTCCCCATGTCCTGCCACCTATGCTTCCTACTATCATCATTCTCCCACCCAAACCAAAGTGTATAAAGATCAATGCTACCACACTACTAAAATTGGTCTCACAAACTGTGAATCACCTTCAGGGTCAGAGAAATTATGATAAGATATCAGCGGAAGCTCTAGAAGAGTAGGAGGATAACAATCATCAGAATAGGCTCTGGGAATATCATTGTCAGACCTATTACCTCTTCTGGTTTGGAAGCCAAAAGTGCATTTGAGAGGTAGACTCCTGATCAATCCACAGTGACATTCTACCTGCTTGATGATATTCTGGGATTAAACCAGGATATTTTCTGTCTCTAAGGACTTGGAGAATAAGTACTGCATAATTCTAGGAGCCAGATGCAGCCACTCCCACCTCAGATTCTCAATGGCTTGTCCTCTATGAACAAGCTTCTAATGGTCAATACTGTATCTCTCTACTCCATAACTGTAACAGTGTGACGGGATCCCCGGGGTGCAATCTAGGACTGTGGGACCGCTGTGCCCCCTTAACTCACTATTCTGGGATGTCTCTCACAATGCCTTACTAGTGATAGGCAGCAAACCCCTCCAGGTGCTACCACCATTCAGTACAACTGCATGTGGAAACCCGCACCCAGCTAGATTGCATGATTGCTCCCAGCACCACTTACAAATCACACAGAGAAAGGCACCAGCTAAATCTCCCCAGCTCCCGGCACTGTACCACAGGAATACACCATTTTACACTGCTAAAACCCTTTCTTGAGCAAGGTAAGTTTATTAATTGGTTCACCACTTCATCAATGGAAAGTAAACATACACCAGCCTTTGTAACCTGAGCAAATTTACCAAGCACTTCAGTCAAACTCACTGGTAGGGATAAACATCAGAGTAAAAACTTTTGTAATCAATAAATTTAAAGAAGTAGCCGTGTTAGTCTGTATCAGCAAAAAGAACAAGGAGTACTTGTGGCACCTTAGAGACTAAAAACTATTTATTCTCCCCCCTACTGTTACTCACACCTTCTTGTCAACTGTTGGAAATGGGCCATCCCGATTATCACTACAAATGTTTTTTTTCTCCTGCTGATAGTAGCCCACCTTAACTGATTACTCTCGTTAGAGTTAGTATGGCAACACCCATTTTTTCATGTCCTCTGTGTATATATATCTTCCTACTGTATTTTCCACTGCATGCATCCGATGAAGTGGGTTTTAGCCCACAAAAGCTTATGCTCAAATAAATTTTTTAGTCTCTAAAGTGCCACAAGTACTCCTCTTTTTTTTTTTTTTTTTAAGATTTTAAGTGATTATAAGTGATATGCAAAAGTCAGAGTAGTTACCAAAGGAAAATAAAAGATAAGCACACAGTCTAAATTCTCAACCTTATTAGACTAGGCAATATCTAGACTAAGCAGTTTTTCTCACCACACTCGATACTGCAGGTTGGTTACAGTCTTTCGTATGCAGCCTCTCCCTGTTAGCCTGAATTTAAGATACGTGGAAGGGCAACGCAGCATAACTATGAAAATCATGACCACTTGGACAATACTATGTTAGTAAATTTATACCCAAAAAGAGATGTTCAAAAGGTATAGAAGGAAGATTAACAGGAAGTGTCTAGCAATTGCAAAGATGGACATGTAAATCTGAAGTTAAATACTGAACCATCTACAAAAACTTGGCTCTTCGTAATTGCAGTACTTTTCCTTGAAGCACAATTTTGGTCATTAGTATTAAGATACATGGGAAGATCATGGGAGAGGGACTAGTTAAGCCTGCCTACTATGAGGAACACTTCTCATTAACCTTCATAATAAAATATGAAGTACTGAAATTAATCTTAGAAAATATGATAAATGTTCGTGACCAATTCAGAAATGTTAACTTCTACATTTTCTGTTATGATTTAAAAATTTTCCTCTGAAAAATCCATTTGCTATAGCAATTAGTTCATCAATCTCCAAAGCACATAAAAGTGCAGCAAATAATTAAAGGAAGGCAAAAAAATATTTGCAAAACAAAAATTACTGTGTACAGTGTGGTAACACACGCAAAACTACCTCCACCAAACAAGGACATTCCACCAGAGAAGTAGATCATATCATGGAATGGGCCACCCAAATACTCCAAGAGAACCTGCTTCAGTACAGAAATAAAACCCGCTCGGACCACATACCCCTAGTTGTCACCTACCACCCCACGGTGGAACCCATATGGGGTATCAAACAACTACAACCCATACTCGATGGGGACCCCATCCTGAAAGAAATCTTTCTTGAACCCCCTCTTCTGGCCTTCAACAACCCCTAAACCTCTCCAAGCTCACCATCAGAAGCAAGCTCCCCACAGACCAGGACACACCAACTCAAAGCAGCACCAGATCCTGCTAGAACAACAGATGCAAAATCTGCAGACACATTTCCATTGCTACAATTATCAACATTCCCCACAACACATCTTTCAAGATTCATGGATCCAACACATGCCTATCACAACATGTGGTGTACTTCAGCCAGTGTATTAAATGCCCCAGTAGCAACATGGGTGAAACCAGACAAACACTATGCTCTCAAATGAACTCAAACAAGAAAATGATAAAAGACAAAAACACCACATCACCTGTGGGTGAACACTTTTCACAAAGCGATCACTCCGTATCTGCTATCAGTCCTCATCCTCAAAGGAAATCTGCACATTATTTTCAAAAGACAAACCTGGGGGCTTAAATTCATAACTGTGCTAGACACTAAAAATCATGGATTGAATAGAGACACTGGATTTATGGCTTATTACTACAATGTATAACTAGGGCCCTACCAAATTCATGGCTGTGAAAAATGCATCACGGACCGTGAAATCTGGTCTTTTGTGTACTTTCACCCTACACTATACAGATTTCGGGGGGGGAGGAAGGGAGGGGACCAGCGTTTCTCAAACAGGAGGTCCCGACCCAAAAGAGGGTCATGGGGGATGGGGAGGGTCGCAAGGTTATTGTAGGTGGGTTGCAGTATTGTCACCCTTACTCCTACGCTGCTTTTAGAGCTGGGTGGTCAGACAGCGGCGGCTGCTGGCCAGGCAACCAGCTCTGAAGGCAGCACCCGCTAGCAGCAGTGCAGAAGTAAGCATGGCAATACCATATCATGTCACCCTTACTTTTGCGCTGTTGCCTTCAGAGTTGGGTCAGGACCCTTACAGTTACAACACCATGAAATTTTAGATTTCAATATCTGAACTCATGAAATTTACGGTTTTTAAAATCCTATGACTGTGAAATTGACCAAAATGAACCATGAATTTGGTAGGCCCTATGTATAACCCACTAACAACTCCCCTTCCAGCTGTTTACCCTCCTCCTTCCTTTTCAGTTATAAATATATATATATATGTAATTTGAAAATTTACTACTTGAATATTAATGATTTGGAATGGAGCCATTAATTCTTTATGTTCTTCGGAGTAGCAAACAGGATTATTATCTAATTAAGCAAGTAGAATAGTCAGCTATTCTCTACACACAAACGCAATGTTATTATTTGATTTCGTGTTAAGCTTTGAGGGACTTTTATAAAATCAGTGCCTGTGCAGTCTTGATGGAACACTATGAAGTCCAACTCAGTTGATTCTTTTTTTGCAATAAGTAAGCAAATAAACCATATATAGCTGAATTTCATTTCCAAAATTAATTGTCAAATAGCACTCAGCTGCTAAGCAACTTCAGTTAGTTCTACATTTTAATAGCACTTACACTGAATGTATGAATATACATCATATAGTCTCCAAACATAAGACCCACGGAATCTTTTGTGAAACATATGCCTCCAAGAACATGCAGCCTCATAAATAAAAATTACACCATGGAGAATAAACAGATATTTGTGCAGAGATACCTATTGAAATTAGGCTATCAACCAGCAAATATTTTGGATGACATTCTGGACTCATTAAAGTCAATGGCAAATCTCCAATTGACTTCAACTGGTCCGGAATGTCACCCTTTGTCTTTAACTAAGAAACAGTCCATTAATAAAAAGCATCATCTCCAGTTTGTTTCTTTGCCTTTTTAAGTACAAAGCACTTAAAATGTTGATTTATTTAAACACAATCGGGGTGCAAGAAAATGGGAAATTCTTTAAGTTACTCAAAGCTCGTTCAATCATTTTTAATAGTAAGAATTTTGATCTCAACTTCTTACTGCCTTAGTTATTTTATTACTAGAACATGAACAACGTTGTTAGTATAGAAAACAGAATCCTTATTATTAAGACTCACCAAGAAGGGCCGACATATTCTGAAAGATTCGCAGCAGCTCAGGAGTAAGACATGGGCTATTCTCCAATGTTACTAACCTAAGAGTAGATTAATTACAACATTGTTTACATTTCGTTCCCTGTTTTGCATAATAAATATGTTAAGAGGAACAATTTTGACAAGTGTAAAAATACTGTAATATTCTAGTATCAATATAAAATCTCTTCAAATGAAGAATGCCACAATTATTTGAAATTATTATCTTTCAAAATGGTATTTCCCACACTGCTGGTCTGTGGAATACTTCCTGGTCCTGTCATCTCAAAAGAATGGGGGAAAGAAGCAAACATTTTTATGCCTCTCTATTTTTGTTTTTAAATGACGTCTGTTTGAAGCTGCTCAGAGGTTTGGAATGTTCAAAGTATCCACACGGGAGGTGGATTAATGGGCAGAGTGCAGGTAAGGTGGATAAAATTGCATGCTACATGCATCAAGACAACATACTAGCATTCTAGACCTCTAAGAAATTTCAGAGTCACCAGTTAAAGAAACCTATGCTACAGAAATATCTCCCTTTTCCCTCAAAATATTGTTCTGAGGTGTAATAGCCTGCATTGTGACAATCAGGTGAGAGCAGACTACATTCATCATTCTATGTTCCAACTTATAATTCCTGTGGGTGGATAATCAGTGAAATTTCGCATTATATTTATAAGCAAAGCACATGATTAAAAAAACACTACATGCTCAGATAGTCAAACCTCCACTGGTCAAAGCAGCAATAGCCCATAATTTGCTTGATCCCAAATCTGAGCTTGCCACGTGGTCAGTTTAGTGTACATATTACATATATGTTTCTAAGCAAGTCACTTTTTTGTAGTAGTGATAAAAATATTAATATGCATTTATCTGCTGAGCAAAGTTCTTCCACTTACCATAATTCCAAGCCATCTTCCAGAAGATAAACATGAGGAGGCTGGGAAACATCTGTACTTAGCTGAATAATGGGAAGTAAGAAAGGGTAGAGGTTCTTGCTGTCTGCTCCTAATCCCTGCAGGAGGAATAAACAAAACAATATAAAACAATTTAAAAAAAAATCTGATCTGAAACAGAAAATTTAAGGTATTTTCTTTTTAGGTCACACCTATTTTCTACCATTACTCATTACACCAATGAAGTCAGCTGGATTTCATTTTTACAATTAGTAATGGAACACAACAAATTCTAGCATACTGGCACTAAAAATAAAACCATAAGCCTAGCACACACAGTCACTACATTTTTATGCCACATATTACACTAGAGCACATATATATAAAACCATACACTTTAAAATGACTAGGGCAATAGGCATATCAGCAAACCAATTTAGACTTTCATTTCTTAGGGAAAACTGATTGAGATTTGTCTTTAGACCCATTCAGGTTTATCTTTAAACCCACTGGGAGAGTAGAAGCAGCAGCATTTGGGGATGGACTGTTCTCTTCTCTTTGAGGTGAACATACGAGAAAATAAAAACTAATGGATTGGTAAGGAAGAGAGGCTGGGGTTTCACAGCACATCCCATCTAAGGCCTTGGCTACACTTGCAAGTTACAGCGCTGTAAAGCCTCCCCCAGCGCTGTAACTCACTCCCCGTCCACACTGGCAGGGCACTTGTAGCACTGTATCTCCCTGGGTACACCATTGCAGGTACTCCACATCTCCGAGAGGAATAACAGCTGCAGCGGAGTGGCTACGACTCACAGGTGTGAGTGTAAACGCTTGCAGCGCTGTACTAATCACCTTGTCAAGTGGCCAATCCTCTCCATTGTTGTGACCGGCTGCAGGAATGCGGAAGTGGTTTCAAAGCTCCTACTGCAGAGAAAAGCAAACAATTTGCAGCTTGCTTTGAGTAAGTAAATGAATGAGCAGGGGGCCGGGAGTTCAGAACTTGCAAAATAGAGAGCTAACATGAAAAGCACGTAGTAGCCACATGAATGCTGGGATAGCTGCCCATAATGCACCGCTCCCAACACAGCTAAAAATGTTACAAGTGTGGCCACAACACTGCGCTGGCAGCTGTCAGTGTGGACAGACTGCAGCGCTTTTCCCTACTCAGCTGTACGAAGACAGGTTTACCTCACAGCGCTGTAAGCTGCAAGTGTAGCCAAGGCCTAAGTCTGCAGTTAATCATGTGAGTCAGGATAGGGGATAGGGCCTAAGACAGACTCTGGGGCTTGCTAGAGCAACATCAGCAGAAGGATTTCAAACCAGACTTTGGAACTATATGACTAATGATATACACACTAAAATATATCAATTGTATACAGCAAGTAAATATAAATATTATATCACTCCTGATCCTCTTCAAATATTTTGAGGACAGTAAAATGTTGAAAAGATTGCAAAACTGATTATGAACAGTATACACATTTTAAAATCATTTCAATGTCAATCATGCTTTCTCTAGAAAAACTTTAGAGTAGCACAGATGGAGCCTATAAATACTTAATGGAAACCAGGAGATAAAACATTTTAAAGGAGGGAAAGGTGTCAAAATTTACTTTGTGGATTTTATCACACCCTAAAGCTTTTGAAATGTTCTTGGAACAGGAAGAATATAAATTCTTCTAACAAGGATTCATATTTATAGTGACATTGATTTTTTTTAAATAACTAATATAAAGAATGACCTCTACATGTGGCTATAAGGCACAGAAAACACACCACACAACCTAACACATCTTTAAATCAATTTAATCTAATCTGGGACTAAGATGCCTTAGTTTTAAACATGGTTATTGTACGTTTTCACTACAGAGCAGAATTAAGAATGTTTGATATAGTAACTCTGCATTTCCATAAACTAATGTTTGGATTTATTTTATGTTTTAATTTTAATCTCAGAAATTCTTTTTTTTGTTATAATTATACCTTGCCTGTAACATATTTTACCCTAAATTACTGCATTGTACTCTCAACCTTAACTCTATCTCAACTGTTCCTTTCTTTGCCTATAAGAAGATATGGAGAGATACCTACTCTGGACTTCCTATTTTCTGATAATAAAGATGAGGTACTATCAGAGATTGAGGTGTCAGAAGACAAGGTGCTTGGAGAAACCAATATTTTGGAAAGTAATAAGTCACCAGGCCAGATGGTATACATCCAAGAGTTTGAAGGAGCTTAAGTATGTAGTGGCTGAAATTCCAACAAATATATGCAATCTCTCATTAAAAACACCTACTGCACCACTGTAGCAAATGCTGTACTTATATTTAAAAAAGAATCTGGGGTGAACTGGGAAACTACAGTCCAGTAAATCTTAAATCTGTACCTGATAAACTGGTTGAAACAATAATTAAAATTCAAATAATAGAACACCTCAATCTCTGATAGTACCTCATCTCTATTATCAAGTTACTCCACTCAAGCTAGCCTAGCTCTAGAGAGACCAAACTCTAGAGAGACCAACCACACTGCAAAACAACCATGGTCAGGGCCATGACATTCTGAGGCCCTAAACTATGTCAAGTGTAAGAGGCCCCATAACATTAAAAATTTTTTTATTATTTTCACAGAAAGGACATTTAATATATAAACATGAAAGCTTTATATTTGCATATATATAAAGGCAAAGTTGTAAAAATAGAATAATAATCTAACTAAAACATGTGTCTTGCAATATGCCTGTTTACATTATAAAATAATTTCAAATTAACATATTTTGTCTATGATTTCTTAATTAGAAGATATGAAAACTTTATATCTACAGCAACACAAAAGCAGTTATAGTTACAGAGACCAGCTTACTTAATGGAAGTAGTATAACCTACAGTATGTCTGTTTGCACATCACATTAATTTTAACACTGAAATTTAAAACATTTTCTTTCATGATTTTTGGAGAGCAAAGTCATTGATGACGTCCTCAAATGATAAGCTATGGAGTTTGTCACTTTTGATGCACAGAATGCTTAGGGCAGATGTCTGCCTAGAAAATGCTGCAAGAAAAGCTCTCTCTCTTCACGTTCGCTTCTCTACCCTCTGTCTCCCCCAGAACCACTAATTAATCTCAAGTAAACACCTCGGGGCCACAGAGTCGCGCATAAAGCTTGTTGTCAAAGAGAAAGAATTTACCAGAAAAAAGACTGGTAATCTCTAGACAGGCATTGAGAAAATGAGGAAAAAATATTCAAGCAAAGATAATGAATATTATAGGCCTTAATAGCCTATAAATCATGTATGCAAATAGTTTGAAATAACTAGCTCACCAAGTATTCAGAATATTTTGATACATATGTATATCTTCCTTCCATTCTCTCAAAACCCTTTATTTATCCTTTCATCAGCACTCTCTGATATTTACTGTGAAGGTTCCCGAAACTGACGGAGGGAAGCCAACACAAATTTATCCTCCTCAAAATCCACTTGACCCAAGTCCATAAGACGATCACCTGAAAACTCAATCATGTGAAGCATGGATAGCACATGAAGCAGAAAGCGGTATGCACACTAAAATACACAATTATATGTACGTACATATCAAAAGAAGAAAGAACACACTAACACTTAAGAAAACGAAGAAAAACAGGAGTGAAGGCACTATATGACTAAGCATGCTGGACCATAAATGAAAGATGGTGGCCTTCTGGCTATTACCAGCCAAGGGGGACGCTATATATAACATCACTACTAGGATGAGTCCCATATGAGTATGAGCTTGGCAGGATTGTCTCACGACACTGCCGTCTCCGACCTCACAATTTTCCCGATTTTATCAGCAGTGAGATTATTTATTTATTTAAATACGTTATGAAGGCACAGTCAGAATTTTACCAGTAGCAGCTGGCCAACAAAACGCTGTCTTAGGAGACTGATAGCAGACTTACTCATAGAAATACTAATTTTACAAGTGCAATTATCGTTTTTTTTTCTCAGCCCTGGCCTCCCACCTGTCAATAATGAACAATTAGTGAAGGGTAAGGGAGGTTAAGGATATTTGTGTAGCCAGATGTGTATATTTTTGTCATATTTGAATGCAAATGTCTATATTTAGAAAGAATCTTCTTTTTCCCATATCTCATTTATCAACCAATTTTGCTAAAATTTGAAATGGAGTCAGTTTTTTATTTTTTATAGGCCCCTCATGTTGAGAGGCCCTAAATTGTAGCGTAGTTATCTTATGCCTTAATCTGGCCCTGACTAGAGCTACATAGAGGAATTTAATAAGCAGCACAGAGTGATTGGATTAGCAGCTGTTGAGCTGCTATAACTTGAGCTACATTACTAGCTTGACAATAAGCAGCATTTGAGTTTCAACCCATCCCCCTAACAGGCCAACTTAAAGCACCATTTAACTCAATTTAGAGATTTTTGTTTGTAGATGGGAGTTAGACTAAGGGCAAACCTCAAATTAAAGCTCAAGCTAACTGCAGCCAATTAGTTCATTTTATCCATTTATCATTATGTTATTTAGTATTATGATCAACTCATATGCTATTTCATATATAATCAATGTTTGTTAAATAGATTTGAATTGCAATCTTATGTATAAGATTGACAAGCATTTAGGAATGATGAGTGTGTATTAGGTACATAAGTAAAACATGGCTGGAATGCAAAGCCAATAAGTTGAGGCATGTAAGATTTTAGCTTGGCCATACTGGGGCGTAGGCTTAAGAATGTTTGACATGACTAGGAATAACCCTATGCTAGTAGGGTTACAAGGTTACTGTAAAACAGTGGCTCTCAAACTTTCCAGACTACTGTACCCCTTTCAGAAGTCTGATTGTCTTGCATACCACCAAGTTTCACCTTACTTAAAAACTACTTGCTTACTAAATAAGACATAAAAATACAAAAGTGTCACAGCACACTGTTACTGACAAATTGCTTACTTCTCATTTTTACCATATAATTATAAAATAAATTGGAATATAAATACTGTACTTACATTTCAGTGTATAGTATGTAGAGCAACATAAACAAGTAACTGTATGAAATTTTACTCTGTACTGACTTCACTAGTACTTTTTCTATTGCCTGTTGTAAAACTAGACAATATCTAGATGCAGGCCTGCACAACATGCGGCCCGGGGGCCACATGTGGCCCGCCTGGGCTCACTGTGCGGCCCGCGGGGGTTGAGTAGGTGGGCTCACTGTGCGGCCCGCAGGGGGGTGAGTAGGCAAGCGGTGGGTGAAGGGGGGGGCTGAGTAGGCGAGCAGGCGAGGAGTGACTAGGTGAGCCAGAGGAGGGGGGCTGAGGAGGCAAGCGGTGAATCAGTGGCTGACCTGTTCTACTGATCTGGTCTGGCTCCCATCCCCTCTCTCAGGGCCTGCTCCAGGCACCAGCAAAACAAGCAGGTGCTTGGGGCGGCATATTTCTAGGGGCAGCATTCTGGCGCCGGCCATCATAGGCGCCAACTCCGAGGCATAGGGAAAAAGTGCCCCCGCCGCCCCAGCTCTCCTCCGCTTGCTCCCCTGAGCGCACCGCCGCCACTCCGCTTCTCCCCCTTCCCTCCCAGGCTTGCCACACGCGAAACAGCTGTTTCACGCAGCAAGGCTGGGAGGGAGGACAAGCCGAGTGGCGGGGCGCTTGGGGGAGGCAGCGGTGGTGGTGGAGCAGAGGTGAGCTGGAGCGGGGAGTGGTTCCTCTACCCCCCGTTACTTCCTGCGCCCCCCCCCACCCTAGCTCACCTCTGCTCCGCTTGCTCCCCTGAACGCGCCGCTGCTCTGCTTCTCCGCCCTCCCTCGCCTGAGAGGGAGGGGGGAGAAGCGGAACGGCAGCACACCTGTGGGAGCAGGCGGAGAGAAGGTGAGGTAGGGCGGGAGGTCGTGGGGGGCCTGCAGGAAGCAATGGTGTGGGGGAAATGCGGTATGCCGGGGGAGGAGGCATGGCTGGGGATTTGGAGAAGGGGTTCCGAAGGGGTGGAGTTGGGGCGGGGCCGGGGGCAGAGGGGCACGAAAAAAAGGGGGGGGGCGGCCAAAAATTTTTTTGCTTGGGGTGGCAAAAATCCTAGAGCCGGCCCTGCCCTCTCTAAGAGTTGCAGCTGTCTGGAGGTGCCTGCCTTCCACGCCTTCCTCATTCACACCTTTCATTCATTCAACAGGGCAATTGATTACAAAGAGGGGGTAAGATCTTATTCTACTTCTAGCAAAAAGACATTTTTCTTTTACCTTAATTATACTACCTTAGGGGCCCGCTATAACAAATTACCGAGGTTCAATACTGCTGTTTCAGTGGGGTGGCGCTGGGGAAGGAGGGTTTGTTTCCATGTGGTGTGTGGCGCCAGGGGGGTGTTGTGTTTCGGGGGGGGCTGGGTGGCACTGGGGGGGGGTTTGGCAGCGCTTGGGGGGTTTCGGCCCTCAGCTGTTTTCTTTGGAGTAATATGGCCCTCGCCGCTTTACGAGTTGTGCAGGCCTGATCTAGATGAGTGGGAGGGATAAAGCGATCATCCCAGAGAATTGGATGGGGGTGGGGGAGTTAGTTTGTTTTCTGCTGCTGAAGGTTAACAGGAAAACCGCAGCAGTCAACGGGCTTTGCTTGGTATGTGAGAAAGGAGGGCGCAGAAGCCAAAAGACAATGGCTTACCGTGGCCGCATGCAAGCTGAATTCTGTTGCCCGGACCTGCGTCTGTGATCTCTAACACCAAAGCCACAGGCACTCAATATTAAGATGGAAAATGCGACCTTGTACTGAACTCACGTGCTATGTAATGTGAATAGTGTTGTTCACCATGAAAGAGTATAAGCATTGTTCTGTAAAATGTATCATTTTAAAAATTTCTCTCCTTTTTTCCATCCCTCCAGCAGCTGCAAATTTTTCAAGCCTTCCTCCTCTGTCCCGAAGGCTATCTCAGATAAGGCAGCGGAGAAAGAGGACGCGAGATGAGATGTTCTCGGAAATAATGGAATGCACCCGCAATGAAAGAGCTCATTTGAATGAGTGGAAGGACACAGTATCTACATACAGGAAAGATGCCAGTGAACGTGAGGTCATGAGGGACGCTCGAGATGAGAGGTGGCAGGCTGCAACGCTGGGGCTGCTGCGTGATCAAACGGACATGCTCCGGCGTCTGGTGGAGCTTCAGGAACGGCAGCAGGATAACAGACTGCCGCTGCAGCCGCTGTATAACCTCCCTCCCCCCTCACCATGTTCCATATGCTCCTCACCCAGACGTGTAAGAACGTGGGGTGGGGGAGGGTAAGGCTCCGTGCACCCTCCCATTCCACCCCAGTGAACAGCCCAACCAAAAGGCTGTCATTATATTGAATTTTTTCAGTGGCCTTTTACTTCCCTCCTATCCACCTCCCAAACGTCACCCAGGTTACCTTGTTGGTTCTCTCCCTATGTTTATAATCAATTAATAAAGAATACATGATTTTTAAATGATAGTGACTTTATTTCCTTTAAAAGCAAGCTGTGATTTAAGGGGGGAGGGTGGTTTGCTTACAGGGAATGAGTCAAGCAATGGGGCGGGTTTTCAACAAACAGAACTTTCACACCATAGCCTGGCCAGTCATTAAATTGGTTTTCAAAGCTTCTCTGATGCACAGCGCTTCCTGGTGTGATCTTCTAATCGCCCTGGTGTCTGGCTGTGCATAATCAGCAGCCAGGCGATTTGCCTCAGCCTCCCACCCCACCATAAAGGTCTCCCCCTTACTCTCACAGAGATTGTGGAGCACACAGCAAGCAGCAATAATAGTGGGGATATTGGTTTGGCTGAGGTCTGAGCGAGTCAGTAACGAGCGCCAGCGACCTTTTAAACGGCCAAATGCACATTCTGCCACCATTCTGCACTTGCTCAGCCTGTAGTTGAACAGCTCCTGACTCCTGTCCAGGCTGCCTGTGTATGGCTTCATGAGCCATGGCATTAAGGGGTAGGCTGGGTCCCCAAGAATAACTATTGGCATTTCAACATCCCCAACGGTTATTTTCTGGTCCGGGAAGTAAGTCCCTTGCTACAGCCATTTAAACAGATTAGTGTTCCTGAAGACGCGAGCGTCATGAACCCTTCCCGGCCAGCCGACGTTGATATTGGTGAAACGTCCCTTGTGATCCACAAGTGCTTGCAGCACCACTGAAAAGTACCCCTTGCGTTTTATGTACTGGGTACCCTGGTGCTCCGGTGCCAAGATAGGGATATGGGTTCCATCTATCGCCCCACCACAGTTAGGGAATCCCATTGCAGCAAAGCCATCCACTATGACCTGCACATTTCCCAGAGTCACTAACTTTCGTAGCAGCACCTCAGTGATTGCTTTGGCTACTTGCATCACAGCAGCCCCCAAAGTAGATTTGCCCACTCCAAATTGATTCCCGACTGACCGGTAGCTGTCTGGCATTGCAAGCTTCCACAGGGCTATCGCCACTCGCTTCTCAGCTGTGAGGGCTGCTCTCATCTTGGTATTCTGGCGCTTCAGGGCAGGGGAAAGCAAGTCACTAAGTTCCAAGAAAGTGCCCTTACGCATGCGAAAGTTTCGCAGCCACTGGGAATCGTCCCACATC